>NC_091829.1:78192293-78852293 GCF_038994185.2 Dermacentor albipictus | reverse complement strand
TTGTCATCTGTTGAGCCATGTTAAGCGATTACGTAGTTCTTGTGAAACGAGAAAGTGCGAGAAACCGCGAGAAAAGGCGCTTCTGCGATAAAAAACATCAGTGAAGTGGAAGAGTTGTAGCGCGCCTCTAGCTGTATTCAAACGAAACAAAATACCCGAACACTCGAGTAACCACACCACACGATGTTTTCTTGAAGGCCTCGCATTTTCTTTCAAAATGTGGGACGACGCGAGAGCGTGACATTTTCTACAAACGTGTTTACACACAAACAACACTCAGCCACACACGTGTGAAACGATAACTCCAGCAATCACACTCTTATACGTGAGGACAGACAAGCATACGCATGGGGCAGAGACGCTGTCCATTCCAATTCATCATGATATAAAAAATAACTCTACCGAACAAAGATTCACCTTTTCGATGGTAAGAAAACTTCTGCCGAAGACACGACATCATGGAAACTTCCAAGGGCTCGATAACATCACTGTTTGTGGGCTATAAAAACGCAGCATTGGTTGAGATGATTCCACGTCAGCAAGCTACAATATCGATGTACACCTATCATTCGCGACAGTTGACCAATTATTCACACAGTGAAACACTCGTCCGAAAGAGGGGCTAACCGTGCAAGGCTCTGGGTAAGTAAGGCGACCTGAGTAACGGCTCTTGCAAGCTCGTCTCGCAATCGAGACACAGCTGTGCAGCTATAGTGGAAGGAAGGCAACATATCCAATGCGTTAAATATTTTGGGTACGATGAACACCCACAGTACACAGAGACCACCATAAAGGTTTTCGTTATGAAGTAAGCATCGCACAACAGCTTGTTGTAGTTGAGCTTCGACCTTGCAAAGCCTGTTTGATTTACACGAGGGGCACCTGTGCACGAAGTTACGCGAATGAAGCAACACACATTACAATTTCAAAGCAACAGCAGAAAGATGGCGTCCAGAAGTGTAGACATAGCCTAAGGATGCTTATTTGCTCTTTTTTTCTCTCTGTAATATCACAAGATTGAACTTGAGCAATAGTTCATTTCTTCAAACAGTCACGTAAAAAGAAAGCCTTTTTTGACCCTATGGTGACATTTCGTTGCGAATGTCATCGTAGTGGAATGTCATCTATACACCGCTCAAAGTTGAAGCGTCCAGTCACACGGCAACACATATGAGCAAATCGGTCGCACTTTGAGAGAGTAGCGCTCCAATGTCGCTCTTACTAACGTGAGGGTCGGAAATCTAGGCACGTCGTTGCATAGTCATATGCCACCACTCGAAAGAATCATATTCCTTTTTACAGGAATCAACGTAGTTTTTGGCAAGGGAAGATCAAATTAAACAGGATGACAAACATTAACCAATGCACAAGCAAGTTTCATTAGTTAGATTTTTTGGTGTCTGGAAATGCGTAATAATAGGGAATATATGACACAGTATCACGGTGTTTATTCGTTTTCGTTCACATTCGCTGTTGGTTTGTTGGACTAGGACGAAACTTTTGCTGAGTAATATCCTTCCCCACAAAATAAAGGACCGTAGAAAATGTACGTTAAACAATAACATTTCTAAGAATCCTGTGTCAGACCGATGGCAAAACCAATTAAATCGCGAAAATGGCACAGCACAGCAGCATGGTATAGTGGTTTCACAAGTACACCGTGCACTTATGAGAATCAGTGTATGGAACAGGCCCTGCTTTTGGCTATTTGCAGCCAACAGATTTTACATGGTTTCCACGAATACTTTAGAATAGTTATTATCGTTCCCATCAGTGACATAAAATTCGAAAGTCTGTATCTTATTTGGAGGTGGCTTTAGCAACCCTCTGTGAAAGACCAGGATGTTCTAAAGCCTAATTTGTGTAAAATATAAGTGAGAAATGTAGAATCGTTCTTAACAAGCCCTCATGTTGATGCACCACCCTTCGATTAACTCTACCGGGCATCCGCGTTTACAATGACAGAGTTGCAAAACATAAAAAGCGGTACAGTTTCAATCCAGTCGGAACATGTACAGTAAAAACTAAAATTGTCTCTATACAAAAAAAAAGCAGCACAGTAAATGCACTTAGACAATACGACCCGTCTAAACGCACTCGTGGAACGGCAGTGGCCTAGTAATTCGCCGCCTTAATTTGGCCATGTTGTCCATGATTAGCTTGTTGTTTGGATCGAGAGACAGGGCCACCTGGTAGTGTCGGAAAGCGCCAGGGTAGTCGTTCTGGAATGGAAATTCAAGAGCCCCATTATTACGGTTGCCAAAAACACCTCAGAAACCTTATTTTGAGCTCTCATTAAAGCGGGTTGGGACAACATCAGAAGGACATGGAATAACGCGAAACATAGACTCAGAGAACTAAATGAAATTATTACAGCGGCACCAAAGGTAAACCCGAACTAAAAGAAAAGCTCAGCAATAAGAAATAATACAATCAGGTTCAATGAGCATTATCTATGCTTTTTTGAGAGACAACAATAAGCATGTGGCAAAGCCACTCTACGTTCATACTCTGATGGTAGGGCATCCGTTGATAGAATGCTGATAATCCATTGTACTTTCAGTTTTTCATATTAGGTTTGCAACAAGATATTATAAAAAAGAGAGCTCGAATAACAAGTAGACCTGGCATGAAGCATAATTTTAGCAGTGCTAATGCATGTTGAGCTAAAGAGCAAATTTATAGACACCAATAGGCTAGTTATACAAAATTGTTTTCCCACTGCACAGGTCTGAGCCTCTAAGAAGCCCTTGGCGATTGTGGTGGAGTAGCACAAACAAGTTCTCAATGCCTTGGGACCGCTTGGTTTTCTATAGGCAGTTTAAAAATATACCCTGAGTGCTTTGTGTAATGGTGGTTGTTATCAAAACTAGATTTTGTCACCTAGAAGCGGATTTAATGCGAAATGTTTTGAAACCTTTATGCAGTAAATATCATGGGAAATGATGTGTCTGAGAACATATTACAAATAAATTGTTTATTCATAAATGTCGGCCAAAATATAACTAAACTACCAAAGCTTAATCAGGACGTATTCAACGGTTCGTGTAGCCAACATTGTCAGGCGGTCGTTAGAAACACTGTGGAAGTGCGCCAACATTGGAAGTAAAGCCCATGTGCAAAAGGCAACAATAAACCCCTTAGTTGTACGCCTATTATCCTTGTCAAGAAGTACTGGAGGCTTATCGCTATGTGCAATCTTCCACTGACATTTAGTTTAGCAGAAACGATGTCCTCTATAGTAATGATGGGACAAGCACGGCGATAGGGTTCTGCGTAGTTAATACGTGACTCGTTTCACATAATCAACTAAAGCTACGGGTTTTTGTTTAGCAAAGTAACAATGTCACTTAGGGTATGAGTACTCACCTCTAAGTGCCTTATCACGGCGAGATTCAGATGTGCGTGAGCGAGATTTGGATCAAGTCTAATAGCGATTTCGTAACTCTGTAAAAGAAAGTGAGATGTTTGTTATGAATTTTCACTCCTTTCTATAGCCGTTGTCGTGTAGAAAGCGGCCAACATTTCCAATGTTAATCGCAAGCTTCAGCAGGCTGTGAAATATAAATTAGCCCCCATAATAGAGAGAAAAATTCTTGTCCTGTTTCCAACATTTGTAAAAGATGAGGTGATTATTTTGTGTGCGTGGTTTATCTCTCCTATTACTGAGCCTATTAAACACTTTAAACGGCAAAGGAATTGGTTCTGCCTTGCCAAAACAACGTCGTTATAACTTTCATCCCAACGTAACGAGAAAAAAAAATATCATCTTTTTAACTATAACATAAATTCGTCAAATGATCATTTTTACTTCAAATCCTTGTAGATTATTATCGCACGACATTGGGACGTTGTTTGCCATGATGCACAAACATTAAAAAAGTTGTTTATTTTATAAATGCCTGTTTTTGGAAGCTGCAGTGTTTTACGCCTATCATTTCCTATCGTTGGGTTCCCACTATCTATCTATCTATCTATCTGTCTGTCTGTCTGTCTGTCTGTCTGTCTGTCTGTCTGTCTGTCTGTCTGTCTGTCTGTCCGTCCGTCCGTCCGTCCGTCCGTCCGTCCGTCCGTCCGTCCGTCCGTCCGTCTGTCTGTCTGTCTGTCTGTCTGTCTGTCTGTCTGTCTGTCTGTCTGTCTGTCTGTCTGTCTGTCTGTCTCAACTCCACTATAAAGGATGTAAATATAGCTTTTTACCACACGTTTACAGCAACAAAAGCAAACCTCGTACAGGTGCACGCTCACGTATTAACCTGTCTGTACTAGGAATACTCGTTGATACCAACTACTCTGACGCATGGAAGCCTGTCTTGAATACTTTCGTATATAAATATTACTACACCCAGACTAACGGACCTGTGCTGAAGAGCTGAGGTCCCCCAAGTCCTTGAGTATATCGCCATGATCACTGTGTATTTTAGCACAGAGCAGGTCATCAACGTCGCAGAGCTTTAGGGCCTTCAGTACATAGTCCAATGCCTGCGGTAACACAGAAAAATAAAAAGCCAGCAATTAGTATTCCCCTCCTGCTTCGGTTTTAGTTATAGAGAATATTCAGCATTGAGAGTTTATAAATTATGGTAGCTTAGTGGAATAATGAAGTTTAATATGAAATGTGTTACAACCTATTCGATAATTTAGGCCGTTATATTTCGCTTTCTTATTAGTGAACTGGCAAGCAGAATATGTTTGAAGGAAATAACCCAACAAATGATGTACCGCCAACCGCAAAGTGGTCGCAGGTTATCGCAGTCAATGCATCTGACCTCAAATTGAAAGGTCTATTGCAAACTTTTACGCACAAAGACGAATCCGCTGTCTAATAACAAAGGTTAGGAAGAATTTTACCTTTTTCGCAGAATGAGTATTTCAAAAGCTTTTTTGTTGTCGGCTTTGCTGGTTGCTGTAATAAAAACGTGAGTTAGCTTGCGCGATTTTTTCCACAAGCGACAGACGCCAGAAAGGTGAATTATTATAGGCATAAATATTTCTCATCTCATTGTTAAAAGTTAAGGAATACCTTTTGCAGTGATTGATGGATAATAAATTACGCTTCTCTGAAGAACTTTATTGAAAGAATGCAACGAAACAACCATTGCTACATTTCCATGAGCATACCCCCCCCCCCCCTCCTCAAAAGGAAGCAGTAGTACTTTTAGCCGAGGGCACTCACTACCGTACAATAATGGCTTACTTGTTCTTCCCTCAAACAAAAATTGTGTCAAGCAGTTCATGAGTAGGTGAAAAGTACCTCGACTGTGCGGTTGATGTGGTTGTACAAAAGAGCAGCAGTGTGCAAGGCCGCTCTGTCTGTGCTGTTATTCTCGATGACGTTTAGAAGAAGGTCCTCGGCCACTCGGAAGCTTCGGAGGCGAATAAGAAGCTGGGCCTGAAAATGAAGGTATGATAAAAACAGAGAATTCAGCTGTCGGTCCTGAATTCCTGATCCAGAACGCAAGGAGCTTAGCACCGAAAAATCAACCCAGACGTAACGTAGTCGTTTACACACTTTTCGGCAATTCCTTATGGAAAATGACTCCTAAATTGGTGGTATTAGCCAGCACTTCTTATAAGCCCTCATTAAGCCACTCAAGATGCGCTCCTCTTGAATACAAACAAACGTGTTTGCGTAGCCTTGAAGGAATGGGAAAGTATGCCGCTTCGTGAAGTCGGTGGTCCAACCGTAGTTTCCCTGTTATGCCGTATTGGCGTACAAATATATTATTCCGAAAGTAGAAGACGGCAAACGAATTTCGCCCACAAGCACGCAGAAGTAACCAGCATTCGTCTGGTTTATCACACGCCATGCCTTTAGCTTTTAAAAACGCATGACTTCGCATTAAATGGTACTTAAAAATATAAACTCTCTTAAACGTAAACTTCGCCCGGTAGGAATTAACACGAAAAGTCAAAGGTGGATGTCTGGTTATGATTCTGCAAGCTCTCGCAGCGTTTCCGACTGTCCTATGATTCCCGACTGTACGAAACAAATATTTATTCAGCAATTCCCAGATGCAGTATACACATAGCAATGTATGCGTTGCGTACACGCAGGCACTGCAACTTTTTCTGCATTTATTGTTGAATTATTCATTAAAACGTATAGATTTTACGTTTCAGTTGTCTGTCTTATATGGGTTACATTTATGAAGGAAAAGTAACAAGATCTACGTGTGGGTTGAGCTTTTTTTTCATTTTTAACGGTGTTCTTTTTTCAAAAGTGAGTAGTAAAAATCCTGAAGGAAATTCTTTCTGTCAAACTAAGCCAGTAATAGAGAGTTTTAGCCCAGCGGGTTTACGGCCAGCGGAGCGGAGCGGGCGAGCGGAGACGCGACTGCGCATGCGCACCACGCTGAGGCGGCCAGCGGTTTTACGGAGCAGCGTTTACGCCCGCTGGAAAGCACTCCCCAGCGGAGGGTATACGCAGCGCGCGAGCGTGCGTAAGGGCGCGCGGGCGTGTATGGGAAATGCAAGACGGCAGCCGCGAACATGAACGCCGGCAGTTCTGCATCGAAGACGGCGACTGCCGCGCTGACCCGTACATTAATACTCAGTACATTATTAACAAATAATGCACTGAGAACATGTAATATATTTTTATTCAACATTTCTTGCATAATAAAAGCAAGCGTAATTCAATTTCATTTCTCAGTAACTCCTATTCGAACCACTAGGTGGGGCAGCAGAGCTCCCCGCTCTTTACCCCGCTCGAGCGGGTGATCCGCTGGGCTAAAATTCTTTTTTCACGAGCCGCTCCGCTGGCGCAACGGTAGAGACCGCTCCGCTCCGCTGGCCGTAAACCCGCTGGGCTAAAACTCTCTATTGACAATCACGTACGAAACAAATTTTATTTATCAATGCAGTTCTCTGCTTGCTGTGGGCACTCACATGATGAACGTTGCTGTCGCGGTGTTCTGGAAAGAGCCGATTAATTTCTTCGAAGAGCTGCCTTGCTTCGTCCAAGCGACCAGCACTGACGTAGAAAACGGCGAGGTTGTCCATCACCTGTGGGTCTGGCTCCACCGCAAGAGCTCTGTTTATAAAAATAAAGAAAACAGATAAAAGGAATTGCCAAGCTGAGAGAAAGATTTTGAGGTTGCACGCAGTGAGTTATCACACGGAGGGGGATGTTTGCCACAACAAAAGCGACGTACATGACTTTTTGTAACTGCGTCTGATGGCTAATCAATATTCTTCAAGTACAGTGCTACTATCCGATTTAATGTGGGTCGCGTTTGATTAAATTACGAAGAAAGAAAGAAAAAGAAGTTACCGGGAAGAAACATTGCTGTAGAATGTGTGACAGACAGTGAGTTGTAACATAAGCCGTATTCACACGACGGAGATCGCTCCAAGCTCCGCGCGACGTCACATGACGAGGGAGGTCCTTCCGGAGCTCCTTCATTCATGAAGGCAGGGCCGATCTCAAGTGGAGGTCAGCCTTGTACTGGTGACAAGTTCAGATGTCGCACACGTTCGAGCACGCGCATTCTGACGCTGCCGTACGGGGGAAACCACCACTATTCGAGCGAAAATGTATACACGAGTGGGCAACACCTTCGGCCAACACGCGGTTCTGACAGCTTTTTTGTATGCTACCTGCAGGCGCCTTGTCAGTCAGTGCAAGCAGCTCGTCGATTTTCGAGTCTTGTGGCTTTCGAACAAAGCGTGCCGTGCTCGCTTCGCGGCCCGGCCGGCCAGCCATCGCGGCGTGCACGGAGTGCCGGACGAAGACAGTGCCGCCAAGTGTGGCACGCATGCAATTTAATCGTTAAGCCTTCGACGCCTTATGCTGGAGAAGTTTGTAGTGGCTGAGCGAAAACTCAGACCGCTGTGATGTATCGCGTAAGTTCTTGCGTCTCGCAATAGCGCGACGTGCGCGTCACGTGATGAACATTTATCGAGTAAAACCACCGCATTTTTCGGCCGAATTTAAGCCATTCAAAGAGCGGGTAGTTTGGACTAGTACTTGTGCGCGGCCTTTCTGTGCAAGTGCTGCTGGAACACCGCCCCCATCGCCCGTCGGCCCATAAAGCGGTGAAGGCGCTTTTGTGTTTCTTAAGGACGAAGGGTTTGCGCGACCATCTGTGACTTTTAATGCAATTTCTGTAAGACCACACGCGTCAGCGAACTCGCCGCTGTTTCCTTCTTTCCTTCCCTCCTCTCTTTTCCTGTGATCTTTGTTTTCCCCTTTCCCATTCCCCCGGTGTAGAGTAGCCAACCGGACGTTATTCTGGTTAACCTCCCTGCCCTCTACTTTTCTCTTCCCTCCTCCTGTGCGCGGCCTTTGCGCTACATGGCTAAGCTTCGAAGCAGTAGGTGGAGCCCTAAAATTAAAAAAAAAGGGTGGGGGGGGGGGGGGGAGGGGTTCACTGCATCAATTGGCACATCCTTTTGCCAAGTCACCTTGCTTTACGGGTTACAAGTGATGTTATTAATAGGGCACAATATTCTCACACATATCTAACGACTTATCTAACGGCCCACTCCAATAAACACAGAGATGTTGTCCTTCACTGAACGCTTATTTCAAGGCTGTGGATTAGGCAAAGTCGAAACGTAATCGTGTAGAATACCTCTTGTAGAGACTCTCGGCCTGCAGGTTGAGGTTCATGCTCCGAAGGCTTCTGGCTGCGTTAAGGAGGGCCACGGTGTGATTTTGCTGGAGGTCGAGAGCCTTCTGGTACTGTGTCATGGCTTCTTCCGCACGCCCTGTGCAGGAAAGTTAATAATGTCACCTAAGCAAGCTTAAGAGTCTCTGCCATATTCCATCTAAGAGCCTAAATTAGTTTAAGTGATTTGTAGTCACTCCGATACTTGTCATGTGAGCCCTATCCTGGAGCTTTAAAGTTTGAAGATGTTGAAATTGTGGTATTTTTACATAATCAATTATGCCCGAGCACATGGAAGTCCAGAAAGCAACGTGTTAATCCTATGATACCCAACGCATCATTTTTGCTACAGGGAATTTGACGCATCAAAATTGTGACTTAGGCGCATTAAAAACATAGATCGAATTTACTGATAGGAAAGACAGAGATGTCAACCTGAGCTAGTGCGATCTGGTTTGTTACACTGCACTGGGGAAGGTGGAGGCGGAGCGAAACTACGGGGATGGATGAAGATGATAAGGAGTAGTGCGTGCTCATGTATATGAGACAGTTGCCCTACTAAAGCCGCTCGTCTAGCTTGGTGTCCTGCAGAAACTTCAACAGCGCTTTAGTTGCCCGTATTGAAGTTGCATGGTCAGGCCATGGACCGAGAATAGCTTCCTCCGACAGTGGTTGCCTGCCAAAGCTGGCTACGGAATTATCCGACTACCTCTGCTCCAACGTACATGCTGGGCAATCGCATAATATGTGTTCCAGCGTTCCACGCATGTGTTGGTGTTCGCAATCAGGGCTGTTCGACTTGACGATGAAGTGCGCGCGGCTGCGGGTAAAAGCGACGCCCAGCCGAAACTTGCCTAGCGATGACGCCATTGTTCCGCGTAGCCTTAGGGGCAAACAGAATTTACCGTCTGGGTCGATCGTACGTAGCCGTGTGTGGATGTTGTAAGCGTGCGTTCTCTATGAATTTGTGAGGTCTTCCATTAGTTCCTTGATCGATAAGTATTTGTCGGGTCGCGGGTAGGCACTCCGTACTCCGTCAGAAAAAGGGACTGCCAATCTTGCCTGCCTTTCACCGAGTTCATTTCCAATCCCAACACAATGATCAAGAACCCATGGAAAGTGACCCAGCTGATAGTATATATAGCGCTTCAAATACATTGGAATATGTTTCCAGCTATGCACAGTTCAACAAAACCGATCGTAATATTGATTTACATTCCTGACACGCTTTGCTTGCACAACATTCCACTATTCATAGATTATAACAAATGTCATGTACATGGCCAGAAACGTGATATACCAATTGCTCTACGTTTTGATGCTGTGTGGGACTCGTTCGGCTTTGCGGGTTCAATTTTAACGTACACAACACATGGCGGCATCAAGGACGACATGTCATTGTGAAACCCTAAGTACGGAGCTCGAATGTCGAAGTCATAAAAACGATGCTGCATCCTATACAACCGGGCTCACCATGTGACTGAAGGAACGTTCCATAGTTGTTGCGCGCATCCGCATTTCGGTCGTCACTCGCTAGCGCCATCTGGTGCAGCCTCTCGGCTTCAGCGGAGTCTCCCCTTTCGGCGGCGAGCGCTGCTAGGGACGAGTAGGCCTCGCAGAAATCGGGCTCCAGCTCTACCGCACGCTCCAGCAGAGTCCGGGCTACCTCCTTTTGGCCTTGCTTGCTGCGCGTGAAAATTGACGGGGAATTTTTGTGCACTGCAAAGCGAATGCTTACTCTGGTAGAGATGTGCTTTCTAACTCAATTTAATATGTCAGTGCATCACGGAAAATGAATGGAACAGGCAAACTTATTTTTTTAAATGTGTTTTGGAATTGGTACTCGAACAGTACGACGCAATGTCAATGTCCTAACCCTGTACATTATAAACATATGCATAAATACCAGCATTTTCGTTATGTTCACAATTTCCAAACCCCTATAATAACATTCCACTTCGGAGAATGTGAGAAGCTTGGATAAAAAAAAATAGTTAGGCAGAATGAATGAAATAATGAATAGAATTAACACAACCATACATTCTTCTGCGTAATGCTCAATTTCGGCGTCTGTCCGAATAAGAGTTATTCACCTGCCCAACACCCAATAAGTTTGGCGCTTTCGGGATACCTGGAAAATGGAAGGCTAGATAACGAAAAGGTACTGCATTATACTGAGCATGCATGAATAAGGCAAGCATTTCAACACTTAAAGCACGTTTAAAACGGTTTTGAAAACGTCGCTCAGGAGGAATACACCAGGGCTTTCTGAGAAACCATAGGCTACGACGTTATGTACTCCATCGTCAGCGGCCTTCCGTTGTAATGCTGCCGAGTTTATTTCTAAAAACCAGTTGGTGACCATGATTCCCAAGTTTTCTTGTTTTCTCTGCGAACATAAAAAAGGCGCTTGTGTCAATAACTATACCCGTGAACTGAGTTGTTCAAAAAGATGCAGACTCAACTGCGAGTCAGCCATAGATCATCCGCTGGTCGATGTATCAGTTTGTGGGGTGTATGACAAAAAAGCTCTTAACCTTTACAGATCCCTAGATACGGGGGAAAATTTGATCAAATGACAGTTCCTTTCCGTAATCCTATATCTACGGACACATTTATAGAGTTAGCACCACTGGCACCAAGGCACTTTTATTCGTTTGCAATATTCCTCCTCATAAACCTGGTTCTCTCTCACTACTTCGTTATAATAAACTTACTCTTTGAGTGCTTCACAACAAACACAAAGTAATGCGTACCTGTAGATATTGGCGAGGTTAAAATGAGCTCCAGGGTGATTTGGATTGACGCGCAAGGCGTACCGGAAGTGACGTTCCGACTCCTCCGTCGACGTCAGCACAGTGCCCAAGTTATTGTGCACGCTGGCGTGCTCGGGCCACAACCTGAGCAAAGAGGGAGCAATAGTTCCAAACGTGAGGCAGGGTATTCAACTTTGATATGGAACGTTTTTGCACCATACTTGGAGTAAGCCCCAGCTAGCCACATTTTCAATCTTAACAGTAGGGTGCACAGCCGAAGCGGAATAAGTGTTAATCACAAAAGACAAGCAGCGCATGAGGACTATTGCTTCAAATTTGGTACATCGCTGAAAAAAAAAAGATATGGCTTACTCGATCGCCAGCCTGTAGTGCTTGACAGCCTGGTCGGAGTTGCCGATGTCTTTCTGCAGATTAGCGTAGTTGTAATGCATCTTTGCGTTTCCTGGAAGGTCCCTGATACCTGATCTGGAAGAAGGAGTATTCATGTCTTTTCAATCTAATGAATGATTATTCCGCTCGAGAGCACAGAAACAAAGCGTAACTCTTGTTGATATTTTTTTAGAAGCGCGGAATTTGAAGAAATTCGAAGGAGACGAAATAAAATGCTCGAACTCACTCGAACAGGGCTTCTCTAGAGGCCCACACGCCGTTCCTGCTCCAAGTACGGGCAGCAAAGAGCAGCACTAGAATGAAGCAGGAGCTCGCGGTGCACCACCGCATCGCTCGAGAGCACCTCGTGTGGAGGCGGCGCAGTCCTTCGGCCAGGAGCAGTGTAACTCCGATGCTGCAATCGTTGGTGCGAGAGGGCAGAGAGAAAAGGAGTGGGTATCGTGGAACAGCGAACCTGCAAGCTCGAAATCATTCTAGCAACAAATGAAAAGCAACACTGCCATCGAGTGTAGACGAAAGTTTCAAATTTAGAAGTCACTGTCCTCAAGGAGGGAAGGGGGGGGGGAGGGGCTTCATTTCCGCCCATCCAAATGTCGTATATCGATGTAGGAGGAGGAGCAAAGAGAAAAGTAGAAGGCAGGGAGGTTAACCACAATGACGCCCGGTTGGCTACCCTACACCGGGGGAATGGGAAAGGGGAAAGCAAAGATAACAGGGAGAGAGAGGAGGGAAGGAAAGAAGGAAATTGCGGCAAGTTCGCTGACGCGTGTGGTTTTACAGAAATTGAGAGAATAGTCACAGATGGTCGCACAAATGTAACTGTCGTAAGGGAAACCGACGTAGTGGACACGGCTATTTCTGAATCGAGAGCTGTGCAGGCAGTTATATTTAAAACCGCATTTCGAAATAACACTCTGATGACAAAAATTCTGCGGCCGAGCGATTATTTACAACGCCCCCACGGACACTCGTTCATTTACGAGGAAGAGGCGAATGAGAGTTGTGCAACTTTAGAATAAATTACCCCGCTATACCTTGGCTAAACAATAACTTCGCCATGGGGCACGACGTAATGGAGGAATCCAGATTCCACTTCTTTAACTCCTGTTCTTTAACGTGAACACAACACACGTTACACGAGCGGTCTGAGCGTTCTGGTCTGATCTGAATATGATCGCCGCCACCAGGTTCGAATCCACGACCACGTTCTCCGCAGTGAGACCCCATACTCACTTAGCCAACGCGGTGGCTCAGTGAAGTAACCTATGATTGGGAAACAAAAGATACTTTCGCTAATAAAGCGCTAATAACGCAACAATATTTCTCGTTTTCAGCTGCGGTGCTCAGAAAGAAACTGCAGTGCGCTCGCAATTCAGTGGCAGCATAACAATTACGCCGCAGCTTATTACAGTTTCACCCTACTTACTCACGTGGTCCGTCTTCGTGTGGTTTTTGAAGCCTGTGATTCCCAAAAAACAGTTCGAAGGGGAAGGAAATTGGAACAGTTCGTTCACCATGATTTCTGACCATGTCGAGTACCTTTGTACGTAGCAAAACATTGAAATGTTATTGTAGATGTAACTTCGCCACGTGGCAAAACTTCGATCTTATTACGAGGCACGCTGTTCTGGGGGACTCCGGATTTATTTTGATCACGTGGGGGTCCTCAACGCACACGTCAATCAAGCTACGCGTGTATGTTCGCATTCCACACACACACACACACACACACACACACACACACACACACACACACACACACACACACACACACGCACGCACACACGCAGACACGCACACACACACACTACAAGATGCGACCACCATGGCGAGGATAGAACAAGCGACCTCGTCCTTAGCAACGCACCGCCACAGCCAGCGAGCTACAGCAGTGGATTAATGCAGCAATTCATTATTTTGTAGTTTCATCTCCGACTAAAAACATCTCAGCGTATTTAAAACGCTAGTAAAGCCTAGGTGTTAATTTTTCCGTGCCAAAATCAGGATATGGAGGTAGGTTTCGAAACAGCGTGTCTTGAAATACCTTAGGCATTACAGGGTTGAAGGTTGTGCAGATATAGCGTGAAGTAATTTTGTCTAAATGACGTCACCAGAATACTCACTGATGAATCTTCATCGTCAGTATCGAACGCATCGACCATATGTGGTGCCATTTACGCACCATCTTTTCAGAATTATGGAGTGTTCAGAGTAAGCAAAGCACGTACACTGAACAGCCCGTTTTTCCTTTAGTGCAATGCAAAAAAAAGAAATCATGTTCGCTTTCTCTAGCAAAAACATCATATAATATTATTTTCATTGTACGATGGATTTATAGCAACGCCATGTTGTGTGTGGCAATTATTATTACTATCATCAATATTGGCGCGAAGTCAGCTCGAGAGAGCGTAAGTAGGTTTTGTTGTTTTATGCCTTCTTGATATTATTTGCTCTGCTGAGCGAGCGGTATCGTTGTAGAGCCGGATAATTACGTTAGAATCGATGAGGCAGCCTCTACGACTATAAATCTTTTTCTTTTTTTAGCTCTGCCTGTGTCCAGACACCTTAAATAACCAAACGACCAACCAGCCAACCAACCAACAGCATATTGCATTATAAATGTACGAATGAAAAATTAAAACGAGACGACACGTGAAACGCATTAGGGCATGCGACAAATTGTTGCGAAAGTAGAACAACTCGAGGATAAAATACGTTCATGCATTGTTGGTGAATAGATGGCAACAGTTAATGAACGAGTGAAGTCGTGGGTGATTTTTCATGCCAAGTAACAAGAAGAAAGACAGGCGAGAACATTACACAACGGCGGAGAAGTAAGCGCTTACACCGTTGTGTGCTACAGAATAACGCCTTCACGCAGAAACAATGCATGTAGTGAAGGAAATAAAAGAAATGCTTTTCGAGCAAAACAACAGACCCGTTAGAAACGAAGCCTGGCGGGCCATGGTTTGGGACAGGAAACGACCAGCCACGTGGAGAACAAAGCACAGCCGAAACTTTCAATAGGAGAGAAAAAGAAATAAGGTATGATGGGCCATTGAATCCGCAAGCGGATAACTTACTGCCGAGAGTACGCAACACATTGAGAAACGGTGGCACCGGTGGTATGAAAAAAATGAAAACGACGGTACCGAATGACCACTGCGGCAATTTACTGCAGCAGCGTTGCAATTATGTGAGGATGCGCCCCGCGTGGAAGCGAATTTATTTTTCTCGCCTTATAGAGGAAGCGTAACAAGCGCAAGAAATAATGGTTCGCGAAATAGCCATTCGCGTTCGCGTTGTCATAGAAAGAGGTGCTTTATAAAGCCATTTGTTACCTTTCCATATACAATACATGGCGGCGATTCACGCCGTAGACAAACGTAGCAAACACACAGAAACAGAAAGTATACGTAGGCTTGCAGAGAATGCCCGTCCGAATGCGCAAATAGAATCTCTGGCAAAAAACCGTTGGGCGCCTTGCGCTCCATGTAAAACACCAGCAGTTCACGGGATGCTACCCTGCGGGTCCGCTGAAGGCATCTAGCTTTAACGTAGACTAACGCTATTGTAAAGAAAGCGCTAGAACTCGGAATACCTTGTTCTTGGGCTAGTTGGGTGACACCTGATGACGCCGCACCGTTGGAAAAAAATTTAGTAAACAAAGAGTAAGGGGTGCAGTCACTAATTTTACCCTCTTTTACTACCATTCCCTTAGCTCTTTACTACTTTTGATAATTCAGACTTGGTCACCGCTGCGTTTGCTAAGAGCACTTACTATATTTTATTGACGACTTACTACAAGGTAGTAACTTCGAGTTGCGCGTTGTGTATTATGCTGTGTAGTGGAAATGATGATAATACGATTTTTAAATGAACTGTAGTTGGTATTGCTATGTTCGATGAATAGCTTTGTGCTTCGTTGTGGCGCAGACTGTACGGTCAACAAATATAGGTCAATAATTTTGTTTTGTTTTTTATACTACAATACATGGGCAGTAATTGGTATATGGCCTGTTCTCCCCTTGGTTATGGCTATACGGGGTGTTTCTGCGAAGAGCGTTACTAGTATTTAAAAATAATCGTTTTGAAATAACAGGATGGTTCCTTCAGAGACATTACCTGATCGGTGGTAACCATAGTGCGACGGGCGAAACCAGATAATTAGTCGGTTACCCACGTGGTTTGTCAGTGGTTATGGTGTTAGGCTGCTGAGCACAAGGTCGCGGGATTGAATCCCGGCCACGGCGGCCGAATTTCGATGGGGGCGAAATGCGAAAGCACCCGTGTACTTAGATTTAAGTGCACGTTAAAGAACCCCAAGTGGTCTAAATTTCCGGAGTCCTCCACTACGGCGTGCTTCATAATCAGAAAGTGGTTTTGGCACGTAAAACCCCATGATTTTTAATTAGTCGGTAATAAACAAAACTGCAATTCATAACTTTTAAACTTTAGATTTCATCGTGATCGGCGAATTCAAGCGAGCTATCCGTACTAGCTGCATCGTACTTTAGACCTCGAAAAATCTTATTACCCGCGGAACTGACGCAAAACAAAATTTGGCTATCAGAGCGTGCGAAGCTGAAACCGGGAGGCCGCAGTGTTGGCCTAGCGGCAGCCCTCGAAATGACGTTTTGCTTACGTCATCAGAGCGTTGGGCAGCCAGCGTGCTGAGACGGCGAGGAGCAAAGACGCGCAACGTGTTAGTGGCTTGCCGCTCAGTGTGTGTGGTCAAAATAGTTGTCGTATATTGAAAAATGATAGTAGGTGTGATCAAAATGAAAAGTAAAATTTAGTACAGCATTCTAGTACATGCTACACGAGAATGTAGAGGCGTTACGCTGCTAAGCACGAGGTCGCGGGATGAAGTCGCGGCCGTGCTGACCGCATTTCGGTTGGGTTGAAATGCGAAAACACCCGTGGAGCATACAATGGGTGGATGTTAAATAGCGCCAGGTGGTCGAAGTTAATCCGAAGTCCCCCACTACGACGTGCGTCATAATCAGATCGTGGCTTTAGCAATCAAAATGCCAGAATTTATTTAGAGTTATTTAGAGTGTGGAGACATTTAGCATGGCGCACATGAAAATTGCAATTCCAGCTTATCCTACATATTCACAGAATTTATTTATACATCTGTATCTGGGCACTTCGATTGCTGTTGCTGTGCGCCACCGTGGCAATTGTGCTTTCTGGAAATGTGCGAATAATATACATTTCGGATACGAATCTAATAGCTCTTTGTATTCGACTAGCATTAGATTCGATAACTGACTGTACTAACAAGTCGAATATTTGTTTTGTGAGAATAGTGCAAGGAACGAGAAGACTTGTTCCTGTCTGCAGTGAGATGGACAGATGGAAGTGGAGACTCTACCAAATAATGAGGCTGCAAACAAAACCACGGTTTCAACCCAGATGAACCAGTTCCGGCGCGAACGTCTGAAGGGCGTGAGTTTGGCACTATACCTTTTCTAGTCGTTAAATAAGCATGCTTCGCCTTGGTAACCCACGAATTTGTTTTCTCAGTTCAGGAAAATGGAGTTAGCATTTGGCAATCTCACAACATCACAATTATTTTCAAGCATTGGGCAGTTTCACCCGAAGCGCGAAGCGTTGAAAGCGATAGCGTGCTTGAAAGCGATAGCGATAGCGATAGCTCCTCACAGAGCATTTTAGGGATACCTGGTGGCAACAGGTTGGCGCACCACAAGCACGCGCGAGAACTACTGTGTCGCAATAGAAACCCTGCCCTGGCAGCTATCAGGTGTCTCACAACGCTGGCCTGACGACGAGCGCCACCAAAGCAAGCGTTACAGGCGTCACGCCTCAATGCTGTACGAGTTGAAAGTAAAGGAACACTGTCAGCGTTTACAGCGTCAAGCGTAATGGCCATTCACGCTCCGACCTTTGCGTGCAACACGGTGTGACATTCGCGCCGCTGCTCGGGAGCAACGCTTTTACTTCTTCACGACGCAGCTGCCGGCAGAGGAAACCAGAACACTGCCCTGGCACTTACAACGGCTAAGTAGGCGAACCAAAGCCCTTCCTCACCCAGACCTAGACAGGAGACAAGCAAGGGGCGGGCGCCGCCTACAAACAAACACTTTCCCACATTTATACAGGCTACACAAAATGTACCCAGACAAATACAGCAACAAATGCCCGTGGTGCGAAGGAACGCCGACGTTGGAACACATAACATTCCAGTGCGTGTTACGTCCGGCGGCTGCCACCTCACCGCTGCTAGACAACACTCTACATAACTGGTCGTGGGAGGCGCGACTCGCGGAAGTGGAAATGGGAAGCCAACTGGCGACCCTTGACCAGGCCCGGCGAGCCGCTGTAACCAGTGGGGCCCTGGAGGAGGGGCTCCACTCGCCATAACCAAACAACCTCTATTATATTAAACCTTTACTCTTTCCCTGCCCTGGCACTTGTTCAAAGTCAACGGAGCCATGAGGATGCGCCAACGTGGCTTCCTCGTGTTAGCAGAAAAGCGCACTGCGCGCCTCTGGCGTCTGTGGGGAAAGTTGCATATCCTCAAGTGCGTGCTGCTCATGCGCCAGGATACCATATCAACACGACGGCGGAATCAACGGCGACAGTGCGCAAGCGCCTCAAGCGCCGGTAGGATTGCTGTCGCTGTTTACAATATTGCTCACATCATCTGTTGTGCCTGAGGCAGAACAGATGATGTGAACAGATGATGATGTGATGATGATGAACAGAACAGATGAGGCAGGTAGAACGCGTGCTGAAGTATGATACACACTATTCTGCGCTCGTCGTCAACTGTAAGCGCCACGCCGCAGGTAGTTAATCGCTTGCGCCGTGCTGCAGGACCAGGGTTTGATTCTTCGCAGGCGACACATTTTTTTTTAATTGCTTCTCTACGCAATCAGTGTATCGAGGCTAGGGAAATAGCCGCACTGACCAAAGTTGGTGGCAGTAGGCAAAAAATGTTATCACAGGGAAGGTGCCTGTCGTGCTGCAGTAATGCAGTTAGCTATTTCAACGAACGCTACACTCTACTACATGCGTCTCGTGCCGTGCTGTTACGTAGTGCCATAACTGCCATTTTCATGGTACTAGATGCTTTAAATTTTCTACCCCTCTCATTTACAAGCTTTTCAAAAGAGCAAGCGTCAAGTTCTTAGTGGCATTAGCTGTACCAAGTAAAGCAATTGAGCCCCTCGTTGTCAGACGGTCTCCACGCACGCAGCATCATTCACCTCTTTTAGAAATTGGAAGTGTTACCCATCCGGTTCGATATACAAAGGTAGCTTCACACGATTGCAGACATTCAATCTGATTCGGAAGTTTCGCTACCGGAACGCCCTTTTCTCATCTGTAAATAATCACATACGCGCTACCCCTGTCCTTTGCGCGACCCTCATTCATGCTTGTTCAGATCGAAGGGCTCCATACCTGGGAATGTAGAGAACTCTCTCGGCGACAACGAAGCCGACTGTCACATAGAGGTTGGTCGCCGGAAGGAAAGGCAGCACAGTAAGAAGCAGTGCCACTAGTACTCCCGAAGGAGGCTCTCGCACTTCCTCGGGAGTTCTGTAGTAGCAGCACTGCTGCCTTGATCCACCAGCAGTCTTCATGAAAAGTATAAGGTGATACCCAGCCGTTGACAGCGGCTCTCCCATTTCCCGTTCTATAGCTGACATCAAGATCCCCAAAATGTACCTGACTGCTGCTAAGTGGGCATTCAGACAGCCACACAAAGAATGTTCACGCGCTCACGCCCACACACGCACACAGACATGCACACAGACATGCACACACACATACACACGTTCGTATTCCCGGGTGCAGAGGTAATGAACCCCATTCCAATTAAGCTACTAAATCATAAGCGAGCAAACATGTCGTAATTGTTCGTACTTTAGCGCATTTTCACTTGGACTTTCTACTTTAGTTTCCGCTATAACACAACTATTACGGTTAGCTTTCCTGTCGAAAAACCCAGTGGTATAGTTCGATTAATCTGAAGATTAAAGCTTTAGGTCACGGTATTTTCTACTTTGCTCACTATATCACTGCCACAAAATTGTTATTTTTGAGAATCAGAATATGGAGCAATGTTTAGACGCCGCGTGTCCTGAGAGCCAGTATGACAGACACACAAGAAGTGCCATCTCACCACCTAAAGGAGATGGAGATGCGACGATCAGTTATTTCCTGCAGGAAGGAACCCATGAAGCGTAAATATAACTCACGCTGCCTTTGCGTTGCGATGAAATTAAGGCCCGCCAGGCGAGAACTGCTAGCAAAAGAAGTATCGCCAGTGTTGCCAGATTCCTTGGATCGAAAGGTGACGTCACGAGAGGTATGCTGCCCATCTGCCAATCGTAAGACAGGGCACGTGGACACAAGACGAGCCAAGCGTTGAAGGCGCACAGGTAGCTATAAGTCAGCAGCCTGTCATTAAGGGAAAAATAGAGAGAAAAGATTAATAAAAAGAAAACGTAGAAATCTCATTAAGATAAAATTAACAGTGGGAGTCAATGGGCTCTGTAGCTGTCCTTTTGTACGATGAAAATGACGAATGACGGCACAGATTTTCGCACAGTGTCTTGTGGTTCTGCAGTGGTGCTTAGGCATTCAGCTATCTCATCCCAGGGCATTTAAAACATGTTGATTCTCATTCAACCGTTCATAAATGATCTCTAACTCTTGTTCAGATGGTATTCATATGGCATATGATCGCTCAACATATCGAAACCAGCGTACAGTTTTCATTCTGTATATATTATTTAACTAATCTTGTTCTATATATTGCATGCAAGAATACTTGCTGTGCCATAAATTTATTCGCGAATCTCAGCTTTTATAAGATTCAGCATTTGCTATATCATTGACCTTCAAAGTTCTGCACAATAATTTTCCTTCTTTGAATCAATGATTTTAATCTCATTAACGCGGTTTCTGTGCGACACTTTTTTTAGTGATTCTATTTGCTCTGATAGCTTCGGCTCATTAGACCGAACTTAATATCGATATAACGAGAAACGATTTCATCAGTTTCAGTTTGAGAACTTAAGCTGAATGGTAGCACATATTATCGTTTTGTTCCATATTTTAAAGCCACAAAGCGACTATTTTCTAACTGCAATTAAAAACTTGCTCTGGAATAGTATATTTAAACATAAATGTGTCTAGGGCATCATAGCACGAAACATGCGAGTTATAACCTGCCTTAATACGCAAGCCGGATTAGTTTTCTATCGCGAAAGCACTGGCATGTGGGAGTTACTATTTGATTATTGGAAGAACGAGAAAAGAGGCTCAAATGGTTCTTTAGGAAAAAAAGTTTACACCACAAACATATGAATATAACCCAATTTCAAAGACATATACATATTCTCTTTTTCTTTTACAGAGCCTTTATCGCAAACACCGTACTTTTTACGCTAGTAATGTGCACAGTGATTCACATCGCGTTCACTGTCCTTGTATTACAGGTGGAGAAGCTTGCACATACTGTAGGAAAATAAAAATTCTTTCGGAGCCATTATAATTGATTGATTGATTGATTGATTGATTGATTGATTGACCAGTCGATCGATTATTTGTAATGAATGTTTATTATTTATTATACACATTTATTACAACATATATTAAACATAATCAATCAATTATGTATAGTAAATGTTGCCACAATTATCGGTCTTCCTTTATGTGAAACATCAGCCTACACTTGTGCCTTTATTTGACACTCTGTCAATGATTCAGTACGTTGAATTAGTAATTATTTTCCAACGCCCCATCGCAGTCTCAAGATCCAGCTCTCCTGACACGTAAGCCGTTCGAAATGGCCAATAAATTTTCTACTCAAGTGGTTCAAGGTCAAATAATTTATAAATACTAGTAGATTAGCTTAGTCACTGTGTTCACCTGGTAACAGGAATGGGCGAGAAGGACGCCGGGTTGTCCATCGCGGTGAATTCGGGAAAGCTTCCCTGTAGAATCCATAGCCTGAAGCACAGGAGTAAAGCCGTCTGCAGAGAAAAGAAAATAACGGGAATGTAACAAGGTGCTACGTATTTTCACGCACGTATGTGTCCTTTCTCCAGCGTACTTGAATTCAGGTGCACGTTAACGACACATAGGTGGTCCAAATTATTCCGGAGTCCTCCACTACGGCGTGCCTCATAAATAATCTGATCGTAGTTTTGGCTCGTAAAACTCCGTACTTTTTTTGGTAATTTCCTTGGAAGCGATCGCTTTGACAAATGTTAGCTTATACAAGAAAATAAATTGTGTTCCAATAGAACAAAGCAAAATCATACGAGTTTCTCACATAAAAAAAATGCCTTTAAGAAAACCTTGTCTTAGTCCGAGAATTGAACGCAGGAACCGCACCAATCCGAGTCGTTCGCTTCATCATCTCAGCTAAGCAGAAGACTAACAGACCACAAGGCGAAGACGAATTGGTTTGTTCGGTTGCTAGGGCAAACACGCCGCCGCAAAGGACTTGGTACCCCCACACAAAAACGAATATTTCTTTAAATGTGAAGCTGGTGTGGCATTCTTTTGTAACTTGTCACTGCTGTCCGGTGGGTGAAAAGCTTTTCCCTTTCTTGAAAGCTTTTGCTATCCTGTGCGCTTCCGCACAACCGATTTGCCTTTATCACCTTATCGCCATTTGCGGACGTAGGTTTAAGAAAGGTGCTAATATTATCATCAACCCGCCGTGGTTGCTCAGTGGCTACGGTGTTAGGCTGCTGAGCACGAGGTCTCAGTATCGAATCCCGGCCACGGCGGCCGCATTTCGATGGGGGCGAAATGCGAAAACACCCGTGTACTTAGATTTAGGTGCACGTTAAAGAACCCCAGGTGGTCAAAATTTCCGGAGTCCTCCAATACGGCGTGCCTCATAATCAGAAAGTGGTTTTGGCACGTAAAACCCCATAATTTATTTTTTAATATTATCACCAGTTTGGTGACAAGGCAGGCCTGTCAATCGCAATGCATACGCCGCTAGCAGTGCTTCACGTCGTCCAATCACAGCGAGCGTTGCCGACTCTACGTAAGCGCACGTTATACCACATGTATAGGTGCTGGAAAAAAATTGAAGTAGAAGAGCCCTTCGCGGCAGCTCAGTAGATATAACGTTCTGTTGCCGAACAGGAGGTCGGTGGTTCGATACCTGAACGCGGGAGCAGCATTTCGAGAGGAGGAATAAAAACAATTGACTCGCGATCCCGTCCCTGCGAAAGTGGATGCTCAGCGAAGCTGTTGCAAAGCCACCACTACAACTGCTGACGGTATCCAAATGCTTCGGATGCTTGTTTTAAGCTTGTTCTTTCCTGAAACGCATGCTGTTCTGTGTGTGGTTTATGGGTGATTTCAATAGCTATAGGCTAACGGCTTCGCTGTAAAACGCTAATGTACTTAAATTGAGGTGCAGGCTAAAGAAGCGCAGGTGGTCCGAATTATTCCAGAGCCCGTAGGCGTTCACTGACCAACCTTCCGCGCAACTCAGTTGCGTGAGGCTACATATATGCCCTTCGCCTCGGTGCCCTTTGTACTTGGTTTAAAAATTATAACAGCGCAAGCACATGCAACCACAAAGGAACAAGGACAAGACACAAGCACCAAACACAAGACACAAGCGGTCGGTGAAAATCGAAACTTAGACTAATCAACCATCGACCACGAAAATAGACAAAAGGTTCAAAGAAAACTGTTCAATTAAAACTAATTTTTGATACTGGAAGCCATAAATACTCCGGACATCTAAAAAAAAAAGAAGGCCGTAGTTTTGCCTGAAAGGCGAAGCCTTGATAGCAATAGCAAAGCTTTATGCAATTACGTGAAGCAAGGTTTGTGCCTTCACCTCCTCTGTAGGTTGAAGTAAACACTGCCACCAAAATTAATTTAACAAGCTTGGTACAACGCACGTACCGGCAAACAGGAACGGACCTCAATGGATGACCGCGGGCACTAACTGTAACAACGCTGGCGTGATGAAGAGCGACGACAGTTACGAGCGAAGGTATCGGGACCGATAGGATATTATCGCGCCTGAACTTTCTGCTAAACGTCACGGTGACTGCGACGACGTAAGTTCGCCTGTGTGTTCATATAGTTACTATCGCGAAAAAAAATGTGTAGCAGTCAGGGAGAAAACAGTTCATTGCCCAAATGCTAGTCACAAATGCTGCTACACATCGGTGGCTCGAGTTTAAAAGTGCCCTTATTCATAGATAAGCTGAAGTCGTCAGCATTGTTGCGTGCTCGCCATCTTGAATGATATGTGACATGTGACATCGCCCTTATTCTATGGGCAACATGACGCACCAAATGACTTCCGCGTGCAATATCTCGGAGAAAAATAAGAAATCATGCCAAAGGTTTTCGTTTACGAGCGTATGAACTGTCAAGAAGCTCGTTATGTTGAGATGTTTCCTTGCACATCTCGTTCCAACAGCGCGTATTTTATTATGCAGCTCGTGTAAGAAGCGCTATGGTGCGGTATAACCCTTCCGGCCTCTCAAGTGGTAGTAACAGCCATCACCTGGATTGGCGGTCGCGCATATTAGAGACGCGTGCATGTTTTTTTCCTGAACGACGAGTACAGGTCCCGTTCCCAAACAGAAGGCGCTGGCGACAGCAGAAAGCGGAAACATTCCGAGTGATTGTCGGAGATGGGACGACTCCACTCCAAGTATAGCCACACAACCGCAAGAGCGGAAATGATTATGTTTCAGCCTCGCAAACGGGTGCATTAGCAAGAAGCAAGCAAGCAGACGTGCGCGTCAGCGAACGATGCTCAACAAAAGAAGCACGACGAGAACAATGGTTACGGTCGTGCTTTGTGCCACTACCTCTCGAGAGCACTGACACGGTCGATGTGAAACGAGGCACTGATTTGCATCTGCTACTGTACTTCGTCGGCTATCGATCGGCATTCATTGCATGTGAGAGCGCGTGTAGGCCGCCCTCGTGAAAAGAAATCTGAATTCTCTGGCGGACATCTTTTTCTGCTATACGCTTCGCCAGAAATCAGGTTTCACAGCGAGCAGACGACACCGTGCAGAGAGCTGCGAGAACACGACGAGCATTTACATATTACGACAAAATAGCTGTTTTATTATTTTGTCACTGCATCCGTATGCATTTCTAGGGCCAGGCCATGTTAGACACATGCCCTGGCAACGGTTGGTTAGTCGAGTAGGCGATTTCGTCTATTACTTATTACCTCTTTAATACTGGCTTTACGTATAGGGATAGCATGTATAATAAAAAAATTTCAATGCGGAGCGCAAGAGCATTCATAACTACCACCGAAAACAAGAAAGCGCTAGTTAGATATGGTCGCAAATTTCTTTCAGTTGCAGACGACACACCGACGCCAACTGCTCGGTGACTCAGCGCGCCATCATTCGCGCAAAAGTCTTGCATCTGGAAAGGAAAGACATTACGATCACTGACCGGCTCAGGGCATGCACAGCTTCCTTGTGTAATTTTTATCCCAAACTTAACTTGGCGTTCTAATATGCAACGTAGGGTTTTTTTTTCCTTTAGAATATTTGCGTCGTTATCACTCAACGTTAAAGTCATTAGAGATTGCATTTTTTTCTTTCCTTTACCTTATGCTGCATTCTTGAGGCTTTCGGTATAACTAAGCTTTCTTTTGTTTGTTTTTTTCATTTTTTTTCCATTGCCTAATAACCCGGCGCCCACGCTGAAGCACGTTCGAAATTTGAAAACCACGACAGCCTCTCGTATGCGGACAGCGCCAGCACAGCAAAAAGAAACACCGCATTAACCAACGGCGTAGTCGAAGATCAGGGCAAAGAAGATCAATGCGATGTTGGTTTGAGGAGTGAGTGCTTTTTAAGCTAGTGGAACTAGCGATGTCGTGAGCCATCCCGACCAGATCGCACCGGGGCCAGAGTGCACGAACGCCGGACCCCGCGAGAGGGGCACGAGGAAGGGTTCGATGCCGAGCCGATACTCTCCCTCTCGTTAGCCTACACACACACACACACACACACACACACACACACACACACACACACACACACACACACACACACACAAACACGCACACACACAGACACACAGACACACACACACACACACACACACACACACACACACACACACACACACACGGACACGGACACACACGGACACACGGACACGCACACACACGGACACGGACACACGGACACGCACACACACGGACACACCCCCCCACCCACACACAAGCACACGCGCACACGGACACGCCCGCACACATGCACACGGACACGCCCCTCCCACACACACAGGGACACGGACACGCCCACACACAAAGAGATACACACACATGCACAAACACGAGCACACACACCCACACACACAAGCATACACGCACACTGACAAGCCCAGACACAAACACACACACCCACGGACACGCCCACACGCAAACACACGTGCACACAAGCACGCACACACACACGGACCCAGATACACAAACGGACACGCACAAGCACAAACACACACAGTCCATACAACCCTATACCGCTTGTCACGAAGAACACCACAACCGCCGTACAACGCCCCTAGCTAACGCATGATAGCCGCAGTACGGCGGGAACTACAAAGTAGGACATATTGTTAAGAATGGCGAGCAGCTAAGCAAGATTGCCACCCAATTACGACAAGGGGGCAAGACGCGCATTCCGCACCCTCTCCGTCACTGCAGCTAGGAGGCGTTTGAAGAAGCGGCCTTTGTGCTGGAATCCGCCGCCTTCCACCCGCCCCATCGACATTGTGACGGAACGAGTTCGGTGTTTGAACAATGGTTCCGGAGTTCCCCAACGCGGAGCTGATTTGACACGCATGGACAAGCTGCCGCGGGAACGACGTATTTTGGGGCTTCTCACGCTTCGGCATGACGCAAAACAACGAGCGACCCTCGATCGGCACCGATAGTTCCCGGAACGGCACCCCTCCAACGCCGTCGTTTGGGCATCGGAATGTGTGTGCCTTTGTGTCTGTAAACTGATCTGCAGAGCAGCGGCGAGTTGGTGATGAGTAAACGAACAGTCGCCGCCTCGTATGGCCGGCGGATCGAGTGTATAAAAACTGTGGTTGTGCGAATGCTGAGGACAGATCTCTTGAGCAGTCATGTTAGACTGAGTCACTTCTCTCATGCAGTCCTGTTGGACTAATACTCTTTTTCTCAAGCAGTCATGTTAGACTGATTTAATTTCTGTAAATAAACCCTTTTCCTCGTTCTCGATGAGAAACAGTTCTTCACTTCATCAACGAGCTCAGCGTAAATAAGTTGGACGACGGCATGGGCCAGCTACCTTCGAATTCATGCCGTACTCCAATCTTGGCAAAGGACCACGGACGATGGGATTGAGCCCCCAATCCTGACAATATCCCCCACTTGCATCTGTACCACACTATATATACACTCCGGAATGGATTAATGCTCACATGCGGGCAAACTAATGCGCAACGCTCCAGCGCTTGGTACGGGCATGTACACCCGCGAACAAAAGTATACGGAGCTGGTATTGCGCAATAAAATTCATGTTTCTGATCTATCAGTCAATGGAACTGGAAATTAAACACTGCAGTCTAAGCATGACATTACGAACATTCTAATGCATTCATCAGTTTCAGTTTGTGTACGTCAATTACGGAGAGATTTCGTTTTTCTCGGCGACACTGTGGCCCATATACTTTTGCTCACGGTTGTACAAACACACCTGAGCTCACGCTCATAACACATCCCACCAAACAACAACGGGAGGCGTCGCTGTCCTGCTCATGCTGGATGGACCAGTTCGAACTGGAGCACTGAGCGCGGAGGCGCAGCTAAGGCCGCTGGCCTCCTGGACTTAGGGGGCCGCCCACTGCAGAGCGGAGCTCCACACCCGTCTGACTCGCGTGCTCTTCTGCACAAAGTTCATTCTCTGTCTCTCGCTCTGGCTTCGTAGATAAGCGAAGTAGTTTGCATACCATGTAGACGTTCCTCGCTTTGCGCGCTATATTGAAGAAATTGCGCTGATGTCGGGTATGCTTGTGAGCATCCGACTCCTCTTTTTTCTTCGCATGCATGAAACGTGTATGCTTTTGTTAGTGACGGAAGTGTTCCAAAGAGCTGATAATACGATACAAAATAACGCCAAGAAACGAATGGAGCACGTTCACCAAAAAAACTTACGGATCACTTCTTTTATCCCCCCCGAAAAAGCATTCTTGAAATTTGATCTTTTATTAGAACTAGTAGTTTTCTATTTCTAAGGTTGGTGTCTATATGACTTTTCTTCTATATGTTCGATGGCTCGGCTGAATACAGCGACAAGTATTTCTTATCTGCCTAATCATTAACTGCGCTTACGAGTGCTCGCGACAAATCAGGTGACAGTTTTACGCATTCATGCATGTTGTGGTGACTTTGTATAAAACTGTCCCCGCACAAACGTGAAACAGAGGCATATGCACTCAACTGGAATCAGGTGCATATAAAAAGCGGAATGAATTAGCAGGCGCATCCTCGTGTACAGGGCAATTACGTCAAATGACAGGGGCCGCTAAAGGAACGCAATATGGGTAAACTTACTGCGACACACGCACGTATACACAGCCCATACGGGGTTTACTGCGGTTCATGGCGTGCCATGTGATGACAAAATGCTCGGTTTTAGCGTGTCAATATCGGGAACTTCACATAAAGCATGCCGTAGGCAGGTGGGGACGAGGGAGGGGGGGGGTAGGGGGGGGGGGCATGACAATGCTGTATCAATCAGAGGAAAATTTTCTTAGATCTAGGGATTAAAGCGAAATGTGTCTTATTTGACGGAAAATTGGTACTATTATTTGGAGGAAGACGAAAAAAGCTAAGACATGTAAAAAAATACCCGTGCCGCGCCGTGATGGCTTTTACGTGGAACTTTACGTGCAACGTCATCGCAGCTTACTTTCACATTCGTAGGCAAATTATCAGTTATGATCATCCCGCACTGTGGTGAACGCATCTCTCCAAACAAACCGCACGTTGTAGACGTCCCGGGAAACACTACTGCGCTATTGCCGTTTTGTACTTCTAGCTGTGCTGCCCACTTATGTTTCCTTT
Source organism: Dermacentor albipictus (assembly GCF_038994185.2). Taxonomy (NCBI): domain Eukaryota; kingdom Metazoa; phylum Arthropoda; class Arachnida; order Ixodida; family Ixodidae; genus Dermacentor; species Dermacentor albipictus. The sequence goes on along the minus strand of NC_091829.1, from coordinate 78,823,410 downwards.
GAACAGAACTATTTTCTTGTAATCGGCCCTGCAAAGGTGTGCTGCAACACAAGCAAATCTCGGCACGAGCGCGCGCGTGTTGCTAGCGCTATGCGCGACAAGCCGGTCGTGGCACTTCGCAAGCCGACTGCACGCATATTTACCCAGAACCTTCCACAGGCCCAGCAACCTTGGACAGTGTCCCATTGTTTAGCCCCAGTGGTCACGTGTTGGCGGTGCGTTGGCATGGAGCAATGGCGTGCTTCGCTTGAAATGACGCTTCAAATGACGCCATCACGCTATGCGTGAAAGCGCCACGTTGGCACACGGCATGTACTAAAAATTTTTCTCGTGTATTTTACGTTCATGTCACTAAGTGGCACATTCTTTTGACACTGCTACTTTCTGTAAGGCTGGTCCGGTGCCAATCTTCCTTATAATTCGAATACGGTTATGCGATGACCTTGGCACATAGTTGCCCAAAATTATTTTCAATTTAGAGAAATGTGTAAATGAGCAGACGTCTTCTATATGAATATGGCTTCAAAAAGCAGGCTATGTTGTTGGCAAACTAACTTGCACTTCAAAATCTTTTTTTTTCCTTCGTCATTTTTATATATTGAAACCACTTTGGAATAAACGTAAACTCTAATCTTAGCAGTCTGATTGCATTACAAAAAAAAATGTTATCTTTGCAAAACTCATATTGACAAACTTAACAGCCGTATCTGACATAAACCGAAGGAAATCTATGGAAATAGGCAAATCTTAATTAAAGGAAACCTGGCTTCGGAGGTTAGCAGAACACGTGGGGGCTGAGGTGTAATTTTCAGTATCTGGGATTTCTTACCCTCCACCCTATAGCACATACCTCATAACAAACTTGGAAAAGCGTGGTACGAATAGGACATAATGTTACGCCTGTTTGGCTACCTCTCCTGTTCGCAGCACGCTTATGCAAATTTACAATCGGGGTCTCTTAGTGCAAAATATTATTTCCGTGTCGGTGTCTGCTTCGCAGAGAGCATATTTTGAGAATGTGCACTTTAAGCCTTACAGAAAAGCGACTCGCCGTGACACTTCCAGCAGAAACATCACAAGGATTACACCTATTAGCTAATTATCCCAGAATATTTCCATTTTGTTAATCTAAAGTTCTTGATTGCCTCCTCTATGTATCCAAAATACTTTCTTCGCACTTCCCTCAGTCTAATTAGGAAAACAATTGAAAGTGCATCCATAGCGTGAATTTTCATACATGGTCCTTGGGAGATTAAGAGAGAGATATAGATTGATTATATGAACAAAAGAACAGATAGGTCAGCTTCAACTACTGTGTTCCAGCCTCGATTCACCGTGGTTGCTTAGTGGCTTTCGAGTTATGCCGCTGCTCTAATCACGTGGTCGGAGGATGAAATCGTAACCGCGACAGTCGCAGTTCGATGGGCGCTCGTGAACCGTGTATTTTGTGCATGTCCAATAACCCCAGGTGGTTTAAATTATTCCGGAGTCTCCCCGCACTGTCGCGTTACTCATAAAGAGATCGCGGTTTCGGCGCGTAAAACTCCACCGTTTAATTTCAAAATTTTGGTCGGGCCTACAATATTAGTGTTGTCGTAAGGACTAAATATATTTAAACGAGCGGGAGGGATTGTGAAGATAAGGATACGAAGAGAAAAGTAGATACGCATGAAATATGAGAGTAAAAAAAATTACTCAGATCAACTTATTATGGTGCGGAAGATTTTATCTTTCGCAGTGAATTAACCAGTGCAAAATTGCTTCAGCTGTCCGAAAGCGAAATCATCATTGTACTGCCGCCCGAAGAATCTCTAGCACGCGCCTAATTCGCACAGCCATCAGCGTAGTGGACACTATACACATGACTCCAGCCACCTTCTCGCGCCGACTGAACGCACTTCTCGTGCGAATACACAGATATGTATTTCAAACCTCATCGCAAGGCTCCGCTTCCATGCCAATTTTGCACAGCACAACGCCAGCCCAGTAATGAGTGCGACATCACGCTCCCGCTACTTGAGGCTCAAAGCAGGAAAGACGGGGACAACATTCTGGCCGTCATTACTGCGGAGTCAGCGCGGTCTCGAGTGGACGCGGCAACGCTTTGTCATGAAAAAAAAGTGCCTGCGGGGAGCCAAATGTCGACGCCGCTGTACTGGCGAAATGGAGGCCAAGGTATATTATAGTTGGCCACGTACATTCTCACTTACTAGTGAAGAATAGGGTGCGGGAGCTGCGTTATGTGTCTTGTATGTAGTGTTCCACTTCGCGGAGGTAAGCAAACGACGGCCAAGGAAGGCTTAGTCCAGACAGGATGTTTGCACGCGTGAACTTTTGATTGGGGCACGTGAGGCGAAATGACACTGCACTGACAAGCATTTGCCGTACCTTAGGAAATTGCGCATTCTAAAATAACAATTCTAAATTAAATTAAGCTTTCGGATGCTGTTTGCAAAAAGCACAATCTGATGATCAGGCGAAGCGTAGTGAGGTACTCCTAAGTAATTTTGGCCAACTGGGGTTCTTCAGCGGGCGCCTAATGGTATGTCTTATACGATTGCAAGCTTTAGCACGGCTGTTCACCACGCCTCCATTTTTCGGTGTACAGTTCAACACAGCTAAATGTGAACTAAAACTCCACTTACCAATGTTGCGAGAGCAGCAAGGTCACGATCCAAGAAGCATCGGTAGGCAATTTGTCGTATGCAGTATTTGCAGGTTGGCCTGAAAGTTAGAGCATATTTCTTTTAGGGCAGTCAAATCTGTGTTTCCAAACGAAAGACGCATACGAATTCTACATTCATACGCGCCTTACATTCTTCTCGACGAAATACTCATTCATGCTTCGATTTTATACCTCATTTTATACCCAACGGTGAAAGTAATTCAGGGAGAGGCGTATTATAGGTAACCGATATCTCCACCAGACATCAGAGAGAAAGACACCACTGCGGACGTGATTTTATATACTCAGAGGTGGTTTGTTTTAGTCAACTTTCTATCGTATTAAGAGGTGTTGTTAAAAAAAATTGAAATTCACACGCAGTGCCCTATTCAAAGGATCGAGTATTCAATTCTGGCTTTCTATTATTGGCACGCCGTAGTGAGAGGCTCCGGAATCATTTTGAGCACCTAGGGTTTTTTGAACGTGCCCCTAAATATAAATAGACGATAGTTTTTTTATTTCGCCCCCATCGAATGGCGCTTGTGACGGCTAGGATCGAACCTCTGACCTCCGTCCTATAGGAGCCCAAAGATATAAGCGCTAATATACCGCTGCGGGTGAAACGCTCGAATTAGCGCGCAAATTTGTGGGGTAGAGATGAATGCATATTTTGATCGCGCCAGCAAAGTCAACCGGGCATAAGAAAGCCCATTTATTTAGCGATGGCTCAGATGAATACAATTGTATGGGATCTTTGTAAGAGTTTCAGGTCTTCAACGTTTTACCCTTCGCAGTGCTCATGCCTCCACATCCAAATTGGCATTGGAAACAAGGTAAATGGAAACCGCCTTTATATCACCCGACGGTTGGTGGGAACATTCAATTACAGAAACGCCTAAACAGAAGCACCCACCGTGGTTTCTCAGTGGCTATGGTGTTAGGCTGCTGAGCACGAGGCCGCGGGATCGAATCCCGGCCACGGCGGCCGCATTTCGATGGGGGCGAAATGCGAAAACACCGTGTGCTTAGATTTAGGTGCACGTTAAAGAACCCAAGGTGGTCGAAATTTCCGGAGTCCTCCACTACGGCGTGCCTCATAATCAGGAAGTGGTTTTGGCACGTAAAGCCCCATAATTTAATTTTTTTTAAACAGAAGCTCCGAGATCTTTGATATAGTATATTGCTAGAGTAGCTCGCGAATATGGTTCGGCTCGGTCAGCATAGCGGAACACAGAGAGGCAGGGACGTAGGCGTCCAGCTGTTTTCTCATTTATTTCTATCGTCTTCGTGTTATTTATGCTGGCTAAACCCGTGAGAGTGTTGTGGAAAACGCAGAATTACGCACTCATAATGCCCTAATTGAGTCGTGCTGGCGGTTTTTCGTATTGCATGTCTTAAGTAAGCGCCTTTTTCGGGGCTCAGTATTTGCGCTTAACCACATTTTGCTCTTTATGTTATAGACTTTCGACTTTAGCTTGCATTCTTGTCTTTTTTCTACAATGCCTTATAAAGGACATGTCTGAGGATGCAGATTTCTTTTTCACTCGCCTGCGTACCTTCTCATACATAGGTACACTCCTAATATCGTTCCACTTAAGTTACACTGAGTGTATAACAACATTTTGGCAGCTATGTTAAACTCATATGGCGGAACCAATGCGGAGTAGCATTACGATGTTACGCTTACAAAGTAAAACTTACGTGGGAGAATAGAAACAGTTGTAAATTTACACACTGTATCAGTGACAAGAAGCTCGACCGAAGAGGAAGCGGACGCTCAAGGATCATGGTTCTATCTCGACACCCGTCACTACGTGAAACATGTGTGCAACTGTGTTCCACTTATGCGGAATGTGCGAACAGGTCGCATTGCGTCAACACCTTATCGACCTGTAGTGCGTACTGACGGAATGCGATAAGGGGAGCTCGTTTAGCAAATGACGCCGCAGCAACTTACCACCGTCGTCGGTGAGCCTCTAGACACTGCGTCTGTCGTTCTGGACGCGTGGAATCAGCGACCAATGCGCGTATCCTCAAGGCCATGCACAGCGGTAGTACGCTGATGCCCTGCTCCTTCGAGAGCAGTGCACATACAGAGAGTAGACCGCAGGCTGCGAGCCAGCCCCACCTTCCGTGCCTTCCTCTGCCGTCTCTGGAAACTTGCCAGCTGTGTCAATGCAAAAGAAATACAATGCACTTCTATAACTTCACTTCAATGCTGTGATTTCTTTGTAGGTTTGACGATACAAACTCAACTCACAGTTTCATATAGCCCTAAGCATCACTTTCAAAAGCGTTGTAAGATCGTGCGGAAGAGGCTTATGGAAAGTACAGCCCGGCGGTTTTGCATTGAGGTGCTCATTCCCAATTTGTTTTTGGTCGCCAATGGCAACCCTAGTACTCGTAAATACAGAACTTTTGAATGCTGCAGAATAAACCGCATCGGTGCCACAACATTTTTTTTTTGCCATTCGTCGCGCTCGTACTGAAAAGAAAAACAAGAAAATTATAGGGTTTTACGTGCCAAAACCACGATGTGATTATGAGGCACACAGTAGTGGGAGACTCCGGAATAGATTGGATCACCTGGGCTTCTTTAACGTGCACGTAAATATAAGTGCACTGCTGTTTCCGCATTTCGCCCCCCCCCCCCCCCCATCGAAATGCGGCCGCCGCGGCCGGGATTCGATCCTGTGACCTCGTGCTTAGCAGTCCAACATCATAGCCACTGAGTAACAACGGTGGGTACTGAAGAAGAGACGACGTTGAAAAACGAAAGAGGTACTGAGGTCTAATTTGAAGGACTCCTTGCCAGCGCGTACTAAAGAATACGAGTGAATGAGAACGACAAAAGTACTCATAGGAAGCCTCCGAAATTAGTTGCATTGATGATGTGAGTTACACGCAGAAAAAAAGACATTTTTGAGTGGTATACACCCGGCGTAGCTCATTCCCTTAACTGTGGAATGGCATAGTTGTTCTGTTCCTATTTGAGCACAATTGCCGAAAGGTATCAGAGAGAAAGATAGTCAAAAACTATTAAGAATTAAAGAAGATAAGGTTCGTTTTGTATGTTATCTTGCAACAGGGAAACACGAAGAACAGAGGTATGATGGGGAAGTGCGCGTAATGACCAAAATTGCAGAATAGAAGACAGAATGGCGATATCCAATCACTCTCATAAAAAGCGATGCTGGTTTCAACGCTCAGAGACCTGATGAGCAGCGTCGTTGGTATTGATTTATGATCGGTTCGTTTTTCACTTGTTTCGCAATCTCTTGGTTTTGGTGCACATTCAAGAGAATTAGAACTATACCAACGTTTGTCAGTGATGCCTAGATGTGAAATATCTATATATATATATATATATATATATATATATATATATATATATATATATAGGACAGAGTGCCCTGAGAAATTTGATGTAAGCGGACGCATATGCATTTTTCAACAAAATCTCGCAAAAGAAAGCTGTGTTCTCCCTGATTTGTTCTTGCTGTCTTTTTTACTATCTTGCGCCCTTTATAAAGAAAATGTTTTAGTCACTTGCGTTCAATAGGTTTCGCGTCTGCCTTGGCTTCTCAGCAAAGCCCCGTCCCAGCGCACTAGTGCAAGATCGTTAGGTTCTAGCTTTCTGCTTGAGTAGCGGCCTGTCGAGTAATGTATGTTATAAATGAAAAGCCCGCTGGCAGTCTTTGGCGAAGAGCTAGGCCACTAAGCTAAACTTTGATTTCAGCGTATTGTGTCGCCATGCTTCTTTCCGGCGCGCAAGCACAAAGCGAAAACTGTTAAGCGTACTAGACTTTGTCCATAAGCAGCTTACGTATCTCTCCCTCTCGCTCTCTTTTATTTTTTCAGAGAGCACAAAACAGAGCATCTCATACGCTAGTCTTTCAAAATTTTCATAATGCGCTTACTTCCTAAAAGAGTGCACTTTCTTCTTTGAAAATCCTAAGCTTCTTTGTTTTTTGAAATTAAGGCATCCATCATGGTTTGTACTTGCGCAAGGCACGCTGCCTAACAAGGGCGACATTTTCCTGCTGAACATTTCAACAAAGTCAGCGTACTTGATGCAGAAAGCACGCGCTAATACATGGTAATCCGGCATTTGCCCCGAGAACCCATTAGCAGGATTTCTAAGACGAGCTGATGCTAAGACCTTTTATGTTTTCGGAATATCCTTTTTAATTAAACTCGTGCGTACATCAGTGATATTGTAGGACTTGTAAACGTTGCGCGCTGTTAGCAGGCTGACTAACGCTAAACGTTGCCCGGTGAGCAACACGCAGTAAAAAAAAAGCGCGTGGTTCTATAGGCAATTGAAGAAGGCCATTTCTATGCTTTTGCTGATAGCATTCCGGATCGTTCGATAACTTTTCGTTTTCCTCTCATTTTAGTCCCTTTTGTGGTTAATAACGGGTCATATCACGCCAACTGTCCCAACAGTGGCGCTTGACCAATATGAATTTCTCTCGAAAAATTAGAAAATTCCCCGTATATAAGCGTGCATTACTTGCAGAGTATCTTCGCAAAATATTTAGAGCGGATAAAAAGTATTTTTGCGCCCGTGAGGGTCGTTTCAATTTCACGAAACGGTAGAAGACCAGGTGGGGAAGAAACATTTGCCCAAATCGACCGTCTCGCACAAATATTTCGAAGATTGAGTTTTTGCGTTGTCTTAACATTTTGCAACCATTACAAACAGTTTCACAGAATACCTCTATGTTTTTAAATCCTTAGCACCGAGCTAAAAATGCTCACGTTATTGAGTTTTTTTGTGGTAAATTTTTTACAAGAAACGGTCACGCAAAGAAACCTGAAATTATTTTTAGAGAACTGTCCCTAAAAAAGCTAGCATCTAAAATTTTATTTTCGCCAACGTGCTGCGCACAGGCTCCAATATTAAAGCCTTACTTTGGCAAAAATGCTGTGTTGGTCTATGTTTAGACGTTGGCAACACACTAACGGGGTCCTTGGCAAAATACGCAGAAAAGCGGATATAACTGAAAATAATGACAACTTTCGCTACGGAAGTTTTATTCGAAGTAATTTGCGCTATCATCCAGGAAAGATTTTTATTTTTTTTAAATTTCAATCACACCAGTGCAATATTTTGGTTCGCGCATAACATGTTGGCGGAACACACAAACCAAATGAATTTGCTGAGTAAAAAAAAAATTTTTAATGGGTATTGTATCAGCAGCACATGATTATATGTTATACAGGGTGATAACTCTTAAGTTTTACGTAATTTTTACTAATTCGCTTTGGCACCGGGCATAATTGTTGCTTTTGCGCTGGAATACTTGCAGAGGGAGACATTACTAGCACTAGAAATCGAAATACGTATTCACCTAATTAACAAACGTTCGCTAATGAACTCCTTAATTATTTACTTTACGGTACATATTACAGTTTAGAAATCGCAGCAGGTGAGTCTGCAAGACGTGTCTACTTGAAATTATTTCCCAGGATGAGCCCAGTTTCAAAATATTCTTTCCCAAAATGTGGCAGGAAATTCATGGGCTTTCCATGCACTTTTGTGCTTCAATACATAAAAGAGGGTTTGTTAAAAAAAACTAAGCTGAACAGCAGTGCATATTGCAGCCAGTTTGATACACATATTTCAAAACTAGTGTCATACTGAAATTCATTCCATGTGGATACGCCATATAAATTCAAAAGATATTAGTTTGAGGGAGAGATCTGTGAAAGAAGATCCACGTTTTCTTCCTTGATTGCTCTTGATGAAAAACTTTACAAAACGCTATATTTGCGCATTTTTGTCGCGGTGTTATGGGTTGAAGAACATAAAAGTATGTTGTGAAACTATTTTGTGATACCCGCCGTGGTTGCTCAGTGGCTATGGTGTTGGGCTGCTGAGCACGAGGTCGCGGGATCGAATCCCGGCCACGGCGGCTGCATTTCGATGGGGGCGAAATGCGAAAACACCCGTGTGCTTAGATTTAGGTGCACGTTAAAGAACCTCAGGTGGTCAAAATTTCCGGAGTCCTCCACTACGGCGTGCCTCATAATCAGAAAGTGGTTTTGGCACGTAAAACCCCAAATATTATTATTATTATATTTTGTGATGAAATAAAAGTGCAATAACTAGTAGAGGTTCTCGTTTAACTTGACCTTTCCTGGATTTGTATTAGCGGAATCAGCATGAATCTGTGCAGTTTCCTGTTACCTGTGGCCATGTGTACGTATATATCTCATTTAATCATGTTCTTTTGTCCCCACAGTTATTTCAGCCTACAGAGTCGGGAAATATTCTGAAGGTGCTACATTCAGAAAACATGGTTTTCAGAAAGCAAAACCTGGCCTACACTTGCAGGGTTACGTACTCGTCCTCCTAGGCAGAAACTCCTGCACTAGGATTGCCCTTGTAACTGAGGTGATAAAATGGGTGTGGTGGCGCCTGTATTTTCGTATATAATAATGAGCACATGAAACTAAGTGGGATATTTTTGTGTACATGTATCTACAAGTAAAAAACTAAAATTAGAAGGTGAAATTTCTTTATGTGCGAAAGGTATTTTAGGTGAGACACATTTCAAGTATTTTATCGCTCATTCTGCTCGTCCTTGCCCCGAGTTTGATTTTGAGTATTGTGCTGCCCAGCCTTCCGGATTGTAAGCATTGATTTCTGCGTAAATAAAATTAAATTCTAGATGTTGACATCAAATATCAAGATATAATTATGAGGCACATCACCGGGAGGGACTTCGAGTGAATTTGGCCCCCTGGGTTTCTTTACTGAGCATCTAAATATAAGTACACAAATGTTTTTGCATTTCGCTTCCATCAAAAGGTGGTTGCGTGGACACGTGATCTCGAGCTAACGCTGCAGGTTATCTCTAAGTAGTGTAAGGCAGCAACATTTATTCAGCAATCTTACAACACAAGCTGCATCGTAAACGAGGATAACGCTCCTCAGTCAAGGAATGGGCAGGCTCTACAAATGTGTGCGATATGCTACACAAGCATACACCACAAGTACAATGGTCCAAACTAATAGCGTCACAATGTAGCGTGTGACATGAGCCACGTTATAATGCGAAGGCGCACGGACGCTGCCTGCTTGAACGTGCACTCACCAGTGGTAGCAGAGGAACGACAGCAGAAAGAAGAAACAGCACAGCACTTCGGCTCGGCCGACTATGCTGGACACCTGCGTCATAATGACGGAACGAAATGACCGGAGGCCAGGTCACGACGTTGTCAAACTGAAATATGAAGGTTATGAAACATGCGCGTCTTGACGCAGAGAAAGCTTAAAGAAAACGCAATATGCACAAATAAGAAAGAAAAAGAAATTTTGTTGCACGAGCGAGTGTTGCTTTAAATAGACATCTCGGTGAAAATTCGCTGAGTGGCGCCGCGTAGAAGACACGAAGATGAAGCGCACAATGTTGATACAAATTTTAGAAAACTTAGAGACACTGGACTCAGAAATCTTAGAGAACTTCACGCGCATCTATGGTAAAACAGAAGCATTTACCTCGTCTGCAATTCCACGTGCCATTCGGCTCTGGAACAACCTCCCCTAATACATAGTGTCGGAAAGTGACCGTAATAAATGCAAGCACTCACTGAACTCGCCTAACCCATATTAACCATTAATGTCACACTCACTGTTCTGTTTTATCTTTCCTTCTACCTTTTTCTTGCAGTGTTATCCGTTTGTTACAAACTTATATTGTTCCTTTTTATTGTGATTATATGCAGCTTTATGTAGCTAACATGTTTTTCTGACTTTTAGGCTGTGCACTTGGCTGCTGTTTTCATTTGTTATTGTTATTAATAGATTGTATGTACTTGATTGTATGCCCCCCTTACTCAATCCCCGTGTAGGGGCTTGTAAGGTATTTTACAAAAAAATAAATAAATAAATAAATAAATGCAGCACAACACCGCACGCGCTCGCGTGGTGTGTGTTTTTTTTTCTTTGTCGAGTGACTTTACGCGCTTTGAGTTTTCTAACAATGAAATACTAACTAGCCCACTTATCCATCTTATTGTTGACACCAGTACAACAATGGATTTTCTTTTTTTTTCAGAAAAAGAAAGCGCGTTTGTATAAACGCATTTTTATTATTATGTTTTAAGGTCCCTTCACCAGGCCACATAAACCATTTCGGTTATACGCTGGAAGTTGTTGCGTGCCCTCCAGGGAGCATTCTCTCGCAAGAATTTTTCAAATTGGTTCATTAATAGCAAAGATACGAATATTTCAGTGCCGTGAACCCGCGATTGTACTTGACTATATAGCGGTGTAAGTCAACGCTACACAAATACTGAAGCAGAAACAAGCGGATCACAGGGATTGAGCGAGCGCTGAAACACGGCAGTAAATTACATGGTTTTGTTGTCAGCGTGCATGACTGTACTACGTGGGAACAAGCAGACGATAGGGAAGTACATCTCTCTAGCTACGGTACGCAGTGAAACAAACAGAAGCAGACGTTCGGTTTGCAGGTTTTATTATTACTCTGGACTTTAATTCGTCTACTGAAGCAACAGCTCAAAGAAATGAAAGATGTTTCCTTGAATAATTCTCGAAGTCACGTGCCACTATGAGCGACGTCACAGCACTGCCATGTACGTAGGCGCACTTGTGCGATATACGTCGACTCTCCGGTTGGGATCATGGCGCCCGTGAGGGGGAGGGCAAACGACGTTTGGTGTGAATTTTCAGCTCTTTCCGTGGTGCATAGCAACGTAATACTTAGAAGAAAGGATCGTTAGCGCGCATTGTATGCACGGCACTTGTTAGCTCAATATGGCCAGACCTGGTAAAGGGCCCTTTAAGAAACTCAGTTTGATCAATTTTGAACGATAGGCAATATTAATGGAAAAAAAAAAGAAGTTCACAGACTTAGATCACAAAGGATTAGTTCACATTCACCCAACGCTGCTCACAGACGGCATACATTTGTATCTGCCTCGTGGATCTTCTGCTCCGAAATACGTACTCTTACAAACAAGACAATGTGGCAGTAGCAGGAAGCTTTACCTCGAGGTCTCCTATATAAATGTACAAGAGCGGAGAAATCATCTTTTTTTTCTTTCTGTTGTTGCTGAGAATTACTGCACCGATTTTCATGACATTTCTTGCCCATAAAATAAAAAAGTTAAAAGCATGTTAATAAAAGATGATTATTGTTAATGAGGCACTCATTTTTATTTTCAAGATATTGTTAGATATACAAAAATAAAAGAAATAAATATTATTTTCAAGACTCTGTAACTCCGTAACAATAAAGATTTCACAAATATGCAAATCACGCCTAATTGTGCATCTGAAGGGGACAAAGTTGAATTCATCTTTCGGTTCGTGCGGCCCACACAAATACATTGACAAAGAGAAAAACACAAGGGACATGTCCTGTCTCACAACTGAGATCACGCATTTTGTGAGACAGCGCATGTCCAGTGAGCTTCTTCTCTTTGTCAGCATCTTTGTTAGCGCCGCACGAACTGAAAGGTAAATGCGTACCAGCTTTCTCAGTTTATAACTTCATAGCTAATGTATGATACACTGCTGTGAAATATAATACTAAGCTTTGAACAAGGCTACTGCCAAACCATCGTTAACATAGTAACATAATCATTTAAGCTGTAAATAATTACAGCAAATTCGCATGCTCTAGGTGCTCTAAAAGATGCATTTACAGAACCGTGATGTCTGTTTTTGGTGCAGGGCTACAAGTTTTCAACTTCGCGCTCTGTTTGTATTGAAAATTGCGAACGTCCTGGAATTCAGGTTTAAAAAATTTAAGCACTAAATCAAACTTTTTTCAAGCAGACGCTAGAATTTGCCGCTTTCTCAAATGCAACACATTTCATTCAAATCGGTTCACAGGTTGTTTTATACCTACACTTCCGTGTTTACATGTATCTGGATAGTAAAATTACAGTTGGCCTTGAGCTTGAGATTTAATGTTTGACATTGTGTTCTCTAATCGGGGCAGTGGAAGATGGTGAGAGAAATAGTCTCGAGAGTTTGGCAAGCCTGACCTATCTTAGGATGCTGGGTAGACGCCCTTCCCACAAGTCTCATTGTAATAATGTTACATGAATTCACTTTGCTCCGTGCTGAAACCTCTATTTTAAATTGCGGTCTAGCGCGAAAATGCTATTGTGGAAATAGTTGGCGTACCTCAGTGGAGACTGTTCGCACTGTGTGTTGCACTGAAGAGCACCGTAACGCTGCGCCTGATTGTTAATGTTTAACAAGTTCTCGTCACAATGCTCTAGCTTTCATCTTTTGTGCTGTTGTGCTTTTGTGCTTTTGTGCTCCTTCATGCAACAGAGCTATATCTATGGCGAATTTCCCAGTTGCTCTTAACTTTATTGTTTACCCGACTCCATGCAGCGTTGACTCAGCATCGCAAAATGTTTTCTGTCGAAGCAGTATGTCACTACGAACGAAACTTGGAGCCTATCAGACAATTATTTCCGCTAATTTTGAGAACGTTTCGCGGGCGGTCTGGAAACGTCGGTGTAAGCCACTTATAGGCATAACAAATAATAGGAATGCTAGTTGTCTTCTTCAGCCGTTTGCACGCAAAGGCAACTGCACTGTTTATTTCTCGTTAATGCATGACAAAGTTGTTTGCTTCAAAGCGGCTCCTTGGGAAAATGTCGCAAGACCACAACTTGCACTTAAGTCGCGGAGCCAGGAAGCACTCAGCACTTGCGAAAATAGATAATAGCCTAATAAAAATAAAAAAAAGAAGGCACGGACACTTACTGCCTCAGTGTGCACAGGATGTGCAGCGAAGAGCGTCGCCGCGAAGCACGCATGGATGGCACTTATCCGCATGACGCAGCGTGCGACGATGGCCACCAGCACCGAGCATGCGCAGTGCAGAGCTACGTTGACCACGTGGTAGCCGCGCACCTGGCGTCCATTTGCGTAGTAGTTGGCTCTGTGAGAGAAACACAAACACAGTCTTTATCCAACACATTGAGGAAACCAGATGATCGTCCTCTGAATGAACAGACCATATTAGAGCACCGTCCCGACCGATCATCGGCTCAGAAGGCAGTGAAGGCACTTTTTTGGTTTCTCAGAACTTCTGGTTTGCTCGAGCGACTTTAACTGAAGTGCTGTCCGTACACGTGTCTACACCTTCTCTCGCCCTTCTTTCTCTTCCCCTTCTCCCTTCCCCCAGTGTAGGGTAACCAACCAGACTATTGACTGGTTAACCTCCCTGCCTTCCTGAATTCTATTCTCTCTCTCCCTCTCTCTCTCTCTCGCTCTGTGAGAGAAACGAGGAAGACGCTGAGCAGAAAAAATGCTTTACCGCATAACGCACGACTGCTTCGCCATTATAGCGCAGCTCACTATTACTAGCTGATTACCGCTGAGCAGGCAATCGCGTGTCCACCAACCACCTGCAGCGAACGACATGAGCAGTGGTTACCTGCAGCGAGAGCAGGATGTATTGAGCACGTGCGGGGAATTTGCGGGGACGGTGAAATCAAGTGCAGCGTCATTTTAAGAAAGCCCGCACATAACGGACTGCGATTGCGCGGAGTAAAGACAAGGCTCAGTAGTGAAGAGTGCCACGCCTCGTTCCTGACGACATCGAAGCAAACAGCGCCTATATTACGACGACCCGCATTACGCAAACGGCGCGCATACCTCTGATGGGAAGGTCTCGCACTGTCCGCACAGCATCGCATTCATCTGTGCTTTCAAAGCAAGGACCACTGTTGTCTGCAAGACTAGTCGGGTGGCGCAGTTTGCAAAATTGTGCAACACTTCCCAAGGACCTGTTTACGACGATGAGACCTGCAGGCATCAATTTTTTTCTCTCACATAGTGTGTGTAGTATAGGAATTTAAATAAGGAATTCTACAAAACTCGATGGGAACGCACGCACATGCGTATAGGGTGATGATGATGGTACTTTTGCAAGGCTTGCATCCAATGTCGGCATTCACTTCCATCAAGTGTTGCTGTCCAGAGCATAAACTACGATATTGACACATGTACTTATCTTTATCGGGTGACCACGTTTGGCCGCCTAACAAATGTTATCGTGCAGCGCAGGATGCGCCTGCATGTAAAAGAAGTTTCTGGAATGTTATCGATGGTTCCGTCCATTGTCTTTCACCGCAACTTGTGTAATCTGATTGCATGTATGCGCGACGCGAATAGTGTAGAACTTTATGGAAGACACGCGGGTCCCATCGGTTAATCTGGAACATTCGACGGCTGATCTATAAAAGCCGACGTGCTTTACCCGCTGATCAGATTTTGGACGATCGCCGACCGTGTTTGCCGCTATCGTTGTGCTATAAGTGTAGCCTGTTTTGTGGGCACAGGTTCGCCCAATAAAAGTTAGTTTTGTCGTTCACAGGAGAGAAGAAGAAGAAGCCGACTAGTGCGGTCGTGCAAACATCGGCTCCCGCTTCGATCAATGTTCTTGCGCCGAATTTTTGTGCCACCCCTGAGAACCTGGTGGCGATCGACGCGTCGTATCACAAGGATTACGTGGATGCCCATTTTTTGCCGGTGGGTCCATTTTTCGCTTCGTTGGAAACTGTTTTCTGCGTGCCACGTAGAAAAGGTGCCAGCCCCTGGCTCGCGCTGTAGGCCTAGGCCTCACGCGCATGACGGAGTGTAGGCATGGCCTCCGGCTCAGCTGTTGAAGGCATGGAGATCACCCCGGAGGAAGATATCGGATGGACGACAGCCATCACTCGCCGAAGGAGACGCGCATTAGCCGCTGGCGGGAAATCCGTGGCTGTAAAGGATACCAACCATGGCGGGAAAGGTAGTCGCCGCACGGCCACCTCGCAGAACGTGCTTAAGCGCGTCGCTACCGCCTCTAGGATCCCGATGCTACCGAGGGATCACATCAAGATAATTGTCCGCCCCCGTGGCGGCCTCGACGTTAAAAAGTTCAGCCTGGTGCATCTCTCCAGAGCGCTGGCCATGGCAGCAGCCTTAGCGCCGGAAGACACGACGGAGGACACGTACTGTCCGAACGGCTGTCAGAACATCTTGGTGGTATCGACTCCGCGGGAAGAAAACGCAAGAGCTTACGCCAAGGTACGCAAGATCCATACGAGGGATGGACCCTTCGAAGTGGCGGCCTACACCGCAGCAGGAGAAGATACATGTAAGGGTGTTGTTCGCGGTATCGACCTGGACATTAGCGACGCGGAACTGAAAACCCTTTTCGTCAATCACCGAAATCCGGGCCTCGTCGAGGTACGTCGGATCAAGCAGACTACAACGGTGGTGGTACTTTTTGAAGGACAAAGAGTGCCAAACCACGTTATTTGTGGTAACGTACTCATGCCCTGTTATCTCTACCGACGACAGATAGATGTGTGCTACGGCTGTGGTGAAATCGGACATAGATCCGACGTGTGTCCCAATCCGGCAAGTGTTAGAAAGTGTAGGGGCTGTGGACTCACTTCCCCACCTGAAGATCATCATTGCGATCCCAAGTGCGCTATTTGCAGTGGCGCACACCCAACTGGGGACCGAAAATGCAGTCGAAGATTCCAGATGCCTTACATTGTGAGGCAAAGGCGTCGTAGGCGCCAACGACAGCAAGCACGCTGTACACAGGTGGCCGAAGACATTGAAGACAGCAACAATTCCCAGCGCAAAGGGGACATGCTAGAAAATGAAGCCAACTTGCGCTCTCGCACGAGAGGACGCTCCAGCTCACGAGGGCGCTCCCGCTCCAGGGGGCGTTCTCGATCCAGAGGACAACCCAGCTCTGGAGAATCTTCTGGTGTTGACCCGCAACCCCGAGGACCTGGGTCAAGATCGAGGTCCCGTTCACAGTCGACCCCAAGAGCAACCTGGGCCGATCTAGTCAAGAACGGAGGCCTTGGGAAACCAGGACAACCGACAAGGGCAAGGTCCAGGAGTACTAATGGTAGGGCACAGCCGGAACGTGAGTCAAATCCCCGAATATTGGCATTAGAATCAGAAAATCAGAAATTAAGGCAAGAACTGTCTGAGCTCAGGGAGGCTTTCAAATCCTTTAAAGAAAGGTCCGAAACACCCCGTAGTCAGATGGACACAACGGCTCCAAAACCCTTGGCCGGCAAACCTAAACGTAAAGCCCCCCACCCCGTTCCCATTAGCGAAACAGAGGAAGAAGATTTAGAAACCTCTGAGGCAGAGGAGATGGGAGAGAGTGAGGCACCCCCCAAGAACAAAAAAGTCAGAATAGCCGCAAGGTTAGCCACAATAGACAGGACTCTGGCGAAAATCATGGAGCTCATCACTAATCTAGATGCTCGAGTGGGTCAACTAGAAAGGCCCAAAGTTAAGGCAAAGGCAAGCGCAGCGGCTGCATCGGCAGTCCACGGAGGCACAAACGGCAGCCCGAGCGCGGACTCTAGGGGTTCGGGCAATCAACCAGTGGTATCATAATGGCTTCAAACGACAACAATAACATTAAAATATGGCAGTGGAATTGTGCGAGTTTCCGAAGGCGCAAGGCTCCCCTGCAGCAGCTTATTAGATCGGCCAAAGTTAAGCCGCACGTTATTCTCTTACAGGAAACACTAGCTAAGGAGGATATCTCTCTACCGGGTTACAACTCCGAAACCTTGACCATTCCAGGGGGTCGGGGAATAGCGACTTTGGTTCGAAAGGGTAACCCCTATGAAACTCACGAGCTTCCCAAGTACAAGGTTGGTCTAGAAGCACAAATGATTGAACTCATTCTGAAGAACAAAAAAGCAGCTAACGTGTATATAGCTAACGTTTATAGCTCTCCGCAAGATAGGAAAAGGGATTTTAAGACCCTCTTGGGCCGCATTTCCAGTAAGGCAGATACAGCCCCACTCGTAGTGGCTGGGGACTTCAACGCTCCTAACAAAGAATGGGGCTATGGTCATCAGAGCGTCAAGGGTACTAATTTAGCAACCACGGCAAGTGAATTAAAATTTGCTCTTATTACAGACGCTAACTTCCCCACGAGAACTGGTACCTCTACTACCAGAGATACAACCCCCGATCTTACATTCCTTCGGGGAATTGAAGGCTCATGGGACAATCTGCAGGAGAATTTAGGAAGTGATCATTACATAATTGAAGTCATCTTACAGACGCAACCACCACCACTAAGGAAATATGAGTATGTGGACTGGGATCTCTTCCGTAAGTTGCGTAAGGAAACCAGCATTGATGACGAATCTTATGAGGAGCTCTTAGATCAACTAAAGGCAACGATTAAGAAAGCTACTAAAGCAGTCTCAACAGAAATCGAAGTCCCAAAAATGGACTCCAAGCTAGCTCACATGCTGGAAGCGAAAAATTCTCTCCTAACCAGATGGAAGAGTCACAGACTCAATAGAAGACTTAGAGCCAAGGTTGCCCAAGTTAATCGTGATATCGAGACATACGCGGCTCAGCTTTCACGTCAACAATGGGACGAAACTTGCTCAGAAACAGACGGCAGATTGCGCAGAGGAGGCAAATGGAATCTATTGAAGAGCCTACTTAATGACAAGCTCTCCAGAGGTACTACAAACCTCGCCATAAACAGACTCGTCAATAAACAGATAGCTATAGGGCGGACAGCAAGAGAGGTCGCAAACGACCTCGCACACATGTACCTGCCACTTAAAAATGAATATGAAAACGAAGAAGAAGTAAGCGAACCTTACTCCGGAATATCGCAACCGGACTTGGACAGTGACTTCACTGCAGCTGAGATAAGGCATGTACTTTTTAATTTAAATGGGAGATCTGCCCCGGGTCTGGATGGCATCACAAATAAACTTTTGCGAAACCTGGATGATGATGCCATAGACATAATCACGGTCAAAATTAATAGTCACTGGAGATCCGGCACTGTCCCACCGGAATGGAGGGAGGCCAAGGTGACGTTTATACCGAAACCCGGGAAACCACTAACAAAGGAGAACCTCAGGCCCATATCACTTACATCCTGTATTGGCAAAGTAGCCGAACATGCTATTCATAACAGGATAATAGAACACATAGAAAACCAGGAGCTTTTCAGGCACAATCTCATAGGCTTTCGGAAGGCATTATCCACACAGGACGCCATGCTCATGATCAAACGGGCTATTATTGACGACCCTAGCAGGGACGTAAAGGGCATCCTGGGTCTGGATCTTAACAAAGCATTTGATACGGTTGCACATAAACATATCCTACATGAAATCTCAACCTTGAACCTGGGAAGCAATTTTTACAATTATGTGAGGTCCTTTCTAGCTAATCGGACAGCTCGGGTCAAACTCGGTATAGTCACAGGCGGTCCATACAATTTAGGCAACAACGGCACACCACAAGGTTCAGTATTGTCCCCACTCCTCTTTAACATTGCCATGCACAGGCTCTCGGAGGAATTGTCCAAAATTCCGAGCTTGGGGCACGTCATATACGCTGACGATATCACAGTGTGGGTCCCAAGGGGGTCACTCGCAGCACTAGAGCAGACACTACAGGCAGCGATAGACACCACAGAATCCTTCCTTAAGGGCACCGGACTCAGGCTATCACCTAGTAAATCTGAGCTGCTGCTTTTTAGACAGGGGAGACAAGGTGTTAGAAACCTTGTGCCTTTAGAAACTCTGCCAATAAAAATCACAGACAACACAGGACGGGTCATACCCAGAGTAGAGCAAATAAAAATTCTGGGTCTTCTCATTGACGCAAGGAGCTGTAACGCTATAGCCCTGAACCGTCTCACAGGTCAGGCCAACAGTACTTTAAAGCTCCTGGGCAGGGTTTCAAACCGAAATGCAGGCCTCAAGGAGGACAATCTCATCAGAGCATATCATGCATTTTTCATCAGTCATGTGACGTACATTGCATCATACCTGAACTGGGGGAAAGGAGAGAAGGCTAAGCTAAACGCACTTATACGCTCCGGACTCAAAAGGGCTCTGGGACTCCCGCACGGAACGAGTACCGAACTCCTCAACAAGTTAGGACTACATAACACTATAGATGAGCTCATTGAGGCACATTCGATGTCACAAATTGCAAGACTCTCCAACACTAAGTCAGGGTGTAAAATTCTAGATGAAGTCGGAATACTGCCTCGAGGAGGAGACGTCTCTAAGCTCAAAATACCCAAGGAGGTGGAGACACAATTAGTTGTGGACCCCATACCTAGAAATATTCATCCTGTGTACAACAAAGGCAGAAGGGACGCCAGGGCCAAATGCATTCTGGGTAAACTGCACCAACAACACAGCTCAGCTCTTTTTGTCGATGCGACTCGTTATGGATCGGGCAACCGCTACGCTATTGCCGTGGTCGATGAGAGCGGTAAATTAATAAGTGCGGCGTCACTAAGGACGAGCTCCATTCATGCCGCCGAAGAAGCAAGCATAGCACTTGCAATTACAATGAGGAGAGGCTCCACAATTTTCTCCGATTCCCGTACAGCTATTAGGAATTACTCAGCCGGCTTCATCTCACCGGAAGCACACAAGCTACTTAAACACAGTATTAATACTCATAATTACGACCAACTGGATAGCTCACACCTAGTCTGGTTTCCGGCTCATCAGGGCCACTCGGTCAGCCCCAGTGGCTGCAATCCTAACGAGCAAGCTCACTCTGCTGTGCGAGGTCTCACATGCCGCGCATCAGATCAGGAACTGCTCCAGGATGACTGCGGCTCCTACAAAGACCCACTTACTACTTTTCACGAGATCACCTCACACTATAGGGACGGCAGAAGATTTTTTCCTCCCCCCCATCAGAAGCTCAACCGAGCTCAGGCAGTCACATTAAGAATGATTCAAACTAAATCTTATCCCACACCTTTTGTGCTTAACAAAATTGACCGGGACTTTCCCGCGGAATGTAAAAGTTGTGGACACACTCCGTGTCTATTTGATCATATGTTCTGGCTGTGCCCCAACCAAAGGGCTTCGGATCTCAACAGTGAGGAGGACTGGAGTCGGCGCATATCCAGCGATGTCCTCCAAGATCAACTCCTGGCCGTCCGGAGAGCTCACGACATCGGGAAAGCCTTTGGCCTACCGGTGCCTACGTGGGCGGAGCCACCAACATAGCCCGGGGGCTTGTGCCCTCGGACCCTAGTTTCTCTGGACTAAAATAAAGTTCTTGCCATGCCATGTCGTTCACAGTATTGCTACTGCTTTCTTCAACGTCACCCCCACGTGACAATAACATACGTCATGGAGGTTCTTGGTTTCTTACAATCTGATTTGAAGTATAACGAAACTGCACTGGTCTTCCAGGCGAAGTGATGAAGAGTCCGATTCGCATTTCGTTCAGCCGGCCACTAATAAAACCTCTGTCGGTGGAATTCATGGTACGCTTACGAAGAAAAAAAAGAGAAAAGCAAGCCCTAGCAGAGTCGGCTCTTTCTTCCCCCTGTGTCCTTGCGCTGAATCTACGCCACAAATTTCGCAGCGACTGCCAATTATCTTTCCTGTCTTTGTAGTCGTGAAAACCTGTGCTAAATGTTTCCGTGCGAGAAATAACAGCGGAGTGAATATTGCTTTACGGCGCTCGAAATATGGCCGCATAAATGTGAAGTAATTTAGGAAAGAGCTGCTTAGCTGTTGTCTGCCCACGCAAATCTCTCTCTCTCTCTCTCTTTGAAATTCACGCAACACAAAGCAATACACATGGCCCCTACAGACCAGAAACCCTCCTTGAGGGTAAGTTGAATATTTCACTTCCCTCATTCGTTACCGTACTTCATACTAACCTTGTGGTTGGAGAATCCTACGTGTGTGCGAATAAGTGCAAGCTCTTTCTGTTAATTTCACTAATTGTCGACGCTATACTTAAGGCGTGCTATTTCGCCTTCAACGCAGTAAAATTTATCCAACAAGCTGTTTTATGTTTCTCTGTAAATTTGGGCGGTAGACTATGGGGAGACGAAATACATTCAAACCATGTCAGCCAGATTTACCACCTATGTCATACGTGAGCACATCTGATTCTTGCTAAATTCCAGTGTGAAAATCAAGTGCATTCCCAGAATATACATCTATAATGTGCATCGGTATGCAATTCGAACTTGTTGCTCAAAATAAAATGCGTAATTTTAACAGTCGAGCAGCAGGAGCTGAGCTAGACTCTACACTCGTCTCTTTCCACATAAGTTGAAATAAGTGGAACACGTTTACAAGTATATTACACTTAGTTCATGAAACCTATGTGGGAGGAGATTGTAATGTTCGCTTCACTTAGACGACGATCAGAGTGATAAAGAGTAACAGTGGTAAGAACCCCGAACGGAGAAAGAGCTGACACACAAGGTCGCTTGTTCCACAGATGTGAAACGCGCTTAGCCTTTCATGGACAAGTGTTGCCTAAAAGCAACATACCAGAAAAAAAAGCTTTTAGCTTGCAGACTATTAGTATTGAGTGCTAAAGATGCTCGCTGATTGTCTGCATCCTACACTGGATGAGAGGGAAAGCGTCACTTGTAGCTTCGGAGCAGGAACACGGGACGAACAAAAAGAAGTTTGTCACGCGACTGGGTGTTCCCTTTGCAAGCACGGTGAGATGAGACCAACTGATGCAAGATCTCTGGCTGCAGTCGTATCCGACGCGCGATTTACAGAAAAAGAAATACATACGTATCCTCCAGATATGACTATATTTGCCCTTACAAATTACGAAATGTTCCGGAAAAATAGGTTTTCTTTAGGTTTTTTTTTGTTTTTTCATTTCACTGACCGAGCTTACATTGATACGTATTGCACATTCAAATAGAAAATAAACATTTTAGGGAATATTTCAATGTCTCTTTTTGAAACGTTCCATTTTCATGGGAAACGTGCGGGGAACAAGAGTAAATCCATTTTGTTACAGTATGGTATGTGCCATAGGTCCGACGAAGCACATACATGTTGCGTTGAGTCATCGGCTAGCTGGGTATACTTTAACAGCCAGGAACAGCGCTATGGACAAGGACCAAGCGAATGCACATAAAGGAAACGACACCGTGCGTTAATATCGGCTTTATTTATATGGAAAACATTTAGGTCCAGTAAAAAATATTTCATAAGAGCCATTTCAAAAGACACGGAGGGGTCACGCAACTACAAAATACTATTTAGGTGTTCAATTAGACACGTGCGAGGCCTTAGCCTAAATCGTTAATGGGATTTTGTCAATTAGTCTACTGTGACATGTGATTTCCCATGCAGGTAATGTCTATCTCTTCTAGTGATCCAGCTCAAAGATTAGAATAGTGCCACCTGCCACAGGGGATTTTGAGAAATTATGAATTAAAAGAAATGAAAGCACCTGACGTATTATTGACCTTGCCCCTGTTGTGCTTTCTCACTCAGTTTCTTTTTCCGACCCGAGACAACGGTTCTTTACCGACTGCGGCGTAGTGTCGCTTTTACAAAATCCTTTGCTTTCCGCATCAGAGGAAAGGTAGTGCAGCATGTGACCACTGCGGCAACGAGGAAACTACCGACCCCATTCTTTGTCATTATCCCCGATAAAGCGCTCACAGGCAGTCACTCGCGACCGCGCTGGCGCCTCTTGACGAGCGCTTGCTTCCGGAGAAGACAGTTCTGGAAAGCTGACATATACAAGACAGTCAAGGCACTCTCGAAATTTGTGCTTTCGAGTGGCCTACTAGAGAGACTCTAGCCCTTACGGACGTTCCCAACCTCCTGTGTTTATTCTCCGTGCCTCTGCTTTTCTTCCGCTTTTCTTTTTGTATTTTATTTCCCCTTACCCTTCTGCCAGTGCCGGGTAGCAAACCAGAATATTCTTCGGTTAACCTCCCTGCCTTTCCCCCCTCGTTTATCTCTCTCTCTCCTTCTCTCTCTCTCTCTCTGTTAGCCCTGCACGTCAAAAAATATTTTTCGTATTTTTTTCTAGTCATTCTTGAAGCCTTGAATGGGAAAACATATGCTCTCTCTAGACTCTCAATATAGAGAAAAAAATATTTACGACTGCCTCGCAACCACGCCTTTCTGGCGAATCGTACCGGTGCCGCAGTGACGAAAGTCAGCTGCAAGGAAAAGACCGGTAACTCCTGCTTTATATGTACACCACCGCGCTCTTCACTACGTATTCGTTTTCGTTTTCCGGGGTAGTATTTCACGTCTTTTAACTCGCGCACTTAAAGACCGGACTGCTCAAAGAAACCATCCTTCTTTTTTTCGGAGAATTATGCTTCCTGCAGATGATGTCTTTCATCTTTTGAGCGGACTTCTTTCTTTTTACAATGCGTCGTTCATGCGCTATCAGCGCAAGCCAGACTCCCCGCAGTTTCTGCGATGTATTTACATGTTCTTTTTGTCGAGTGTCAGTTCTCCTCAAAAGCACTCGAGCAGCGAATGCGTCGGCGGCAAATCTTCCTCGCTCAAAAGAACAGATGTCGCAAATTCGAGCGCTGACTCACCGTGAGTGTCAGAAAACAGAAAGAACGTAGGGTCCCTCTATATAAGCCAGGGCTGTTCTTTTTGTTCCTGCATCCATTACAGAAGGCTTATTTCATATTTTTTTCTAACTGCGTAACACGAGAACGAGACTCAAGATCGGAAGCATCGTTGAAGCAGCCGTAAGAGAGCAACCTAAAATTAAAAAAAAAAGAAACACGGTCTCTACTGTACCCATAAAAAAATGCAATACAAACGCAAGGTATTAGGCAACCGGGTGATGTTGCTGTGCTGTTGACTGGAAACGACACTTCCTTTAGCTCGAACCTCATCTATGTTGGAGATAGGAGAGCCGCATAGAAAAACATGCGAAAGCAGAACTTTGTATAAGAATCGTTTTCTCGATGATTGTACGTTCTAAAGGTAAGCCCATTTCCGGAACATGCAAACTAGGATGCACGGACGTCCATTAATACATTGACAGTCTCAAGGAAATAAACGACGCGCGGGAAGCAACCGATCGCCGCTTTTCCGTTTCGCTTTCTCGGTTCATTTCCCGCTGTCATCGTATTTGTTAGTGCCTGTCTTTAGCCACTTTACGTTTCATGCTTGGATGAATAAGAGTAAATGAAAAATGTTGATAAATGTCGAAATACAGTTCCTTCGACCAACTTCTTGTCCAGTTCGTTTGAAATAGTAGGTGCTGAAACAACTCTTGAGCGATGCGTTCACAATGGTTTCATTTGTGACATCTGATAGTTCATGTCGCTCCTGGAGGTGCTTTCGGCAAAAACTATTTCATAATTTCGTGAGGTCAGTGTCACAGCGAAACCAGGATATGATGTACAACAATTATACATTAAAATAATAATATTACGAATGGGTCTTCAAGAATGCCTCAAAGAAAAGACGCGGATGCGAGAAAGACCGATAGGTAAATCGGTTGCTAAACATACGGTTTGCTACCCTACATCGGGAACGTATGCAAACATGTATGAAAATGGATAGAAAAGGCAGAACGAAAGCACTAGTGCGAAAGAAGAGGCGGGAGAGTGTTACTTGTTTAAATATGTCACTTGAACGTGCGAAGCTCACTAGTGCCTTCATTGCCTTATGGTTTCAGTACCCTTTAGGCCGGCATCGCTGGACTGTCGTTGAGATGTACTAGAAATTTTTAGAGTGATGGTGAAAGTATACGCTTTGGGATGTAGTACGCCTCTTGTGATATAGCAAGGAATGTGCCAAAGACTGCAGTTTGGAATAGTCAACACGTTATAGAAGCTTTATGGGCATTACAAGTCCATAAATTTTAAAGGCGACATGCCGCATGATTTTATTCCCCACTGATGCTTACTTGTCGCACCTTGGCGAGGGGGTCACACTGATTTTTAGCCTACACGCCAACTACGCAATGTATATCGCAGGCATTTGTGTGCCAAACTGCAAGCATTGCGTGTAAAAGCCAGCTGTAAAACAGCTTTCACTTATAATGCCTCCCCAGTCACACTCTAAGACCTATAAAAACACATTTACATGGTAATTTTGGATGCGGCAGCAGCAGCAACAGCTCCAAAGGCTTGACCGCGCTGTTGTCGCCCATTCTGAGCATGGTAAAGAAAACAGCAAATAATAGAAGAACCAGGCCAAAAAAAGGCATTATTTTTTTGCTCCTATCACATCGAAATAGCTGAAAATTCAGATGTTCTTTGTTTTAGCTCTTCAGCACCTCTTTACCTGCAACCAATATTATAGCTTACTAATACAGTAAAAATAATAAAAAACGCCCACGATGAGATGCGTGGTATATAAGGAAGTAAAATGTAATGCACTTAGTGTTGTCAACTTCATGTGCTTGCCGACGTACCTTACTACAATCCGTTTAAAACTCGAGCGCAAGTGGCATATCCTAACAGCCGCGACTCGCGATGGTACCATTGTCAACGGAGATACAAGACCTGCGTGAATTAGTTCTAAAGGATGGCGTCAAGCGCTGTAGTGGACGGTGTAGAGGGGCGTAGTGCTATATTATTTTGTTAAAAGACAGTCAAGCGCTCGTAAATTCTTTGAGGAGGACACAACTGTATGCCTCACTTTACTCCATTTTATAGGCTTCGGAGTGAGTTTCGAATTGTGCTTAATCAAGTGCACACACACTACTGGAACCTACGAGCCCTCTGAAGCGTAGTCGCAGAGATCTTCCACTCAAAGGAGTTCCGCGCATATTCTGCGTCCTGAAAGTGGCCGGCGCCAAAAATAGAACTGCAGAGTCAGTATGGGGTCGTGTCTTCTCTGAGAATAGTGGGCGTTCTGCGTGAGCCAGACGTGCGAATATTATTGAGCCCAATCTCTACACATTTCCCGCATGCTAAAAGTTGCTACTCTTAAAGCATAGTGCAGAGCGGGAAATTCAACTACTACGTCAGGAGATTGCTAGTCTCAAAGAAGAGCTATGCAAGCAGAAAGTTGCGCAGGCCATCCAAAGCGGGGTCGAGGGTGCGAAAGCGGCGGATAATGCCGTGCAGAAAAGCACGCAGGAACCCAAAGTCGAGGTCAGCAAAGCCAAACGTAAGGCCCCCCCTCCACTTGAGGACGACTCGGAGATGAGCGAGTCGGAGATGGCCGGTGCGGAGAGCTCGCAGAACAAAATGCTCCAAGAGTTACTTAGGATTTCCAAAGAAAATCAGGCAAGCATTAACCAGCTCGCGCAGCGCATGGGAGCACTTGAAAGTAAAGTAGGAGCTATAGAGAATAAAGTAGTAGCAGTTGAAAACAAGATGGCTATAAAGGCCAATTCAAAGGTTCGTAGGCAAGCTGCAGCTAATGACGGCACTGGGATAGCCCCGAAGGGTCATCAAAATCTAAACTAGCAAAATGGCGGGCACTCAAAAGGATCTAGTAATTTGGCAGTGGAATTGTGCTAGCTTTCAAAGGCGCAAGACTTCGCTGCAACAGTACATTACAGCTGAGGCCAAAAGACCGCAAGTAATTTTGCTACAGGAGACACTGTGTGTTACACCCAGCCTCGCAGGCTACAAATCGGTGGCGGCAAGGGGGGAGTCCAAGAGAGGTGTAGCTACGCTAGTGAGCAAAAAGCTCGCATACGTTGAACATGATATTCAGCCAGGTCGCGGCAGAATGGAGGCGCTTCTGGTTGAGGTTATCCCCAACAGCTGGCTTAAACAAAGCGTGTTCATCCTCAATGTTTACAGCCCACCATCCGATCAGAGACAGTCTTTCCACTCTTTGTTTATGAAGGCGGCTTCGCTCGCTAGAGAGGCACCGTTAGTAATCGCGGGAGACTTCAACGCCCCACACAACGCATGGGGGTACATCAGGCAGACAGCTAAGGGCACAAATCTAGCGCGGGCCATCGATGACCTAGCGCTAACAGTCATCACCGATCCCCGTTTCCCCACGAGACTGGGCACGTCGGTGGCTAGAGACACAACCCCCGATCTTGCCCTTATCAGAAATGTAGAGCAAACAACATGGGATAACAAGCAAGAAAACCTGGGCAGCGATCACTTCATCATTAGTGTTACCCTTCAGGTCAGAGCCCCACAGGCCAGGGAATTTAAAGTTACGGACTGGGATGCTTTCCGTCAGCTCAGAAAGGAGGACACTGGCGAATACGCCAGCTTCAGCGAACTCGTCGAGAGACTCAGAGCAGACGTTGAAAAGGCTACAAAAACTATTCAAACCGAGCTCGAGGTTTCCAGGATGGACCCGCACCTCGCACATCTCTTGGAAGCTAAAGCCTCTATTTTGAGGCGATGGAAAACACAAAGGCTTAACCGGAGGTTGCGAAAGAGGGTTGCCGCACTTAACAGGGAGATTGAACAGTACTGCACCGAGTTAGCTAGGCTACAATGGGATGAAATCTGTTCAGCAGTCGATGGGCGCATGCGCACAGGCGGAAAATGGAATCTCCTCAAGCACATGCTAGATGACACGCAAACCAAAAGCAATCAAAGACAGACATTGTGCCGCCTCATTCACAGGTACAAACAAGAAGGAGGAACCGAACAAACGCTCTTAGACGAGGTAGCCAATAGATATCTCCAGCTAGGCGCAGCACACTCAGAGGAATATCCCAACATCGAATGCGACACGGTAAAGGAGCTCGATGACCCTTTCACGGAGTCCGAAATCAGAGCAGTACTTCACAACTTAAATAGCAGGTCGGCCTCAGGTCCGGACGGCATCTCAAACAGACTGCTAAGGAACTTGGATGATAGATCAATTGAGCTGCTAACGAAAGAGGTCAACAAAACTTGGGAGAATGGGTGCGTCCCGGACGAGTGGAAAGCGGCCTCGGTTGTGCTTATCCCGAAACCGGGTAAGCCCCTAAACCTTGACAACCTAAGGCCGATATCGCTAACCTCTTGCGTAGGCAAGGTAGCGGAGCATGCGATCCTGCACAGGATATCGGATTACATAGAACGCAACGAACTGTTCCCGCACAACATGGTCGGCTTCAGGCCCGGCCTTTCCACACAGGATGTAATGCTACTCCTTAAGAAGCAAATTTTCGATAACAGCACTAGGGATGTTAGGGGCATCTTAGCCCTTGACCTGACCAAGGCCTTTGACACTGTATCTCATCGATTTGTCCTGCAGGCCACGGCCAGCCTAGGTCTGGGAGCAAGGTTTCAGGCTTTTGTTAGATCATTCCTCATGAACAGAACAGCCACCATCAGGATTGCACAACTCAAGTCAGATGAGTTCGCGCTAGGGGCCAGAGGCACTCCCCAAGGAGCAGTCATCTCCCCCTTACTGTTCAACATAGTCATGAAGGGCTTGTCAGAAAGGCTCAAATCCCTTCCTAATATAAGCCACTCGCTATACGCAGACGACATCACGATTTGGTGCCCCAGAGGATCACTTGCAGAGGTAGAGCACTCGCTACAATCAGCCCTAGACGCAATGGAGTCCTACCTGGAAGACACAGGCCTCCAATTATCACCAAACAAATCTGAACTGTTACTTTACAGGCCAGCCAGGCAAGGTGTTCGGGGGCTCACCCCCCTAAACCAACTTCCCATATCCCTCTTTGCGAGAAACGGGCAGCCCATTCCTCAAGTCGAATATATCCGAATCCTAGGATTACTGATTGACGCGCGTGGATGTAACGCCAGAACGCTCACGCGCATCACGGCGAAAACCGAGAGCATGCTGAGACTAGTTGCTAGAGTATCCGGACGAAAGAAGGGACTAAGTGAAGACAACCTCCTCAGGATCCATCACGCTTTCCTAATGAGCCACATCACCTATGTAGCCTCAGCCCTTAACTGGACCAAAACCGAAAAGAATAAGCTGAACATTCTCATGCGCAAGAGCATAAAAAAGGTACTGGGGTTACCTGTAAGCACTTCCTCGGACAGGTTAAACAAACTCGGTATGCACAACGACATTGATGAAGTGATCGAAGCGCAGGTCACCGCTCAGGTAGTCAGGCTCTCGTCAACCAGGGCAGGGAGACGCATCCTAGACGAGGCCGGCATGGCTCCAAGAATACTCAATGAACGGAAAATCACCTTATCCAGGGAGGCACGGTCAACCTTTGTGGTCAGCCCATTCCCTCGGAATATGCACCCGCAATACAATGTAGGGAGACGAAAAGCCCGAGCACGGGCGATTTTACAGAAGGCCAGTGAGAATCAGGATTCGACTGTCTTTGTCGACGCGGCTCAGTACGGCAACTCTAGCACGTTCGCTTTGGCAATCATTGACGGCAAAGGGGAATTACGCTCCGCGGCGTCGGTTAGGTTTGCTTCAAGTGGAGTCGCGGAACAGGTCGCCATAGCCCTGGCCATGACCGACCCCTCGCGCACCAACGTTTTCACCGACTCACGAGCGGCCATCAAAGCTTTCGAATCGGGTAACCTAGCCCACGAGGCTGCCTCCATTCTGGAAAAGAGAACAAACCCTGGCACTCACTTCATCTCTTGGTTTCCCGCCCATATGGGTGCGGACGTTCATCAGAACATACCTAACCTCAACGAGCTTGCCCATGACCGTGCGCGAGATCTAACACGCCGCGGCGGCATGGAGGCCTTATGGGGACAGGATGAAATCCAGCAGAACGATCCGCTCCTTACTTTTCACGAGATAACATCTCACTATCGGCTTAGCAGAAGGGCCTATCCTCTTCCTCACCCGAAGTTGGACAGGTCTCAGACAGTTTTACTTAGAATGCTCCAGACGGGCTCATTCCCTTCGCTGGGCTTTCTCAGCCGTATCTACAGAGACGTCGATTCAAGCTGTCCGGACTGCAATGAGATCTATTGTTCCTTAGCGCACATGCTCTGGCAATGCCCCGCGTTACCTAACGGCCCTCTCTCCAGCGAAGCCGACTGGGAAGAAGCACTCCGGAGCCCATCGCTCCAGACACAACTAGAGGCAATCCAGAGGGCCCGAGAAAGGGCGGAACATCACGGCGTTCCTGCCCCGACTTGGACGCGGCCAGCGGCTTCCGCGGGTCCCCGATAGGGGCCTCCGCTGAAGCTCCTCCGGATCAAATAAAGTTCGTTGTCTGTCTGTCTGTCTGTCTTAAAGTTCTAAAAAAATACAACTCCAGAAAGGCCGTCTGAGCTGCCCTATCATATATGTTTCTTTGCTTTTGGATATATCATTATGGGTTTACTATCTAGGCCTAGAACAGCACTGCCGATAAATTACTGCCCATGCACCCAACTAGAGTGTTCTTCAACGCCACTTGACTTCAAATGACATCATGGTCTCAGTTTTTTTTTTAATTGTGGGATTTTACGTGCAAAAACCACTTTCTGATTATGAGGCAAGCCGCAGTGGAGGACTCCGGAAATTTCTACCACCTGGGGTTCTTTAACATGCACCTAAATCTAAGTACACGGCATGTTTTGTAACGCAGTAAAGAATTTAGGAACAAAAAAATTCAGTTGCATTATTTCATTAGCTAATCAGCGGCAACGAATTGCAACAACCGATGCAGCCATGCGCCAATCGCTTATTAGATATAGTGGTTTCCGTACATATGAACCTATTGATTCAAATTTTTTCTTTTTTCTTGGAATTCTTGGTGCCGTTTAATATGTAAAGAGCTAGTTATGTCCAATTTATGAGCAAGAATTCAGGTGTTCCTATCTGAGATTTCTTACCCTACGGGAGTTCTTAAACCATTTTAGTTATCATTTGGGTGTGTTTATTTATTTTGTTACTTAATATAGCCTTACTTTAGCATAATTGCTTTCCGTACATTCTCGATCTTTAATATTTCGAGGCTGAAGGACTTTTCCTTTCGTACTCACATTCTCAACGTTCCCGCACTCCTGGGAGACGCTCAGTTGTGCGGATCCCTGGCGCTTAAAAGCCTATCGTGCTCCTTCGAGTAGCGGGGGAGAGGGACAGGACAGAGGGGGAGGAACGCCTCCTGGGATGGTGTAGATGTGCCTTCCGAGGGCATCGATTAATCCCCGGGCACTTGTTATAAATGACGACGGGGTCCATATCGAAGGCTGACCTCCGAGCACTTCACATGCACCGGACCTGCACGGTATATTTACAGTTTCTCCCCATCACTAGGTTCGCTTTTTCTTTTCTGTTCTATGCTTCCCCCTCCTCCCCCCCCCCACATTATGCGACACAAGCGACCAGCTCGCTAGGTTTTTGTACATTACTTGCGGGGTTACAGAAGAAAAAAAACCAAGTCGAAGTGAAGGCGGAGGCACTGTGGGCCACAGCGCAGACTACCAGGGCACATAAAACGGTCGATATCGATTCTGTTTAGGTCCTTGCACAGTGATGTCTAAAGAGCTGGTTTTATCTGGGTAGGCAATTGCCGTTCTCCAGTGAAGTGAACTACAATTATGATCCGTGTTGCGCTCAAGTGAATAGCCCGCGTTACAGGAGCGCTGACGCTAAACATGCTTTCAACGTTGCTTTAGTGCTGTTACACTGAAAGACGGTTGAAAAGAGTGCTCTAATGTTGTGCAATAATGTTCTAAGAAAATGCGGACGACCGTTCCACATTGAGCATTTGTTTTACGGAGCAATGCTGCTAAGTCTAATCAACAATGACTGTTATATAGCTTCATGGATGACGATTGCATGATTGTTATTTTTCATACAGATAAACGGGCTACAGTAAAAGAAAGTTGCCATCTATCTAAATAACCGATTGCAGAATACCACCCGAAGAATCGCTCTGCAAGCAACTCAAAGTTCAAAGGAAACCAACTCTACTCCTGCTTCAACACACACACGTGAGCTGATATATCCTTTCAAATCTTGCAGCGTGATACCCCACCGGACACAGTGAGCGTTTAGGGTCAGAACAGTAACGCATGATACCAAAAAAAGAATAAAAGAGGGAAAGAAGAATGTTACAATGTCACTCGGACGAGTACGGGAGGAGTAGTTCTCCTGCAGAAAGGTAGGTGATCAATATAAAAAGAAAGAAAGAAAGGAAGACACACATAGAAATGAACGCAAAAGCGGCAAGAATTACGATAAACGCGGGGATAGGCAAACGAAAGAAAACAAGGCCAATCGGCGACGTCTGAGCTCAGCATTTCGTACGAACCGTTGGAGTCAGCGCCTTCGTCCCTAGCGACTCGGCGTGTCCCACAGATCACAAGGACTCTTCCGACCACCCTGCTTGTCGGGGAAGACGTCAGCTGCAGCAGACGTGCAGTTCTTTTTTTGTATTATGCACCGAACTGCCACAAATCAGTGATTCTCCTCGATCGACTAATCTAAGTCTGTGGAGTCAGAAATGGTGGCAATATTTATTAGCCTTTCTATAGAGATGCGTGTCGGTACGAACTTTCAGCAAGTAACAGCACAATACATATAATGCACCGAGCGCAAATTTAATCGAGCAAGCGCTTCTTGCACTAATGGAATACACGCACACACACACACAAAAGTAATGCTTTTCCACCGTGATACTACGCCACAATGACTTCAGCATGCTGTGTGCTTCAAGCAATTGGTGCTATCCCATGCGCGATGCTATCCCCGAGTTTTGAGCGAGGGCTTCACGCGCTGCGCGCTAACTGGCTTGTGTGTGCGTGCGTGTGTGTGTGTGTGTGTGTGCGTGTGTGCGTGCGTGCGTGCGTGCGCGCGCGCGTGCGTGCGTGCGTGCGTGCGTGTGTGCGTGTGTGTGTGTGTGTGTGTGTGTGTGTGTGTGTGTGTGTGTGTGTATCGGGGGCGAAGGGCACGTGACACGCGAGACAAGAAAATGGTCGAAGCACGTCCCCGTCTAGGCGCGTGTGGAAAGCGAGGGGAGAGGATGAATGGGTCAGTGCTTGGCTGCCTCTCTGCGCAATAGCCAGGCGGTAAGATTCCTGCCCATTCCTTTTAAAATAAATAGAACGCAACGAAGCTCTTTCTTTTGTTTCTTTAGCCCAAGAGGAGTGATTTGGCTACTGCCCCAGAGACTGTGTAGAGGGGATCTTATGAAGTAATACGGATTGCCATTTCAAAAGAGGGTAAAATGAATCAAGAAATTCGATGCACAGAGAACTGAAATAAAACTTTCGTGAAGGCAAACAATAAAAAAAGAAATATATGCGGGTAAAATATAAAGGGTTGCCATCACCGGACTTCGCTACTTTGACGCGGAAATTTCCCCGCGGTTCGATTTCTTTCAAATCGTTCGCTGTTCACGACGAGCTTACTGCGGTGATAATGTGAGCAGATTCACCTTCGGATCACTGACAAAGTGGCACAAGGAATAGCACTGGTACTGAAAGCTTACAATATTCTGGGCCGTTACAATGTAGTGAATCATTGCACTTAATTCGACGCTGTTCTCATCATAAATAGATCATCGCTTGCTGATCCAGTTTATTATAGCTGTTAAAGCACCCACACATTGTGCGAAAAAAAGAACAAAGTGAGGCATTGACGCGTGCGTAGGCCTGCTTCTGCAAAATGGTGTTATAAGTTTTCTTTTTTCTTTTCTGACGGTCGCTGATGCTCGAATGTAGCTCATTATGTGCATGAAAAGCAAAGGACACAAAAAAACCATAACGTTCGGTGCAGTCTGCTTTATGTGCCATAACGTCACAACCGCTGCGCAAGTTACGAAGTCGAAAAGCGAACCCTGACGCTTTCTGCTGCTTGCCTTTCTTTCGTAACCGAAACGCATTTCTCAGTGCAAGTTGACCTCTGCGCACTTTCCGTAGGGAAACTGAACCGAGTGGACTCAACTTACAGGCGCCGAAAGGTCGTAAGCGCCACTGTTATGCGGTTACTAGCAGACACGCGGCGCGGGAAGGCAAGGCGCACCCTACCGCCTAGTTTACGCCATCATGACGAAATGCCCCCCAGAGCAAGCTAACCCGTAACCCGAGCAAGGACGCGGTCTTTTTTTTATTTAAAGCCGTTATGCTATGGTGTCTTTTCCCAGGCGCCGCGGTAAAGTTGTGCAGCGAACACAAGCACTACCGTCTTGTGTATGCGTGAACGTCGGTAGCAGGGCGAACTTAAATTATAGAGTTTCACGCGCCAAAACCACAATTTGATTATGAGGAACGCCGTAGTGGGGGCACTCCGGAATAATTGGGGCCACCTGGGGCACTTTAACGTGCAGCTAAAGCAAAGTACACGGGTACTTTCGCATTTTTGGTAAATGTGGGAGTCTCAGCGCGTATTATAGGAGAAAAGAAGGAATAAGTGGTTGCCCGCTGCTTGCATGGAACCCTATCACAAATGACAAACACCATTACGAGTGACCACTCAGCCGAATGTACAGACAGCCACGTCGCAGAAGGTCGCAGAGTGAAGGACCCCCGGCTTAAACAGCGGTAGCAGTAGTAGTAGTAGTAGTAGTAGTAGTAGTAGCAATAAGGCCTGCGGTAGCAGTAGTAGCAGTAGTAGTAGTAAGTAGTAACTCACCACTGCCTGTTATTCGGCATTTTCGACGTAAGGTGCCAATTAGAATTTGGAGGCCGTGTAGTTTACACGTCCGCGTTGCCTAACATGAAAACTAAGAAAAGGCCCCCACATTACAATAAAAGAGAAAGAATTAAATTAAGAACACAAGTGCGAAAACTGGCATGATCGAAGGGCACGTCGGAATATTCGGTTGGTTGTGTGCCCGGACACCGCCGCGAAGGGCCGGATGTCTTCGGAGGCAGTGAAGCGCTCGTAGAGTAGGGAGAGGCTGACCACTCTCCCCTCCTTTTTTTGCCCTCTCTTCAGAGGCTGGGTCCCTCCATCGGCGTTCTGTCGTCCCCTGGTTACGTGGGCGCCGTCGCTGCGGTCTGAGACACTGCCCTAACTATGATGTCGTCTGCCGACCGCAGTCACGTGTCCACTTGAGTCCCCAAACGAAAACCAAGCGGCTTTTTTTTTTCCGCGTGAAGCCGCGACTCGATTAAAGGTGAAACAAAGTCTGGCCTGTGGGACAAGTACAATACCTCCTATTCCTTCTCGCTTTTGGATGCGGTTGCACCGGTCTTCAAGTACGGCGGCGGTAGAGGTGCAAGGCACGTGCAACGTATAGTATTCTGCAAAAATGTACGCTATGTTTCCGCAATTTACACTTGGCTTTGTTTAGTCGGTTCAGGCTTCCCTTCATATGCTCCCATTACCGTAAGTCGTGCAGCGTTGCGAAGGTTCAAGTGATGCGGTGTGAGAGCGAGAGAGAGAGACTTCTTTTAGAAATGCTGGAAAGAAGTTTGCATGGTGGCATACCTATCATGCTACTCTAGATGGAAGTAACGGTATAAAGCAGTATCTCCTATGCAGGTCACAGAAACAAAACGTACACAAAACAATCGTATCAGGCAAAGTACAACGCATTTCATAGAAACCAGGGCCCTTAAGGAAAGTTCAAAGTGATTTCGCTGATGCTTCGATCAAAGGCTGAAGCACAATGCTGAATGTCTACAACGCCAAATACTCGTCTCAATACTCAGGTTTTATTCCGGCGATTATG
The DNA here is from genome assembly GCF_038994185.2 of Dermacentor albipictus. Lineage (NCBI taxonomy): Eukaryota > Metazoa > Arthropoda > Arachnida > Ixodida > Ixodidae > Dermacentor > Dermacentor albipictus. Next base: position 78,787,444 of record NC_091829.1, on the reverse strand, counting down.
TTGAATGTTTTTTGAAATATTGGTTTTGTCTGGAATCAATGGTCGCAAATGACCCTTGTATTGCTCGCAGGCAAACGTTTTAAACTCTAAAACAATTGCCTAGCTATACCTTTGTAGAGTTGTGAGAAAAATCTTAATCTTTTCCGCAGGATGTGCGTTCCTCCTAAGGAATTAAGTTTACGACCATACTTCTTTAAGGTTTAACCAGCACTTCGCTCGATGTTTTGAGATGCAATTAATGATGGAAAAAATTCCGTATATTATCCCTCATTTAGGTTAACCTAAACAGCAGTTGACAGGGCTGCAAGCAAGGACGACAAAGAAGACGGGCAGATGCAAGCGGTGACTCCCGACTGAAGGTGCATTTAAACATATTTCAACACACACAGTAAGGTACCACCTTAACCACGTAGTTTCGTTTATTTGTAGGCATGACATATATCAATATAAATATTGAGTTATGCGACGCCGTACGTGGGTTTTCGTGCCTTCTTTTTCGTCTATTCTTCTTAGCACCGAACCTGTCTTCAATATTGAATCCCAACAAAATAGCCTAATGTGCCATTTTGTTACAATTAAAAATGCTTTTTTTTATTTTGTTCCACGTATAGGAGCAATTCTAGATTGGGATAGGCATTATCAGACACCCTCCGTGACATGAATGCGATATTCGGCGCAATTATGTCCACGTTACCCACTTTTCCTTACCAAGAAGCGGACATCGCCGTGTTCTCAGTTTTCAAGGATAATCTATAACGCCGGACTCGAGCTTGCAACCATTCGGCGTAATAAGAGATCTAGCAAGCATAAACTCGCGTGTCTAGAGTCCCATTTTCGTTGGAAACAAATCCAAAAAATGCAAATTGCAACCAGGTGTTTTATTTTTTATTCCTTAATGAAAATGCACGCGTGAGCTCTGCGCGTTTTTTTAAGTTCCTTCTGACTGCTGCGCATCTTGCGTTATAGTTGTGCAAAAGGCATAAGCATCTGGGTGCCAGAAAAAAGAAGCAAGGACCCACATTTAGTGTGCCATGCCCCTTCCTCTCCGCCTGCTGCCCTCCTCCACCCCCTCCTATGTCCCACTGCTTTCCTTTTTTACATTTCTACTTCTGCATTGGAAACGACTGTGGGCGCAGAGAACCTAAGGCACGACGCAATAAAAGGGCGGAGATACAATCACGGAACGGGCATATATGTTCACTGGCGCCAAACAACGCCTTCATTTCCGGCCAAGACGAGTACCTCGAGGAGGCAGCCATAGCCTGTCACGGCAACTTGTCATACAGCTTGTAATCATTTGTTACGCTCCACATGGGTGGAGCTGCAGTTGTTACGTATTTGCTCTTTCTTTTTTCTCGTCCCTTACTTTCTTGCCGTTTTGGGAAACGCACGTCGAGGGCACCGCAATGGAATGTTTGCGGAACATCAAAGCTAGCAACATCTTCCTTCCCATAAGTACTCGAGGTTTGCGGAAAGAAATGGTGTCGTGTGAAAATTTTGAATTCGCAATGGTGCATGATGAGTAGCGGGCCGCGGTACTTGTGACTTCATCTCATTCAGTTCTATCGTCATGAATGAGCAATCTTGAAGATTATACAATTCGTGATGAGAGAATATGCGCGCGTCAAACGCATTTGTCCCAGAAATTGCAAACACTTATGCAAAGCTGTAGAATTCTGTTCAATACTTAAACTTCAGTTGTTCTACAGTTTCTACGTAAAAGTACAACCGCCGACTTCCGCGAACGCTATATCAAGCTCGCATACGTGCTATATGCACTCTTAAGCAAGCAATTGCGCATACCTTCTGATTGAAATGACATGCTAGCGCTTCTGCATGCGATGGCACTAATGTTACGTAATATGACGTGCTCACCGTCGCGAGCATGTCTAACAGCTTATTGGCACTGGCGTGCCCTCAGTACAACTTGGGAAGCCGAGCAGAGGACCTAGAGCGGACTTCGTGGCAGCGTCGGCAGATGGCACAACGTGTCCAGAGAGAAGCGCACGAGAAGAGTGCCACTGCAGTACACGCCACACAGATTACGCGTTTCGGCGGCGGCAGTGCGGGGTGTCGCTACATTGCTTCTGTATGCTAATCGCATTACCCTGGAGCGCCATCGCGAGATGGATACTGTCGGATTTTTTCAAAGTTTTACCTTTTCTTAGCTAGTTGCTGAGTTTTGCCCCGTCGGCGCCAGCGGTGGTGGGGACCAACCCCATAGATAGTCAGCTGTGATGCGGGCGAGACCTCCTCGCTCCCAATCTCGTTCCAACTCCCGATCACTTGGGTGCCCGAAGGACCCGTTTCTTCCATGACATTGCCGTGTAGAGGGTATCTTAGAACGTTGCCATTTAAACTACATCTATGCTCTCAGATTCTCGAGCGCCCTCAGCTTTCCGAGCATACTCGCGCAGCAGAACGCGCTGTGATGACCACGGCATGATGACACTGGAAGAACACTTCTGGAATGATGAAGATACTACAGCGACGAACGACGGCAACGCGACAACGATGGCATGATGAGAATGGAGTGACAGCAACTGTGTATTACGAATATGAGGTGACGATGACTGTATGACGACATCTCTAATAGTAATAATATTTGGGGTTTTACGTGCCAATACCACTTTCTGATTATGAGGCACGCCGTAGTGGAAGACTCCGGAAATTTTGACCACCTGGGGTTCTTCAACGTGCACCTAAATCTAAGCACACGGGTGTTTTCGCATTTCGCCCCCATCGAAATGCGGCCGCCGTGGCCGGGATTCGATCCCGCGACCTCGTGCTCAGCAGCCCAACACCATAGCCACTGAGCAACCACGGCGGGTAACGACGTCTCTATGAGAGCGGTTGCATGTGACCACGATGGCGTGACGGTGGCGGTATGACCATATTTGGAAGAAGAAGCTGCAATGACGACCTTGGAACGAGCATGACGACGTCACAACCATGGCCTGACAACGAATGCAAGACGACGACCGTATGGTGACGATGGCAAGACAGCTGCGTCATAATTTCTACTAAATGGAAACAACGGGAGTACGATGGAATTTCGATAAAGGAATGCCGTCAATAGATCGATGAAGGCGGGTCTGTCGAGGACGGCACCACAATAGTACTGCGTGTATGACGACGATGGTGCGGCCGCGGCTCGCTGACTACGACAGCGCATACCCAGTGGCATTAAGCCGTATCCAGTGGTTCATACTCAGTGTCACGTGCCCGCGGTAACTGTAGACTGCACGGCTCCCGAATCAGCCCGCCACCTCGGACTTCGCCAGCGGCGCAAAAGCGACCTAATACGACAACGATAATACCCGACGTTTGCTCCCGTCGTGAGATTAAAAGTAGCGAAAGTGTACAACATGATTCAGTTCATATAACGGGTGCACGTGGGTCAGCGATGACTAGCCGTTTGAGCTAAAGTGGGCAAGCTTGACGCCGCCATGTCCGCATTTCGCCTGGAATGGAAGTCTGCAGGAGACCCCGTGAAAAGCAGCTCTTGCAGTGAAACTTTGACAAAAACATAATCTTGCTGCCAGTTCATTTCAATGACAATGCAATCGTTAAAGCGTCAGCAGGACGCCCCTGCTTCGCCAGTATAGGAAAAAGCGAACACAGTCTTGTAGAGAAAAAAAAACGTAAGATACATAGAGCAAGATAGCAGCCTCAAAGCAGCAGCCGCTTTGTAAATGCGCAAAGCGTTTCAATGAACGTTTTGTCACACCTACATCCGCAATTTGTGGCCATGCATAGACGGCAAGCATTAGCGCGTCTGGCCGCGCGCTTCTGTTTTCAACAGAGAAATAAAATAAAAAGAAAGTCCCACTGCTTCTCGTAGTTTCACTTCCTTTTTTTTTTTTTTCTCTCGCTTGCTTTCGTTCCGTCTCCTCGGGAGTTGCAGTAGCGAGTAGCAGAGAGCGCGGTGTGCACTGCGCAGACAAAGGTTCGTGTCGTGACAGGAATTGCAAATAGAGCCGCGTACGGTGGCTGTGGGAACACACAGACAGAGAGAAACGCATCCGGTCGGCCACTAGCGTGCGCAAGCAGTCGGACAACGATGTGGACGCAGCTCCGAAGTTGCGACTACATACATCTGAAGTGAATGGGTTGCGAATGCTAAACGCAAACGCGATGTTTTCCCGAAGCATCTCAAAGTGTACGTTACGATAGAAACGGTACGTGACGCGTCAATTGAAACGCCAAGAACGCGCATCCATGCACAGAGCGAGAGGCACTACTCTGCAGGCTAGGTACGCGTATGCGCGCCCTTTCAAAAGACCCGTGTTTGTTGAGGCTGTGCTGTCCAACCCTGTTTGCCATACCTCGTTACGGTCACAGAATTCATTCGAAGTAATTGCATTGGGCGTAGTGCTGGAATGTTGACAGATGTTCGGTGTTGCGGTGCAGTAGCATTTGGAGCACCTCGCTGCTGGCTCGGTCGATACAGTAAAGCGCAGGAATTTCTAGACGTACTCTCGGCGGTAATAGGAATACACGATGACCGATTTAGTGAAGTCTCTTTGAGGGCTGTAGTGAGGATCCCCGGGGGCAGGTGCACGGTCCAGAACCTGAATCGTTCGCGTGGCAGCGAAGGAGAAGACCGAATAATTTCTTTTATTTTTTCTCTCAAAATTTCGAAATTCACAGAGCGTACATTAAACATAAACTCAAATTTATGAGAGGACTGGAGCAAATCGGCAGTTAGACTGTGATGGTCTTAGAATGCAGCGCACTTGTTGATAAAATAATGTTTAGTTCGACTTGAAAAAGCTCCGCCTGCTTGCTGAATACACCAATTAGTGTACAGGAAGCGATGCGTGCCGTCGTTTCTTTAAACTGCACTGCATGAATAGGCTCACATCGTGGGGTGTAATAATGGGGTGAAGATAATGATAAGCATCTCAACGACGCGTGTTCTGTGGAAAAAGTCCCAGGTATAACAAGAGGATTAGATTGACGCAATTTGAAGAAATGAATATCAATGGATCAATAAGTGGAATTATTAGGGAGAAATAAGCGAACACACACATACACACACACAAAGAGAGAGAGAGAGACGTTGGCAGTGCTCGCAGAAGCCTACGTGAGGTGGTTCGCCAATCCATCTAATGGTGAGGGACTGTAATGTGTCTCAGCACATCAGCCCGATGCCCTACCTATTCGACCAAGGACTACCAGTGATTCACGTAGGCGGGACAATGGGAATACATACATAAGTAGATAAATAGATAGACATATAGCCCCTGTAAAGGGCGTGAAGTATCTATAAGATTGCTAATGCATTAACATGTCATAACCGATTACACATTCATCATAGATAGATTGCTAATCGCATTAAACTCGCCGATCAACTACAAAAGATGGATGCACCACAATTTTCTTTTGCAATACAACCAACTGTTCTTGTGTACACATCATGCCTCTTTAAATTACTTAAGCAGTGTGTTGTGAACTATTAGCTAAAATTATCTAACCAGAACTTCTAACTAATATTCTTGTTGGTGTATTTGTGATCATTTGCTGTAACCACTTCCCTCTCAAATGCTTTCATCCCTGACGGTATAAAAATAAATAAATAAATTAATTAATAAATATATAGGTAAATAAATAAATAAATTTATTGGTATTATTTGTCACTATAGCACCGGTGATGTCCTGTCTTCTGTCCTTCTTGTATGTTTTTCGGCGCTACAGTTCTTTTCTTTTCCTCTTCTGGCGTTCTATACAGCTTCCTTAGGATTGTAAACGTCGCCCAAAGAAATAAAGAAATGGGAATGCCAGCATAATATAATTACACGAAGGCCCGATGGCAGGCTAACCGTCAAGCCCTCTGCTATGTGTAGAGCAGTACAACGTAAACAACAGATGCAGTTCAGATGATTTACTCTGTAGCTTTTTACCTTGGGCATCTCGCCTTGCTCTAAATTTACATAACTAAATAAAAACTCGTTCTCCCAACGATAACTAGTAAATCGTGCATGTATGTACAACATAAAGCCTGCATGTTTCCCAGTTTCCCGTGTTCTCTTCATTGTACATGTTTTATATTAGTCATTTAATTAATTAACTGCCTTGTGCATATTGACATATGAATGAATGCAGAAGTACCTACGTCGCTCAATGGAGGCATTTTAACAGCGACGTTGACTGTCGTTAAATATTCTTATTATAAACAATTACTTTTTCAGTTATGTTTTTGTTACAGTGCACGCATTAAATCAACATGTATAGCAATTGTTATAAGTGACATTCAGGAAATGCCTATGACAAATGTGTTTCTTAATATAAAACGTCCTAAGCGAACATCATGATGTTTAGATTCTTTATGGTAATACGAAATAACAGGAGAAGTTGAGGCATTGCTGACACCCCGAATACTCCTATTCGCAAGGTAAGGAAAACACTAAAGGACACACACAGTCCTGTAAACAAATGAAAACCCGCACCCAATGCAACAAACGAAACAAAAAAGCTTCGCATACGTAGCGCCTAGACGTAATCTGTGTACTACTGTTTCAAAGGAACGGCTGTGCGTTACTCGGATATAGAACAGTATTTCTGGATCACTCCAATAGAAAACTGTTTTGGCCACTATAATTAAGCTAACTATCTCATTACATTCCTAATTACATTTGGCTTCTTTGACAACCGTGCTTCACTTTCGTCTGCTTCCCATCCTAACCTTGGAATTTTATATTCTGTGTACCTAACATTACTTAAAAGTCGATATTTCGACGTCTGCAGTCACGGCGGACATCAAGCTACGTCGACATGGTTTTAATTATCGATAGATTTGCCAGTTGCCGCACGACGTTTACGTGCTGCTCTTAAATCACTAATATGGCGATAAAAAAATTCAACTTTATAACACAGGGAAGAAGGGGGGGGGGGAGGCTCGTCAGACCGCATACGTACTAACTAGGGAACGAAGATTATCGCGCCGTTTGTAAACGGATAAAAAACATTTGTGCCTCGAAACATACAGCACTTTCTGTAGTCTCGTTTATGGCGTCTAAATTATAGAAGGCGCCTGAACTGACGACGTAGTTATACGTGGTCATAACAGCAATGCTCGTAACATTAATGGTGATAAGAGTAACAGTAACAATACGTCGTTATAGAGTAATGGTAATATCAAGGCACACGTCATATCAGAAATCCAGCAACACCTCTTATATGGCGTCCATCAGCAGCATGTAGAGCACGACTGCTAAATTACCCCACTTGAGTTTCTTCGTAGGCTTTACGAGCAATGAAGCATCCGAAATGTTTGCACGACCACTTCAGCAGGAGTAGAGTAAAATTCCGTATACGATTGATACCTCAGTACAGTGGACTTGCAGTAACGATAATCTTCTCAACTGAACACCTTCAAGCTTCTTTGAAGTACGGAAGTTGGTAACGGCTCGGGTAATGCCTGGCGCTCTCAGTCCATTGAGTACAGCCGCTTCCGCTAGCCTTCGCGATGAAAGCGCCTTCCGCTGCTGTTGATTCTTTCACCGCCCATCAACTGCTGACTTATGATAAGGGATCTAAAGCCGATCGTCCTACTCGGAAGCCTTAAGGGGCGTCCCAACGCCGTCAACGCAACGGGGCTCACCGTCAGTCAAGTACCAGGACATTACAGCGTAAGAAAGTGCGGGTACAAGTCCACTCGTATATTTCGCTCTGGAAGCAGCATCCATCGTCAAAAATGTCAGCATCGACTTTTCGAGAGGGCGCCGAAACGCGAAGTGGAACGAAAAACAAACAGGCGAGGTAACAAGGCATGCTAAGAGAAATAAAATAAAACACAAAGACCTCACTGTTCCAAAAATATGCGCTGAGCCCCGCGCCATAATTTTTCACCTATCGATTTTCTATTAGGTCGCGTGCGGCGCAAGCTCCAACGGCACAAAGCAAAGTGGGAGTCGAATGTATCTGAATGCTGTATGTTTGTTGTTCTTGTCGCTTTCTTCTTTTCGGAACGCTTCTAGACATTTGTAGAATTTCACTGGGACAGGAACTATTTGCACGATACGCCAGAGAATATTTAATTGGGAACATCGCTTCTCACGAATATTTGATTAGAAAGAAGGCGTCAGTTTATGTCCGCAAAGGGCGGCAAAAACTTTCGTCATCGTTTTGAGTAATTTATACAACAAAAGTTTCTATCGTCGCTGTGGTAACGCCCTCGTCGCGAAAACAAGCTGTCACTATAGGACTAAATCAATTGGTTGTGCGAATTGATTGCAAGATGTTTTGTGTTTTCGTCAGCTTACGGAAATTTACGACATCGAGAGCAGTGCCTCTTAAAGTATGACGATAACTTCGGTATTCACGGTAATCTTGCTAGGCCTTTCGACTGGTGTATATTTATTTAATCAGATGCCAGGCTTTTGCGTTGTCGAGATATTGTAAGTAAACAAATACAATGTGGACGTAAGCTAGCAGCACTGGTGAAATGAGGTGAACAGGCCGACCATTCGCCACTCTTGTCTGGATAATGGCAGAGACTTTAACCATCACATTTATTTACTTCTGCCGCGATGCAGTAAGCAGCGTGCGACTGTGGGTCACGCTAATGTACTTTTCATGTCTTTGAGCACAAGTGCATGACCGGGAGTAGCAAGAGGAGGAGGAGAAGGAGGAGGAGGAGGAGGAAATAAATAGCGAAGGCAGGGATGTTAACGAGAAATGCGTCTGGTTGGTTACCCTACTCTGGGGGACGGGAAAGAGGGAATAGAAAGAAAAGATAGAGAGAGGGAGAGGGAGGGAGGAAGGAGAAAGCCGCGGTGAGCTCGCGCACGCACGCGGAGGGCGTGAACGAGAAGGGTTTCAACAAATTGAAGGTCATGGGCTCGTTTGATTTACTGGATGCAGAAAAGTGCACATCTTTTTTTAGGGATCAGGTCGGCTGAATACACGTCTCCTACTGCAAATTAATAGTGACGACCGGAGTCTCAATGATGAAGGCGGCGGCGAGAACTATGCGTACAGACTTGAACTCCCGACATCTCAAACAGTCGACACAACCAGCTACCACGAGGGAGCCAAAAAGTGCAGTTTTTCAGACCGCGTGCCTCTTAGCAACTGAAGAGATGGAGTGGGCGAAAACGCCTTGGGTGAAAAGTGTGAGACACGGCAGTGCCAAAGATCTGCCCGAGCGGGAGACGATGAAGAATCCAGTTGACTATTTCCGAATTTTTTACGAATCTGCGTGTTGTAAGACAGGAAAAAACACACTGCTGCAAAGCAGGGCGGCAGGCTCTCATGGTTCATCAAAAAAATTCCCAGTGCGAAAGAGGTGGGATCCCTTCAAGGTAGTTGCAACTGCGAACGTGAGGTTGAAAGGGCGCGGCACTCACCACTTGTAAAAGACGCCTGAAAACATCGTAGCTGCAAAAAAACACATGGTGTTCATATGCTACATGTGCAGTGTTCATATCCTTGAGAAAATAAAAGAAAGATTTCTTCAAGTTCCCTCAGTACTTGAGCCAGCAAGAATGAAATTACGAGTTATTTAAATAAGGATTTCAGAAGTCAAAATCCACACATTCTATAAGTACGTGGCCACCTGAATAAATTGTCAGCGTTCGCCGAAGGTGGGCCCAATGCCCAGTGTCGCGAATTAGTGACGTATTGTCTTTGACAAACACAACGGCGCAATGAAGTTTTACCGAGCGTTTTTTTTTCTTCTTAATGCACGGGCAAAAGCCAAATAAACCGCAGTTTGAAATTTCGTCCCGCGTTTAAATAAATAAGGCATCAAAAGGTTACTCTTCTTCATTATAGGTTCTAGGAAACTACGAGGAATATATATACAAAACTTTTCCGCTTGCTTAATTGGCCTAACATGGAACGAAAGGTAAACGTCTAGTATATGGAAACTTCAGAAAACTTTTCCGTTTGCAAGAAGTCCAAACAGCATTTTTAAACTATCCGTGGACAACTGACTACTAACTTTTTGTCAGCATATATGTATGCAGACATCCTACAAATACCCAACCAAGTATCTTTGACCTATCTTTAGCCCAGCACTTCGAACGCTTACGTAACAATGCGGGTGTTACTTCAATTTCTTTTTGTTACTCGACTCCCTCAGTGTGGGATTGTAGACATGATGGGCCATCCCACGCATTCTCAGTGCCAGTGCCTTCCGCCTTCCCATTTTCTTGTTTGGTTTCTTCTCTTTACCTGCTTACCTGTGTGTAGTGCAATTAACTAGACGTAAGTCTGCTCGACTTACCTACCTTTCCTCACTCTTGCTTATTCTCCTGCAAACTACCCACTGATAAGTCGAAGGATCAATGCCGAACGAAGTATATAGGCCAACCTGCCAACACGCTTGTATAGACATTGTGCAGAGTTGACGTAGCTAAAAATTCAAACACGAAAGTAAGTAAAAGTGTCTAAACCAAGGCTATGGACAAGTACATAGAGTGTCTTATTTTGTATCTGTGAGTGACCTTCTGCGCTCGTCGTAATCGCAACGCATACGCATTAAACGGCCGCACGCAAAACTAAATCGATGAAATTATCGTACACTGCTTCGGCTACCTGCATTGAAACTGAAGAGTGCGTACTGATTTTTTCGCATCAGAACACGCAGTTGGCGCCACATACGTCAGAATCTCGAACATGGGGTTACAGTATCGGTATACTTCATACAGCTAGCACCGAAGCGTGCCAGGTGGACTCGGGGATCACGGGTCACCGGTTGGCACACATAACGGCTGGGCTCGGGGATCGCGGGTCACCAGTTGGCACACACAGCGGCACGAGTTATGCGCCGTGAAGTCATGAATGCCAATGTAAATTGAAGGGATGCACTTGCGCTTTGGAATCTCGCAATGACAGACCGCGGCGAATGTCGCATGCAAGCTCGGCAAACTGTGCCGATCTGAAAGAATATATTTTTATTCCCAGCTAAACACGGATATGCATGTGGTAGACTGGTGGCCTGGTCGATGTGATAGTGTGAGGGCATGTTTACGCGCAAGGCTTGCCTCGGGTCCTTCCTATTCGTATGCACATGAGAGGCGGATCGAAGAGGCTCTCAATTGGCAACTAGTGAAACAATTTCAACAAAACTTTTTTGTATGAGAAGTCTATCATGAGTACCGCAGGAATAATAATGCAGCTCTTTAGTTTAGAGCAATTTGGTGAGGGAAATTTGAGCTATATACGGTTCTCAAGATTACCACTACCCCATCCCTGTGAATCCACAATTATAGACTTGACCATTCTGTTATTCTAATCTGTTTGAGTACCCTATAAAATTAACAATCTTTGCATCACATTCTGCGTTATACCACCGAATTATATGACGCGTCCAGAACACCAACCAAGCATTGATCTTTTCATATTGATACTTAAGAACTATGCTGTATTTGCGAACTTTAGAGATGCTAATAATGCAGCTTATAGCGAATTACAAGTTTTAGACTTCGTGGTACATTCTTTTTTAGACAGAAATTAAATTTTGTGAGAATCTCGCGAAAAATTTGACAGACAGATTGAAACATCAGTTTCAACAGCCTGAAAAATTCCCATCAAATGGAACACATTTTACTCAGTTGGTTAAACGCTGTCCTGTAGCGACATTTCTACGTCCCCTACGCATTTCTGCGCTGAATTCACTGCTGGCACCAAAGTAAAGCCTCTTTAATGATACCAAAGTGGCCTCGCTGTTGTGGAGAAAGGGGACATAACTTTGGCAAGTGTTGGAAAGTTGAAGGAAATGGCTTTGCTAGACAACATCGCCTGCTATGTTAGTCACCAGAGCGAAAAACCGTATGTCACTTATCGGCAGGGGAAAATGAAGTAGAATATACGATATACCGGAAGTACGCTGTTACACACTGTTACGTGCTCCGTCACTCGTCGATGGCCGCCCTCCCACTGACGCTACCACTTAGCCAAGGTTATAGGCTACCGAAGGACCGCGAGCGGCGCCACTGCTCCTGACGGGTAGCGCCATCTCTGGCAGAAAAAGTCGAAACTGGGAATATCCACTGCGCATTTCTGCTGCGCCGCGCTGCAGCCGCTCGCTTTTTGTGCACGTGCAGGGCCCTCTCCTCGCTTTGCACGTGCGGCGCGTCACAATGTATCGCCTTCAGTGCGGCTTCAAAAAGATCGGCCAGCTATTTTAGGAAAGCCAAATTGTTAAAAGGAGAAAAGCTCGTCAGTCACGTAAACTCTGTGGAGCAGACAATCAACGGAAACGAGGCACAGCTCAATGCAAAATGTATTTCCCAAGTGAGCGACAAAATCGTGCACGACGTGTACCTCGAGGTGAGGGTCATTCTGTCATATGTTAAAAATACTGATTGTCTATACACACTGCGAAATGAAGCCGCGCACTCTCGATGTTTTTCGTTGTCGAATATGAAGCGTATGCTTTAGTTGTTTTGATATGGCAGCCTTACAGTTGTTGTCGTCTACTGTCGGGGTCGTAGGTTTGCGGCGTGCGAAAAAAAATAATTGTACGACCATGGCATCCCACTGAAAAGCCTGGGAAGATACCACACTTGTGCTTCGCCCGTTGGAGGATCACCCACTGATTTGGTGGCGAGGCAGCTGAAATTTAAGCACTGCGAAGCTAGTTGAACTGCTCACCTCGTTGATTTCGGTGGTCGCGTCATGCCTGCACTCGAGTTTTGTGAAAGTAGCGGTTTTACAGGTGCATAAAACCTGCTGCGCGAACGCGGTTCAGTGTGAGTGATGCAGAATTAAAGGCGCGATATGGTATCGTGCGCGTGATGCGCTCGCGTAATTAGCGCGCTAGTGAACGCACACTCGAAACACTGTGCTGAATGTTTATATTAGTAAACGTAAGCATATTATGTTGCCTTTATTTTCGCTTTATATGGCAGCCTGGAGTATTGTGGCAGAGGTGCAAACTTGTAGTTAGCTTTGGAAATGCGCACCATGCCATGTTGCTGAATATTTGTAGAGGGAAGTTTGGAAGGCAGCTGCATTTGAAAAGTAATGGCAAATGGCTTCACTGTCTCACCCTTATTTTCATTCTTTCATAGCTGCAGTGGTCGTGCCACGAAAAGAGGAATTCTGGCTTTCGAGAAGGAGATGCACCTGCAAAGCTGGCATTACGGCTCAGTGCAAGCACGCAGCTGCGGTGTGCATTTACGTCAACAATAAAGAAGTAAATTCATGCATCAGCCAGCCACAGAAATCGGGCAAGCCAAGCGGAAAGCCGAAGAGACGCCTAGAAAAAGATGTCTCGGACCTTTTCCCAAATGAGTTAGAAAAACATGCTTCACATGCACTGCTTCAGTGAAGTAGCTGTGCCAGTACTGAAGGCACGAGAATTATGGGCTCGTTACGACACACCAGCCCACGACACAGTACTTCGGACCACGCTTTCGCTTCGGCGGGGCCGCTTTTGCCATTGTGGAAACTCAACTTCGCGCAAGAAGCCTTTTGACAACGTTCCCAGCTGGCGGTGCGACGCGCCAGTGCCCCGGCTCGAGTGAATAGCGCGGGCGCGCACGTGCAGTGGCCGCCTGCAAACTGGTTGCGCCTGGCGGCGCGGGCGCCGTCTATCCCCAGTTTTGCACTGCTCGCTCGCTGGGGCAGCAGTGCGCGCTGTCGTCGCGCGCCCAAACTTGAGCTTGGGTTCCCTATAGGTCAGCAAACAGCGAAGGGGGGGGGGGGGGGGTTAATACAGAAAGGGATCATGCAAGGATCGCGGCACGCGCCAATGCACTCCCCATTTATTTTCGTCTAGTACAGATTAAATTAGATGTGTGGAGAAGTGTACTTGCAGAATTTCGAATATCTCCTATACAGGCAACAAACGCCTTTTTTTTTAAATGTTTCATTGCACAGCAAAATGCTATGCACTTGTAGTATTTCTCGAAATACTGCTTTGCACTGGTGCCTCAGAGTGGTCGCTAAAGTACTGTACAGTGACAACTTATTTAAACGAGTCCAGCTGTCTAGCAATAGCTAAAATATAATTTCTTCGATGAAGTACATTTTGAAAACAAAAATTGTCCGCAACTGAGTAAACACAAAAGAACTGCTATTTCGGTTACTTTCTTGCAAGCCGGTATGTAGCGCCATTGCTCATCAGTGGAACCGAGGAAGAGAAGTATGCAAGATAATTAAACGTGGAAGTGTCTTGCCCAGAAATAAATCAAATATCTTGCCCAGAAATTAAAATACCTTGCGTATAAGTTCTTACGCTATCCCACGCCAATGGTATAGTGTTTTATTGCCAGTCGAAACAGTAAAATAAATGGGAAAAATATGGAACACTGCAATGCAGATTATACGCTGTGAAACGAAGAAAGGTCAGAGAGAGACAGAGAGAGAGAGAGAGGATATTGCTACGCGAACAAAGGATTAAAACTGGAGACTATTTATAAAGTATATTAACAAAGGGTAAGGGTTACTGCAGCGCTGGTTTGTTCAGCCGACAGCTCGGGAGCCAGAGAGCGTTCGTCGTCTTCGTCGGGGCACCCACGTGCATCGGCCACAAGAAACACGCAATATGCATGTATCAATGTTATGAATTCTAGCTGACGTCATTATCTAGGGCTCCTGAGACAAATAAAACAGCGTAAAACTGCGTCTGTGATGTTGGAAAATATTTTACGCCAGCGAGTGGTTAGGCACTTGGCTGGGGGTGGTTGGTTCAAGATGGAGCAAATCCAAGCCCGTCGGGGCCGTTGAGTGGTCGCTTTGAGATGATAGCGTTATTCCCGAGAGACTAAAGCCAGTGCTTCAAGGCGCAGTATGGTGACACTTGAAAAGACGTCTCTGGAGAACGCCGCCATCCAGCGCTGCGATAGGCCGAGAACACGGATGTAGAACACAGCGACAAAAAATGAAAGTGCTGCGTTACTTCCGGTAACAAAGGCGGCTCTTCGAATAAGCTCTGAAGTGATCTCGAAGACGAGGGTCTCGAAGGATAAAACAGCGCATGCTATCGCAGTCATTGATTCCCTCGAGACGCTTGATGAAACCAACGCAGAGAAACCTAATAAGAAACTGGAGCCTCGTCGTATGAGCGTATGCGCATAAGGGAATACTCGTACCTTGGGATACTCCAGATGAAAGGGGCTTCCTTCACTTCGTTCACGCTCGCTCGTTCCGAACTATCTCTGTGTGCTGCATATGCCCGATGTCGGATCACATGTTTATGTGATATTCGTTCCCTCTATTGCCGTTTATTAAGGTATACCGATGTCTTTGACAGCGCTTTCGCTCGTCATGAATCAAGTTTGCACACAAATATATTGATAGAAAAAGACAGAGTACACAAAAAACTATAATGCCACTAGCAACGCCCACTGAAAGAGAACAGAAAATACTGCATTACTCTTACTCACACATCAGTAATAAATATAAAAATATTGACGCTCCTCTGTTTCACGTCCCGGCCTCTCGTTCTCTTCCATTTCATTTCCTTATTGACTCTGGCATCAGGTGGCGTTTGCGACATTGCATGTGCTGTAAATTGGACGAATGCTGCATTGAGTGCGTGCTTTCATGTAGTGAGCTTATATTCCTGCTTCTGATGCCGCTTGAACGTCTGATGTCGGTACAAGTCTAAGCAAAGCTTAACCCAGAATCGCGCTTTTACTGAGCAAGTCATTGTTCGAGCACGTCATATAGTGAAAGTACGACATGAATAAACACCGGTGATGACTTGAAGAAAACACACTTGTTTGATTTATTTCCTCCACTTCATTTCCCCTGTTTTTTTGTTGTTTTTTTTCACCACTGGCTTGATTTAAGTGTCTTTCGCTCGGTGTTTCTTGGTAGATCAGCTGCCAATGATCAGATAATCATAGTGCGTCAGCCAATCATTGTTCTTAAGGCGCATGTTGTTTCGGCTGCGTGATTGTGGCTGGCACAGTATTACGCACAGTAAGCCTTGCATTGTTTGATGCAGCATCCACTGGAATAAACATTCGCAAAGTGTATGCGGAGCAGTCGTCTACCTATAAGAACTCAACATTAATTGTGAAGGTGGCGTGCACTGGTGGTAAAGTTGAGAGACACAACTTCTTTGTCATGTTCTCTCCTTTCTGACTTTCACATCTTGCTGCGAGCTTCACTCCCATTGTTTCACGTTGGTGCATATTTATAAATAAACTGAAGTTCCCCCAAAAGCATGGCGTCTACCCATCAGGGCAGCTTGAGGCGCTGGAGCACTCTGAAGGTGCTGTATTATTCTGTGTGGTTGTGTCGGTGGAGTGGTCAAGTACAAAAAAAATTAGGTCCATCTTTATTTCCATAAAGTCCATAATTTGTTCGCATATAGGCGCGTTGATGTTAAAGGCTTATCAGTGCATTAGTATGTTATGGAAATGACTGTGAAAGTACGTTATGTGTATAAGGTACGCATGTTTTATTTGCACAAAACAAAAATGCGGTATTGCGGGGGGAAAGTGTAGAAAAAAAAAGCGGCTCGTGGCAACTTGACCAACGCCTTATACCCCTAAAACAAAAGGAGCGGCACAGTGGAAACACAGTTTCTTTATAATTGTTTCCAATTCAGGCACTTTACCACACCGTGCATAAAGATCACAGATGAGAAAAAATAAACAAACCAATATGCACAAAAAAAAAGCAAATTTCATTGCACTTCCTAACCTTAGATAATAGTATACAGCTCACATACGAGATAGAAAAGCAAGAGTATCATTAACAACAAGATCATTTAGTAACCAAGGTAGCCTGAAGCGCACATTTGCGATACGTAGTCAGCGCGCGATTCTGGTACGTGCCAGTGCTCTGGATTTATTGTACTGCATAGAGAACTTCGTGTTGCTTCATGTTGTGTAAAACACAAATTGGTGGAAATTCCAGGAATTTCACCCTCTCAAATCGGTGTATTAGTTCATCTAAATTCTCTTTTCTATAGGTGTAAATGGATTAATTTTGTGCACTAAAAAACACCCTTCAGGGTGGAATATTCCTGAGTGCATACGATGAAAGTGCTCAGGAAAGAGTACCGATCCCGATGATGGATCAGTCTAAGGCCGTTTTTCATAGCTGGAGTTGTCACGTGGGAAACAGAAATCACGAGAACCCGTCACGTGACTCACGGGAAAAACGTCTCTAAGAGCTAGTCGACTTTGACACGAGAATACCTTCTTCTATAAAGTGCATACTTAAATGCTACCTGTTAAAGCCTGGGTAAGCAGCAAAGGCATCTTGTATCTTCGATTAGCTGTCGTATTTGTTATTTACGCCTTAGGCTTGCCGTTCGATTCCGCATTCATGCTCATCAACGGTATACATTGCATGCTGGCTTAAGTGCTGTAAGACGTGGAACGTAGGGCCGAATTGTGTTCTCCGAGAAGTTTGGTGTCGTATATGGTGAACGATAGAGCGGTCTTTTATTAGCGCTGCTCTACTAGCAGGCTTCTGCCTCTGGTGCCGACAATAACGTGGGCAGGGCTTCCGGAGCTCTTTCCGTGCCCAATCTCGCTATGGGAGCGTGAAAAGGCGAATATTTGTCTCAGAATGCCTCGACAAAAAATGGTGCTTTTAAAGCGGTGCAAAATATTTTTGTTCCCCGCGGCGTCCCCCTCCAATGCTCCCATTGCCACGTTAGCGTCAAAGCTGTAATTAATAATTTAATCAAATAATCTTACTTAGCTATAGAACAGGTTGGTGTCCGGGGATACAGTGTCCGCCGTGCTGGAAGAAGGAATAGTGAAGGAAACATCATCACATCGTTTAAATGGACTTCTTAAAAATCGGCTGCCATTAGAATAGATCACACGGCGCATATTTCACACTGTTCCCCAAATGAGGATGATCCTAAGCGCTGGTCGATCTTTTCTTCTCGGTTGAGAATACCGTAATCAAATAGAGCTGCGTCAGTGTTCGTTTGTTTGTTTGTTACTGAAATGCTTATAGGTTTTAGACGCTTTCTCGCCGATCATCAAGGACTGAAATGTTGGTGTTCTTATCGTCCTTAGATCTGAGCCTTAAAACTATTGCCTGTTTACGAAACTACAAGGACACCTATTGTAGAGTCGTTTTAAAATATTTGTGTGATTTACGATAACAGAAGCTCATGTTTGCAGAGAGTTGTACTGCGAGATTCTCTCTGACATGAGCAAAAATATGGGAATGAAGGTATAAAAAAACAGACTGGTAATATTTAAATGCATAATCTGAAAGAAAGAAAACAAAAGGAACATGCACCGTGCGTAAAACACTTCCAAAATTTGAACTCATTCGTTTTTTGGCGTTACAACTCTATAAGCAGAGAGCGCAGATGCCGGCTAACAAAGTTTTTTTAGCATTTAGGCATTTGAGCGTTTTTCCAAAGAACCAAGTGCTGCCAAAAGAAAGAGCGTCTGTGTTGTTCAACATGACAAACTGCCCCTAATGCAAAAGAAATCCGCCACTGCACCGTACTTGATCAACGACAGAGCACTACTTCCACAACGTGGTTCACTTTCTCGGTAGCCGCATGAGCTCCATTCAACAGATTTGCGTGCAGTGTTACGTGCGCAATCAGCACTCAATGTGAAACTAACTTGCTCCGCAATACAAAGCAGCTTGGGAAGTAAGGTTGCGAACAAACAGATAAGAAAGAGTGCGCACTGATAAAGCAAGGCTACATATTGAAGTGTGAAGAAATAGATAATGCTAGAGGCAGAGACTGGGGGTGTCTTCAAATTGCGAGAAATGTTACTCCGTTTCAGATAGCAGGTCACAATAATTTTACGCAATTTATCACTCTTGATCTTTTGCCGTGATGGAAAATTTGTCTTACCTACAATTCATCCGAACATAATACACCTGAAGTATTGCCGAACTGACCAGAGATCACGCATTGAAGACTTCACTTTAGTCGCTGTATTTAACCTTTTTTTAATGTCTCGAACTCTCTTTTTCCTGTTTGCTAACTCATTTCTTCATTTGATAAGCTTGGTACCATCATAATGTTTAAAACGGAGCACTCAGAGCTTAGTGGAACGAAGAATTCGCTTGTTGACAAGTTTTCTGCAGTTGCGCCACAAACCAAATGCTACGCCAGCTGTGGCGTTTAAATAAACTGCAATAAACTGGATGGTGCTAAACTAGATGTTCCATGAGGATTTGAGTAGTTGCACAGTGCCTCATTCACTAATAGTATCATCAAATTCCGCGGTTTTACGCGCCGAAACCACGATCACATAATGAGGCACGGCGTAATGAGAGGACTCCGGAATAATCTTGATCTTGAAGCAGAACCTAAGCACAGGCACAAGAGCACTTTTTGCATTTCACCCTCATTAAGATGCGCAAATGGAGATCAGCAGCGCCAAGCCACAACCACTAAGCTACCATGGCAGATTTTCACCTTTTTTCTCGTGGGTTTTGTGAAAGGTAAAAATAGGCAACCGGTTTCTTAGCTCTGCAAAAATGCCTTCCTGAAAAAAAAAATGAAATAGAACGAGACAACGGGAAGCTGCGAAACGCTGCAGGCCTTAAAGAAGAGTTTGCACGGAAAATGCCGTTTTGTTTTGCTTTAATAACACGGTATTTCACATTTTATTTCATTATGCAGAACGTGTCTTGGGGACACCATATTGTTTTTTTTATTTATTGTAGAGAGCATGCAGAGTCGAAATGCACAAAGCTATGCCTTCCAAGAATATAGCTCAGAGTAAGTATCAGACGATGGCGCACCACTGCGTAGTTACGAAAGGCTGGTCTCTCGCACAGCAAACTGCCTCCTCTCCCAATGTTCATCTCTGCTCAAGCGCCAGTTTCACTTACAGAAAACTGTTCTTGTTCGCATTTTCAAGATTTTCGCATGCTGTTAACCGAATGAAAAGCTTAAACTGAACATTCCCGCGTCTTTCTCAAAGCTAGTTGATAGAACAATCAAAATTGAGCACTGATAAGTGTTTAGGCTGTTGTTTTTTTTCTCTGTGCTCTTGAAACCTTGCGGTATACTTGAACTAAAGTGAGAAGGAATTTAAAGAGCTGTCCATTACGTTGCAGGGATTTCCGGGAGCTGTATCGTTTGCCATCTAGTCATTGTACCGAGTGAGACGGTAAGTAAGTAAATTTTTCTGAATTATTATCATTTCTGCATTCACGCGAACAATAATACTCATTTGTAATTTTCAATAGACGTCATCGGCACTTTACATTAAGCACTGACTAGCGGGAATGCGTGTTATTGCCCAACGTTGCCATCCATTGCTCATTTCTTTTTCATTTCGTATAACCGGAACAAGCACAAATTTCTTAACGAGTTGTTCGCAAGGCACTTCACGACATTCAAGCTGTTTCTACATGCCCTAGTCGTTACTTACCTCCACGTAAAAACCTCAGCGATTAACTTTTAATTTTCTTTCGTAAATTAATTCTGAATTCCGGACGCCTACCAGTGAATATGAAGAAGGCAACGTATAGAAAAAGTAGTTTAATCTTATCAGTAAAGTAAGTACTAGATACGATAAACTTAGGCTATTCTACAAATTAGGCGCAACAGACCGTGACAACGTGTGAACAGAAATCAGTTAATACTCGTTTAGCCGTTCACTCAGAAACTACTCGTTGAACAACTGAGGAGATTGGGTCCTTTCTAGTAGTTGTAGTAGCACTTCCAGTAGTAGTAGTAGCACTTCCAGTAGTAGTAGTAGTAGTAGTAGTAGTAGTAGTAGTAGTAGTCGTAGTCGTAGTAGTAGTCGTAGTAGGAGTATCAGTAATACTGCTTCGTTTTTTTATTTAGTTGTGTAGTGGTACTAAGTTTGTGCAGCGCAACAAACAGGACAAGAAGGCATGCAAACCAACGTGGACAGGTATTGCCCGTGTTGGCACTACGGAGCGTATACAAAGTTGGAAGCTCAAGTGACTGAATTTGTGCGGCAGCGCACACGCATCAACCTACGGCCAAGGGTAATTCCGTCAACACGGATGCTACCAAGCACCACAGTCGTTTAAGCTACTGAGCCTTTATATGTACAAAGGATTGAAGAGAAAGGACGCAAACGTAGTTATGACCCAGCAACAACGTTTCTGCGCGTCGTGCTGTGCGGCTTGTTGTCCTGTCCATTTCCTTGGTACAAACGTAATACTCTAGAGAGTTGTACGAACTTGCCCGTTAGCTAATCCTGTTGGTGTACTGACAGTTTTATATCCCCAGTTCTAATATTTTGCAACCTCCACCTGAGCAAAGAAAGATTATTACTCATCACTGCTATAGCTCCTACTCGGTGTTCCGGAACGTTTCCAATTTCAGACCTGTACGTTCGCACATAGTTCACGGAGTAATTAACAGCCACGGTACGAGTGAATAAAGTTGCACACCAACGTGCGCGCCAAGGGTACCGGGCATTGTACTCACGAGTGACTAATGCAATCCGCAGAGTCCACCAGAATACGCCATTATAGCAAACGGGCATTCCGCTTCCAGCTCGTTACCGGACACGGCGGAACGGCACGTTTCAGTGCATTTCGCACGTTGTTCTTATTTCTTTTTTTTTATTGCGCGCGCGGCTACGGGCAACCACACCCGTGGAAACGCTTCGCACGAGGTCGTTGGCAAGTGCACAGACTGAGCCTCGGTGGCATGACGGCGAGACCGTGGCCGACGATCGTCGTGCGCGTGACCGTACGCGCTGGTTCTGTAATACGGTGCAGCACGCTGCGAGTCCGCAGCTTCTCTCAATCGCTATGAATGGAGATGCAGAGAACTAGCGTAGTTGTTCCCTCACTTGAAATGGGCCAAAAACATCTGTGTAGTCTAACCATTGCGCTGCCTCTTTCTTTTTTTCCCTTCACGTGTGTCTCGCCGTGGAGCTACTTGCTTTGTGGCGTCAACTTAGAAAATGCGAGTTCTGAAAGGAATTCCTTATTTCGCATTGTGTGTTGAAACAGTACTCTGAGGCATTTTCTGCGTAGACTTTATTTACCAAAGGTGTATTAGAGGCAGAGGCAGAACATAATATTTCTTGCTTGCCTATTTAATGATAACGTTTGAAATACTTTTTGTCGCCACACCTGAGACAGCTATCACGCGATATGTGTTCCGAAGACAAAAGTTTAATAAACGCTATATACCGTCGAGACAAAATGCGCAACATGACAGGGTCACAACGCTCTAATTACTTGAATTGATGAAATCAAACTGAATTGATTTGCTGGAGCTTACCTAGAAAAATGAAAATGTATTCTATAACTCTCATCTGCCGCCTTCCAAGTATACCTATTTTATTATTAATTGTTTTCGTTTCTCGTGTTCATGACAAGAAACCGCAATACGTGGTGTCTGTCGATGTCGATTTATTGCTATTAGCCGGCGCGCAAGCAATAAATATAGCATTCATATGTATGTGTGTGTTCCTAATGCTACGTTGTGATGATATCGGACCGAGCTCGAACCGAGTAAAACATCCGAAGCAAATTTATCGCGACATAGTGAATAGCGTTTAGGCCACAATGAACTCACTTTGCGCTGCAGGAGATGTGAACATAAAACATAATATGCTTTGTTGTGTGTTGCATTAGATAAGTTCTGCGTCATCTGCGTCTCAACCTAAGTAAAAGAAAAGAAAGCAAAAGTAATCAGTTCCTGTACTGTCTTCCGAAGGAAGAAAGACTAACAAACAACGCTTCTAAAGTTCTCGATGCTATAGCGGAGGTTCTGGCAAGAGTCTTACATGTAACTCTTACGGTAAAAAAATAAGAAATAAAATAAGCCTTGAAGGACACTGACTGTTGTACTAAGGCGTGCTAACAAAACTGCGATACGACGATCTACATTTTCCATGTATCAAAGCAGTGCTTTTTTATCGCATCGTTTTCAAATCGGAAAGGTGTTTCCACATGAGGAGAACGACTTCAGAAACCCATGTAATCCTTCGCGGATCCTATAGAGATTGAGAAATATCGGTCCTCTATTTTAACGCACATCCACTGTAGCCCTTAAGGCTCTAGAAATCTTTCCCAGCGAGCGAAGATTACCGAAAGAGCGGGATCGCTTTTTAAGCTACCTCAATGAGCCAACACTTTATAGCAGAATATAGCCATGCGCGCCGGAAACAATTCGTCACCATTAGTGCGGCCTGTTGTGGTCTATTTTGTTGGCTTTCAGTAACGCACTCAGGAAATGGAGAGCACAAGAGCAGCGATATTTTATTTTGGTTTCTTGATAAAATATTTGTAGACGCCTCTGACATCCAGGCTTTTGAGAGGAGGGTCAAATTGATAATGTGACTAATGTTTTTCTTACGAATATTTATTATACAGCGCTGCTTTGTTTTCTTTAGTAGTGATCTTCGCAAAAAAAGTGTTCAATACTCCTCACGATCCTTAAACGTTGCCGCACAAATTGACATCAATGCGCCTAAGGTGCCCAAGAAGTATATGCGTACTAAACTTGATAGTGCTGCACTTTGAACATAACGAGTTTAAGGAGCCCTTGTTTTTTCTCTTTTCAAGAGAACTCCTGCTCACTGTGTCACTGAATAGATAATCTTAGGCTGTGTCAGACAGTAGCAATCATTATTATGCTCTGTCAAACTGGCGGCATTGCAAACTCTAGCCTGCGTAAGCACAAATGTCTTTTCGAGTTTTCAGAATTATCAACCATGCATGTCACTGGTGTATATGTCGTCGTCATGGCTTCGCCGGCAGGTAAGAATTGTATGCATCATACAAAGCATTTCATATCCACGTACAGAAAGCGGGCTTTCTTGCCCAGCGAAAGAGAAAAGAACGGCAGAAGATTACGTTCATCTATTGCTTGTGAGACTCTCATGACGGAAAACATTTCTTGTTATCAATAGAAAGACAGTATCTCGCTATCTATTCTCATCCAGCAAGATCTTTTGAGAATTGCTTGCTGATCATCTAAAAGCATAATAGAGAGCTTCATGTATAGGGCACGTTATCCGCACACATGAATGGTTACGAGCCAGCCGGTACTTAAACTGGCCAACCTCCTTGTCTATCCTTCCCCTTTTGTCTCTCTATCTCTCGCTATTTGTGCTGGGGCTATATAATGTGCGTGAAAATCAAAAGGCTGTATTTGTTACCCTAATACCTACTTAATTGTTATCGGTCCACTGCCTTAGCTAGTAAGTTGGCTATCACTACTTGCCAGTGGTCGTACTTGACATGGCATACACTAGGAAGATTTTCATTAAGGCCTTGATGTACACTTCGTCAAATGTCACTGGTCGTTATCTTCCTACTGCTGCACCTTTCTCCCCGCTTCCGACTCACCGTCTTTGATCGTTGTTCCCATTTTTTTTCTATGTAAAAGGTGTTAAACATTCACTTATGAACATGAGACAAATTTACAAAGACGTTCTACTTTCGCGAAGGCCATTCTGTGTTAGCTGGCACCATGCGCAGGTCAGTTATTATTTTTCGCTGTTTGCTGCTGCCTGTGATGATACTCAGTATTTACGTGCGGCCAATCATTTTAGTCGGCTTTTGAGTGCAGGTCCTCGCACATAATTCACATAGCAGTTCAAACAGTTCATCAGCTACATCGGTCCACAGGAGCAGGCGACGAACCAGTGTGTAGCCGCAAACGGCAATATTAACACAGTTCGCGAGCCAGCGAAAGGTATTTACAAATGGAAATCTTTGTGAACTTAGTGCACTGATATTTAAACAAACAGGAGATGTGCCAGCACTAATCAAATTAGTGGTATCAGCAACTTGTGTATACTTCCGGACATACTAAAGGAGACAAGCACTCTGTCAAGTAATCCCTGCTTATAGGGCGAGAAAGTAGAGAAGTCAATAGGGGGAGGGGGGGGGGGCTTTGACAATTGGAGGGCATGACATGAATATCAGCAAACAAAAATTGATTCCATTTTTTTCTAGTTTCACAGTGGAACCCTTTTAATAAAGCCATCTAATATAGTTGGAAGCCAACGGTGACTTCATTCATGCGGCCGGATATTTAAGGAAAATGGTTGAATCACTTCTTGTTATGCTCAGGCTTTGTAGGTTGCCGCGCGGCCTTCATCCGAACTCCGTTTTGGCTTCGTAACTGAGCTCACGCACGCATTGAATCTTTGATTGAAAAAAACTTTTATTGCTCTAAAGGAAGGTGAAAATTTTCAGTCCTTATGGTAAGCTCCCCTGATTCAAAGAGCCAGCGGCTTCTTGAGGAGAGCGAGCTTGCTCGACTGAATTTGTTTGACCTTAAAAACATAGTTTAAGGACTTGTTTTAAGTGGCTCGACAAGGTTGCGGCACTCTTCATTGCTCCAGTGAAAGTAATATGTTTTCCCAGTGGGGAAGTTAGAGATTTGACATTTCTGTTTTCGGAATCGATGCATGATTAGAACGCAAATGCTCAGGGCGATTGAAAGAACGGGCGTTAATGAGAAAATTCCAAGGTTCAAAGCACATTACGAAGGCAGTGTCACTTACAGACATTCAACGCGTATTGTCCTCAGTGTTTAGTCCGAGTCGTAGGCGCTTTAGTTCTATAAAATTATCTTACGGTTTTGAATGTGATCGGTGGCATGCTTGATATTAAAGGAGAAGTCAGCATGGACGTACATCATCGTACAATCATCTGAATGTTGGTCTCGCCCGCTCCAGTCCACTAAACTGAGCAGACAGGAAATCCGATTAGAGCCTGGAGGGGCTCCGCAGATGTACAAGAACAGGAATGATAGAGTTTCAGTTTATTCCTTAGCAAACCATGCTTTTATGAATGCGGTTCTTTAAAGAGACACAAGCCGTGACAGAAAAAAAACGCTGCAAATTTTCTAAGCCAGTGCACGCATCTTGGTATCTTGGGGCCGAATTCACGAAGCTTTCCGTGATTAAGTGCTAATAATATGGCCAGCTTCACAAATGGCTGGCACAAGCTCTCGAACGGTTTTAGTGTGATAAGCTTTCTGGGAATGCGGCCCATTTCGCCACCTCTGCCCTAATGTGCGCGGTCTACGTAGTGTTTTACCGACTGCAGCCGAAATAGGAGCTGATTTCTTTGTGTTATTTTTCTTTTATGCAAGGAATCCACATCCCGCGCAAAGTTCTGGTTCCGAATGCAGGTCCTCGCCCATAATTCACAAAGCAGTTCAAGCAGTTCATCAGCTACATCGGTCCACAGGAGCAGGCGACGAACCAGTGTGTGTAGCCGCAAACGGCAATATTAACACAGTTCGCGAGCCAGCGAAAGGTCTTTACAAATGGAAATCTTTGTGAACTTAGTGCGCTGATATTTGAACAAACAGGTGCATATCAGAACAACTCCAGTCCTTTCATTCGGCGGTCAGTGATGAATCTTCCATCTTTTACTCGCCTCCCGCCTTTCTTCTACTGGCCACACGCAGAGCTGATGTAAGAAAAATAACACAAGCCTCTGGTGCTTTCTCCAGCTTTTCCCGCCACGTTTGCCACCAGGCATGCAAAAAAAAAAAGTTTCGCTACGCCAGCTGCGTGGCGTGACTGGGCCGCTACTGCGGGTCATTACGCGCGCAAATGGCGTTTCAACAGTTCCTCCCGCATCCTTTCAGCCCTTCTTCCGCTTCAGCGCAAAAAGAATAAAAAAAGAAAATCTGATACAAGAAAAGCGAAAGGTTAGGTGCCCTTCCGAACGCCAACCGACGCACGTGGCTGCCTGAAGAGAACACGGGCGAATTGGCAATTCATATCAGAAGGAAGGCTGCTCCACGCCAACCGAGTTCCCGGGGCAAAGTTTTCAACCGTGTGGCTAAACTTCCGGGTAGGTCAAAACTGTAAAAACGAGAATCTCAGAGTTTTGCATATCGCGCGGTCGCCTAGTGACGATGGAAGGAATTCAGCCAAGGAGCTTGTAAGGAATGTTAAAGTTTGTGCTCTAACCGTTGGCTCGTTGGGCATCGCCTGAGCCGAAAAGATAGATGGCAGGGTGGGTACTTGCACCATCATTTCCATAACTTCTTTGCTAAAGTTGTACACATGTTCCATCATCCTTCCGTAATCGCTCAGCGCTAACGTTATTGTAGGGCCTTGAACGCCAAAAAAGAAACTGAAAAAGAAAATAAAGCCAATTATATACAAATACCACGAGAACCACGCTCCAAGATGTTTATAACAGTGTCACTTGTCAGTTACAAGATACCCCAATTTTTGCTTGTGTTTCTGAAGCTCGTGATGAGCGTATCCAGCTCTTCCAGCCTTGGAGATCGTGCGTGCGAAAATACTTTTACGAGCGTTGCTTTTTAGTTTTCGTTCGCGCACTTCCGAACTTTCTTTCACGAGGACACGTGAACGAGATGTGCCCCAAAATGTCATAATTCTGGTTTCTTGATGACACCAAGTGCAAGCTCCATCCCTGTTTGACTATTGGCTTCACTTTTTAAGCTACCCTAATGAAAGTTTTCAACAAAACGTACTTGACGCTTGAACTCGAATCTTCAAAAAAAAAATTTAAGGCGGCCTTTCTCTGCACTTCAAATCTGGTTTCTCTGCAGTGAGGGAAGTATCTTTGCTGGCAACATTGTTCGCTAATAAGTACACGTAATCGGATTGGTTCGATGCTCTCCGCTGAACTCCAACAAGATTCAGGGAGAGGTATTCTGTAAGGGGCCACCTAGTGGACTGTCCATTTCGACCGCTGCTGATTGGATGCAACGAGAGAGGAGACGAGCGGCGGCCCTATCCAATCAGCAGCAGCCGAGATGGGCAGTCTACTAGGTGGACTGTTGCAGAATACCCCCCAGCTAAATCAAACGACTTGTAAATGCTGACTGAAAATTTTGGTCGTACTATTTGCGAATTACCTTTTGTCAGAGCAAACGTAAGGCGTTCACGGGAAGATGAAATCATTCTGGAAAAAGTCAGTATGGATAAATAGTGAATCGTTGGTAGCACTTTATACTAGTTTGCGCAATACTATCGTATTTGAATATGCGCGTGCAGGGACTTATCTCACGGTCGCTTTTCAGTTACATACACAATGCAATGAGTGTAGCACCAAGAAAGTAGTGAATTTATGCTTAAGCGAGCTCGCTACTTTGCTCCGTGTTTCGGTTCCAATAAAGTTGCATTTCATACGATTCTATGAAACTCTAAACCAGTAATAATTAGCGCGGCGTAAGTTGTTGTGCCTTTCATTCTAGTGTTCGAAAATGCGCCTAATAAATGAGAGATTTCGGCCTGGCACTTACTATACTAACTATGCTAAAAACTCTGCCTTTTCTAATTCATTTGTACCTTTCCGTGATGTGAGAGGAAAGTGCTCTCGTATGTTTTTTCCGGACGTCTCCTACCGTCAAGGAGTAATAGCTAAATGGAAATGAAGTGGTCAGAAGAAAACCTTATTAGGAAAGATTGAAGTTCAGGCTTCAGCCCCTCTGGTGGAAGTTTGAGTAAGAGAGCTAGGCGTCAGGGACAGGGGGGAGGGGGGGGGAGGCAACGCGTAAATGAATTTTGCAGCGGCCACTTCACTTTACCATCCACTCTTTCAGTTGACAACACAGTTTTTACGACCGCAGTCAACCAAGCTCACACACCAAACACAACAGAAGAGCGAAGAAATTCAGAAGCAGTAGTCCGTGAAGCACTGATGCATCCCACAGCGTGACCTTGCTCACTTTATTAGTTTCTTGTGCCCAGTGCGGGAAGCTCACTGTTTGAGCAGTGCTACGCTGTAGATTCGTTGTTCCACTACACACCTTCTTTCAAACCAGCACCACGCCTCTACGGACAAAGATTTACCTTCTGCCGTTCTCACCTGAAGCTGAGCACTGTGAGTGGCCGGTATGACTTGTGACTCCGGCGATCGGCCATCGCTCGCCCCCAGAAGTCATTCATCCAAAGCGACGACGACGACAACGCGTGTCGTCTGTTCTCACCGGTGACGTCTGGGTTCCCCACCACCGCCACTATGTCGTCGTGCACGAAATCTCCATCCAGCGAGTTGACGTAACACAGCACAGCCACAACACCGGCACACATAGCGGGTATCCACGCGGCAGTGGTCGTACACCACTTCCGCCTAAAACAGTAGTCGATGCACGTCGGTACTTTTGCGCCGGCACCGTCATGCCGCTTTTGCTGGTCTTGCTGCGCATGGTGGTGTCGACGGCAGCGGGGTCATGTCCGCCGCTGCTCCTCTGCTGGACCTGAACTCGAACCTAGTTCGGGACCCGAATGATGTTCAAGGTAGTCACGTGTCCTTGCAACTGCGGAAGCACACATGGCGCTAAGCGAGCCGGTCACCGACCGCACCATGCCTGCACCGCGTGCTGGTTTGCTACGGCGAACTTTGCTCAGTGAGTCTAGATGGCAGCGCTTCCGCTCACCGTTCGAATGATTTGATGTTTCCGTTCTACCCGGCATCGTGGTGGTCCCATCTCCAGAAGTGTCTAGGTACGCACGGAGCCAGGACGTCTCCGCACCTCCACCCAGCCAACCTCCTATAGCCATAGTAGGATGTCACACAGAAAACAGATTTTCGAATAGAATGGTTTAAACACCGTGCGCGGGATAGTTGCAAGTCAGCGCGGTACGCACACACGAGGCAACGGAAAACGGCGTGGAAGATTCGGCGCTTACAAAGCACGTTCAGCGTAGGATGGCTTACTCACGGCCGCCAGAGCGTATCCATGAGTGTGTCCACTCACGACGGCGTTCTTCTTCGACGCTCTCCTCGACATAACAACATAATCCGAGAGAGATTTGCATAATGGGCGCAATGCTTGGACAAACACGCGGGCAAGAGATACGAAGCAATGACGATGGCCTGCCTTCGCTTCGGGATGCGAGCGCCGACCACCTGCTCTGCATGCCAACGGCACGAACTGCGACCAGAATACTATGTCAGAAGAAAATAAAAGATATATACAAGAAGTGGAGGTATCGAATGACTACCTGTATACCCCTTGAAGTGGCGTCATTGTCACTGTCGTTGCCTACGCATAAGCTGCACGAAGCTAGTTCCACTGAAACGAATTCTCCAGGCTTCCGTCCGTTGTGCTGAACAACCTACCCGATAGCGGGGCCTGGAACTCCTACCCGAGCACTCGTGCGCAGCGTTCGGATAAAGGAAAACATTCAGGCTAATGGGAGCGCACACGGCGTGAGCGGGCGTAGGATGCGGTCGCGCGCACGAACACGTGCGATCGTGCGAGCGAAACCCGCCAGCGACCGAGCGTCGTACGTTACACCGGCGATGAGACGCGAAGAGGATCTGTCAGGCCCGAGAGAACCGCGGCGGCATTGCGCATGTACCGTTGGAGTGAGGCGCTGGCGCAGCGCCTGGAGTTTTGAGCGGTCTGGCGAGGGCACCGGGAAGTGGTGCCATCTGTCTGGCGGTACAGAAGTTGAGGGGGCGACGGAGTCGGGAAAGCGCGGTTGATGGACGCACGGACTTTGAACCGCTGGCTGTCCAGCTGAAATATAAAGCTGGATGCTGGAAGGAATCAAGGAAAGAATACAGTGGCCAAAGAGATGATGAGGACAAAAATGAAGGAAACGGCAACGTGAGGAACACAGGGCAATCAGAAATAAAAAAAGGGGTAAATGTGCGGAAATAAATTATAATGTAAATAATGTTATGAAGAGCCTGGCGGCACGAAAGAAAGGATGGAAGGAAAGGAACATCCCGTTAGGGAACAAGGTACCTTAGAGTCGCAGCTGTTTCTTCGTTCTCGATGGTATTTGTTCTCTACAGAAATCCGGGAAGTTCACCCATGTACCCACCAGTAAAGTAGGTGCAAGCGAAGGTGTGTTGACAAGCCGGTATGTTGCACTGAGAACGAGGAGATTGCTATCCAACTAGAACCTAACCTGGCTCCTTGAACAAATGAAGACGAGACAAAGGATATGACGACAACAGAAACGAAGGTACGAATAAGCGGCTGCCGTGTCTTGTTTTGTCAAGTGTGTCTACATTTTCTCTTGAATGCGAGAGAAATTGACCAAACGAGACATTTACTGCGCAAATATTTGCACAGTAACCCTTTCATCGCACATGCACGCACAAAGCGAATAGAGTTCAAAAAATAAGGATGTCTGTAAAGAATTGGATATAAAGTGGCATGTTTAGGAAAGGGTTGATGCGCACTAAACTCGCAGTATAGCAAAAAGTAAAAAGAAACAATAGAGATGGGAAGGAACTGTACAAGACAAATAGATACAGCGCAGTAAAAAGAAGTAGAAGACCGAAAGGTCCCACTGAAACTAGCGAAATATTTCCAAGGCGATTAGGATGGATAAAGATATAGAAAAAAAAGGCTAACAAGTGCAGACTGTTGAGAACAGCGGCTTGCCGAGGAAGTCAGAGAGGTTGTAATGAGTCCCCATAGTAAGTTCCTCGGTTCTGCTGACAGAGTTGACACAAGCTGTGTCGACGATGTGCCTGATTACCCGGCTCCACTGCAGTATAACGCCATGGCTCTTCCTGTCCCTGCGTCTGAACCGCCATGTCACAGAACGTTTGCTCGATATATTGAGGTCAACCTAACTGAGTCAGCACACGGAAGACGTCGAGGTCCCTAACCGATTTGCTATTTCTTTCGGCTTCTGACAACCACGTTTAGGACGCACGTCTAAGGCTCGTAAGCAGGAAAGCGTAAGCTTGCGCACTGCAAGTAACTTCTTTTCAACAAAGCATAATTTCTCGTTTACTGCACACTGATATTGGAACAATGTCCAATATATGTGCATTGATGCATAATATTGCAGTTCAATTGCGTTCTTCGAGAGGAGGAGATATCGACCTCGGCGATATGCAAACACGCATGTGGCATTTTGTTCTACCTGCTAATTTTGTGCAGCGCTCTGAAAAGTTACCTTTTGACAGCCTGACCATTGAGAGCAATGTGCACGAGCGTGCTTCGAGAATGTGGTTTGTCCTGACAGAGTTACCTTTATTCGTATCCAAGAGGGCCTAATAGAACCCGCCGTGGTTGCTCAGTGGCTATGCTGTTAGGCTGCTGAGCACGAGGTCGCGGGATCGAATCCCGGCCACGGTGGCCGCATTTCGATGAGGGCGAAATGCGAAAACACCCGTGTACTTAGATTTAGGGGCAAGTTAAAGAACCCCAGGTAGTCGAAATTCCCGGAGTCCTCCACTACGGGGTGCCTCATAATCAGAAACAGGTGTTGGCACGTAAAACCCCATAATTTTACAAGCTTAATAGAAACGTCTGTTGAAAATATTCATGCAAACACTCTTGTGTCATAACACAGAAATTTGCCTCTTCTGCTTTTCGCGGAATAATTACTCCTGTCGAATACATTAAAAAAACAAAAAAAGGCCTAGCAAATGGGATAGGTATTGTGACTCGAACGCAGCCGTCCGAAGCGTGTGAAGTTTACGACATGGCAATTACCATCAACTGGTGTCCCGAATCAACGTAATTTGCCATTGCGTGTTTGAACGAAGACATTATATAATATTTCAGTCTTTACAGTGACATTGTGCCGTCGTTGGTAATAACCCCGCCGATCAAGCTTCCGACCTACCCAGGCTGGAGCACCGACATTTCTTATGCATTTATCGAGAGTAGACGCTGCATGAGAGCTTCGCAGACTCGCGCGTACCATCACGTTGTGTTACTGGCATTCTCCGAAGAACTCTATGCGTCGATTATACAGCCTCGACTCATCACTGAAACTGCCATTACCAACAAACCTTTCATGATGATGTCACGCAATACTGCTGTGTCGGCTTAGGGTAGGAGTAGCGTTCACTAAACCACACAACTATCGCGTTGGAATGGTGGACTCACCCATGTGCGCACAGTTCAATAGGAAGGGACCGTCGATCAACTTCTTTGCTACTTTTCTCGCTGTGATTAACATTGGCCAGCTCCCCAGTGTGCCTTCAATAGACTGGACGATAGGCCATTTGCAGAGCCACACGGCTTGGTAACATGGCCTCACAGCTCGTCAGCCCAGCTTAAAAGCCTTTCGAGCCCTTCTGCAGTACCTGAAGGCGGTAGACTTGACTGCCCAACTTTAGATATGCTGCACCAGGCTCACTGCATGCAAAGCTGCGATCAAGACGCGTGACTTGTCTCTCTCTTTCTTTCACTCCCACATCCCCCTCTCCACGTGTAGGGTAGCAAACTATATACAAATTCTGTTCAACCTCCCAGTCTTTCCTGTCTCCTCCTCCTCCTCCTCCTCTCTCTCTCTCTCTCTCTCTCTCTCTCTCTTTCTATATATATATATATATATATTGTTTTCTGTCTGGCCGTTCAAATTTGTGCCAGCAGCAGCAATAGAAGGCAGAACTTTGGGCAACTACAAACGCGAGAAAGGCATTGCGAAGTGTTTTACTATCGAACGTTGCAAACGTGAACGAACAGTGAACTCATTGCTAACATCTAGTGCTTATAGAATAACATGAAATGTGCGGGGCGTTTTAGTTTTTTGGGGTCAGAGAAACAACCTTACATTAAGAAGAGTTGATCCTAGAAACATACTTTAGAAAGGGAGAAAGAATAAATGTGCAAATAGCGTAGAACATTGTAGTTTTACACAGGCTGAATACTCGGCCAAAAGGCAGCTCTCACATAGGTATTTCCCTGTTTGTGTTTGTAGTTGCAGGAGTAGAAGTTTGCGTACATGTGTGGGCATGCGTTTATTTACATAACACCACTGACAGCCTCACATGCTTTAATATCATTGGATACAGAAATGACTAGTGGCATCGCATCAGTAGCTGTAGGCATTCCTCGCCTAAGCACGGTGAAGGAAATGCAAGAGAACCACATGCAAGTAAAAGGGTTTCATTCATGCCCTATATTAACATTTGAGCCCATTTGAACTCATCTCAGGCGTGCATTTTTGTGCTCATATGAAGAATTCGACGTGGTAGGCACATATAGTAATTACGGAGATTTCAAGATCATCCGAAGGTGAATACAACTTAAAGAGAGAGGAAACATTATGATACAGACAATTCGGCATCAGCTGAATGCCTTCTGCTCTTCTAGTCTTCTCTGAGGCAATGAAAGTATGAAAACAAAACATTGCGGCTGAACCGGTGTCACCATGTCTATCGACAGTAATACGTTAGCATTGAATCCACTTGGGAGCACAGTGTATTTGCACCATCGAAACAAGTTATGTATGAGGCGTGTACTGCAGCGGTATTCCTCTTTCCCACTTCCCTAAGAACACTCGGCACCAAATAGCGTGAATGAATCATCTTGCAAATTCTTGATGTGCCTGCTCCTGCGTGCGCTCTGTGCTCTCTCTCTCTTCTTTTTCATCTACTGTTATCTTATCTCCAGTTTACGCTAGCAAATCTGATGCATCTATAGCACACCTCGTTGCCTTTCACACCTTTGCTTCCTCTCTCACCACATTTTGACTGCTTCTGACCAAACAACGTGAAGCTGTCACGGCTTCAAGGAGACGATGGAGACAACTAGAGCTGCCTTATCGTGAAGCCGAGGTGTCCTGTGGTGATATTTTAGAAATGAGACTAGGCCTGCATTACAAGCCCCCTTTGATGAAACGTGCCCTTCAGGCACAATAATCTCATAATTTAAGCAAGTCATGTTACCTCCGAGAAGTTCTACGCAGAGCATGTTACGCTTTAGGCGCGTTGAACGTGCATCTTCAAAGCGAAACGTAGATTCCGCTGCAATGGGTGGGATTTCTATCTCAGTTGACGCGGCCGCAGAATTGAAATGGCGGCTAAATTTACCCGATTTTCAACTCTATCATGCATGTGGGATACCAGTATGGAACCTTACGTCCCCCTTTTCCGCGCTTCAGCGCGTGATTCAGCAGTGTCATTGCGTATAAGTCTTTCCTTCACCGCTCTTGGTAGAAACGCAGAAAACAAACCCTGCATCTCCAAGAGGTGAACGAACGGAATAATGTGTCTGAGGAAAGAACAATCGACCCGGGGGCGCGCCTGTGACTGTCTATCGACCCACCGAAACAGTGCGACCCTTGACGCCTAACGATGGTCCTGCCCATAGGGTTTTTACACCTTGATGAAACTACGCAAAACGTAACAGAAAGCGCAGGGCCCCCTAAAGTAGTTCAGCGGGAGAAGTTTTTGAGGCAGAGACAGCCGATGGCGCTTGCAGAAGCCTGAAAGAGGGCAGAGTGCTAAGGGAGAAAGCCGGTTACTTGGGGCCGCCGTTCAATGAAAGTCGTGCCTCCCCGTGGGTGAAAATAGTCGGTAGTACAGGCTTCGCAGAAAAGCTAATTCCGGCTTGCGTAAGTTATCAGGTCGGCTTCTTTGATCCAGGCTCCTTTGAGTAAAGGAGGTGGCGAACACGATTACGATTTAGAGCTTGGCAGTGTCACTGCCTTTTTTGGAGCCAGACACCATGACAATCTTGTTTCACTTGCCGCTTGCCGTAGCTAATTTCCTGCTTTTGTTTGCAGTTGTAGACCGTTAGACAATTTTGCCGGCAGTTGCTGCTCACTAACACTACTTCCAAAACTATGTTTGGTTTGTTTTATTTTTTGCTTATGGAGTTCTTTGCGTTACGGAGATAATGACCGCGTTTATTTCTACCGGAAATGCAACAAATAAGATATGATTTATGTTAGGTGCGACGTTGGCCTAAGGTTGTGAGCCTTGTTTTTTGTCATTTTAGAAAAGATTGGAGATAATATCAAAAGCGCAAAACGTGAGGCGTAATATCGTGTTAGTCGCGCCAAGAATGTAGACGCTCATTTTTAAAACACGAATTCCTTTCAAGTATTTATTCCTACTGCAGCGAATGAATGGGAACATTTGCACTCCTACGTAGTCAATATCACCAACGCTTAAGATTGTACTTAAGATTCCCATTCGCAGAAACAAATCGTACAAATAATTAGAGCGAAGCTATTTAAGGCTATATTCTGGCGGGGATCTCGTCTCCGTGGACATGGAGCAACAAGTTTTTATACGTGGACGGATCCTGAAGGATGTGCAATGCCTGGTCGACCTGAGGTGGAGGTCAAGCGGGCGTAAAGCACTCCTCATGCGTGGACCAATCCCGAAGATTGTGCAATACCGGGCCGACCCGCGGCAGAGGTGCAGTTCGCCATTAATGGACCCACATTCACAGCTTCGCTTGGCATCCTTCTTCATAGAGTGGAAGGGCACGGAATTTTTCCTTTCTCTTCTTTTTCTTGCGCTATAGTTTAAGGCCTTCGCTTATGAAATCTCGGGTGATTCAGCGAATAGTGTCAAAATTTTTAGAAATTACCTGCGACAGATAGACAGTCCATGAGCTGGTCTACTTGAAGAGGCGAACATTGATTGCAAAGGAATGAAATACATCGTGGACTAATTAACAAAAAATCAATAACTGGGATTTAACCAATTACCTTAGGGCACACACTACACTTTACAAGTTCAAGCCGAGAAGTTCGCAAGACGGATCCGCTGGCAATTCTTAGGATGACATCAGGTTCGAGATACTCATTCCCGAACTTTGCCAAGAAATGCTTTGGCATTTCAATATTCCTTTCGTGCTTCAATGTAGGAAATGACGTTGCGCAGAAAAAGTAAATGGAATGGCAGTGCATTTTTGACCGTAAGTATATGAAGGCGCATAACTTGCAAATGGGGCCATTCGCACAGCTCTCTTCTAGTGGATACAGCGTGCCGTCTCACCCGATAGACCTGCAGAAACCTGACCTCTCCGTAGACCCGAGCAACGACAAGCTTCCTGAACTATCGGAACCTTATTGACTATCAGAGCCATTGGTCGAAGGTGCTGCCGTTAGGCGCTCGCTGAGTGAAGTCTCCCTGGAATCACCCAAAGGGACCCACACCAACGAGATCTCATTTATTAAAGGCCTGCCCGTGGAGTCTTCTATTAATGCACCTTCTGACAAGGACGACTCAGCAGCACTGTGTTGCTCCGAGTTTTTCTTTGTGCCGAAGACAGGGCCAACAGCGCCATCGGGCAGTGCCGACAGTGCAAGGCCCGCAAAGCCAGTGCCCGTCAACTGAATCACCGTCTGCTCACATCTGAACCGACAGACGTGCGCGTAACATCAGTGTCCACTAGAAACTGGCGGTGTTCCTGTCGTAGGCGACGACGAGCGCCGCCCAAACCTTTCCCGATGAATGAACAAGGGAGCCAGAGACACTCATAAAGGTTCTCTTGCGGCAACACAAAGACAAAGACATCGCCGAGCGCTATCGGTGTCCTGAGCCATGTCGGCCACTCCACCCACTGTTTGGGCAAGTAGGCGTCTACGAAGGCTTCGACCAGAGCGCAGCAGTCAGCGGTGAACGCACGAGAAGCTCTTTCCGTGCCGCACGGCTCAACGACGATGACGTGTCCAGTCTTGGTGGCTGGTTTTTCACCCCCCGCGCACCCTTACAACCACCGGAGCCAACGTCATTGACTCCATATGCCAAGATGGGACGTCCCATGTTGCAAGCCGCGCAGGAAACTTGCAACGTGGCCGAATGTGAAGGTGAAGTTCACGAGGCAGCGCCCGCAAGGGAAAGGAACTGAGAGACGGAAGAAATACAGGAGAGCAGCTCAAAGGGACCGGCACTCTGCCTCTCTGGTCTCTTCCTTTCAATGCATGCAGTTATTGTTCATGTTGTTTCTTTCGACGCGTGCGGCACAAGATGTGACCCTGCGCGAACATTCGAGAGACTGCAGATGTACGATGATCGGCGTGAGCTGGTTTCATTAGCAGTGCACGTTTTAACATCAATGAATAAGGCGGTTAATTGGTGGAATGTTACGTGCGTTATACAAGTTTCTCTATTGAAGGATGCCCTGTATTCTTTATGGCAAACTAAGTACTCACAGAATAAATATTTCTTGGATAGGCCGTTCCCTTTTCAGCGGACACAAATTAGGCTGTTAATGATGGTGAAGACTAAAATTGTAATGCATTTGTGCTATACTGCGGCAAATATTGTAGCGTACAATATATACTAGGAAATACATACTACAGCCACTTTATGCAAACATGCGGGAAGCACATATCAATGGCCGCGTCTGAGGTGCAGCTGACACATACAATGAATAAATCGAATTATGCAAATGCACGTCTTCGAATCTGCAGAAAAAGAAGCTTTGGTGAAGCTGTTAACTAATCTGTCACATCGTAAGACGATCCGACAATTTCTTTTCATTTTCGTTCTATGCAAAGTGTAATGCCATGTGATGTTCATACACACAATTCTGCGTGCTTAATAGATCGCAACTATATGCTTGCGCAACGTATATGCTTATGCCCTGTGACCTTCACAATAATCGAGATATGCCAACACCAAATTACGGTACATGCACAGTGTGCCACGTCTAAGCGGTGATGTCACGAGGACCAAGGTCACATTTGATTCTTGTAGAAGAATGATATAAAAAATGGGACGTGTATTTTCCCGAAGCCCGACGCCTATCTAAATTTGTTTGGGGACTCACAGTGCGATAGGATTGGCAAAGAAAGCTTCACATTAAAAACACACTTGACAAACAGCGCTATTGTGCTTGTTCAAGTAGGTTTCTTAAAGAGCTATGTGTTACCTATGCGAGAAGTCACAATGTGAAGGTATGGGATCAGATATATTCATTAAGTAAACTCCTCCCTAAAGACTTTAGGGCACACGCTGCAATTGCGAATTACAGCTTCAGCAGTATAGTGAAGTGATGACGGCTTAGCAGAAGTCCAAGCACTTACACCAGTCGCGAGCTATCCACCCTTAGTATATGCGGCGAACTACCGGGGTTTTGCAGTTAACAGCTTTTCGACAGCGTCGCTCTAGCACTTCAGGACAATCTGAAATTGAGTTACAATGCACTATTGGGAGCGGGTATTGCAATTTGTGATTAATATAACGCAGGCGCTTAGCGTAATGAGCGTGAATTGAAAGAATTCCGTTATATGCTCTTCGAAAAATGAAAACAACCAACTAAACACACAAATTAAAAGAACACCGTACGCCTCAGCTTTGGCACCTTCAAATTTGTGGATCAGTTAATCCATCGCATAAATTTGTTATATTGTGTCCGTAGCCAAAGTAATCTGCGTAGCAACGCTAAATAAAACTGCGGATTATTGCAAAACAAAACAAACAAGTGCCGCCAATGTGCAGCGCAGCAGAATATTATTGTTTTAATTTATTATTCATGGGCGTGATCTTCTCCGCCACAATTGTCATACGTTCCCTTTGCTCGTTCTCCCTCTCTTGTTTTAACCCTGAATATTAGCAACGTGTTTCTGACGGGCCTGCTAGCTTCTCTCGTAAAGTGAACGTCTGTTTGAGATTACAAGAAGCACGCGCCCACAAAAAAGGCCACCATGCACGGGGTCATTCAAATATTACCTTCTTCAAGTACGTTTCTACATGTCAGTGATTCTTTACGTCTTTTTACCGACGCGCCTCGACACAGCGGACACAAGGGTCAGGTTCCATGTCAACGCCGGCGTCACTGCAACTACAGAAAAAAGTAATCTCGCACGCAAAACCGATGTGTGAGACGCAATCGACAAGCGCTGGTCCTCGGGTTTCTACCATAATTCTTCTTCACCCCATACGAAAAATAGAAAGTTACATTTGCAGCAATAACAACCAAACATTCGTACGGACGCAAAAACAGCCTTTCATGATTTCGGTGCCGCCAGCCAATTTTTCGCATTCCGGAAAGTTCCCACTGATCTGTGCTCCGTCATCCGAAGCCCGTGTTTCGAGTATGGTTTCGTTCCTTCACGTCTCACAATGAAACGAGGTGCAATATGGACAAATTATTTGTTTCTTTTTTGTTTTGTGTACTTAATTTTAGTGGTCTCACGATCAAAAACTCCTGAGTAACATTGTACATGGAGATGCCGTAGAGAAGGAAAGTACGCAAGATTCGCTGAAGGAATTGGAACTTAACGACCAATAAGGAAAGTGCATTCCAGAAGACAGGTAACTCGTACGACCATGTTCGCGTCGTCTGAGAGAATGCAAGCTGCCACGGCCGGTAGTCGGCGACATGCATTTACAAAGGCATCGATCCCATTGCACCGCACAATGCTCCGTCATTTCCCCTGCACTTCGTGACACCCGAGGATCGTCCGCAGTTTGGCCGCAAGGCCAAGTGTGAGATGCTGTGCAGTGTCGACGAGGTGGCTTGCTCTCACAAGGCGCGAGATGGGAAACGCATTAGCAATTCAGATCGGGAACGCTGGAGCATCGCTGCCTACGCTTTTTTTTTTACTGGTGGTTTTCGAAGGCGGCCGGAGAGTTGGCACCGACCTCTCTAGCTACGGGAAGAGT
Organism: Dermacentor albipictus; assembly: GCF_038994185.2. Taxonomy (NCBI): domain Eukaryota; kingdom Metazoa; phylum Arthropoda; class Arachnida; order Ixodida; family Ixodidae; genus Dermacentor; species Dermacentor albipictus. The sequence goes on along the minus strand of NC_091829.1, from coordinate 78,747,301 downwards.
CACGAACGTTCTGCATTTCTGTGATCGTTATCTCACCTGAGCACCACGGGCAGTTTATTTTGACGTGCTTTTCTTACATTCATTTTAGAGGGGTCTCAAACCGAGCGCTCTTCCACCTACCTGTGCTACTCCGTAAAATTTTACCAAGCTGGAGTGTAATCCTCAGAAAAGGATTTTTTTTTTGTGCTGCGGTGAAACAAACGTGCTCTCGCATCGCAATGACCACGCTAGGAACGCTCTGTTCTGTATTTGACTCGGTAAATTGTTGTGTTGGTAGCGAAAACAGTCTAATTTTCTAATGAGAAAACTCTGCATTCAAAGGTACAGCGTACCTTCAGCGTTGTAAGACGGCCACTGAACTGAAATTTCTTATTTGCTGCGTGACACCTTGGAACAATACATCTTCTCCTGTGCAGTCTGCTTAGGTATGCCTACGAGTTCGACATCTTACTACCCCCGTTTTATATAATATGAGAAGTATACTATCATATATTTCGTAATCATATTTTTCGTGTCCTATAGCTCCCTGTCTTAGGCGTACGTAGATTTGTGATCGAAGCAAATGTATTTATTGCTTGAAAACTTCGTGAGTCATTGTGTTTTCTCAGTGGTCTTCTCATATACATATAAGTGTCTATGGTCATATCATGAGAAGCCAACAAGTAATGATATCAATCACATATAAGTGTGTATGGTCATATCATGAGAAGCCATTAAGCAATGACATCAAGGACAGCATGGACGAAAATTATTCGTAGTTTTTAATTCAGTTAAATAAATGATAAACAAATGTAAATGTTCCTATCGTAGCTACGGCCAGTTTTCTTGCACCGCTTTCATTTCCATTTATTTATCGACGTTCTTTTCGTCATTCTCGGCTCGTCCATGTTTGTTTGTGCACTGGAATGATGTTTTCATAATGCTATTCACAAAGAAGTAGCCCAGCTTTCTACACTTAGCGTAACTCCACGCACGCTAGGATGCGTGTATACGGCATGTTTCCGCAGCAGCAGCAAGCGCTGGCTTGGTGCAGTGGTAGAGTAGCAGACTCCCGCGCAGAATGCCCCGGTTCGATCCGGGTGGGAAGTGAGTTTTTTTCTTCTCATTCCTGGCGATAGCTGCGATGGGCACCAATGGTGGCCGTGGTCAACATCGCTAGCCAGAGCTATTGGAATGCTATTGGAGCTATTGGAATGAGCCCCAAAAAGACTGCACTGTAAAAAGATGGCGTAACAGCACATTTAACATCAGGCTATCCATCGACTGTACTCAGAAGGCCCGCAGAACGTACGTAGTACTTGTTTTGACCCTAACTCTACTTGTTACACATAGTGATGGCTAAACAGTGCACATTAGTAGGAGAATTGAAGTCAAACAATGGAAAAATCAAGAATATGTGCAAATTTACTGGACATGCTGCAGTCTATGGAAAGAGAATATTTCGACAAACAGCGTGTGCTAAATTTTATACCACTTACGGCGATGCATGCATTATGCCTACTTTCATACCACGAAACAAGGCAACATTAGGCTGGGTTTCTTTACCACCACAAAGGTCACATTGATGCAATTTTTATGTCGATGCAGTACACTGGTCACAAGCCATTTCATCATGCAAATACGGATAAGGCGAATGCATAGTGCGAGATGTCTATGCAGAGATGTCATCAGGACGAAGGCAATGTATGATTGCTATCGAGAGTATGGGGGACGACGACGAAGTTACTCAGTGCTAGAACGCACCTGTGCCAGCTAGCCAGTTTTTCGTCAAATTTTCATCAGTCTCTGGAGCGCTTTCCGCGTCCTGGCTTGAGGTGATGGACGCGGAACGTTCCGCAGGCTCGTGCAGCCAGAAGTCTGCAACTGCAAGCTCTTCTATGAGTCAAGGCACCTGGTCAACCACCAGTGAACGCCCCAGAGAGACTCTTACTCCTGTGGCCATGGATGCAGAGCCTATTGCCGGCCCGTCTGGCCAGATCACTACATTGACAAGCTCCTCAAGGAAACGAGGCACCTGGTCCAGCACCAGTGAAGACACAGAGGTCTACTCAATCACAGGTGACGACTCATCCGATGACAGCTTCGTGTCGGTGAGGAGCCGAAGGGCTAAAAGGAGGCTTATCAAGGCGTCGTCACCAGCGAGTACGTCAACCATGCAGGCAGGCAGTGAACGCTGGCCGCACACCATCCTCTTCATGCCAGTGGATTCTTCCGTCAACCTTCGAGTATTGAACAGGCAAGCTCTCTCTGTTTTTCTTGAGGGAAAGGCGCCAAACGAAATCAAGGAAGTCCGGCTGAACACACGAAAGAATGTTCTAGCTGTCGACACAACCCGTGGAACCACGCTGGAGACGCTACGACAGATCACAGAACTGGGGAACATAAAAGTACGACCGATCATACCTATGGATGGGGCCTGCACTGCAGGTGTGATCTACGACGTTGACTTGGCTATTTCGAACTCGGACCTGCCAATTCTAATCAAACCGGCATACGAAGGAGTGGTCATCACGCACGTATGCCGACTCGGCAACAGCCGTTGTGTGAAGATTGTGTTCAAGGGGGATTGCATCCCTTCACACGTAAAGGTCGGTCACTTCCGACATGTCGTACGGCGGTTTGTCCCAAAGCCGCTTCAATGCCACAAGTGCTTCAAGATCGGGCATGTTAAGGGCGCCTGCGCAAACTCCCCAATGTGCCCCCGGTGCGCGGAGTCACACACTGTAGATGTCTGCCGTGCAACAAACTTTAGGTGTGGCAACTGTAAAGGCACCCATGAAGCGACGTCTAAAGAATGCCCAAGACTCAAAAAAGAGTTCGAAGTTCTGAAGCAAATGGTCAGGGATAACTCAACCCATAGAGAAGCCTCAGAAAAGGTCCGGCGTCGACGTCGTCATCGACGAAAACGCTCAAGACCGGGTGGAGTTCGTGCGCCGCTTGTGCCAACGCCATCATCCTCAAATAGAATGCCCGAGAGCACAAGGAGACCTCAGACGGGAAACGCTGCCCCCGTGGAAGAGTGGCCGACGCTTGCAAGCTATCAGTCTTCTAAGGAGCCTCCACGCTTGACGCTCCCATCGAAGCCCGCTTCTGTTGGTGAGGCTTCAACAGTCGACTGCCAAATGATCCCGGTGCTGCGATCTATTGTGAATGTCATCAGGGCCATGCTGACAAGCATTGACACTCCATCTGCTCGAAGTGGGCTACAAGTGCTCGACGCGCTGAGCCCCGTCCTAGCAAGCCTTGAGTGCAGCCATGACTGACAATCACCAGTCATTTCGTAAGGAGGTCAGAGAAGCGTCGATCCTTCAGTGGAACGCGAGAGGTCTAAGATCTCGCATCGCCGATTTTCGTCAATTTGTTCTCACTAACCGATTTCCAATCATTGTCTTCTGTGAACCAAGATTATCCCATCCAATAAGACTATCCGGCTACGAGACAACATTCTCATCAAGCGACATCAAAAGCAGCAAGGTTGTCGTGTTTATTCGCCGTGAACTTACTTACGTCGTCCAACCGGTGCAACCTCATGACGACAATCAGTATGTGTGCATGACTGTTAAACATAGGAATGTCACCTTTGCACTCTTGGGGGTGTATCTGTCTCCATCAAGCCGATTTGACACCAAAAGGCTAGAAGACATCTTAAAAACACAACCTGGTCCATGGATTATCACCGGGGACTTCAATGCACACCATACCATTTGGGGAAGCTCTAAGGTTAACGCGACGGGAAGACGACTAGCTTCCTTAGCTTCCAACAACGGTCTCTACCTGCTGAATGACGCGAGTCCAACATTTCTGCGGGGAATAACGTACAGCAGCTGCCTCGATTTGACTTTCGTCTCCCACCGCCTCGCCACACATGTTAAGTGGTTTTTGGACATTGAAACGTACGGAAGTGACCACATCCCCACTTACCTCAAGATCGCGGGAATGTCTAACACGTATACGTCCACCACGATACGAAGAATAGATTGGACTGTCTTTAAATCCCACATTGAGGACGCTTGTCACGAAGGCCTCTCTTGTGGACTTCAACAAGCTATCAAGGAAACGGCACAGACAGCCACGCGCACACTCACGTGTTCTCCAAGGTATTCTGAATTCGACCTGGAATTGGAGCGGCTTCGTGCGATTCGCCGTCGTGCCGAAAGAAGATATCGACGCACTAAGTCAATTCAGGATCTAAGAACAGCCAGGCGACTGCAAAAGAAGATACAACGCCGCATGGACAAACTAGAGGCTCAGCGGTGGTCGAAATTTTGTGCGTCGCTAGATCCCCGCAAACCACTATCTCAAATATGGAGAACTGTGCGTGGTCTACGTTCTGTTCCGGAACAGCGTTTCCCGTTTAAGGCCCTAGCACTATTCCAGCGCCGACAAGACATTGATGTGGCGGAAGACTTCTGTGCTATGGTTGCGGGCCAGCCAACTCGTACAGGTTCGCTTACATTGAACCGTATTCCAGATTCACGAGATTCACGCATGGATCTGCTTTTCACGACGCAAGAGCTTGACGCGGCGCTCGCCCTATGTAATCGGTCGTCGTCGCCTGGTCCGGATGGCATATCTTACCGCATGCTATGTCACCTTGGTGAACGGGCACGAAGAACACTCCTTAATATCTATAACGAGTCGTGGCAGGAGGGCAACGTTCCCCAAGATTGGAAGATCAGCCGCCTGGTACCGCTTCTTAAGCCTGGCAAGTCTCCCTTAGAGATTACTTCATACCGACCAATTGCGCTGGCAAGTTGCGTTGGGAAGGTAATGGAGCGAATGATCCTCGCCAGACTTGAGTGGTACCTTGAACACTACGAAATCTACCCGGACGCCATGGCTGGTTTTCGACGCCACCGATGTTCTATCGACAACGTTATCGATCTGGTAACCTATGTTGAACACCAAAAGACGTGTAAGAGGTTATCTGTCGCAATGTTCTTAGACATAAAGGGAGCCTACGACAACGTTCTTCATGACGCCATACTTGAAGCATTGGAATCGGTGGGCCTAGGCGGTCCATTATATCGTTGGACTCGCAGTTATTTACATAGGCGGTCTCTCTTTCTTAACACTGAAGCTGGCCCAACCTCGCAATACTATACGCACCATGGAGTTCCACAAGGCGGTGTCTTGAGTCCCACACTTTTCAACCTTGTACTCATTGGTCTCGTGGAACGACTTCCGAGCACAGTTAAAATATCAATGTATGCCGATGACATCTGCGTCTGGGCATCTGGTGTGACACGGCCGCAAGTACGCGCCAGGCTTCAAAAAGCTGCCGCGTCAACATCGGCATACTTAAATGAACAAGGCCTCAAGATCTCGCCAGAAAAATGCGCATTGGTCGCGTTTAGCCGAAAGCCAATGAGATCATACGATGTCTCTATCGACGGTCAAAGCATACCTTATGTCAGGACGCACCGATTCTTAGGCGTAATAATTGATCGTGACCTCTGCTGGAGTCCTCATGTGGCCTACCTAAAGAAGCGCCTGACAGATATCTCTAATGTGTTTAAGTTTCTTGGAGGAAATGTCTGGGGTACTTCAGTACATGCAATGATGCAGCTGTATAGGACGCTCTTTCTTGGGTACTTGCGATACAGCTTGCCTGTGCTGACCAACACCTGCAGAAGTAATATCCGCACACTCGAAAGCGTCCAGGCCCAGGCACTTAGAGTGTGTCTTGGATTGCCGCGGTGTTCGTCAACGGCTGAAACAATTGCCATTGCACACGATTTCCCAGCCAAGACCCATATAGTCATGGAAGCGCTCAGAGCACACGTAAGACACCTTGCTCGAGCCCCTGCCCATCATCTAGCCTCACTGCCAGAGGATCGACCACGTGCTTCCTTTTGCGAAACAGTCCTGCCTTATCGTGCATACCTTCCATCAGGTTATACAGCTCCAGCGAAAGTTCCGTTTCCACCATGGTGCCTGGCTCGAGCAAATGTTCGACTAATGGTACCAGGAATACGAACAAAGGCCCAACTCTCGTCTCCAGCACTCAAGCAGCTTTCACTGCTCTTGCTGTATGAGACTTACAACGAGCATCATCATCTTTATACTGACGCTTCAACCACGGTGAATGGGTCTGCAGGATCGGTGATCTTTCCTGCAAAACCTTCCACAATTAAGATTCGACTATCTCACCAGACTACATCGACTGCCGCGGAGCTTGCTGCTATTCGTTGTGCACTTCGTGTAATTTCTGAAGAACTACCCAGGAAATGGAGCGTGTTCACTGACTCCAAGGCTGCTCTTCATTGTTTGGTTTCTGCCCTACGCCGAGGACCCCACGAACAACTAGTTATGGAAATCAGACTGCTGCTTCACCACCTCGTCGAGCAAGGACATGACATCACGTTGCAGTGGATTCCAAGCCACTGTGGCATAATGGGCAATGAACTTGCCGACGCAGCAGCACGATCTGCACACGAGGAGGGCTTACAAGACTCCATTCCATTCTCAAGAACAGATGCTGCAACGAAAATTCGTGTGCTTGCAAATGAAGCCATCAAAACTTTATGGAACACACCCAGCTTAAAGCATACACGTCTACACCGACTGGACCCATCCCTTCGACTTCGACCCCCGCCTGGACTCTCTCGACTCGAAACAGCAGTACTTTGCCGACTGTGGCTTGGTGTCGCCTATACAAGATCCTTCGCCTTCCGAGTCGGTATGCATGACAGCGCGGCTTGCAGACACTGCGGCGGCGAAGAGACTATCGACCACGTGCTTTGCCACTGTCCTCGATACAGCGCGCACCGGCTGTCACTAGCGACCGCGTTGGCGCGCCTTGACGACAGGCCACTTTCAGAACAGTCAGTTTTGGAATGCCGACGTGAACTGTCGTCGCAGCAAAAGTCGGTCAAGGCTCTGTTGACTTTTCTACGTGACAGTGGCCTATTAGAAAGACTCTAATGACCCCATTTCATCCCTTCTCATATTTTTTTTCTCATGCTTTCATTTTTGTCACGCTCTTCTTTCCGTCTTTATTTCCCCTTTCCCTTCCCCTAGTGCAGGGTAGCAAACCGGACGTTTTAAGTCTGGTTAACCTCCCTGCCTTTCTTTCATTTGCATCTCTCTCTCTTATCGAGAGTATAAGGAACGCAGGCGCACCCACGTGCAAGAACCGCGCAAATCTAGCTGCATTTAAGGCCCATGTACTTCTTGCGTCGCCGTTGCACGTACCCGTTCGGAGTATTGGCTGACACTGGGCATACGACTAGTAGAACTTACGAAATGTATAAATACCAAAATAAAGTAATAGAAATATCCTATGGCAAAGTCGGTGTTCTTTAGGTCAGCCGGCAATATACGTGTTCACAATTTACGCAGGTAGTCATTTTCTTTATTGAGCAGAAAGAAAATGCGCACTGGCACTTTCTTCGTCAGCATCAAGCCCGTTTGCTTTCGTTTGCATTCTGCATACCGATGGTATACTCATCTACTTGTACAATTATGTCTTCCTATATATAACCATGCAGCCGGCCTGGAAGTGGCAGCTACGCCAAATGCAGGAGGGCAGATAAGAAAAGCTACGATTTACTAACGTACTTCTTGGAGCGTATAACAGATTCATAAACGTAGCTATAAATATATCTAAGACAGTTTTAATTCTACGTGATCAGTGCCATAAGATACCCTAATGTACAACATACACCATAAGGCTTGAAAAGATCCAGATTTGATGTTGTGTGAGAAATCCTGGCAACGCACATTGCATGGTGAATGTTGGCGTTAGTTCGATTGACACTGACGCAATGTAGTGGCACACCATATTGACAAAGTCTTAACTGCTTAGTAAATGACTTTTCTTTAATTTTTATAACACCATCTCGTTCATTTCACTGTTGATGGCTCAATGCACGCTCAGGTCTCATTATCTTAACTTAAATTTTTTTGGTCGCCGTTGCATATACCCAAATTGTCTATTTCCAAATGTTATACTGAGTCACATAGCGAGCTACACATAAACATCGTTGCATGCCCAGTCCCGCAACTTGGCATGAAAGAGGTTTGAAGCGGGAATGAGGATCATCATGAAGTTCCATAAGTTGGCAAACAATGCTGATGGCATTTGATGCTGATGCTGATGCATCAGCATCTGCATCACAATGCTGATGGCGATTATGGAACACAGTTCCATTATCTTCAGTCGTTCTTTCTCCGCTACAAGGGCCATGTGAACAAGGCTAACAATTTAGCACCGTTCTGATAAGATGGAAAAGCTGGAATGAATTAAGACGGACAAGCGCCAGCTTTATTCAGATCAATCTTGAATCCTGTAGACCTTCCTGTATCAGTAGAGAGCCGCACCGTTCTTCGATCACCAATGAGCGAAGGAAGGAGATGATGCTGCACTGGCTTTTCAAGGTCATTTACTTTCTTTATCTTCAGAAGATTACAGAGCGCCAAATCTCCACAAACTCGACCATCGTCAGCGGGTGGGACGTGCTGCGAATGAACACATGACTCACCGACTCACTTTGCAACTGACTGCCCTCCAAAATGAGCGCTGTCATCACTGCCGCTCGGGACATAACGACGTACTAAGTGATGTTCGCAGCGTGACGCGTGCATTTCCTCGTCGTCTGGCAGTACCTGCCTTGTGTAATGAACTATTGTCGAGAAGGAACACTTTCAGCTCAATGCCTTAACCTAAAGCATTCTTTTATTCTTATCTGTTTGTTTCATCGTGTTCGACTCGCGTAGTCATTATATTGAGTGTTTTGTTCTCCTTTCGCGTCAAATAAATACCGTGCACGTTGCGCGCACAGTTCGGTGTCCCTTTCTTGTCGCTACGTGTTAAGAACGGTAACACACACAGCGAAGAAGTATACGTGCACGCACTAAGTACCCCGGCCTTTCGAAAGAACGAAAGAAGCATGCTGTCAAAAGAACTTTCTAGAACTCGAATGTGGCCAATGAAAGCTTAGAGTTCGCCTTCGCACAACGCCTAATAAGGAATATCGGCTCAGTTACCGCAGTAACAACGGAGTACGCGCACTGCCTCTGACCGTAGTACTCTTCCCGACAATGCGGCCAGCGCGCGCCGCCGTCGCAGACGGCGCAGATCACGACTCCGCCCCTAGAGCGTCTGCGCCTGCGCGAGCTGTTTCCGCCACCCGGCTCCAGCGCTCGCCGCATCGCCGATGCGATGAGCTCCGAGTTTTCCCCTAAGTGGGAAACAGACTGTACGTCCTTCCAGCACCTGCCTCAATTATATAGCTCAGAAGTTTCGCTAGGCAAAGAGTAGGCGCTCTCACGGAGTAAATATGTATTTCTGAGAATTTGAGAGTAAGAAGTCGCACGTTAGTGTTTTTCGCAACCAATGCTGGTTTGAGCACCGAAAGAAGTTAATAATATTTGGGGCTTTACGTGCCAAAACCACTTTCTGATTATGAGGCACGCCGTAGTGGAGGACTCCGGAAATTTAGACCACCTGGGGTTCTTTAACGTGCACCTAAATCTAAGCACACGGGTGTTTTCGCATTTCGCCCCCATCGAAATGCGGCCGCCGTGGCCGGGATTCGATCCCGCGACCTCGTGCTCAGCAGCCCAACACCATAGCCACTGAGCAACCACGGCGGGTACCGAAAGAAGTTAAACTATTGCTCCTGGAGGTTTGCGCTTCGCCACGCATTCTTAATTGATAGTTTAAGACTTTACTACAGAAAATTGGGGGAGTATTTGGAAATAAGCTGAGGTTCACAAGAAAACGTTCATTTAAATTACGATGTATGACACTTAAGAGAGAAGAATCAGATGTGAAATGCCGGCAGGTTATCCGAAGACATTTGCTACCCTGCACTAGGAAAGGGGTAAGGTTAGAAAGAAAGATGAAAATGAAACGTTCAATGTACTGGCAAGTCTAGAATAAGACGCAGCAGGGCGCCGAGCGGAGCATCCAAGTGCCAATCTTCGACTGCCAATCACACTTTGAATGCGCTTAATCAAGGGGACAACGCTGGGAATGCAGTCTTCCTGATAACTAAGGCACGCCCTTATCAGCTTTCCCGCCTGAAACTGCCAACAACTTTTCTCTCCCACGCAGCCAGTACGGCTTTCGGTCTAACGACGCCCATAAGTAACGCCCACCTCCCTCTGCACGCATGCCTACTTGGCGTTCTGTACGCTACTCGCAGTACTGCCTCCTAAACCTTTCCCGGGAACTACCACCGGGGCTCACTGTGACGTTTCTCCCCCTGTAGCTCAAAGGTGTAAAACCTGAGGGGTAGGACCATCGTTAGGCAGCAGGGGTCATACGGTTACCATGGGTCGATGGACACTCGGCGAACGCTCTGGGTCGATTGTTTCTCCCTTGGACGCATTTTCAGTTGGCTATGTTTGCTTCTGGATGGTGGCGTTTCTGTTCTGCTCTTTATGTGACGGTAGCTTTATGTGAATTGACGATGGCTGTCTATGCGAAGGGGAATGGCGGCAGAGCTTCACGCCACTGCAGGTTTTTATATACAAGGCAGAGCTCGGAAGAAAAAGTAGGGTGCCGGTGTTCTAAATCTTACGTTTCATTACCACGAAGAGCACAGCTACCATTGACATCTTGGGAAGCAGAATGGTGCACGGCAGTTACGTCGTCATGGTATGTGTAATCACATTGCTAAGGAAATACGTGCATACTTTTGGACAAGGAGTGCCATAATAGACTCATGTTTAAGAAACATGCGGGAAGCTATCCCTCCCACACTCTCCCGGCCTTAACCTCGCAAAAACCCCGCTTTTGAACAATCGGATGCAAAAAAAATTTTTTTGATGTGCTATCATCCTTTAAGCGTTCTTTCTGTACGATATTTGTTCTGAGAGCCACTGCGTGCGCTATGCAGCGCGGCAAGCTGTGTTGTCGCTAATACAAATTTTGGCAAGTATGTATTGCAGGTGACTATGGAGCAGGTGGATGTGTGGGATTACATGTAAATCTTTGCATTATTTCATGTGTCTTCCTCCGCACAGAGTCATGCAATAAAGGGCGTCATTTGAATGCATGTAAATTTCAGTAGGTGCCAGAGTACTCCAAGATGCATCGGATTTTTTTTTTCGCCTCTGAAAGCTCCCTTATTGCTTTCTTTGAAGCAGGAATTTATAATCTGCAACTTCTTTTAGTTTGAATAAGCTCAGCTGCGTACCTGTAGCACTCAGGAAACGCATTTCTTTCAGCGAATGAGCTAGTTACAGAAGCAGGGCAGAAAAGCGACTTGCCTAAATTCCATTTCTTCGAGATTCCAAATGACGTAATAAAATATAACCCACACCTTGAGTATGTCTGCGTGCGTTATCCAGATGTGGGGTAATATCCAGTGTCGTTACGGAAGCCATGTCACAAGAGTGGGGCACCACTCTGCCGTTATCGGTGCAGCAGCTGTAGACGTCGGAAGGAAGGTACAGACCTCTTCGTTATGCTTATAGTAACTACGAAGACAGCAGCTGGTCGCTTCTCATAAGGTGTACCACAGTACCGCGAGCCCTTCTGTCGTATCGCTGTAGCATGGCTACCTCCCAGGACCACTGCTCCTAACTTCCTTTAGAACAGTAAATCAGGTGAGCTTTCAAGCACGATAGCAAGGCAGGCCTAGACGAAGCCTTTGACCGTATTCTATCATGACCATGGCCTAGCCCAGCAGTAGAGTGTCTTTTGTTGCAGTTATCCAAGTCACAAAAGCTGCATTCGCCGCGTTTGGCCGTATCTAACATATTTAATGACATAGGGGTGTCTGTAACGGACTCTGCCCTTCAGCACCAAATGAAATATAAGAAACCAATTTAAAATGTTTTTCCTGAGTGTCTTTAATTCCTGTAGGCGTGGTATGTGTCATGCCCCAATAATATCACGATTTTTATGGCAGAGATATGCGCGATCGGTTTTTATCCCAGCATCTCCGCACTCGTAGCCTTTTCTTCACTACTACACAAAGCTCTGCAGAAGTGTGGAAACCTATGTAGTATAATAAACTTGACAAATTGGCGCCATGTACTCGTATAGCACAGAAGGGGTCCAGGACATTGAACACTACAGTGCGCAATTACTTTAGTATTATTCTATTCGTAATGCGTTTCCCATATGTAGAGTTCCATCATCTGAAAGAAAGTCAGGGAGGGCACAAACCACATTTACATTTTAATAACAATGCCAATGTCACAATCCTATCTTGTAGGCAGGCATTACATGGTTCTTACTTTTTTTTTTAGGTAGCTTTGTTATTCGTCCCGCGGCTCACGCAAGCCACTACCGACACCTTAAGGGGCAGTTCACTCATAACTGGAAAGCCTAAACATCAATGAAATGCACATAACGGTATACTTCCTTTAAATTCATTGGAACGAACTCACTGTGGGATTTTATCTCACATCTCAACAACAGTCGAATACAGAATACTAAGTTCTTTCCTTTAACTGTGCACGTCTGTACTTTGGATTATTAGCAAGAAATTTGCACTATGCAGAGCCCGTAACAGAATTCCTTTTGCAGCAAAGACACTTCCCAACGCGCGTTACAACGTTACAACTGGTTTTACCGGGATTATTCGCAGTCGTTGGCGACAAAAAAGTCTGCAGTTTCGGCATCTTTCGCGAGCGATAGTTAAGCTAAAATGGAGAAATGTGGAAGGCAAGTGAAAAGCAAGCTATCGATAAAGACTTTAGATTATCCCGTCTGATTCTGTCAGCACTGCATCCCCCAGCGGTCGGCAGCCCTCTTCTCTTCCGCGAACGACAAGGGCATGTTGAGCGTGCGCTCCCCGAATTAAAGGGGATGTGCGCGCACAAACGAGGAATTGCTCCCCAACACGGCCACATCCGAGAGTGGCATGCTTTCTTCAGTCAGTTATACTTCTCGCCCTGGTTTCTCCTTACCCATTGTGATCCTTCAGTCACATTCGCGAAGTGTACACACTGACGGAGAAAAGGCCGGACACAAAAGGCCACTTCTTTTTGTTGTTGTGTCGTTCTCTCTTGTATAGTTTTCTTGTTGTTGTTGTTGTTGTTGTTGTTTTTCACTGTACATCAAGCACAAATGTAGGTCAGGCCAAAAGCACGTATGACATCCTGGCTAAGGCATGCCTTTTGTTTAAACAGAATTACAGAGAAATTCACAAGGCCGAAAAAAACAAAAAGAAACACAGGCGATATAAAAATAAACTGCACTTGGTTAACACTCATGTCCTGTGACACGCTGATACACTACTCTTGAATCGCCATTTACTCTGATAAACAAATAGAATGTAAGCAGTATTCTTAAACTTTCTTGGTAAAGGTCTCTCTTCAGAATAAAATTAATTCCGTGGTTAGAAATCTAGAATAAACGGTGATTACATGGTTGAACTCTCGAAATCCGCATGTGTGCAAAGTATTGTCTCCTGGAGCATGACAGCGCAGAGGTTGCAGACCACAGGCAACTAAAGCCATACATATTTTGATATTACCCTTGATGTATGATCACTTATGCTACCATATCTTTATATTTCGTGTGAGCTTCAACATTACGTTAAAGAAGACATAAAACCAAGCTCAAGTTACATGATTTTAAACGTATAAAATAGTTTTTCGACATTTTATGCACAGGGTGGTGCTTTTACACTTGTGTTGTCCACATTTACAGCAAGCATACAGCTGATTGGTGCAAATCACGGTTCTGCGCAGTACAATCTGGGCTGCACTTCAAGACTGAGTCTCTGAACTTGCCACCATAAACTTTAATTAATGACTAACAATTTTGATACTCTGAGAGAAAACCCGAAACCGGGTTGTCTCTCATAACTGAGGCTCGCCCTTCTCAGCTAGTCAGAAATGTTTTCTCAGATATTTCATTCTGAAAGCGCCTCTTCAAACACCCGGAGCCTTTACAGCAACATCACGCAAGGTTCTTGATGTTTCTATTCCTTTGTCAACGGTTTTCTAGGATCTTTCTGTATCCCTTGGAATCTAACGCAATGGTAGCGAGTGTAGCGCCCTTGGTGTGTAGGGCGCTACACTCAAAAGAGTGTGAGAGAGAAAATACTTTCTCTCTCCGTCTCCCGAATAAAGAATACACGCCGTAATGCCTTCCCTCACATGCACATTTTCTTATGTTCATCTAGGTTCAGGGTAACTAGAAGGCGACTAGTTGCAAAAGCGAAACACCAAGCGTAAGATCAAGAGAAGCGTATTGAGTAACTGCTGAGCTTGTTGGTTTTACATTGGAGGACATTACGGCTAAGAGAAGACGCACTCACATGAAGAGGGCACGCCTGTCTTTTCCCTCCAGCTTGTTCGGGCGTCTTTCTTTAGCGTTAATTGCCCTCATCAGTTCTGCAAGATGATAACACTGCTTAGACATGGTTGTTCCTGATATCATGCGTGCAACAAAATGGTTTCCATTTGAAGTTATCAACAACGTAATACGGAGGACGTCCTGACTTTTGTACAGCTTTGGAAACAATCGGGCATTGTGGTTTTAGCGTGTCATAGACTAAAAAAAAAGTTCCACCCTTTTTCTATCCGCCCCTTGTAATCCGCATATTTCCGTCGACTGACTGAGAGTAATGTTTGAAAGCTGAATTTGCCGCTTTTTAACCTAGTGCTGCTCTTTAGCGTAAACTTCAACAGGTGTACGCGCCCTATGCAAATTTGATGGTCGCTCATTTACCTGCTCAAGCTATTTTAGTGTATTCCGCGTCTCTCTCTATCTTTCTCTCTCACTCTCGCTCTGTCTCTCTCCCTCTCTTTATCTCTCTCTCTCTCTTTTCTTTACGTCTGCATCGTTTTTGCACATGTGATAAGACGACGGCGCACTCGCACTGGCAGTAGTAAACAGTGCCTGCCAGGTGCCAGCAGTAAACACCTATCGGCACGATTCTTTCCTGTTTAAAGGCAACGTCTGAAAAGCAGTAGCGTTGTCGGTACATATAACTTTGAAGTTATGTCCGCAGATAAGTGCGAGAACTCATGTCTCTCGCGGAGAGGCGATAAAGTGGGCCCCGGGGAAAATGTGTTGTCTGGCACGCGCGACAACCTCTGCAAGGCACGGAAAAAAATAAAACCGCCAAAGGACAAAAACAAATGCGTGCCGCGTCCGAAGAACCCAGAGTGGAGCCAAGAAAAGAAAAGAAAAAAAGAACACGGGTTGGCGCCACTCCACTCATTGCAGTATCAGCAGGATATAGTTGAGCCAAACTAAGTTAGTGCGAGGGCGGACGGGTGGAAGTCCGCGCAATCACGGCCTCAATCGCGTTTATGACGCGTCGCCTACTGAATGTACCGTGTTATCCAGCGTTGTGGCAGCATGGCGCCTGCTGAGCGTTAACAGAGGCCAAGCGGATTTTATATATACCTGCAAAAAAACAGGCGAAGCACAGTGGAGGACCCCCTCCCCCTTCTATATATATATAAAAAAAGACAGTTGCGATTTAAGGGTACATACTACAGAAATCCGTCAGCATTGTGTCGTGCCTCTTTCAGGTCCCGGATGAACAAATTATATAACGTTCACAACATTGCTCTTCAAGAGTTCACTCCATCACACACGTCCTGCAACTGCTGGTGATGGTGCGGCGCGCCCCACCGTCAGTTGCCCTATATATATATATATATATATATATATATATATATATATATATATATATATATATATATATATATATATATATATATATATATATATAGTCGCAACGTGAAAAACGGGTCGTAAAGCACTATTCAAGAGGCACAGCGGCAGGTCACCTTTTTAATAAAAGCGCGACTGATGCTTCTTCACGGCCCCTTGACAACAACGCTCACGCATGCTCGCGCTTTGCTCTTCTTCATACGAGTGCTGGCATTGCAGCTATATATGTATATATATATATATATATATATATATATATATATATATATATATATATACTATATATATATAGTAATGAACAAGAACCGCGGGATTTAACCGAGGGGCCTAACTTTTCCCAATAGTGTCATAAGAAGCCAAGAAACAAGACACCAATGACAACACAGGGGAAATTACACCGACGTCAGCATAGAATTATAGACAAATAATTTATGATTTTTTTAACGACAATTATATTTACAAGTAATTTCCCCTGTGCTGCTTGGTTTCTTTGTTTGTGGTCTTCTTGCGCTTTATATATATATATATATATATATATATATATATATATATATATATATATCTATATATAATATGCTTCTATCTCGCGATTGGTTTCCCCCACACTTTACAAACTTTTTTTCCGCGTTGGCACTCTTAAAACTAACGCATGAAAATCAGCGTATGCATTACGCATGTGAAAGGCAGAGTGAGAGCCCCTTTCGAAGCCCTTGGGAACGGACGAAAGTTTTCTTATCGTCGTATTTCTGTGGCTAAACAGAAGTTCCATGTGTTTACCTGGGCTAGCAGATCTTGGCTGTGACAAAAAGGCTTGAATGTGAAAACTCATTGCCGGAACTAATTGAGCCGTTCTCCATTACAGCTCGCTGTAATATCTGCTGCTGATCACTGTGTTGCCTTCCGACAAAGTTATCTCAGGAGGCACCCGAGAAATTGAATTTCGGGACGCCTGATTCTGGCAGTCCTGCTCCCTATTGGTGAAAAATCACCTCCTTAGTGTCTTTTACACTCTCAAGGCTACTGTAAAGAAGAATAAGGTCCTTTTTGCAATATGGACAATGTCTAGCATACAAGAACCCGCGTTTCTTTGTGATTCAAGCATCAGTACAGAAGAACTTGCAACTTCGCCCATATTTCGGCATCGTGACATGCACAGCCGGCTAATTATTATACAAAATGAGCATCAAGTCTATTTACGCAGCATAACTTGTAGAAACATTACCGGGGCCACAATGACAATCTACGAACTATTTTGCGTCCAAAAAATTGCCTCTCGTAGCTGCTCTGTTCTTTGCCATGTTGATCTCCGTTGACTAGGCAACTGTGGATCAATCGATCCGGTATGCAGCAGTACGTTGGCTATACGCATTTCAACTGCTATTTTTGAATAGCACGTGATTAGTCTTCTCAGCCCCCCCCCCTTTATCGCTATTTTATTATAGCTTGTGGTATATATTATTTGAACGCTGCGAAATTTACCATCAGAACGAGAACTTATCAATAAATGAATGAATGAATGAATGAATGAATAAATAAATAAATAAATAAATAAATAAATAAAAAAATAAATAAATAAATCTTAAATTGCTACAAAGGGATGGTGTACTTGTAGATGTTATGACACGCAGTTTTTCTCGCGAACGCAAATTTGAGGCCTCAGTTTTTTAGACAGAAAATTAATTACAAAGGAGCTTTCTTGCAATCTCTGTGCCAACACGTGGCACCAACTGTGCCAAACATTTAAGTCTCACTAATTTAGCGCAGGGCAGTGAAGGCAGCGGTTCATGCCATTAATTCAGTAATGAGATGGGTTGAGCGTTCGGAGATGGGAGGAAGGCTCATCCATTGTACTGAACTAGACCTTCCGAGAATGTGATCTTAAATATTAGAGTGCTGTGGTCACATGCGCACAGGAAATATCGCCCTTCCAATAAATAGCTTCTCTTCCTCCCAAGGAGCTTGCACTCACTTTTCGTCACACAGAGGGCGATCAGAAACGGACGACGGTGGAACCCTTGTGCTTCTGTATATTTCAGTACTGGTAACGCGAGACGTAGCTGTTGCTCTGCTCCACAGAGCTGGTAAATTTTGAACGAGTACATCGCATGCGGACAGAACTACAATAACCGCAAGGGGAGCCTGATGTTCAAGCATTTACTCTGCAACTTCTCATAGAAGCTGCGCTCGTAAAAGCACTGGGATGTTAACACGACCATTTTTTTTACGTTACTTGCTGATGTGAGGTAAGCTTTTCAGATGTGCGTATTTTCAAGAAACTTGTCTTATGCTTATTTAATGTTCAATACGATATACCCGGGATAGCGTGGTTTGAAAGCTTTCGCGATAATGGCAAAATGTAACAACGTAATGTTCTCATAACTTGGCTGACATATTCTAAAATCTGAGAGTTCTATTTGGAGAGCAACACAAACAGCCAATACTGCATGCCTACAGATGTGACGCAATTGTAATAACGGGTAACAGGCCCGTACCCAGGATGTTTTTTTTTTTTTTCGGGGGGTGGGGCAACCCAATGCAACCTTTCTATGCAAATGATGGGGTGGGAGGTGCCTCTAATAGTACAAATACAGACGCGTAAACCCGCGAAAGAGGAATGCAATAAGGTGTACCTCACAGTTACGCCTGTGAGATACACCTCTATTTTACTTGGCAAACAAGGAGCCACGTCAAATGGACTCGCGCATGACAGAAATGCTGGAAGAACACTGCCAAGGAGAAGTAAACAAGCGAAAATGTAAAATATAGATTTCCAGTAGCGTTTGTTGAATTAGGTCTGGAAGAAATATATATATATATATATATATATATATATATATATATATAACAATCACAGTTCTTTTGGATCCCTCATGTACTGCTCTACCAATTTGTGTGCCAAAACCAACTCGTGTTGTCATTTGGGAAGTTGCGCAATGATGGGTGGTCACCAGTCCCGTACAACTGCGTAGAGCGCAGGACGCTGTGGTTCTGGACGTGCTGCGCTCACCGCGAAAGATTAGAAAAACACCTACATTAGCACAGCAGAGAAGTGACTACGTCAGGCGGCTCGACTGATAACTGTAGAAGCGTCAACCAAATAAATGGAATCATTCTCCCCCACTTCCCGCTTCTTCTTTACTCTGCGGCTCTACTTCCTTTTTTTTAAAAGATGTTGATCCATAAATATTTTCACAAACAACGGTTAAATTTGTTAATTTTCGCTTTGGCATCCTGTTTGGTTGCCTTCGCTCTCTCCCTTAGTAGATCGCTTAATTTCTCAACTCCTTGCGACTCTTGTTTCCAGTTGCCAATTTTGCAGGAGAAGGCCTGTGCAATTAGGGAAACCAAGACAAGGTTACGGGTGACAGTTATATTGCTTATGGGTTTAACGGTTGTTGCGGGGTCTTATAAAGGACGCTGTTTCGCGTTGTTTTATTTCCCACCTTATCTAACCCATATCAAATCAAATCAAATCAGCTTATTATTATTACATCGTAGGTGAATTACAGTATATAAGCATACTGACGAGGGTATATCGTTCCGAGGATCGGCCACCATCGCGGCGAGCCGTCACTCGAAGAAATAATGAAGTAAAAGGAAAAGTCAAACGCACCTAGCGTTTTCTCCGGCCGCCACTCGTTCCACGAGCATACGAACCAGCTGACTATGAACTGAGTCTCTTTCCTGGTCCCTGGATCAATCTAAACAAGAAAGGTTGAACAAACGAAGCCACAGCGATGCGCGTGATCGTTGAATAGATGGTGACAACTGAATTCATCTCGAATTAATCGCGCGGGCACCGAATCGATGAGAAGACTAGCCTTCACATCTCAGGGGCTGCCGATAACTACCGCCATCCAAGAAGAGTGTAAAAATTGACAACCATTCCACTCCGTGAAGACGGAGTAGCAGCGAGATCTGACGACACTCAAAGCTCTCAAGCGAAAAGCAAACTGCTTCACCTGTGCCACGATTCGGCCCGAAGGTAGTGCAATGCTGGGCTGAACCACGGTGGAGGTTAAGCAGGCTTTAAGCGCTCTCCATACGTGGGCCCACCCGCTGAATACCGAAAGGCGCGTTACAGGTTCCCGAGCTCACAGGGGTATGTGCCATTGATCTTGGACCCTTTCTGCACTGTCACCAGAATCGGCCCACATGATGATTTTTTTGTATTGACGGACGCCGAAAAAAACTACGGAAGGTTACTCATATGCAGCTTTCGCTGTAAATGACCGAAAAATGTTGACGGTCGAATAGATTGATTTGTCGGCGCTTTAGGAATGTGTGTGAGGAGTGGTGGTGGTGTCGGGAAGGGCGAGGGTATGCCACTTCATGTCATGATCTAGCTACTATACGACGTTCATCAAAAAATTGGGAAGTTATTTAGGTATTGCCGATGATTCCTGAACCAACGTACAACTAGGGGCATCGCGCGATACGAGAAAAAAACTCAATAGTATTGCGCATTTGGCATGCATGCATGACACCTGATATTTGCATTTCTGCTCCTGCACCAGTATATTCGAGCAAAATTCTGTGGTGGGAGTTTTGTTCGATTCGCTCACAAACTGGTGGGACATTTGACGTTTCTCAAATGCCGCGGCCATTGTACGTTTGCATCCGCCAGAACTGGGCGTAGTGACTGGCATATGGGACCACGAAAATACATCCGCGCGTAATCAAATGTCTTGACACCAGGCGCTTGCTTCGTCAGAGGGCGCAAGAACGAAGTTTGTCCCACGCTCGTACATTGTGAAGTATTTTCTCCCCTCTTGTAGTTTGTCCGTGATGCTTCACCTGGGCAGGAATAATTTGCTACAGAATAGGATTCAGTGTGCAAAAAAGTAATGGGAAGCGACCCTAAATTTGACGTAGGTGTCTCTTAGTGACACTCGCGCCTCGGTGTTGGAGTTCTTTAGGTTAAATTTAGGCGAACGGAACGCACAACCGAACTCAGAGGCAACAGTCTTCCATTATTTAGCCACTTGAATATCATGCCAGCTTCTTGTGTGTGACGTCATTAGTGACATCATGAGTTCAGCTTTCTACTTCCGCTTGAGCTACACGTAGGCTCTGCGTGCTTGGATGTGCATGGTTCGGAATGATTCTTCGCTCGCAAGACGTTCGACGCTGGACGCCAACGCCGAATTTTCGACAACACGAGGCCCTTAACGCTGCTCCGTCAACACAGCGCACGATGTGCGACGTCGGGTGCATAGGAGAACCCATTAACATGTGACGGTTGTACAGGGCACCCGTCACACGTTATTGAACGAAAAAAAAAGAACACGCATTCATTTTCTTAGTCGGCACGTACTGTTTTCGGGATACATACTGAGTAAACTTCCGCGAGAACCAGTAACGAAGCATGGCAATCTTTGAACGCATTTGAACAAAATAATTTTAATGCGCGTGCTCGAGGAAATTCGGACATTCGCAATAGCCGAGCGACTCGAATACGCGCACTTCGTTCATATACCAGTGTGATCGTGGGGACCGAGTCGGGCGCCGTACGCTAACTGGAAACAACATCTTCTGAGCCCACAGGTGACGAAGCTGATGGCGTCAACTAGTTTCTGTTTATGCCGGCAATCCAAAAGGCGGTGCTCGTATGCAACCGCAGCGACGGGGTCTTAGAAGTCACCAATGCTGAAGGAGCACTTCACGTTCGTTTCCGAAAGGTATTTTCGCTGCCCAACACAGCGCCATGGTAGCCCGTTGACGATTACTGATCTGACATCGCAGCAAGCACAGATAGAACTCATTAAAATCGCACTAATTCGCAGTGAATACACTACTGTTCCAAGCTGCCAATGCGAGCAACGGTGATCCTCGCAGATACAAGTGCGAGGAGGAGAGCGGCACGGCACGCCGGTTCGGGGCTACGTTATTCCTCGCCGATAAAATGGCGTATATCAACGAAATTATTGATCATGACGTCGTGCTTACTATTGCTTGGATGCGTCTTGTTCCTTTCAATGCTGTAAGCTTCTTTCATTGATTTCATGCTTACTAATATTTATGTAGTTTTCCATCAAAAATTTCCCATGCCATTTCCGAGAATGTGATTTGCTTTTCGCTTGTTGATCACTTGATCAGTTTATTGTGTCCCTATAGCTGTA
This sequence comes from Dermacentor albipictus, assembly GCF_038994185.2. NCBI lineage: Eukaryota > Metazoa > Arthropoda > Arachnida > Ixodida > Ixodidae > Dermacentor > Dermacentor albipictus. Next base: position 78,725,578 of record NC_091829.1, on the reverse strand, counting down.
AAACGATTTTTTTTACCTGCTTGGACTGAACCTTTATGCATGCTATGTGGACACGCTTATAAACTATATGATAAGACTCTATGCAATTGTGTGCGAGCGTTTCGCCATGGTCGCCCAATTGTGAACTTAGAAGATGCCACGGTACGATGCGAGAACTGCAAAAATTTACATTTCACATCCGTCGGTCCCTAGAGGTGGTACTGTTCCTCGGCAATCCCCTTGATGTCCTCAAACTCCCGTTCTCTCATTCCTTCTGTGCGACACCGTGTGCCTCGTCATTGACGCGTAATGTCGTCGCACTTCCTCGCACAACAAACAGGAATGAATGAGCCATCGATGGATTTGAAAGAAACCGTGAGGAATCAAACAATGCACGAGCTTAACTCTTATAAATGGAAAGCGAGCGTGCTGTAATTCCTTTGTCTAATGCTCTCTAGTCGTGGGGAAATGTCCACCAGCCGGCACAAGAGTTTGATTTACGAACGTTCACCTTCAATTGAGTGAAATGCCTTCAGGGAGCTTATCCTGAGTGTATTACCGTGAATTCTTGTGCATAGCAAAGTCTCATTCCTAGTTTCGCCTACGTCTTTTGGTCAAAAATTCGCTCTCCAACCAAGTATCGCAATGATGTCTTGTTTCTTTCCGGTCTTCCAGAGAACTCATTTGTCATTCCTAGGTGGGTAAAGGGCATCTGTGATATGTTACCGGATGCGATGCTCGCAGGAGAGTATACTCTGAGTTGTAAGAACTTGCCTGTCGCGGTGTTGTTGTTTATCTTTCATAATTGTTGTGTTTTCCCTTCTCTAGAACGTTAACACTTCTTCGTACAAATCAGCTCGAGCCCCTAAAATAAAGCACGAAAAGTTCGCTATTCGATTCGCCTTGTCTATGCACACCGGTGAATAAAATTGGCGGCCGTCATAGCTCTTGCTTTTCATGTCGCAGTGATTTCATTATTCCTACTCTCAGTCCCATCTTCTCACTAAATTGCACAAGAGCTACCGCTTCAGTTTATTGAGGTAAAAATAGAATTGTGTAGAATAAATTTTACACAGCAGAATGAAAGCTTGAAGGTTGATAGTAACTTCCCTTGAAAAGAGAGCTCGCTCTTGTTTTCTTTTTGTTTTATTTTTTGTTATTGCTTTGTTCTTAGGCCCTAAAAGGAACACGGCTTTTCACCGGACCCCTAGCCTCACGGAGTGGCCATCGCTCACTGTCTGCCGTAATCAAGAGGAATAGCTTCCGACGTTTCGCCACGGCATGGCTAAAATTATGGTCATGCGCCTTAGTTCTGTTGGAAAAGTTCCTGCATGCGAAGACACTTTTTCCAGTATATTCCAGGCTGCGGCCGAAGACAGAGTAGCCGCTTTCAGTGGGGTGGCACGCGGAGAAAGCGAATGGAAGTATATATATCAAAACGTTTATTAAAAGAAAAGTGCAGAAAGCGTGTGGGTGTAGCCCCTAGTCCAGGGCCCCACTGGCTTGAGCGGTCCGCCGTGCCTGATCGAGGAGCGCTAGTTGCATCTCCCCATTTTCGCTGGTGAGCCAAGTCTCCCACTGCTCCCTTGCGGAAAGTTTGTCGGTTATTATTGGTGTAATAATTTTGGGTGGCCTGTTCTGGCAATCCCACGTAATGTGGGCGATAGTTGACCGGCCTCCGCACCAAGGACAGCGAGCGCTGCACAGCGTTGGGTGAATGGCATGTTTCAAATAAAGGTTTGGAAATGTGTGCGTCTGTATTCGGTGCCAGTCATAAGAGTCCCGCCTGGATAGGTCAGGGTGACGTGGACTGTACTTTCTTCGCTCGCGCCGCTGGTGCTCAAGGATGTCTCGTGGTAAGAAGGGGTTTTCGGCAGAGTGGCTGGCCGCTCGGTTGACAAAAGCACGAGCTGCACCGTCCGCTCTCTCATTGGCCTCGAGTACTGCGTGACCCGGGTACCAGGTGATCATGTGTTTCTGCGTTAGGTTGGATCCTAATAGGTGAGTGGTGCTGTGTGGCAGCCTCCCGGTGAGGAATAGTCTACATGCGACTTGGGAATCTGTAAGAGTTAGTGGCGATTGTCCCAGAGCGTCCTTAGTTTTAATAGCTAGAGCGATGGCTGAAGCTTCTGCGGTATTCGCAGATGCAACTCTAGCCGTGGGGCAAGTCACAAGCCCTTGATCTACGGCCGCTCCTACTACTGGGAGGGCGTACTTGTAAGCATCACATCGAGCGATATTTGTGTATACTGTATCCGGGTTTCCACCGAAATGCTGCATTAACTTTTGAGCTCGAGCACTTCTACGACCCCGGTTGCATTTCGGACTCATGTTCTTAGGAATTGGCGCTACTATGATCCTTTCACGAAGTACTTGGGGAGAGATTCGAGTTCTTCTCCCGCATACTGTGGACGAGTAATGTGGCTCACGCGGCAAAGTAATTTTCTGTCAGAGGAGGTTAAGCTCAGCCTCTCCCATAGAGATATGAGCGTCGCTGCCAGTAGCTCCTCGTAGTTATTGTGAATCCCGAGGGCCAACAGGCGTTCAGTAGAAGTTCCCTGTGGTAGGCCGAGAGCCGCTTTGTACGACGTTCTGATCAACGCATCTAGGGCCTTTAGTTAGGTTTTCGTGGGGTTCAGGAAAGGTAGGCTATATGTGAGACGACTTAGCACAAAAGCCTGAACGAGCCGGATCGTCTCTGTTTCCTTGAAACCTTTTCGGTAATAAGTTACTCTATGAATCATACGGGAGATCTGTTTTACCGTTGTCCTAAGGGATTTAATGATGTGGTCTACTCGCCCGTTGCTTTGCAGCCACAGTCCGAGGACTCGCATTTTCTGGAGACCTCCCTTATCTGGCTGTCTCCTAGAAAGAGGTTGACCGGCTCGTGAGTTTGACGGCCTCGACCTCGGATCTTGGCCAATTCTGATTTCTCGGGAGCGCAGCTCACTCCGCTGCTGCGAGTGAAGGTTTTAACAGCGGTCGCTGCTTCTTGCAGGATTTGTTCTTTTTGTCCTAAGGAGCCGCTGGTTGCCCATAGGGTAATATCGTCTGCATATAACGCGCACCTCAGCCCGGGCATGACGTCAAATGTTTTGGCTAAGTGTCTCAAGCCGATATTGAAAAGAAGGGGGGAGAGTATCGCCCCTTGCGGTGTACCTCTATTGGGCATGGGAAAAGGGTCTGAGCATGTAGTGCCGATGCCTATTTTCGCGATGCGAGAGGTCAGGAAAGATCGGGTGTAGTCATAGATTCTTTGTCCACAACCCATGTCATTTAGCTCAGATAAGATAAGTTCATGTGAAATAGAGTCAAATGCGCTTTTCAAATCTAGAGCCAGGACGAGATGTTCTGCACCAACCGTGGTGTTGCAAAGAACTTCTTCGCGAAGTAGCAGGAAAACATCTTGTGTCGACAAATGTTGGCGAAAGCCGAATATGTTTGTGGGAAATAGGTTGCGGTCTTCAATGTAAGTCGTGAGACGTGCGCGGATCACCTTTTCAAATAATTTGCCAAGACATGAGGTTAGTGATATCAGTCTGAGATTTTGTAGATCATGAGGTTTTCCTGCTTTCGGAATCAGCACGATTTTGGCCTCCTTACACTGTTGTGGAACTACGCCCCTGTCCCATATCTGTTCATTAAAATACCGAGTAAGCATTTGTGAGCTGATCTGGTCCTGGAGCAGTATTTCTCTTCGCAGCTTGCGCTGCCGCGATGGTTTCTGCCTTAGTTATCGGGGGCGTCTAGCACCGCGTCCTCTTGCCATTGGTATGGCAAGGTGCATGGGGAAGTGATTACTGCGCCTACGTACTTCTCTTTAGGCTTCGTGAGGAGGATTTGATCGGTTGCTGAATGTTCTCCAGCAAGTTTTTGAAGCGCGCGGCTATTGGCCGTTTAGGTTTTTCCTGGTTCCATTATGCTGCAAAATATCGCCCATGCCTTACAGGTGTGTAACGTTTCGCGAAGTGAGTCGCAAGAACTCACCTAATTCGCTGCCTCTAACTACTGTGCGTAAGCGTTTGCCCACTCGGATATTTCAGCAATTCTGTGGCGCAGTTTGCGATTAAGTCGCTGTTTTTTCCATCGTTTAGTTAGCCTCCTTCTGGCTTCCCACATAAGTAGCAGATGGTTGTCAACTACCGGAATTTCCGCTGTGAGCGCTAGCCGCTTAGATGTTGGTTTATGAGCGTCTCGTATGTGCGTTGCCCACTCTTCAGCGTTCTCAAGTGATATCTCGGGATGGAGATTTAGCGGTAATTTCCCCAGTTCGTGATTACCACCTGGCCACAGGGTCGCAGAATTTTCGGGGAGCCGACCGACACGCTGATGATGAAATCGTCACTGCCTGGATTCTCTCCTAGATTGGTCCAGAATACTTCGTCGACATTATTTGTGAATGTGAGATCTGGGAAGGTGTCTGCACTGACGCTGTTTTGTTAACTGAACTTTTTGAAGTGAACTTTTTGTTAATTTTAGAATTTTACAGGAAGTACTGGCACAGTGAGTTTGAAGAAATAAACATGAGCCATTCGACTCTGAAGCGAATGACCAGCGAAGCTGTTGAAACAACCACTACAACCTCTGAGGGTGTTATGCAGTGCTTTATGGCTTTAGAGTAGTGACAGTGGTGATGTTATAGTAATGGTAGCAATGGGAGTAATCGCAATTTCGACAGCACGCCGTGGCCCATGGCGGTGCTGCAACAACATTGACATCAGTTGTTGGGCTGGTTATTTTATATACGAAAGGCTAGAGACGTCACACCTTTGTTGACAGCTAGGGTCGCTGCGGTAGGTTGTGTAACCGTAATGTTTACCGGGAAATGTTTTCGGAGAGCGCTATGTGCTTCGCATTGCTATCACGAGCACCTTATGATGAATTATGTGGTTCCAATGCGTTCTTTAGCTTGTTCGTTGTTGAAACATATGCTGCTCTGTATGCTGTATGCTGTGCCCCTTGCGGTGGCAGTTTCCAGCATGCTCCTTGATTCCAATGTCCTGTTAACCGTATATATGCTTCCGAAACAAAACAGAGAATATAAGCACTGTTCACTGCACTGCTGAGTGTTTGTACCCTCTGCCTTATGGGGATACGAGCGATAAGTGTTTACGTGCTTTCGGGGACATGATCCATTTATCACGAGAGTTTTTGTTCAGGGAGGATAAAAATTCACGGAACCATAGCCGCATATATTTTCGCTGTAAAATACTGAAGGGATGATGATTAAGTTACGTCTTTAGGAAAGGTTATTCAAAGACTGGCTGCAGTATTTGTTAAGGAAAATATTCCCTAATGTGTTCGTGCACACGAAACTGTTAATAACGGAAAGACATCTCTAAACTCAGAGGACATATAGAGCCAATCTTGATTTCAACGCCATGAGATACCACTTTCTATAACCTACATAGTTTCGCAAAGTAAGATGTTCCGTAACTGCTACCGGAAAGTCATCGTTAAGAAAGACCAGCTTGCTGCACACTGCCTCTGGAGCCAACTCGTACGGCAGTGCCACCAGATACCACTTTGTATAACTTACATAGTTACTCAAGGTACCTGTGCAAGTCACTTAACAATGTTTCGTAATGCTATTGTGTCGAAAAAACAAAAGCTGATATGGCGCAGAACAGTTGCGCACGCAGCCTAATCTTTTTATGTAACTTAGGCTTGAGAAAATTATGTGTGGTTTTTCTATCTCAAACACCAGGAATCGACGGAGGTCGTGGAAGTTAAGGCGTTAAAAAAAATCCACGCCGTCTTCATTTGTGGGGGCGTTCCGTGTGGGAGACGGCGCTCCATTTGAGGCGGCCGCCGCAACACAAGCGATTTGTTGAGGAGCATTATGCGTCGGTGTCGTGTGCCAGACGCTTCACCGACGCGACGCGGCGGCAACCACCGCGCCTTAGCTCTGATGCATGCTAGCTCTGACGCCGTGTACCTGGTAGCATCTTGATAACCGCCGAAGAGAGCGCGAGGGTTTTTTATCAGAGAACAATGACGTCACACCAACTGTGTCCCCGCTTCGACGCTCGTTCTGCCTGGCAAGGCTCCACCCACCCTCGCCGCGTCGCTATGCTACGCGATGCTATTTAATGCTCTGCTTTTGACTATTTCTCTCAGCTCTCCCTCCTCCAGCTGGGCGTAGCTGCAACTGCGAACGTCAAGAGAAACCCAGCGAGTTTCTAACACATCCACTGTAAAGAAAAAGAACAGTATACCTTACGTAGTTTCTCAAGGTAAATTATTCCTTAATTTGTGCGTGTACGTGAAACTGCTGGTTTAGAAATGGTTATTTCAACAAGAGGCGATACGAACATGAAGTCACAATCACTGCACAGTTCCTATAGGGCGATAAATGTACAAAATACGAAGCATTGTATACATGGCACGTTTTGAAAAAGTTTCTGAGTCCACACTCACTCTTATATAACCACAAGGGCCCTCAGAAACGCACAGTTACACGTAAACCGATTGTCACAATACACAAAATTATCTTTAATATATACAGTGCACACAATGGTTATATGCAATTTTGACATGACTGCTAACAGCGGAAAGACATCCTAAAGGTCGATGGACATTGACGGTACTGTCTTTCGAACCAATCCCTATGGTGCTTATGTAAGTGAAAAATAGTTTTTAAATCTTATTTTTTTGCAAAACATATTATGTGGTGTAATATAGTTGTACACATAGCATAAGCCTTTGATATAACTTACACTTGAAGAAAAGATGCACCGCGTAGTGGTAATAGAAAATTAAATATTAAATGTTACCAGCCGCTACCGACATCCACTGTCGAAACACCACGCTGTCATTTTAGCGTTAGTTTGTATAAAACGCTTATAAGCTTCTCTGATGCGTAAGCGTAAATGGCCCGTCTGTGAAATCGTAGACGTAATGGTTCAAGCCGTCAGGGGGAAAAAAAAAAGAGAGAGCAAATGATAAATGAAAGGTAGGGAGGTTAACCAGGACTGAGCCCGGTTGGCTACCCTACACTGGGGAAAGGGAAATGGGGACGGAAAGATTAAAGAAAGAAGAGAAAGTCCACCGGGGACATCGCTCAGTCACTCAGTCCGGATTACAGACGTTCACTCAATCCTGTATCTTTCAAATATCGCAGCAGCGCTTTTGTGGCCACTTGTAGCTGCGATATACGAGGCCATGGTCCCAAGATCTTGTTCAAGGTGAACGGTTTGCTATCTAACTTGTTGAGAGCTGTGCAGAGATCTTGTCTTTCATTTTCAAATGATGGGCAGTAGCACAGTAGATGGTCGATAGTTTCTTCGACACCGCAGGCATTGCACTCGGCGCTATCAGCCATGCCAATCAAAAACGTGTATGCATTCGTGAATGCGACGCCCAAGCGTAAGCGGCACAACATTGTTTCCTCATTACGCGGAAGCCCTGGTAACAGCCGCAGTTGCATAGATGGATCGAGGGAATGCAATCGATGTTGAGTGAAATCAGGTGTGCGCCACTTCTCCAATGTCATACGGTGCGCTATCTTGCCTAAGTGTTGGGCTGCGTCAGTACGCGATAAAGGTATAGAAACAAGGGTTGCTCCTTCGTGTGCTTTCTTAGCAGCGTCGTCAGCGAGGTCGTTGCCGGAGATACCGCAATGGCCAGGCAGCCACTGAAACACGACGTCGTGCCCTTTAGCAATCATGTGATGGTGAAGTTCTCGTATCTCCGATACGAGTTGTTCACAGGACCCGCGACGAAGAGATGACAGAAGACATTGTAAGGCCGCCTTTGAATCACAGAATATTGCCCACCGATTAGCCGGTTGGTTGCTAATATAATCAACGGCACCTCGGAGGGCAACAAGCTCCGAGCCGGTCGATGTTGTAATGTGAGAAATCTTGTATCGGATGCTTAGTGATCGTGATGGTATAACCACTGCCCCGGTGGAGCTGGTCTGGGTGGAAGAGCCATCCGTATATATGTGGACTCGGTCAAAGTAGGAAGTGTGCAAACAATCCAGAGCTGCTTGCTTCAAGGCCAAGGTAGATAGGTCGGTCTTCTTTCTTATTCCTGGAACCGTAAGACGCACTTGAGGTTGTTTTAAACACCACAAAGCTGAGGTTGAACGTGCTGATGGTGTAAACCCCGATGGTAGGGAGGCACGATACTTGCTGACCTCGTTGGAGAAGGATGCCTGTGGTCGTCGTTCTGGCAGACAGGCAAGAAAGCTTGATTGAATCCGTGAAATATGACGAACGTGGGCCCTGAGCGAGTCGGTGCTGATGTAAGTCGTGATCGGATGGTCTTGAGCCATTATAATGGTTCCTGCTGTTGAGGCGCTCCGCGGAAGGCCTAGGCAAACACGTAGTGCCTGTGCTTGCACGCTCTGAAGTTCTCTAAGATTGGACTTGCATATTTTAGCAAGCACGGGAGAACTATAACGTAGAAATCCGATAAAAAGTGCTCGATATAACTGTAGCATGGAGCCTATTGACGATCCCCATGTTTTGCCGGCGATGAACTTGAAGATGTGAACAATAGATGTGAGCCTCTTCTTCAAGTGGGCAACCTGAGGGCTCCAAGAGAGGCCCCGGTCAACAATGACACCCAAAAACCGATGATTTTTCTTGTAGCTGATAGGCTGGCCATTGATGTATACTGGATAACCAGACATTGCTTTCCGCGTAAAAGCGACTAACGCACATTTTTCTGTTGAGATGGTAAGGCCTTGTGTCTGAAGATAGTCAGATGCCTGTGTTGCTGCTTGCTGTAGCCTTGCGCGAACCTGCAGGCGAGTGACCGCTGATGTCCAGATGCAGATGTCGTCGGCGTATATTGAAACACTCACTGTTTCCGGGAGGGATTCAGCCAGCCCCAGAAGCGCGAGGTTGAAAAGAACAGGGCTTAGAACACCGCCTTGGGGAACGCCTCGGCATGTGTAGTGGTCGGTAGTGGGACCACCTTCCGCACGCACGAACAAGGACCTTTGTGTCAAGTAGTTTCTGATCCATCAATATACTCGCCCTCCTAGTTCAACTGTGAGAAGTGCGTCGAGAATGGTTTGATGGGAAACATTATCGTAAGCGCCTTTCACGTCAAGAAAGAGTGCGGCTGATAATCGCTTCCGAGATTTTTGTTGTTCTACAGAAGATACCAGATCGATGACACTATCAATCGATGAACGGCCTCGTCGAAATCCCGCCATTGAGTCAGGGTAAATTTTGTTGTGTTCAAGGTACCATTCGAGACGCATGAGGATCATACGTTCCATGAGTTTCCCGACGCAGCTGGCAAGTGCTATCGGCCGATACGATGCCAGTTCGAGCGGTGACTTTCCTGTTTTTAGTAGTGGTACCAGGCGGCTTCGTTTCCATTCCTGTGGGACGACACCATCTCGCCATGAGCTGTTAAAAAGGCTGAGGAGTTGTCTTCGTGCTTCTTGACCTAGGTGGCGCAAAGCACTATATGTTATCCCATCGGGCCCTGGTGAAGATGAACTCCTACAGAGCGCCATAGCAGCTTCTAACTCTTCCATAGAGAATGGAGCGTCCATACTTGTATCTCGTGGACCGGGGATGTCACCTGAAGTCATGTCAAAGGCTAAAACTGTGCCGCCGGCGACTTTCGCACAAAATTCCTCCGCAATTTCTACCTCACGGCGGTTTTCATAGAGAGCAAGGGCGTTGAAAGGGTGTCGTTGCTGGGGGCTTGAGCTAAGGCCCCGTAGGGTACGCCACACGCGGGATAATGGCTTGCGGGGGTCCAGTGACTCGCAAAAGCATTTCCATCTTTGATCCGCTAGCTTATCCATTCGCCGCTTTTTCTTCTTTTGCATACGCCGAGCTTCTCTGAGGTCATGAATTGACTTCGTGGGCCTGTACATCCTTTCAGCTCGGCGACGAAGTGCACGAAGCCTTTCCAACTCAATGTCATTCTCTGTACGCTTTGATGAATGTGTGAAGCAACGCGTGCAATCTTGCATTGCGTCAGCAATTATTTCTTCTAATTTGCGTGCGATACGTTTCTTGCATGTGTCTTCTACACGAGCTTGAAAGACTGACCAGTCGATTTGGCGAGATACAACCGGTAATGCGGCGTTTAGTCCATCGATTCTCACATAGGTCGGAATGTGATCACTTCCATGGGTTTCAATATCGGTGAACCACTGCACGCTCGAAGTCAGGCAACGTGACACAAAAGTCAAATCAAGGCAGCTGCTGTACGTTGTTCCTCGCAGAAACGTCGGGCTTCCGTCGTTTAGAAGACATAGGTTGTGGCCTGATGCAAATGATATTAGTGACCTGCCCCTCGAGTTTATCCTGGAGCTTCCCCATATATGGTGGTGGGCGTTGAAATCCCCTGTTATTATCCAAGGACCGGGAGTAGCAGTCATAATATCTTCTAGTCGTTTGCTATTAAACTGACTGGTTGGGGATAGGTAGACGCCAATAAGAGTAAAAGACAGCCTCTTCTTTTTCACAGTAACACAGACGTATTGGTTACCGTCGTGTGGCGCTACGGGTTGGGAAAAATACGTAAGGTCTTTGCGGATGTAAACCAAAACCTTACTACTACGGACACACGTGGTTGAAACAAAAGGTTCATATCCTGATAGTCTTATGGAGGCTGATAAGTTCGGTTCGCAGATAACCAGTATAGGAAAGTGGTTGTCAAACACGAACTGCCGCAACTCCGAAATACGTGACCTCAGGCCTCTCGCATTCCATTGGAATATGGAGGCACTTCTGACATCATCCCGGAACGATCGCTGTTGCTGTCGATGAGCCATGGTTCTGCTGTAGAAGCCCTCAAGCACTGGACTTCTGAAGGCTCTCAAGAACCGGATTGATGGCATCCAGCACTTGCAACGCACTTCGAGCTGTTGGTGTCTGTAGCTTGTCCAGAAGAACACGAATAGCACTCATCAGAGAGCTTATCATGACAACAACTTGTTGATCCTGGTCTGACAATTTATCAGGAACAGATAAGGTATCCTTTGCTGTAGAGCTCTGGTTTCGCTCAGTAGGGGCATGTAGCCGCGGGAGTGCAGGCCAAGCGTCAGCAGCCATGCTGTTCGATGCACCTGTGTCCTTTGAGCTGACTGTGTTTGGCCGGGGCGGAAGAGCGGGTGGTAATGTACGCGGCTGGCGTTCTGCAGAGGCTTTGGAGGTTCTTGATCGACGTCGGCGACGTGATCGTCGTCGCTTAATTGATGCTGCTGCTTCTCGGTGAGACGAGTGGTCTCTAACCATTTTTCTCAATATGGCCATTTCCTTTCGTATCAAAGGGCATTCCTTCGAGGATGCATCATGAGGGCCGCTACAGTTTGTGCACTTCAGCACGTTGGCCTCGCACGTGTTAGTGGTGTGTGGCCCAGTGCAGCGAGAACAGACGGTAGTGTTCTTGCACACACTACTGACATGTCCAAACTTCATGCATTTCCAACACTGCAGCGGTTTTGGTATAAACGGGCGAACCGCGTGTCGAAAGTGGCCCACTTTTACATGCGATGGGAGGGATTCGCCCTTAAATACGATCTTAACACACCGTGACGTGCCGAGGCGAAACGCGTTTGTGATGATGGTGTTTTCGGTAGCCGGCTTGATTAAGATCGACAGATCAGAGTCGACAATGGTCTCGTCAACATCGTAAATTACGCCTGTACTGACTTGTTTGCCCAGCGGAATATGAGGGCGGACTTTTATCCCGTCAAGTTCCGTGACATTGCGCAAAGAATCCAACGCAGCTGCGTGTTCTACGTCAATCGCTAGGACATTCTTGCGGGTGTTCACTCTGACGTCTTTGATTTCGTTCGGAACTAGCGCCTCTAGATGTGAAGACACGGCTTGCCTGTTGAGGCGTCTTAGGTTGTCAGTGGCGAGAACTGGCGCGAACAGGATGGTGAGCTCCTCGGTATTGCGCGAACATCTCACGGTGGACTCACTCGAATTCGATGATGCGCTGAGAAATCTTCGCCTCGCTTTACGACTCCGCACCAGCTCGAAGGTGTCGTCACAAGAATCTTCACTGCTGACATAGTACTGCATCGTGTCGTCGCTGTCAGTGTCGCTCTCGGTGCCGTTGCGCTTCCTGGAGGCAGCCGCCGCGGGCACTGCCGAGTCCGGCGGACGCGCGTGGGAGTCCATCTCCGTCGCAGTTAAGGAGGAAACAGCAGTTCAAGGCAGAGTCCAAGAAATGCACAAAATGAGTAGAGCTGGAAGACTCGGCGTTCTGCCTGAAACCCGTCAGGGGAACGAGCGCATAAGAGCAAGGCGCCTGGCGGTGCAGAAGAGAATCGCTGCGTTGGAGCCTTTTCCGTTTGGCCTTCGACGCCGTGGTGCTCGCTGTGCGTGTTCGCGGCGTACATACGCTTTTGCATAACCCGAGTTAACAAAGTGAAACCTCACTGTAAATTTTTGTTGATTTGGGCATTTTTAGGTATTCATCGCAAGAAACAAATTTACCGACAATTACGATACTCTCGAGTGTGAGATTTTAGCGCCACTGTTTAGGTGCTTTTAGTTGGCGATATATTGTGGCAAAGAATTTGATTCTGAACGACGAGGATCTCTCAGCGGCGGCGCTAAGCCTCCGCTCGGGCAGCTCGTTTATCAACAGCGGCAGACGAAGCATTTACACCGATTGCGTCGCTCATTGTTCAGAAAGAAAGGGTGAAAGCGGGAACCCGTCGCACGCGCGGAGTGCATTCCATAGGAGTGGTGCCGCAAGTGAAGCAGCGCATGCGCACTAAGTTGGACGCCCACGCCAGCTTCTGCGTCCATATATGGCATTGGTGGACGCGTCCGCCCCACGCTTGGTCCGCGCCGTAGAGCACATCCAGGGTGACACTCCGCTTTCCTCCTCAACCTTTCGCCAGTCTCCTCCTCCGCTTTTCTTTTCATGCTTCCGCTGCGCACTCGTCCTCCGGTCTCCTCCTTGTGCTTTCTCCGCTGTAGCCGTCTTTCGCGCCTCCGTGCGCTGCGCGTTCGTTTCTTTTATCCTTCGCTGTGCTCGTTCGCTCGGTCACGCCGAGGGACACCAACGCTGACGCTCAACGCAGGCGTTGTCGCCATTGAACGTCATATTGAACCTCACGCCGCCGGTTACGCCAGCGGCCAGAATCCGCTTAGAGTGTGAATATAATTGCCACCGCAATAAAAGATTGTGTGCCTGACGTTGGCCGTAACGGACATACTCCAACGTATGCGTGAAAATCAGACATCGCACTGGAGCGTACAGTGACTGATGGACAAATAGCCGGCGAAGTTGAACGGACAGGCCCGATTTCTGTGAGCAGTGGCTGAGAACGCCGCCATGGTTGTGAAGTGACTGCGTTATGCAGCAGAGGAGGTACAAAGAACACAGGCTGACAAAAGCGGCGACTTCCAACTAAGGATTACTTTTCGGATGCAGATATAGACACATTTGTGAATGCGTGACCACTGATATCAGTAAACACCTTGGCAACTAAGCAACCATGAAAGGAATTGAATCACCCAAATGCTAAAAGACCAATTACATACAAATGAGCCTCAAATAGCGCTCTACCCAGGGACTACAGTCTTTCATGAGAGAGGTCAATCGAGATTTTGCTTACTTCACCATATCTGGTTATAGTTACCGCTGCTCAAATTCTCACTGTATAATCATTATCATGCTTGTCATGCTAGTCTACAGTATTCGTACCTTGAAACTTTGAAACGCGACTGCACTGATTGCAATGTAGAGGGAGGAAGTCCCCCCTCTGGTTACGCCGCTTGCAACAGCTCAGACAACCTGAATTCTGAAGCTATTCTTACGCGCATGCGCATATATGGGAAAGCCGTAAACAGGCATTCGGCTAAGGTGGCTTTTTACCGCATGTTGGAATATTTAGGTGAACGACCTCTTTGCCTTTTTTATTCATGTTTTCCAAGTAAACTTGCAGTTGTTAGTCAGTGCTTCTCCTTTCTCTTCTACTTACTGCATCTTGTTTTGTTCAGGCTCTTCTTTTTCGTCAATATTTTTACTGTGCATGTCACTAAAATCTGCGTGAATTTCCGAGTTGGTGAAACGGAAGCAATTTTGCTCCGAGTGCGAAGAAAAGAGGAATCGCACACTATGTGAGCAGTCTTTCCCTGATCAGTCACTGGTCTAAGGCATAGCGCCAAATGTGAATGGATGACAAGCTACAAAAGACAAGTGTAAGCTTTTACTCCAAGGAATGCCTTAGAGGCAATAAACGCGTAAACTAAATCGAATGCTTTACAGAAGAAAAAGGCGCATGGAGATAAATTCAATATAAGTCCAATTAGGCGGAGAATACAAAGTGTATGCAAAGTTTTTTATACAAAGTGTATAAATTCATGACAATTGAAAGAAAAATCGCACGATGGGAAAGCCACTATAGCTGATACAAGCGCGGTGAAAATGTGAACATGCCAAAATAAACGCGGCACTCATCTCATACCTTACACGGTCTTTACACGTTTACGTGAAGCCGTTACATATTGATGCGCATCCTAGTTTATCCTTATTTTAGGAGGGGGCAGACCACTTTTTTACGCGGTAAGGACGTGAAGTTACCGCTCAGAGCTACACACGCTTGCATGCATCACCTCTTTATCGCATCTGATCGTTTACTCTGTCTGTTGTCTGTGTAGCCGCCAAATTTTGTGTCATCACAATTTACGTGCGAGGTTAATAGTGGTTTCGCGAGCACCACCGATTACGCTGGAACCTTCGACGTGTCACGTAAAATTAGACGACGCCCTTGGCCCTCAGCTCTGATTTCTAGAATCGCCGACAGTGTTCGCCGCTATCGCTGTGCTTTTCAGTGTTGCTTGTTCTTGCGGGCGCAGGTTCTCCCAGAAAGTAGTTAGTTCGTTACTACCATTTTTCGCTATGGCGTTCCACACGGTCACTGCAACGTCACATCTCGTCACAGACGTTAAACGGCTATTACACCTTTACATGGTGCCATTACATGTGAGTAGGTACGGGAATTGCGTAGCACACTCTCGCTTGTTCTTGTGTTTCTGCAGTACACAGACCTTCGTACTCCCGAATAATGTCTATTTGTATGCACACCTTTGACTTGCCTGTCAAGAAACTAAAGAGACCGTCTATCGACGTGGAAACATCGAACGTCGGTGCTTTTGCTCTTTCTCCACGACGAGCTGGTATTCCTTGGTGCCAAAACACGGCAAATGCCTCCCAATAACCAACGCATTCGCGTAGTGAAACCTACGAGAGGTACGTCGCTAACAAACTCAATAAAGAGCTTGAACTATGTCGCGGCTATAAGATAGCTTGATATATGACGCGTCAGCTACATTAGTGGCGAAGGCATATAGGCGCTAAACTGTGGCCGAAGGACAATAAAGGTGTTCCTCAGCCTTAGCCACAAGATTGCCTAGTTGCCCTTTGTCGAGTCCGATCGGTCGGTCTTAATCAAGCCAGCTACAGAAAAGACTGTCATCGCGAACTCGTTTCGTCTCTGCACGTCGCGGTGTGTTAAGATAATTGAGGGAGAACCCCTTTCAACACATGTAGAGGTGGGCCACTTTTACTTCCGCTATGATCCTGTTCCTTCTTCAATGGCTCGTACTGCGTAGGCTACGGCGGAATGGGACGTGCCCGCAACGCTCGGTCTTCTAAATATCGTGGCACGCAGCTCAAATTTCCGTTTGGATGCCAGTACCTCCGATTTTGGTGCCTACAACGTGCTAAACGTAAGCCAAAGGCGGTGGTCTTCCACGAGCAGCTGTGCATTTAGCTAGTGGACTCTTGGTAGCACCCCGGGCCGGCCGCGGTATCTACGCTACGTAGCCGCCCGCAGCTACCAATAGCAGCCGCGTATAAGCATCGGGTGGCCGTCGCGCGTCAGTGACGTGCTAGTGTTCCTGTATATGCTCCCGCTGTGCGCAGAGTTGCGCATAAATTTTCCGGTGCTGCTTGCACCACTAATCGCCGAGCGCTATCACCTGGTACCAAAATAACGTGAAATGTTCAACTGCGCCGCTGCGAAGCCAACTTTACGGGCACGACGCCGACTCGGTTCCGTCAGTGCCATCGAAAGTGCAATCAGCGGACCGTGGAGCGCGCGTTGCACTGATTGGCTCTGGGTTCAAGGTACGGTATTCGACAACATTAAGTTAATAACTTTGGTGAAGACGATGAGCAAAACGAGAACAAGGTGAAAGCAGAAGCCAACGTTTCGACAAGTGGACTTGTCTTCTTCAAGGCGACGTATGCTTTTCTCGCCACAGTATATATAGGTGGGTTTCTTCAAAAGGGGAGAGGGTGTAAAGCGTGTGGGTGCGGCAACGAGGGAAAGTGTGTTAGCGTGTCTAATTGAGAATAAAGGAATGCTGTGCACAAGGCCAGGGCCACGCCGCCTCCCACCCCCCGTCTGTCAACCACGTGTCAACGCACTTGCGTCAGCCCGCGTGTCAGCGGCGTGTGACAAGCCGGCTGAAAAAAAAAAGAAGAGGAAAAAAAAGGATACGCCAAGAAACCAAACCAGGTGTTGTTGCCTATAGCTTGAAATTTATCATAGCGAATAGATTCTAAAGCTCCCTTTGAAACGTTTATGCCTATTGGTTGCAATGTCTTGAACATATGGATAAGGTATGATTCTCTGTGTTTTCTTTCTCGTTCAGAGCGGAAATTTGACTGTAAGATGTAGACTTTAAGTTCATAAAAATTATGACCTGGTTGGTTGAAATGCTCGGCGACGGCTTTGGGAAGTTATTTAGTGTTGTCCGCGCGATGTCCGTTTAATCTTACGTTCAGTGATTGTCCTGTTTCAACGATATATAGCTTCTTACAGAAGGAGCATTCAAGCATATAAATCACAAGAATTATGAATCGCAACAATAACCTTTGCATAAAATGTGAGCATCTGAGCATTTGAAATGCCTTTAATTCTACGTGCCTGTACCGCATATATCGAAAACGTGAAACAGCTCCGAATGATGGTTAGTGATAAATGACGGTCACGGTTAGCAGTCACTGACAAAACTAAAGGCACGACAGCTTTGTTGGCCACGATCATTATTGGTCTGGTTTCGCCAGCCAAAATGCGCTCATATAATTGTACACCACAGAAGTGCGAAGTTTTCTTTAAACACTCTTAAAAACATTTCGTCCCTCCTGGCCTTGTGAAGCTTGTATTGCCTCACAAGTTGCAGTGGTGTGGTGAAGCAAAAAAAAAACAAAGTTGCTCCCAGAGCAGAGCAGCTACTGGAAAGGGCGGTTTGATTAGTTGACAGCTGCGCTGGCGCCGGAGCGGCAGTAATTAGCAAGAATTTTAGCTGCATAGGCTCACACTCGCTGCACGCGCGCAACCAATCAGAAACGTTTCGCTTCAGCCGGGAAGGGAAAGGGCGGGGAAGGGATTCGCGCCCTGCGCCGGTTTCGTTTCCATTCAGTTCTTCCCGGAAAACGGATGGGATGGCCACGCGTTGTGCGTTGCCCCGAGGAACGGGCAGCGTTCGACGAGCGTCTCCGCAATGGGTGAAGTCCATATTCTGGGACCACTGGGCTCCCGGAATAGGGGCTCCACCCATTGCGGAGCCATTTAAAGGCTCCACCTCTCTTTTTGTTTTCAATAAAAGCGTTCAAGCAAGCAAGCAAGAATTTGCCCGCAAAACGGCTCGGCGCCGATCGCCATTCCAGCCGTTAGAGCCGCACAAGCCCAGGAAATCCGACAACAATGAGAAGATTCCGAGTTGAGGGAGCGGGAGGCTGAAGCGATCCAGTGCCATTACCCGTGGGTAATTAACCGTGACTGAAGACAAACTTCAAGACGAGCTTCCGTTACCCCCATTTCCCGGTAGGGGAAAGGTTCGTCATATATTTTTATATGAGCTCTGCGCTCTGCGGCCATTGCATTGAAATGACCTTTATAACGAAGGATTTCACTTGGCCCAATTCGTTATCAAGGCGGTTGACTGTATTACACTTCTTTGGCACGACTGGCACGTATACGTCACGTGCCACATAGCACGAGCTCGAGCACATGTGTGCGCTCCAGCTTCCGTTCAGCCACTAGAATTACTGACTTTTTTTCTTTGAGTCCCGAGTGTGAGTGTGTCAGCTTGTCCCGTTCTCGCCATGTGGCAGCTAACGTTTTGGGACGCTGTGTTAAGCTGCACCACCGCCTTGGAGGTCGGCTCTCATTCCCCACTCCTCTCCTAGAAGCAGAACACTACAAACACGGTGCAAGATATTGCACCGCCTTCGGGTTCAACCCGGGTTATACCGTTTCTTTCTGGAGTAAAAAATTCGCCGTTGATCACGCTATTCCCGAATGAGAAGTTTATATGTGTTTTCATTTCACGATATATTGCCTGGCATGGAAAATCACACACATGCGGCACATCGCAAAGGCAGGGAGTGTGGCCCGACTACCTCGCTAATCGGGTAAAGACGAGAGGCAACGCGTGGGTGATGCATGGGCGCGATTCACAGCAGCCGCCGCAGACAGACCTCCGCTCATGCAGCGCTTCTGTTTCCATATATGGTATCGGTGTGTGCGCTCTCCACATGCCATCGGTGAAACTGTGTTGCCACCTCGTCGCGGTCGTCGTCGCATAGCCCGTCCTGCGCGGGTATACGCTTTTCTCCTCACGCTTTCGCCATAATCTCCTCCTCTACTCTTCGGCTCATGCTTTCGCTACATCTTCCTCGTCTGCTGCCCTCCTCACGTTCTCTTCACTATCACCGTCTTTCATGCCCTTCCCTGCACTCTCCCTTCGCTCTTTCATCTTTCACTGTGCTAGTTCGCTCGGTTACGCCGACGCTCAACGGAGGAACTGGCTTCTGAGGCCTGCACTCTAAAAGCATGTACAAAAAAAGAAGACGTACGTCTCCTTATTTTTTTGTTTCTTGAGCGGCTTCGCCAATCTCAGATGTGTCAATGAGTTCCTGTTCTGTGTCCGTTGGAATTATATTCATGATTGCATTGCTTCGTCATTCCTAATGTTTGAGAATTGTAGGCCAATGGCCGTCGGTGGCGGCAAGTGTGAGCACGCCGATCCGTTTGCGTTCGCTGTGGATGGATAGCGATCTACCATGTGCCAGACGCCACCAGATTTGGGAAGCGCGACGAAGGAAAGCATACCCTAAACGGGAGGCTCATGCCTCCCGTTTAGACCACAAAACGGCGACTGCAAATCTGAATGTTCGCTTTCGTAACCCAAGCTCCGGAGCTGTTGCAGCTGCGTAGGTGAACACAAGTAATTCCCATGGGACACACATACCTTGCTTACGAACAGCTCCTTTAATAATGTTAGAACTGCTAGACAACATCACATGAGCGTCATAAATGTACAGTGCTCAATGATTGAAACGCAAAACTAGGACAACGTTATTTCAACATACCCTTTAAGAAAAATAAAGAATTCGTGCCGGCAGATTCGTCCAGCTTCCGATCAAAGCCAATGCTGGGGTTTCTTTTTGGAAGAGGCTTACCGACTTGGCCACAAGCCTGGCCCGCCACGTTTGCTGTTGCTGGTCATGGGGTTTCCAACTGAACAGCATGGCATCTCAATTTTCGAGGGTAGGATTTGTGAATTGGCGATGGTGGGTGCATATAAGCATGTCTTGCTGGAGTGATAAAAGTTGTGTACTCACCGCAGTGTGGACCTTTGTAGGAATAGAGTGTAGGGTGAATAGCATGGTATTGACTTAAGTGCGCGCGGGAAGGTCTGTAGCTGCCGCCACGCAACAGCTGCTTCTCACGAGAAGGTATTGTTAGCAGGGAGTATAGACGGCGCTATAGTGGATAGCACTGGAGGAGGGGGTGATAAGTACGATGTAAGAACTCGACTTTCCGGTCCTGGTGTACTTGATGCAGCTCCCAGATGACATAGGCTCGGGCGACGGAGTGGGGTTGCTGCTTGTGGCGGTAGAAATCGTTCGCTTAGATTGACATCGTGCTGATGCTGGGTGGCATTATGGTAGCACGGACAAGGATGCGACTGGCTGATGCAGGGAGTCGGCCTCATATGAAGCTACGATAAGAAGTCTGGGAATCAGAGATCACGTCGACGTGTTCTAGGTCACGTGTTCTCTGGTTGGTTTCCGAGGGATGGCAAGGTAAATGGACTCAACATCTGCTAGAGTCATGGGAGTTACATTAAATGGGGATTACGCTAGCTCTTGCAAGGTGTGATCGACCACACGGGCCAGGTGGCCTTGCCTACCGAGGTACGCAGCGGTGTATTCATAGGTGATGCTGTATGCATTGATCGCCATATTGCTGTTATAGCAGCCTTGGATGAATACGGCGATGTTCAGCATGGAAATCTGGGTGTTTATTTCGTGGCACGCAGACGACCATTACTCAAAGCCGGATTTTTGGAGGCAGTGCATTGGTGTTGAAGTCAAAATTTGCAGCAGGTTGCGCTAGGCGGTGGACGACGCTGCCTCCTGCTGTGCTGATTACTAGGCATTCTCGTTAGTTGATTATGTGCGCCTCGATGGTCCCTGTGGCAGTATCGCAGACAACTAGAGATTTTAAGCAGAGAGTGCAAGGGTTAAGGCCTAGAGCAAGTTTGTACGCCTTCTTATTGTACCTTGTCTGTTCTGCCGAGCTTATTTGATGTGAGGGACAGGCAAGTAGCTGAATAGGTTCTTCGCTCACGAGCAGAGTTTGTATGCGAAGCCTTGTAACTTCGTCCTGCTGCAGGCGCTGACGTCGAGTCATCCTTGTTAGTTTGGGCTACCACGTTCTATAGTAAGAAATCAAGCTTTGCGGTCTAAGGAAAGATTCTTCCTGGACAGCGAATCGAATGATGGACCTACGCCTTTCGAACTCGTTCTAAGATCTGAGCTGACCAGGAGGCTAGCATATCACAGAGAGAGACAAACAATCGTCGTCTACCCCGCAGGGGCGTCTGCGCAAGCAGGCGTTTGGTGTGTTGCGACACCACGGACCCGAGCACACGAGGGTTGGACCCTCCCGCGTGTAGCCGTGCGCGGCTTAGCCGTGTCCGGGGAAAGGGGGATCCTGGGGGTTGAGCCAATGCCGGGTGTTTGGACCTTTACGGCCCCTCGGCGGCGGCAACACACCCCTTTGGCCTCGGCTTCACGTAGACGGCACCCCCGGACCGACCCACCCGGGGGAAATCGGCAGTCGCCTTTTCCTGTCCTCCTCTCCAATCTTCGTCTTTCTCTCTCGTCTTTTTCATCTTTCCTGTCTTCTCATTACTTCTCCTCACTTCCTAGTTTCCCGGCGGCAAGGGTTAACCTTGTGTAGCTAGCCAGCCTTGGTTATGCTGTATTTGGTTATAGCAGCGATGTACGGCTGGCGTTGGCAGGGTCTCTCTAGCAGGAACTCCTGTCACGTCCCCCTGTTGGGCTCCATGGTGGGTGGTCGGCATCGCGGCCGAAAACCCTACTGAACTTATGGAAAACGCTTTTCCCAAACTCCCTGATCGCCCTCACAAACGAGGGCGCACCGAAGATCTCTTTCAGTTTTTCGGACGACAAGTCCAGAACTTTCCTAAATATCATGTGATCCACTCAGAAAACCCAGACAAACTAGTGCGTAACATCTCACCGTTCCTCGTTTCGAAGTCTTTAACTGAAGTTTTTGGAACAGGATATAAGGCGTCGAGAATGACAAGTGGTGATCTTCTCTTGGAGCTCCACGATAAGAAGCAGTACGAGAAACTGCCGAAACTTGTCTCGTTTGGCGAAACCCAAATAACAGTAACTCCGCACCGTACCATGAACACCACCCGCGGCGTTGTCTCGGACGATGACATGCTAGAGCTCACTGAAGCTGAACTCTTGGAGGGCTTCAGTGAACAGAATGTAATAAATGTTAAGCGAATTAAGATCAGGCGAGACGGTAAAGAGATCAACACGAAACACCTTATACTCACGTTCGGTTCAAGTGTCCTCCCCGAGTCCATCGAGGCCGGTTATATCAAACTTCGTGTTAGGCCATACGTGCCAAATCCTCTCAGATGTTTTAAGTGCCAAAGGTTCGGCCACAGTTCACAGAACTGTCGAGGCCGGCTGACATGTGCCAAGTGTAGTGACACTGAACATTCCTCCGAAACATGCCAGAAGACTCCACATTGTGTCAACTGTGATGGCGAGCACGCCGCATACTCGCGCGCCTGCCCGTCCTGGAAAAGAGAAAAAGAGATTGTGACAATCAAAGTCAAAGAAAATATATCTTTCAAGGAGGCACGTAGGCGGGTGTCATACCTGTCTAAGAGCAGCTTTGCCGATGTGGCGCGTAAGGGGGCAGCGTCGCAACGGCCTCCGGCGGCTGTCAGACCCACAGGCAGTGAGTCGGCAGTTACGCCATCTGCCCCCGCGGCGGCTGCAGCTAGCGCTGCTCCGTCAACCGAGGAGAAGGGACCATCCACCCCAAAGGTGGGTGCAGCCGAGGCTGCCCCAACCTCCGAGGCCCCTTCCAGCGCTGGCAACGTCCAGCGCAGCCAAATCCCTCAGGGAACCCCATCGACCTCCGGGCTGGTGGGCGCAGGGGTCTTGCCCTCCAAGGCGGGACTCCCTCTGAAAACCTCTCGCTCGAAAGAGCGCTTGTCCGGCGCCTCACACGAGGCAATGGACACTACACCTGACCCCAAGGCGCACCAAACGCCTAAGGAGCGTCGAGAATCGCTCGAACGCTTCAGAAAGAACAAAACACCTATTACAGGGCCTCGAAAGGGCTCTGTACTATAAGGCATCCACTCCGTCTCCGTAAACACAGCACCAATTCACCTTAAACATGGATACACAAATCATCCAATGGAACATCAGAGGTCTCCTTAGAAACCTTGATGATTTGCAAGAACTTATCCACAAACATAATCCAAAAGTGCTGTGTTTACAGGAAACTCACCTAAAATCTAAACACACAAACTCTCTCCGTACGTATCTGACGTTTCGCAAAGATCGCGATGATGCCGTCGCATCATCGGGTGGTGTTGCGATTCTTACTCATAGAAGTATTGCATGTCAACCTTTACAGCTACAAACGCCCCTTGAAGCAGTGGCGGTTCGAGTTGTCCTACTAAACAAACTCATCACCATCTGCTCCCTTTACATACCCCCGCATTACCAACTGAACAAACATGAATTTCACTCCTTGATCGATCAATTGCCAGAACCTTATGCTGTTCTTGGCGATTTCAATGCGCACAGCTCTCTGTGGGGCGACTCTCGTATAGATGCGCGAGGTCGCCTTGTTGAACAGTTCCTTTTCTCTTCTGGAGCGTGCCTTCTCAATAAAAAAGAGCCCACATATTACTCTCTTGCAAACCGATCCTTTTCGTCAATAGATCTCAGTATAGTCTCCCCGTCTGTACTGCCTGAACTTGAATGGGAAGTTACCGACAACCCTTACGGTAGCGATCACTTCCCTATACTGCTAAGATCATATAAAGAAAACGAATATCCACCATACGCTCCTAGGTGGAAGATTGAGACAGCTGATTGGGAGAAATTTCGATCTCTAACTAGTATCTCATGGGCTGACCTGTCTTCATTAGAAATTGACGCTGCAGTCGAGTTTGTTACAGCATTCATAATAGATGTCGCATATAAATGTATATCAGAAGTAAAAGGCTTGGCCTGCAAACGGCGTGTCCCATGGTGGAACGACGATTGTAGGATCGCTCGTAAAAAACAGAACAGGGCGTGGGGGTTGCTACGCGCTTCTCCCACTGCAGAAAATCTAGTCAACTTTAAAAAAGTAAAATCCGAAGGCAGGCGAACCCGCCGACAGGCCAGACGAGAAAGTTGGCAGAAGTTTCTATCAAGTATTAACTCGTTCAGAGATGAGGCGAAAGCCTGGAACAGGGTCAATAGGATAAGAGGGCGACAAGCACATGCACTCCCTTTGGTAAACACAGAAGGTGATACCCTACAAGATCAGGCGGACTCACTTGGGGAGCACTTTGAGAGCGTGTCAAGTGCCAACCATTACTCGCAATCCTTTCTGAAATATAAAGAAATAGAAGAATCCAAGCCACTCATCAATAAATGCCGACAGAATGAACCATATAATTGTCCATTTAGTGCTGCCGAGTTGAAAGCGGCCTTGAGCGCATGCAAGAGTTCCGCACCAGGATCTGATAGAATCTTATATGAAATGCTCAAAAACTTACACAATGACACGCAACTTACACTACTTACACTTTTCAACACCATCTGGGATGCAGGGTACCTTCCAACCGCGTGGAAGGAAGCCATTGTAGTCCCTGTTTTGAAACAAGGCAAAGACCCTTCCTCAGTGGCAAGTTACCGCCCGATAGCCCTCACAAGTTGCCTTTGTAAGGTGTTCGAAAAAATGATAAATCGGCGACTCATCTTTTTCCTTGAACAGAGCAAAATTCTTGATCCTTATCAGTGCGGCTTCCGAGAAGGACGCTCCACAACTGACCACCTTGTACGTGTAGAAGCAAATATCCGGGACGCATTTGTACACAAACAATTCTTCTTATCCATATTCCTTGATATGGAGAAGGCGTACGATACGACGTGGCGTTACGGAATCTTAAGAGACTTGTCAGAAATGGGCATCCACGGTAATATGTTTAATATAATAAAAAGCTATCTGTCAAATCGTACCTTCCGGGTAAAAGTCGGCAATGCACTCTCACGTCCTTTTACGCAAGAAACGGGTGTACCCCAAGGAGGCGTGCTCAGCTGCACGCTATTTATCGTGAAGATGAATACGCTTCGTGCTTCACTACCACCCGCCATCTTTTACTCTGTCTACGTGGACGACATTCAAATAGCTTTCAAATCCTGTAACCTCGCAGTCTGCGAGAGACAGGTACAGCATGGCCTGAACAAAGTGTCAATGTGGGCAGACAAGAATGGGTTTAAGATCAATCCTAACAAAAGCTCTTGTGTTCTTTTTACAAGAAAGAGAGGACTTATCCCAGATCCTTGCATAGAACTGCGTGGACAACAGATCCCTGTAAACAAAGAACACAAATTTCTAGGTGTCATACTTGACTACAGACTCACCTTCGTCCCCCACATTAAACATCTCAAAGAAAAGTGTCTAAAAACAATGAACATAATCAAACTTCTATCCCAGACTACGTGGGGTAGTGACAGGAAGTGCTTAATGAATCTCTATAAAAGCCTCATTCGATCACGACTAGACTATGGCGCCGTGATTTACCACTCTGCCGCCCCAAGCGCACTAAGGATGCTAGACCCAGTCCACCATCTAGGAATCCGTCTGGCCACTGGCGCATTCAGAACGAGTCCCATACAAAGTTTATATGCAGAATCGAATGAGTGGTCTCTTCATATCCAGAGAACATACACCAGCCACACATATTTTCTGAAAGTCCACGCAAATCCTCAACATCCCTGTTTTAATACCATTCATGACATGACATATGCTACACTCTTTCGCAATCGTCCCTCCGTAAGACAGCCTTTCTCGCTGCGTGTGAGGGAGCTTAGTGAAGAAATGCACATTCCACTCCTCGAGCTTCGCCTAATGCATCCAGCCAAGCTGCTACCTCCTTGGGAGTGGCAGCTCATACAATGTGATATATCTTTCATGCAAGTTACAAAACACGCTCCAGAGATTGAAATCCTAATGCATTTCCGGGAACTCCAGCACAAATACTCCTGCACGGAGTTCTACACAGACGCATCGAAGTCACACGACGGGGTGTCCTATGCAGCCGTCGGTCTATCCTTCTCGGAATCCGACGTACTGCATCCGGAAACTAGTATCTTTACGGCTGAGGCCTACGCACTGCTGTCGGCCGTAAAGCATATAAATAAATCACAACTCCAGAAATCAGTTATATATACGGACTCCCTCAGTGTTGTGAAGGCCTTGATGTCATTTTCTAAGCACAAAAACCCAGTCATCAACGAACTCTATTCCGTCCTATGTAAAACGTATATATGTAACCAGCATGTCATCATATGCTGGGTGCCCGGTCATAGGGCCATTGAAGGCAATGTTCTGGCGGACCAGATGGCCACATCAGTTGTATCGTATTCTGTAAATCCTACCGCAGCAGTCCCTGTCACAGATCTGAGGCCCTACTTGCGCAGAAAACTGCGGAACTACTGGCAACGCTCGTGGGACAGGGAAACAAACAATAAACTGCATGTAATCAAGCCACAATTAGGTTTCTGGCCTCCCGTAACAAAATCCCGCCGGACAGATGTCCTATTCTGCCGTCTAAGAATAGGACACACTTTCGGCACACATAACTTTTTACTCACTGGAAATGATCCTCCAACTTGCGGTAGATGCGGGGACAGGCTGACCGTCCTCCACGTCCTCTTGGAGTGTCGGGAAGCCGAATACGAAAGAAAGAAACATTTTCCCTTAGCATACCAGCAGCGCATCCCCCTTCATCCCGTTATGTTACTCGGCCCAGAACCTTTATTTGACACCAACGCAGTCCTAAGTTTTCTGAAAGATGTTGTTTTGCATGTTTTTAGCCCACATGTTCGTAGCGGGTCCTCTCTTCAGAGGATACCGCCGCGATAGCTCTTTAGTATAGCACATGCCTCTAGGCCCTTGTGTTTCAAGGGCTCTGGCGAGGCAGCAGTGCTTTAAGTAATTTTACCATCCTATATATTTTTATTGTGCATCATTCTTCTACGATGGATTTTAATGTTCATAGTATTCATCACTAGTCATCGCCATAATTTTATAGTACATAGATTTTACGCACTTTACTGCGACTATTTTAGGCCACTTTACAGCCAAGTCACATCTTCCATAATACATCCTTAACACTACCACCAGTCATGGCGCTCTTTGGCCAAACCTGGCCCTTGCGCCACAAAACAACATACATCATCATCATCAATCGTCGTCTAGAAGCGCCTGGGACCAGAGAACGCAGAAACGCAGTTCTGCGGAAGTGTGCAAGGTTACGGAGAGCTTCTAAGCGCTCCATTATAGGTACGTGGTGTTGTCGACGGAAGGACAATTATCCCTTTTCATAAACTTTCCTCCATATTTCAGGCATGTGCACTACGCTACACTGCACATTAGGGATTCCGTGGTCTTCTTTTCGAACATTTCTGATACGAGTATCTGACTTGGTTTACTCGTTCTTGAATTAATTGCAAGTGAAAATTTGCATCTGTTTCGAGAGATTAGGAATCCCACAGTCCGACGGGATATTGCAAAGGGCAAATTGTTTGATGAAGAAATGGTCTAAAGAGTAGCCAAATATAAAGCTGTTCTAGCGGCTCACAAATGCCGCCGCTGCATTGCCTATAGCAAGCCTGTCCACTTGCTTCATCGTTATATTTATTTTGTGATGATATCAAAAGCGGCTGTTCTTTATACGTATAAAGCACTGATAAATAGTATAAAACAAATTTCATCAAATTCAATCAGATACTATAATTTATAGAATTAGTACAGTTATATCCCGCTGATGCATGAGAGAGCGTGTAAAAGTGGGAAAACATTGTTCAATTGTCTCGTGACGGCACCATCTTGTGAATCACTTTGCCGAGTGTTTGGCATGAAATGGCCCGAAACAGGTTTCTCAGGGTGGCACTTCACGAGTTGCGCTGAGGAACTTCTTGCGCACCTCATTCCCAGCAGTAGAACACCACCTGCTTCTGCGCCTCTTGGGAACCTTCATAAAATTGTGGTCTGTTCCTGCGAATCCCACCTGATCGCATACACCAACCTGATTTTGGCCATTTTTTCCCTTCCTTGGCTGTCGATAGTGTTGAATGCTGCCGCTGTCCCTGAATTTGTGCCCATTTACATGAAATATTTCCACGCACCCTTCACCACAACTAAGCTTAGCGAGAAACGTCGCAATATTGCAGACGACTGCAATATTGATGCAGACGACTGCAAGGCTTTCATGCCTTTATCGCTCAAATTACTCCACAAATTTGTAAAAAACACATGATGGTTGGGAGTTAATGTGGCATCTCTGAAGAACCACAAAAGAATAACTTAACCGCATTATGAACGCTAGGTTTTTTAAACCAAATATGGAGAAAATTCAGAAGCTTTCCTAAAGAAGAGAACAAACTGTAACTGCATTATGGCACTACCGCCATCTGTTCAAACCGTCTTAAAACGATTTTTTTAGCTTAGATTATCGGAGGGTATGTTTGCAGCACCGTCTTATTGCGCTGGTTGCCATGGGCGCTGGCGGAGAACACGTTTTCTGCAGAAAGTGGAACATATTGGACCCGCTGTCCCACAAAGGGATAGAATAGAGTGCCTATATTTATGCAGCTGGTACTCCAGAACTGAAAGTTTGTTGATGAAGGGGTCCTTGTGATAGACAGTGTTATTTACCTCCGTGTAAATATATTGGATGTGCACATTAGAAAATAAGGCAAAAGGTTGACAATACACAAAATCAAAGTAACTTTTTGTTAATTTAATCATTGTACAGCAAATACTGGCGCAGTGAGCTTCAAAAATACTGAGTGGATAAGTATGAAGTTATGTCTTTCGGCAAGTTATTTCAAAGATTGGCCGCACTTTGCGTAAAGGGAAATGTTTCATAATTTCAACCTTCGAAATAAGTTTTTTCCCGCTGAAAAGCAACATCCATTTGTCGTTGGAGCCAACAGTTATGGCAGGGCCACAAGATACCCCTTTGCGTAACCTACTTTATTTCTCGAGGTACCTGCCCAAATTGTGTAACACAATTTTTTTTCTAATAGGTCGAAGAAAAAAAGCTCATGTGGTACAATAGACTTGTAAACGTAACATTAGGTTTTTATCTAACTTACGCTTGAAAATGTTATCTTTCCTCTGCGGCTAACACAAAATAAAATAAAGGTCACCAGCCGCTACCGACAGCCGCGGTCGAAATATGACTTCATATTTGCGTTAGGTCGTAAAAAAAAATCGCTGTTGCGCCCGATAGTCGAAGCACCGATTGCTATACCAAATTAGTAGATAGTTGTAAGGATTAAGGGTAGCAGTTTGTCGGCCGTATAAACTTGTAAAGGTTCACTTACTAACTAAATAATTATGACAGAATGTGTATTCTGGACTGAACGAGGACGTAGAAAGAAACATACACACAAAGACAGCGCTGTCTCTGTGTGCCTGCTTCTTTCTACATCCTTGTTCAGTCGCGCTTACACATTCTATCCCGAATTCAAACCAACTAACCCGCCAACGTGTTTTAACTAAATTCACTGCCCCGATGTCACGTGCGCATAGGTAGACTTGAACACATCTCGCTCGGTGCGTGCGCTAACTCGCTGTCAAAATTCTTGAGTGAGAAATCACGGCAGCAGTAAGCGAATTGACCTTTATGCATGTCTCGCTTCAGTGTGAACGAAACGTCGAAATCAAAGCGCATATAAATCTACCGGCACTACGCGCGCTTGGCGAACTTCGCAGATTGTTTTGAAGACGAGGCCCGCGCTGGTGCGCACTTTGGCAACGTCGCAGATCCCTTTCAAGACACACGCGCGCCGGCAATGCGGCGAGGTGGTCATCAAGGATGCTGATGATGATAGTGATCTAAAGAAAGGAATGACGCTTGATTCTGCACTCTCGCTGCCGCCGGAGAAGAACGGCCCTCCTCTCTCGCTTGAAGCCCCTGCCTCGAGCGTGACAGGAGCGCACACTCGTCCAGGCTGTGTTCCTCGCTCGTGCACGCGAGATTAAACGGCGTTCGCTGGCTCATCCTCACACATTTTCATTCATTTGGAATGTCACGGCGACGCCGAAGCCAACAGCACAACTGTACATGGAGTGTCCATATAATTGTCATTGCAGTAAAAGCAGTTTTTTGTTTCTCTTACGCGTAAGCGTAGATGGCCCGTCTTTAAAATCGTCGATATTATGTTTGAAGCCACGAGGGAAGCGAGCCCGGAGCAGGAAGGCACTGAGCGGAGGAAAAAGAGTCGCTGCGTTCGGGCGTTATCCGTTTGTGCTTTGATGCCACGTTGCACGCTCTGCTTGTTCGCGGCGTCTCTACCTTACATGTATAGCAATAAGAACATTCGGTGCGGCACAGCAGGCGTTGCATGGTCTAGATTTTTGCAGCGTCCGCTAGCGGGCTCGCGCCCTTTCCCTTTGGGCTTCGATGCCGTGCGGCCCGCCGGGCATGGTCGCGGTGTCCATACACTTGCGCGTAACTCGAGTTCCCGAAGTGAAACACCAGTGTAACTTTTATGCGAAGCATATTACTAGAGCTCAACCCAGCTCCTCAGGTGCGGTGGTGTCGCCTTCAATACCACGTGACACCGTGACTTCACGACAGAGGAGAAACGGGGCTCCAACTCGCGCCGTCACTAGCGGCGTCGCCTTCAAGGCTGACCACGTGACACCGTGACGTCACGACAGAGGATAAACGGGGCTCCAGCTCGCGCCGTCGCTCGCGGCGTCGCGGTGGTATACAAGCAGCTGCGCTTGCCTCTGCTAGACACTCACGAGGTGAGATGCCTCCTGGAGACAGAGCTGCTCGTTGGAATGAGAAGCGAAGGTTGCGGCGTGCTACAGAGACTGATGAAGAGCGGGAAGAACGTCTGGCCAAGCAACGTGCTCAGTATTCGGCTCGGCGACAAGTTACTTACCAAGTTTAGCCACCAATATGCTTCGCATCGGACTAGGCTTAACCAAGCTAAGCCTCAGCCAATTTTTTTTGTTGATTTTCTCATTTTGTAGGTATTCAACCGAAGAAAAAAAATTAACCGACGATAACGGAACTCTCAAGCGTGAGCTTTTAGTGCAGTTGTTCGTTTTCAATTCGCTAATTATTCTGTCAAAGAATATGTTTCTGAACGACAGGTTCCACTGAGCGGGGGCACAGAACCTTAGCTCGGGCAGCTAGTTTATCACCAACCCCAGACGAAGCATTTACACCAACTCCGTGGATCATTGTTAAGAAAGAAAGGATAAACACGAGAACACGTCGCACGCACGGAGCGGATTCTCTAGTGCCGTTACCACAAGCGATGTGGCGCATGCGCACCATGTCTGACGCCCACGCCAGCTTTTGTGTCCATACATAATATCTGTGGACGCCCTCGCCTCGGACGGATGCGTCGTCACCGCCATAGAACACGTGACGTGCGGTACTCCGCTTTCCTCCTCATGCTTCCGCTGCACCCTCGTCCTACGCTCTCCTCACGCATACTTTCCTATCGACGTCATTCATGCCCCGCTGAGCTCCGTGTACGCTTTTTGGTACTTCGCTGTGCTCTATCGCTTGGTTACGCCGACGGGCACCGACGCCGACGCTCAATACAGGAACGGATGCCTAGGAGGTTCGCTCTAAACGCTAGGTCAAAGGAATAAATATTTGACACTCATGAGAGATAGGGAATGAGAGAGAGAGAGAGAGGGAGAGATAACAAAGAGAGGAAAGCAGGGAGGTTAACAAGATGAGCATCCGGTTTGCTACCCTGCACTGAGGGAAGGGAAAGGGCAACAATAAAGAGGGAAGCGAGACAGAGGTAACACTCTCCGTGCACGCAGCAAAGCGCTTGGAAATCAGTGAAGTCAAAGTAAGTGCTCCGTCGATACATTAGGCTGCCGTCATTCTGCTGTCTGGAGCTAATCTTGGTGCTTCATACCTGGTGATGCAGGTTGAAGTCACCAGTGAAGACCACCGATGTGTTGGGCGTCCGCTGTGCGTTGCAGTGCGTGCCAGTATATTTTTTAAGCTAAACCCCAGCCGTTCCGTCTTGAGTGCGAATTTAATTATGCAGATGAGCCATAATGTTTACTCAAGAGTTGCAAGTACTCAATTGAGAGCATAAAGCACTTGCACTGCAAATCGCGCTGACGGAGTTTGCAAGTTATTTAAGAGCAATCGAAAGGTATTCATCAGAGACCGGAGCATCATAACCACTTGCCGATCTTCTTCGGGTAATTTGTCAGAAAACCACGCTGTTCGCTCTACAGCCGTGCGCAGCTGCATCACTTGACGTGGCTCCAGCTCCGGCTGTGGCATCGGCTGTGGCATAAGCTGTGGCATAAGCTCTGGCTTCGGTTGGGATTTCCGCTGTTGTTCTGCCTTTGGCTGTTGCTTCAGTAGTGAGGACCAAGTTGTATTGTTCTCCGCCATGACCTTGTCAGATTTGGATTGAATGGCCCCAGGCCGGGGGGGTAGTGTAGGAGGTGTTGTCGGATGGGGCGTCCTCTTCATAGAGGCATTAGCGTTCTTTGAAGTCCGGTGGCGTCAGGAGCGTCGCTGTCTAACGGGGCTTTTTGGGGCAGTCCTTCGAAGAAGCATCATGGGACCCAAAGCAATTGGTGCATTCGAGAACCGTTTGAAACTCTCATGTTCTTGCACACGGCACTGAGGTGCCCCAGGCTCATACAATTGTGGCATTGCATTGGCCTTGGCATGAATGGTCGCACAGGACGTCTAAAGTGGCCCACCTTGACGTGCGAGGGGAGAGTCTTGCCCTTGAATATAATTTTCACACAGCGGGATGTGCCGAGGCAATACACATGGGTTATGGCGACGGCATCAACGGCAGGCTTCACTAGAATCGGCTAGTTAGCACTGGAGATGGAGACGTCCACATCGTAGATGACACCAGTAGTTGAACCACTGCTCTGGGGGATGTACGAGGGAAGCTTATCGTCACCTACTTCGGTAACTTTAGTCAAACACTGTGCTATGTTGTCCAACTACGAACTTCTTTTTGTGAGATGTAGAACTTTCATAATTGGGGTTGTTTATAGGCCTCCCGCTGGGTCTCTGGTTGAATTTTTCCGTCGGTTTGAAACATTGCTTGATTCTCCGTCGTCACTGAAAATGCCTGTGGTAATTTTGGGTGACTTTAACATTGATTTGTTGCAACCTGCTAACACATTAGTGAATGATTTTGTCGACCTGTTATCAATGTATGGCTTTTCAAACAATATTGCTCTGCATACTCGCATCTCTGCATCCAGTGAAACCTTGATTGATTTGTGTCTGACTAATCATGATGAAAGTGACGTGAAAGCGGGAGTGCTTGTAAGTGCAATCAGTGATCATTTACCTTTGTTCTGCTTCATTCCTAAGCGCACCTTTCCACAGGTTACCATAGAAAACTCGACAAAAACTACGCGGATGATAACTAATCGCGCGATAGATAACTTCCGTCAAAATATTGCATCTGTAAACTGAAATTATATTTTAGATAAAAATAAATCTCATTCAAGCCTCTTATACAACAGTTTTCTCGAGAAAATTATTGAAATTTACGAACATTCTTTTCCTTTGGTAACTGTTAGAAAGCTTAAGAAAGCGAGGAAACCCTGGGTTACCTAGGACTTAGTCAAGAGAATGAGAGCACGAGATAAGCTCTTCAGCAACTTCCTGAAATATAAGGACGCAGAAATTTTTAAGCAATATAAAAAGGTCAGGCATAGGCTAAATGCCGACATAAAAAAGTCACGTGTTGATTACTACGCTAACAATTTACGGACATTCTTTATGATCCTAAAAAAATTTGGCGAACTCTAAAGGACCTATTGCGGCACACAAAAAATAGCATTCCCCAGGAACTTACGTACGGCGATAAAGTGCTAAGTGGTAAATCCCTCGCTGAAGTATTCAATCAGCAGTTCTTGTGCTTTGGCTCCTTTGATTCAGAAGTTAGCAACAACTTTAAGGACTATATTAACACCAGTTTGCAAAATACTATGTATCTTCGTCCTGTTACACCTACAGAAATAGCACACATTATTAGCAATTTTAAGAACAGCTCTTCTTGTGGTTATGACGGTATTAAAATAGCACCAATTAAAGCAATCACGGATTTATTATGCAGTGTTCTTTGTGACATAACAAATATTGTGTTTTCTACAGGCACATTTCCGGATAACATGAAAATTGCTAGGATCGTCGTCTTGCATAAAGGTGGCGCACCCCGCAGGGGCGTCTGCGTCAGCAGGCGTTTGGTGCGTTGCGACACCACGTACCCGAGCACACGAGGGTTGGACCCTCCCGCGTGTAGCCGTGCGCGGCTTAGCCGTGTCCGGGGAAAAGGGGATCCTGGGGGTTGAGCCAATGCCGGGTGTTTGGACCTTTACGGCCCCTCGGCGGCGGCAACACACCCCTTTGGCCTCGGCTTCACGTAGACGGCACCCCCGGACTGACCCACCCGGGGGAAATCGGCAGTCGCCTCTTCCTATCTCTTCCTCTCGAATCTTCGTCTTTATCTCCTACTTTTACATCTTTCCTGTCTTCTCTTCACTTCTTATTACTTCCGTATTTCCTGGCGGCAAGGGTTAACCGTGTGTAATATATCCTGCCTTGGGTATATATATATTAGGTTATAGCGGCGATGCATGGCTGGCGTCTGCAGGTATTCTTCCAACCTTGTAGCGTCCCCTTGTTGGGCTCGGTGGTGGGTGGCCACCATCGCCGCCGAACTTTCCAGTGTTTACATGGCAAACGCTTTTCCCCCCCTCCAAGATCGCCCTCCAAAACGAGGGCGCACCGAAGCAACATTTCACTTCCAATTAAAACCAAACTATGACACCTTCCCAAAGTTCCATGTCCTTCACAGTGAAGGCAACACAACTATTAGAAAACTATCACCTTTCATAGTATCCAAATGCCTATCAAGCGCGATCGGATCAGGCTACAAAGCATCAAAGATGGCAAGTGGAGACCTCCTCCTCGAACTGACAAAGAAAGAACAAGTCGAAAAACTCAGTGAACTCAAAAGCATCGGTGACACTAATGTCACAATTTCCCCACATCGTTCGCTCAACACCAGCAGAGGAGTAATATCAGAAGAAGATTTCATGAACCTCAGTGACGAAGAGCTCCTTGAGGGATTCCAGGAGCAACATGTAATCAAGGTACAAAGGATAACACTTCGACGAAACGACCAACAGATCCCCACAAAACACGTAATACTTACATTTGGCTCCAGTACTGTGCCAAGTTCACTCGACGCAGGCTACCTGAAAATCAACGTCCGACCATACATACCGAACCCGAGGCGCTGCTTCAAGTGCCAAAGGTTCGGACATGCATCACAATCATGCAGAGGAAAGGAGACATGTGCAAAGTGTAGCGCCAACGACCATCCATCTGACAACTGCAATGCTCCCGCACAATGTGTCAATTGCAAGGGCGACCATCCAGCTTACTCGCGGAGCTGCCCTTGCTGGAAAAGAGAAAAAGAAATAATTGCAATAACTGTAAAGGAAAAGATTTCATTTCATGAAGCGAGGAAAAGGTTAGCGCACTTACCTCAAGTAAGCTATGCCAGTGTGACGCGGCAGGGGGCAGCGCCACACCGGTCTCAGGAATCTACAGGGTCTACTTCCGGTACTCCTGTAGAAACCCCAACCGCCCCCTTGGTGGCTGCAGCCAGTGCTGCTCCACCAGCAACGAATACGGGCCCGCAGACAACAGTGCCGCAGGGCCCGAAGTTAAAGCGTACCCCACGGCCCGAGACGCGCGTCTCGGCGCCTGGCTCTCGATCGTCCAGTGCCTCGGAAAAGGCGATAGACGTCGACCCAAAAATCCCGGCGTCATTGCCGCCAAAAGACCCGCGCTCCTTGGAGCGCACACAGAAGGAGAAACATATTTTAACTTCTGTGAGAAAGGGAAAGCTAACCTGAGCGGTTACCGCCCTTCATAATAGTAACCAGGTTTTAAATAGATGTCACCTACAATTTATAAGCTCACACACAAAAGTATTTTTCCCCAATTCCAATAAGATGGCTTTCATCATTCATTGGAACTGCAGAGGCCTCATTCACAATCTAGGTGACATCAAAGATATTATAAATAAGTTATCACCAGTGGCAGTCTGCCTTCAAGAGACGAACCTAGGACCAACGCATACAAATTTCCTTAAAGGCTTTACAGTTATAAGAAAGGACCGCGAACACTCCAGTCGTCTGTCAGGAGGTGTCGCTATTGTCGTTCAAGGCGGCGTCCCTACACGGAACGTTTCATTAAATACTCCGCACGAGGCAGTAGCTGTCACCGTTTTGTCATTTAAGACTGTAACCATCTGTTCATTATACATTCCTCCCCATAGCCATTTCACAACTCGAGATTTGGAAGATTTAATTGACCAGCTGCCGGAGCCTTTTGTTTTAGTTGGTGATTTTAATGCTCACTGCACTCTTTGGGGTAGCGATAAGAATGACCAAAGAGGACAACTTATCGAAGATTTCATTTTGACTAATAACATCTGTTTTTTAAATTCAGGCGCGCCAACTCATTTTTCACCCAGTTCACGTACTTTTAGCTGCATTGATTTAGCATTCTGCTCTCCCGACATTTTTACCGATTTTAAATGGGATGTACTGAAGACATCATGTGGCAGTGATCATCTACCTGCTATAATCAACCTCACATCAACACTACCCATTATATCTCACAAACCGCGCCGTTGGAAACTACAAATGGCAGACTGGTCTGTTTTCACAGAAAGTGCCAGGCTGGAGGAGCTCACATTAACGGACTTAAGCACTGAAGAAATAAATGAAAAATTTACTAACTGTATTATTTCTGCAGCCGAAAAGGTCATTCCGAAATCTTCTGGCGTTGTTCGCAAAAAACTTAATCCTTGGTGGACACATGAATGCACCATAGCAAAAAAGCAGCAAAATAAGGCCTGGGGAATCTTACGCAGGTACCCAATACATAACCTTCTAAATTTTAAACAAGCCAAAGCGAAAGCTCGATATATCCGGAGACAGGCAGAAAAATGTTCTTGGCAAAAATATGTATCTACGATTAACAGCACCGTTACATCCAAAAGGATGTGGGACCAGGTCAGAAAGTTTAAGGGGGACTACTCACCATACACGATACCCATACTTACACCTTCAGGCACTCAGACAACACTACAAGAACAAGCCAACATACTTGGGGAACATTTCTATAACATCTCTAGCTCGGCTAATTATTCAAACAGGTTCTTAAAATACAAACTGTCGGCAGAAAAAGAGAAGCTACCAACTGCGTGTATGTCAAGAGACGAATACAACGCTCCATTTACGCTACAAGAGCTTAACAGGGTTCTCTGTGCTGGCAAGAAAACTGCAGTAGGTCCTGACCGCATTCATTATTCCATGCTTGCACACCTGTCCCCAGCATCCGTAAATGCTCTCCTTAAATTTTTTAACAAAGTATTTGAATCTGGAAGCATGCCAACAAGTTGGAAAAACGCAATAGTTGTGCCTTTTTTAAAAAGAGGTAAATCCCCCACATCCCCAGGTAGCTTTCGACCCATTGCCCTCACAAGCTGTTTGGCGAAATCATACGAAAGTCTCGTAAATGCGAGATTAACTTTCACGCTTGATACACGTAACTCCATCGATTTTCACCAGTGCGGCTATAAAAAAGGGTGTTCAACGACAGACCACCTCGTCCGACTTGAACACGAAATACGTGAAGCATTTCTACAAAAACAGCACTGCCTGGCAGTGTTCTTCGACCTTGAAAAAGCGTACGACACCACGTGGAGATTTGGTATCTTACGTGACCTCGCCGCGTTAGGAATCCGTGGCAAAATGCTAAACTGTCTCGCTGATTTTATGTCAAACAGAACTTTCCAAATCCGTCTAGGCACTGTGCTCTCGCGCACATTTATCCAAGAAAACGGCGTGCCACAAGGTTGCGTACTTAGCACAACACTCTTTATAGTAAAAATGAACTCTGTCAACAAAGTTATTCCCACCTCCGTTATGCACTCCATATATGTTGATGATCTACAAATAGCATGCCACGCCTCAAACTTACGAACATGTGAAAGACAGCTCCAGATAACAATAAATAAACTAATGGAGTGGGCTGAGAAAAATGGCTTCCGCTTCGCTACTCAGAAAACTGTTACAGTGCTTTTTTCGCAAAAACGAGGGTTGTACTTAGACCCGGATGTAAAATTGAATGATGTTGCGCTGCCGGTTAAACAAGAATATAAATTCTTGGGAGTAATTTTTGACAAAAAACTAAACTTCCTATCCCACATTAAAACACTAAAGATTAAGGCAAATGAAGCATTGAATATCCTGAAAGTTTTATCTCATAAGCACTGGGGTTCCGACCGAACGTGTCTTTTACGTATTTACCGCTCTCTTGTTCGCAGCCTTTTAGACTACGGCTGTATTGTTTACGGCTCAGCCAGACAGTCCTACATCCAACGACTTGATCCAGTACATAACCTTGGATTGCGACTGGCAAGTGGTGCCTACAAAACCTCACCTATTCAAAGTTTATATGTTGAGTGTAATGAACCCTCCTTACACCAGCGCAGAGCATTACTCACTTTTTCCTACGTACTAAGAATTCAGTCATCACCACAACACATATGCTACAACATCCTCACACAATGCAACTCGCGCCTACACTATACAAATAAACCGAACATGATCAAACCGCTTGTCCTGCGATATGAGGAATATGTCCGGGATTATGACATTCCTTGCGAAGTCCTCGGGGTTGCCAGAAAGCCACAGCGTTTGCCCCCATGGTACGATTTTGAACAGTTATGTGACTGGACATTGACACATTTAAAGAAGAAGGACACCCCACGCGAACACATTACACAAGAATTCCGTGAACTTCAGGAGAAATATGAAAATAACGTGCAATATTACACTGATGGCTCCAAAACGAAAGAACACGTAGGTGTGGGGGTCATAACGGAAAATTGGGAAAAAGCATTCGATTGCCACAACACGCCTCTGTTTTCACTGCCGAAGTTTTCGCCATATGGGTTGTTGTGAAAAAAATTATCGCTGATAAACACACAAATGCAGTCATATACACAGATTCTTTAAGCACACTGAAGGCACTACATCTGAAATCTGAGTGTGAACCCCTGATTCGAGATATTTTAAACATGGTGGCTTTTAATGAATACGGGAGGTCAATTCGTTTCTGCTGGGTCCCAAGCCATGTTGGGATACCGGGTAACGAAGCAGCTGATACATATGCATTGATGGCAGCACACGAAGACATTACAAACACAGCACTCCCATACAAAGATAGCATCCGCGCAATTAGAAAAGCCCTAACGCTAAAATGGCAACGCGAATGGGACTGCTGTTCCGACAACAAGCTACATCTCACGAAACCCATAGTTGGGGAGTGGAAGTCATGCTATCATCAGGAGCGGTTCATCGAAGTAGTTTTGTGCCGACTACGCATCGGGCACGCACACATCACACACAATTACCTACTTAGGAAAGAAGACACACCAACATGCGAGAAATGTCAACAGCCACTAACAGTTATGCACATATTACTCACATGTGCGCAGATTGAAACACACAGACGAACACTCTTGCACAAATTATATGAACAACACATACCGTTACACCCTGCTCTAATTTTAGGCGATGATCCACTAGTCCCATTTTGTGACGTCCGTAAATTTTTAGACGACACTGGATTTTTACATAAAATATAGATTATTAACACAGTCTTTCACTTCATAAACTGTATTTTAGAACACCTCGTGTTTGGCGCAGCATAGCCTTAGCTGCTTTTGCGCCATTAAACCCCAATTAAACAAACAAACAAACAAAGGTGGCGCAACTGATTGCATCACTAATTACCGGCCGATATCGATACTTCCCGTTTTTTCTAAAATTATTGAAAAAGCCTTAAATTCTAGAATAACTGGACACATGCAAAATCATAACCTTATATCCCCGGATCAGTATGGCTTTCAAAGGGGTAAATCCACTGAATCTGCGTTACTTGAAATACGTGATAAAATTATTACCAATATAGAAAACCAGCAATACACGATAGGCTTATTTTTAGACTTTAATAAAGCATTTGATTCAATTAAACATGACATACTTTTTTCTAAATTACCTTTTTATGGAATTAGAGGCATTGCTTTAGACTTACTGCGTAGCTATCTATCACACCGCTCCCAATTTGTGGAAATCAACAGCATAAAATCAGATTTAGCAGACATTAGGTACGGCGTCCCGCAGGGTTCTATTATATGTCCTACGATTTTCCTTCTTTATATCAATGATATCGTGGCAATACCAGAAGCACCCGATATTGTATTATATGCCGACGATACAAACGTTTTTTTTTTTCTCCTCTGATAACATCTCTACTCTAATTCCTCTTATTAATAACTGGTTAAATTCCCTTTCAGTGTGACTATCGGCTAATCAGTTGAGCCCAAATGTTAAAAAAACAAAGTATATTGTTTTTACGCAGTTCGCATCTTCTTTAATATTTCAATCGCAACCACTTGAAAGGGTTTCCCAGTACAAGTTCTTGGGCGTACTCTTCCATGAAAATCTACGGTGGACGCATCACGTAAGTTATATTAAACGTAGCATAGCACAATTAATCGGTATGCTCAATAAGCATCGCACGCTGTTGCCTTTAAAACTTAAACGTCAGTTATACTTTTCTGCTATTCATTCTAGATTCCACTATTGTCGACTTATCTGGGGCGTCACTTCTAAGGCTAACATGGAAACTCTATTCCGAATGCAGATGAAGTGTGTTCGTAGTATTCATAACCTATCCATGTACGAACATACCTCTGAGTACTTTCACCAGGACAGTATTTTGAGTGTCGCTAGTCTATATAAACAAAAGTTATCCGAAAAAGCTTTTTTAGAATCGTGAGAACTTTTTTTCTATATATACTAATACCACAACTAACTACACCTTAAGAGCCAGGAACTTTATTAAGGTAAAAACTAGAACAAACTACGGCAATCAGCTTTTACAGTGGCAGATTCCTAATTTACTTAATGATGAGCATGCTTTATTTGATATCATGCATGATCCTCAACCATTTCAATATTCAGAAAGAAATCAAAAGTGTATTTTTCCAACAATTGACACCTGTTTTTTGTAATTTATTTCCTGTTTTTCGACTGATATGCAATTTCATGCGTTGCAACACTTTTTGTTCCCATGTGGCTTTTTGGCCTTCCTGTATCTTTCTGTACGCACTTTATTTCTTCATTTTCAATTTTTATACTTATTGTGTTACAATGATTTATTGTATGTATAATTGTATCATTCGTATATATAAGTATGTACATGTGTATAATGTGTATATATGTATTTATTTTTTGCCTGTTGTCTGCTGTGCTCGTGGCGCCCGGGGCGTGTATAGTCTCGCCTTTTGCTCCGGCGCCATGACAACCTTGTATTGTCAAAATTGTAATAAACTTCAAACTTCAAACTTCAAATTTCTCACTGCAGTCTCATGTGTGACTTCAATAGCCAACACAATTTTTCGTGTGTTGAGTCTAACATCTGTTATCTGATTTGGTGCCAAAACTCGGTGTCAAAATTCAGGAGTGAGGAATCGCGGCAGCAGCAACAGAATGAACCTTCATGCCTCTCACGCTTCAACGCGAAGGAAACGTTAAAAGCAAAGAGCATACAAAGCTACCGCCGCTTCGCGCACTCTGCAAACATCGCAGATCGCATTGAAGAGGAGGCCGGCGCGGGCGCGCACTTTGGCCACGTCCCAGATGGCTTTCAAGACACACGAGCGCCGTCAAGGCGTCCACATGGCGTCTACAGGCGCGTCCGCGATTAGCCTGGCCAACGCCGTATTAAACCCGGCGGATGTCTCCATTCTGGGTGGAGTGGGGCGAGGAGGACATCGAAGCACCCTAGCAGCCTCAGGAGCAGAACAACCCTCCTGTCCTGCCTGAACCTTGTGTCTCGCGCGCGACGGAAGACGGCCCTCATCCGGGCCCCGTTCCTCTCTCGCACACGCGAGATTGAACCGCGTTCGCCGACTCGCCCTCACACGTTTTCACTCATAGGGAATATCGCGGCTACGCCGATGGCAGAAATGGAACTGGAGTGTCCGTGTAATTGCTATCGCAGTAAAAGCAGTTATTTGTTTCTCTTAAGCGCAATGGTGGATGGCCGGTCTGTGAAATCGGCGATATTATGCTTGAAGCCGTGAGAGAAGCGAGCGCCGGATCAGGAAGGCCAACGTAAATATACCTCGTAGCGATGTTTCCATAGAAGGCTATGCATTCGAAATATGGTGGTTCTTCGGCGCTTCACGGGGCTTAGCGCCATCTGTATGGGAAGGGAACACTTCCGGCGGAAGGGAAGTGTTCCCTTCATCCGGTAAAAAGGGAAGTGATGTCCTTTTATTCTTCAACGCGCGAAATTTCCTGTGGTGGCCTGACATTAGAGCTGTATATTCAGACAGTCCGTCAGTCGACTAGATGGGCGTTTCGTGTTTTTAGCGCTCAAAGCATGGAAGGAAAGTTGAGCCGTACTGGTGTCGAAATCGCTCCCCTGAACCCGCCGTGGTTGTTCAGTGGCTATGGAGTTGGGCTGCTGGGCACGAGGTCGCGGGATCGAATTCCGACCACGGTGGCCGCATTTCGATGGGGGCGAAATGCGAAAACACCCGTGTACTTAGATTTAGGTGCACGTTAAAGAACGCCAGGTGGTCGAAATTTCCGGCATCCCCCACTACAGCGTGCCTCATAATCAGAAAGTGGTTCTGCACGTAAAACCCCATAATTTTTTTCGCTCCCCTGAATATACTATACTTTCTTTGGGCGCCGACAAAAGCTTTGAATGGAGAGTGCTGGTTCTATCGTCGGACACCAAACCCTTTGGCATGTGCAGTCGCACGAAAGCAACTAAAGTAAGCAATTATCTGGCTCTCGTAACTCGCCACTTTTGACTGAACAGGTTGAGAAACGATGAAGCTACCCGCGCCATCGAATTACGACAAACGTCGACAAGCAAAACAGCACAACGTTTGAGGCTGGCGTTTTCTAAAAGGTGAACTTTACGAGTATGCCTTTCTGCACACTTTATGAGCTGCATATTTGAAAGCGATAGCGGCCTCTTTCGATGAGTGCTAAAAAATATATTTATCGATACTGATAAAATAAAATAGAGTTTTTTTTCTGTACTCGTCACGCACATCTAAAATAAATTAGGAATTTTATTGTCATTCAGTGAATCTAGCTGTCTCACTTTAAAATAAAAACAAGTTTTTCTTTCCCCATGTTTGTTCCCACGAAACATAGTCACGCTACAATCGCTGCTCCCATAACCACCCTTGCTGATGTCGGCGGCAGTTTGTTTTGAACAGGTTTCGTCCGAAGCTTGGTGATTTATTTGTATCGACCTTGGGAAGGCGCCGAGCGGTGGAGCATAGAGTCGCCGCGTTCGCGCCTTATCCCTTTGCGCTTCGAAGCCGCGTTGCTCGCTGTGCATGATCGCGGCGTCTCATAAGAAAGGGCACTGGGTGTGGCACAGCAGGCGTTGCATGGTCAAGAGATGTAGCGTCCGCTAACGGATTCGTGCCCTATCCTCTCGTGCTTCGACGCTCTTCCTCTTCACAATCTGTCTCTCTCTCTCACTCGCTGTTCATGTTCGCGGCATCCATACACTTGCGCGTGAGCCGAGTTCCCGAAGTGAAACATCACTGTAAATTGTTGTTGATGTGTCCAATTTGTAGGCATGCTCCCGAAGAAAAAAATTAACCGACGATAACGATACTCTCAAGTGTAAGTTTTGAGCACAGCTGCCCAGGTGTTTGCAATTTGTGATATACTTTTATTTTATTTTTATTTATACAATACTGCAGGCCCAAATAGGAGTCGAAGCGAGAAGGGCAAAATATATAATTATCTACATATGCACGTATATATATATATATATATATATATATATACAACACACCATATGTAAATACCAGAAGAAAACAAAAATGAAAGCGGCGACTAATAAGATTAAGAAAAGGTGCACTGAAGGAAGACAACTTCACAAACATTAGAGGAGTATCACACGCACATATGAGCACTTCCAACCACTATCAAGAGAGGGAAAAACAAGGATCAAGTACCAGCAGTTGAACCAACGAGCATTGCAAAATACTGAAAACTATAGAACATACCCTAAAGGGAAGGCTGAAGCACTAATAAGCCGACAGAATGGCGACTGCCAATCCGACTGTTTGCTTTTGTAACCTAAGCGCCGGGGCTGTTGCAGCTGCCTAGGCGAAGACAAGAAATTCCGATGGGACACAAATCTATTCCTTATGAACAGCTCATTTAATAATGTTAGAGCTACTAGACAATAGCCAAGGAGCGTCAGAAATGTACAGTGTTCAATGACGGAAACGCAAAACTAGGAAAATGTTATTTCAACAAGCCCTTTTAGAAAAATAATAGAAGTCATGTCGGCAGCTTCGTCAAGCTTCCGATCTACGCCCGTACTGGGGCTTCTTTTTGGAGGATGCGTACCGACTTGGCTACTAGCTGGGCCCGCCGCGCCAACTGTTGCTGGTCAAGCGGGTTCCAACGGAACACAATGGCCTTTCAATTTTCGAGAGTAGCATTTTGGCGCGGCGATGGTGGGCGTATATGAGCACGTCGTTCTGGAGCGATAAAGGTTGCGTACTCGCCGCAGTGTGGACGTTTGTAGGAGTAGAGTGTAGGGTGAATAGGATGGTATTCACCCTACAGGATGGAGTAGGATGGTAGCAGGATTAAGTGCGCGCGGGAACGTCTGTAGCTGCCTCCACTGAACAGCTGCTTCTCTCGAGAAGGTTTTGT
Source organism: Dermacentor albipictus (assembly GCF_038994185.2). NCBI lineage: Eukaryota > Metazoa > Arthropoda > Arachnida > Ixodida > Ixodidae > Dermacentor > Dermacentor albipictus. Next base: position 78,681,153 of record NC_091829.1, on the reverse strand, counting down.
TAGCACGGAGTAAAGACGGCGCTATAATCTATAGTGATGGAGGAGGGGACGATAAGTACGTGTATGGACTCGACTTCGCGGACATGGTCTAGTAGGTGCAGCTCCCGGATGACAAAGGCTCGGGCGAACGCGTGGGGTTGCTGCATGTTGCGATGGGAATCGTGTCCTTGGGTTGATACGATGCTGACACTGGGTGGCATTATGGTAGCCCGGCAAATGATGCGATTGGCCGCTTTGGAGAGTCGGCCTCATATTAAGCTACGATAATAGGTCTGGGAATCAGAGATCACGTTGACGTGTTCTAGCGTGTTCGTGTTCCATTTGGTTTTCGAGGGATGGCAAGGTAAATGGACGGAACATCTGCTAGAATGATGGGAGTTACCTTAAACGGGGCCTACGCTAGACCTTGCAAGGTGTGGTCGATCACTCAAGCCTAGTGGTCTTGCCGACCGAGGTGCGCAGACGTGTCTACATAGATGATGCTGTATGAATTGATCGCCATGTTGCTCTTTTAGCGCACTCGGACGAGTTTGGCGATGTTCAGCGTGGAAATCTGGTTGTTTATTTTGTGGCAAGCAGACGACCATTTTGCACTGCCAGATTTTTTGGAGGTACTGCTTCGGTGTTGAAGTCGAAATCTACAGCAGGGTACCCTAGGCGGTGGACGACGGTGCCGCCTGCTGTGGTGATTACTAGGCGCTCTCGTTAGTTGATTATGTGTGCCTCGGTGGTTCCTGTAGCAGCATTGCCGACGCCTATAGATCTTAAGCAGAGAGCATAGAGCATGTTTGTAAGCCTTGCTATGTAACTTGTCTGCTCTGCACAGCTTATTTGATGTGAGCGACAGGCAAGTAGCTGAATAGGCTTCTTCGCTGACGAGCACAGTTTGTATGCGAAGACTTGTAACTTGGTCCTCCTGCAGGCCCTGATGCCGAGCCATCCTTGTTAGTTTGGGATACTACGTTCTATAGTAAGAAATCAAGCTCTGTGGTCTGAAGAAAGATTCTTCCGGGAAAGCGAATCCAATCGCGCTCCTATGCCTTCCGAGCTCGTTCTGAGCTCAGAGCTAACCAGGAGGCTAGCATATCGCAGAGAGAGACAAATAATTGTCGTCTAGAAGCAAAAGGGATAGAGAAAGTAGAAATGTAGTTCTGCGGAAGCGTGCAAGGTTACGGAGAGCTCCTGGGCATTTCCATTGTAGATACGTGGTGTTGTCGATGGGAGGACAATTATCCCTTTTCATAAGCTTTCCTCCATATTAGAGGCATGTGCACTGCGCTACCCTGCACATTAGGGATTGCGTGGCTTTTTGTCGAACTTTGTGACACGAGTACCCGACTTGGTTTACCTCGTGCCTGAAGGAATTGCATGCGACAATTTGCATCTGTTTCGGTAGATAAGGAATCCCACAGTCCAACAGCATATTGCAAAGGGCAAATCGTTTGACGAAGAAACGGTCTAAGGAGTAGCCAAATCTACAGCTGTTCCAGCGGCTGCCAAAGGTCACCGCTGCATTGCCTATAGCAAGCCTGTCCACCTGCTTCATCTTTATATTTGTTATCTGATGATATCAAAAGCGGCTGTGGTTTAGACGTATAAAGCACTTAGAAATTGTGTAAAACAAATTTCATCAAAATAGAGCCGATACATTATTTAAAAAGAAATTAGTACAGTTATGTCCCGCTGACACATAAGAGAGCCTACAAATGTGGGAAAACTTTGTTGCACTGTCTCGTGACGCCACCATCTTGTGGAACGCTTCACCAGGTTTTTGGCACGAAACGGCCCGAAAGAAGTTTCTCAAGTTGGCACTTCACGAGTTGCGCTGAGGAACTTTTTGCGCACCTCATTCCCAGCAGTAGAACACCAGCTGCCTCTGCGCCTCTTGAGAACCTTCATTGCATTGTGTTCTGTTCTTACGAATCTCACCTGATCGCATACACCAAAAAAATGTTCGCCATTTTTTTTCCTTCTTATTGCTGTCGATAGGGTCGAGTGCTGCTGCTGTCCCTGAATTTCTGCGAATTTCACTGCAATATTTCAAGGCACCATTCACCACAAATAAGCTTAGCGAGAAACGACGCAATATTGCGGACTTTGCTTTGATGCCTATATCGCTGACGTTACCGCAGAAATTTGCAAAAAAAACACACGATGGTTGGGAGCTGAAACTGACTTTCTAAAAAATCACAGGAGTAACTTGACCGCATTATGATGGGCAGGTTTTTTGAACCAAACAGGGAGAAAATTCAAAAACTTTCCTAAAGAACAGAACAAATTTTAACTTAATTATGGCACTACCGCCACCTGTTGAGAGCGTGTTAAAACGCTTTTTTTTAGCTGAGATTATCGTAGGTTATATTTGCGGCCCCGTCTTATTGCGCTGGTAGTGATGGGCGCTGGCGGAAAACATGTTTTCTGCAGAAAGTGGAGCGCATCTTTCCCGCGGTACCACAAAGGAATAGAATAGAGTGCATCAAATTTATGCAGCTCGGACTCCACAATTGAAAGGTAGTTGATGAAGGCGCCTTTGTGATAATGTTATCAATATACAAAATAAAAGAAACTTCTTGTGAATTTAATATTTGTACAGGAAATACTGGCGCAGTGTGCATAAAAAATACTGAAAAGGTAAGATTGAAGTTATGTCTTTCGGCAAGGTAGTTCAAAGGCTGGCTGCAGTGTTTGTAAAGTTTGAACATTCGAAAGATATCGGTACCATCACGATCAAAGGGCCATTGTCTGTGGAGCCAACATTTATGGCAGGGCCACGAGATACCACTTTGTATAACGTACTTTGCTTCTCAAGGTGCCTACGTAAGTTACTTAACATTATTTTTAATTTGAATGCATTCAAGAAAGAAGGCACATGTGGCACAATACACCTGGAGAATTAGCATTAAGGTTTTATCTAACTTACGCTTGAACAAGATATGTTACGTCTAGGGCTAATACAAAATTAGAGAAAGGTGACCAGCCGATACTGACACCATGGTCGAAATAAGACTTCATATTCGCAGTGCCGCCCTAAAGGCGAATCACCGATTGCGATAGAAAATTAGTTGATGGTTGTAAGCAGTAAGGATAGTTGTTTTGTTGGCCGTGTAAACTTGTAAAGGTTCACTTACTAACAAAATAATTATGATAGAATGTGCATTCTCGACTTAACGAGGACGTGGAAAGAAACATGCACACAAAGACAGCGCTGTCTCTGTGTGTCTACCTCTTATTACGTTCTTGTTCAGTCATGCTTACACATTCTATTCCGTATTGAAACCAACTAACCCGCCAACGTGCGTTAACTAAATTAACTACCCTGGTGTCCCGCGCGCGCAGGTAGACTTGAACACATCTCGCTCTATGCGCGCGCCAACTCGCCGTCAAAATTCTTGAGTGAGGAATCGCGGCAGCAGCAAGCGAATTGACCTTTATGAATGTCGCGCTGCAATGCGAACGAAACGTCGAAAGCAACGCGCATACGAAGCTATCGGTACTACACGCGCTGGGCAAACTTCACAGATCGCTTTGAAGATGAGGCCCGCGCTGGCGCGCACTTTGGCAACGTCGCAGATCCCTTTCACGACACACAAGCGCCGGCAGCGCGACGCTTGATGACGCGCGACCAAGAGGATGACGGTGCTGATGATGATAGTAATCTAAATAAAGGAAAGACGCTTGATTCTGCATCCTAACAGCTTCCAGAGAAGAACGGCCCCCCTCCCTCGTTTGAACCGCTTGCCTCAAGCGTGACAGGAGTGGGCACTCCTCCACGCCGTGTTGCTCGCTCCAACACGTGAGATTAAATGGCGTTCGCTGGCTCCCCTTTAAACATTTCCATTCATTCGTAACCTCACGGCTACGCCGGCGCCGACAACAGAAACGTACCTAGATTGTCCATATAATTGCTATCGCAATAAAACCAGTTTTTTTGTTTCTCTTATGCGTTAGCGTAGATGGCCCCTCTTTGAAATCGTTGAAATTATGTTTGAAGCCGAGAGAGGAGCGAGTCCGGAGGAGGAAGGCACTGAGCCGTGGAGAAAAGAGTCGCCGAGTTCGCGCGTTATCCGTTTGTGCTTCGACGCCGCGTTGCTCACAGTGCATGTTCGCGCCGTCTCTACTTTGCATGTGTAGCAATAAGAACATTCGGTGTGGCACTGCAGGCGCTGCACGGACAAGATTGATGTAGCGTCCGCTAACGGGCTCGCGCCCTTTTCCTTTGGGCTTCAACGCCGTGCATGCTCGAGCCATCCGTACAATTGCGCGTAACTTGAGCTGACTAAGTGAGACATCACTGTAACGTTTTGTTGATTTGTCCACTTTGTAGGTATGCCCCCGAAGGAAAAAAATCACCGACGACAACAGTACTATCGAGCGTGAGCTTGGAGCGCAGCTGTTTAGGGGGTTTCAATTCACTACATATTGTGGCAGAGAATTTGATTCTGAGCTACAGGGACCTCTGAGCGGCGGGTGAGCCTCTGCTCGGGCAGCTCGTGTATCACCAGCCGCACACAAAGCACTTACACCGATTGCGTCAATCATTGATCAGAAAGAAAGGATTAACATGACAACATGTCGCAAGCACAGAGCGCATTCTCTAGCGGCGTTATCGCAAGCGATGTAGCACATGCGCACTAGGTCCGACGCCCGCGCCAGCTTTTGTGTCCATATATGGTATCGGCTGACGCGCTCACCACCTGCCTCGTCACCGCCGTACAACACGTGCCGTGCAGTAGCTCCGCTTTCCTCCTCATGCTTGCACTGCAGCCTCGTCCTCAGCTCTCCTCACGCTCTCTTCCCTATCGCCGTCTTCCATGCCCCGCTGAGCTCTGCGTTCGCTCTTTCATCCTTCGCATTGCTCGGTCACTCAGTTACGCCAAGGGACAACGACGCGAATGCTCAACGCAGGAACGGATGCCTAAGCGCTTCGTTCTAAAGGTTAGGCCAGAAAAAGAAATATTTGACATACATGAGAGATAGGGAATGACAAATATTGAAAATTATACAGACATGACAAAGCAGTCAGACACTGCGGCTGTTGAACACTCGCAGGCATCTTCCATCACATTTGGCTTTATGATGAGCTCTTTGTCGTCCTTAACAATGTCAATTCAGTGAAAAGCACAGAAGTGCGGGTAGTGCGTGGTTAATGAAAAGCCGTAAGAAAACACGTACAATGCATGTGTTATCACGCCTTTATGCTAACCACATAGTTTTCCTCCCAAACTTGGGTGATTTGCGGTTCATTGAAATAATGAACTTGGACTAACCCGACCGAATCGCTATCCAAAGTACTCTAAACCAGGGCATAGTCTTGAGTTGCACTTTTTTACCACCCGTTTTGTAAACACATACTTCGGTGAAAACTCAGTCCATACTTCATCGTAGTTACGAAGCATTCCCCCAGAAAGTAGATTAGGATCTTCAAAATCACACTTGACGCTGTAATTTATCAGCAAAGGTGGAATGAAGACGCAGTACGAGGGTAAAATGAGAGGCTGGCAAAGCATCCAGCCGAGGGCTTTTGATATTTGATGTCCCTCGTGTAAGCATTCGCATATATAAGTAACCTGTAGGGCGGCTTTGTTGATGTTATTGGGAATATGAGCGGTCGCTCATATCTGGCACTGTTCCTTCTGTACACCCACAAAGGCTTAAGTTTAAGTGTTTTCGCTTGAATTCTGCGGAAAGTGAGACAACGAGTGGCGAAAATCCAGGATGCTGAAAACGACACATTTAAAAAAATAAATGCGGAAAGGTAACTAGATAAAATATTCTTGTCAGGGAATTTTGAAATTTGTTTCCTTGAAAACTTTTCGGGGATAAGTTATTTACGAATGATACGGGAGATCTGTTTCACCGTTGTCCTAAGGGGTTTAATGATGTGGTACACCCGAAAGGCCGCAGTCCGAGGACTCGCATTTTCTGGACCACCATTATCTGGCTGTCCCCTAGAAAAGGTTGACTGGCTCGTGAGTTTGACGGCCTCGACCTCGGATCTTGATCAATCCTGATTTATCGGGAGCGCAGCTCATTCCGCTGCAGCGAGCGAAGGTTTCAACAGCAGTCGCTGCTTCTTGCAGGATTTGTTCTTTTCGTCCTAAGGAACCGCTGGTTGTCCATAGGGTAATATCGTCTGCATATAACGCGCACCCCATCCCGGGTATGACGTCGAGTGTTTTGGCTAAGCGTCTCAAGCCGATATTGAAAAGAAGGTGGGAGAGTATCGCCCCTTGCGGTGTACCTCTTCTGGGCATGGGAAAAGGGTCCGAGCGCGCAGTGCCGATGCCTATTGTCGCGATGCGAGAGGTCAGGAAAGAGAAGGCGTAGTCATAGATAGTTTGTCCACAACCGATGTCATTTCGCTCAGATAAGGTAAGTTCATGTGAAATAGAGTCGAATGCGTTTTTCAAATCAAGAGCTAGGACGATATGTTCAGCACCTACCGTGGTGTTGCAAAGAACTTCTTCGCGAAGTAGCAGGAAAAGATCTTGTGTCGAAAATGTTAGCGAAAACCGAACATGTTTGCGGGAAATAGGTCACCTTCTCATAAAATTCACCTTCTCAAATAATATGCCAAGACAGGAGGTTAGTGATATCGGTCTGAGATATTGTAGATCATGAGGTTTTCCTGCTTTCGGAATAAGCACGATTCTGGCCTCCTTCCCCTGTTTTAGAACTACGCCCCTCTCCCACATCTCTTCATTAAAATACCGAGTAAGCTGTTCTAGGTGCTCGTCGCTGAGGTTCCGGCTCATAGCATTTGTGAGCTGATCTGGTCCTGGAGCAGTATTTTTCTTCGCAGCTTGCGCTGCCGCGATGGGTTCTCTCTTAATTATCGGGGCGTCTAGCACCGCGTTTTCTTGCTCTTGGTATGACAAGGCGCATAGGGGAGTTATTACTGCGCCTACCTACTTCTCTTTAGGCTTAGTGACGAGGGTTTGATCTGTTCCTCTAAAATCTCCGGCAAGTTTTTGAAGGGTGCGGTTATTGGCTGTTCTGGATTTTCCTCGTTCCATTATGCTGAAAAGTATCGCCCATGTCTTAAATGCGTGTAACGTTTCGCGTAGTGAGTGGCAACAACTCACCAAAGTCGCTGCTTCTAACGTCTGTACGAAAGCGTTTTCCCGCTCGGATATTTCAGCAATCCTGTGGCGCATTTTGGGATTAAGTCGCTGTTTTTTCCATCGTTTAGTTAGCCCCCTTCTGCCTTCTCGCATAAGTATAGTAGATGGTTGTCAACTACAGGCGTTTCCGCTGTGAGCGCTAGCCGCTTAGATGTTGCTTTATGATCCTCTCGTATGTGCGTTGCCCACACTTCAGCGTTCTCAAGTGATAGCTCCGGCATGGGGATTTTGCGATAATTTGCCCAGTTCGTGATTACCACCTGGCCAAAGGGTCGCCGAATTTTCGGGGAGCCGAGCGTCACGCTGATGATGAAATGGTCACTGCCTAGATTCTCTCCTAGAATGGTCCAGAATACCTCGTCGACATTATTTGTGAATGTGAGACCTGGGAAGGTGTCTGCACTGACGCCGTTACCTAATCTCGTCTGGTTTCGAGGGAGAATGATGAGTTGGAGATTATATGCTTCGGCCGCTCACTCGAGCTCCCAGCATTTGAGGGTGACTTTCCGGTAACCCCAGCTGGTGTGAGGGGCATTGAAGTCCCCAAGTAGCAGTATTCTATCCTGGGTGCCGGAGTGACGCATGACGTACCGAATGAGGGCCTCAAAATCGGCCCTCCTGTCTTCAGGTGGGCCATACACGTTCGTGATTATTGTTTATGCCTTGCTACGCTTCTGCGGTAGTATTGTTATGATTTGGTGGTTGATGCTGCTAGTCGACAGATAATCTATACTGGTTGCTATGTCCTTGAGTAGCATCGTCGCGACCGTAGGGTAGTCTGGGTGGGATATCGTGTAGTAGCCAGTAAATCTGACCATCTTGTTACCGATCTCTTGCAAACAAATACCATCAGGTTTGACTGGGAACGTGTTAATGTATTGCTGTAGAGGTGCCACGCGTTTGTGGAAGGTGTGGCAGTTCCCTTTCCGAATTTCGAGCATTCTACTCACCAAGAATAGTGCTTTCGCTGTCCGAGCTTGGTATGGGTCGCGAACGGCCGGTACATTGAGCACTGAGGCTATTGCTGGCTCGCTTACGAACCATGCTCTTTACACTGCCACGGATTCGTCGACGCAAGTATTTAGGCTTTGAAATTCTGCGTACATCTGCTGCTGAATATTATGCATAGTTTGTAATTGGTGCACAACTTGTTGGAGTGTGATCTCCATGGAATACGGCGTCGTTACAACCTCGAGAGTCGTGCCTGCGTACATCTGCTGCTGAATATTTCACATATTTTGAAACAATCTATCAATCGCCTCTTACTAATCTCTATTGTGGACATGTTTACTTTTCCACTGCTCTCGCTGAACCCAAAGGCTTCAAGGAGGCCAGTGCCGATCTGCCGAGGCGAGTGCCATCGGGAGGTATTGCAAGTAACCGGGCGCGCCGCCCAGTGGCCTCCGAGATACTCACGCCCCGGCGCGCGCAAATGGTGGACACCATGGCCGGTATATGGATGGGGAAACGCTAGAAAAAGCGTTTCTTTGAGTTTTGTCGAATTATAATACGATGCTGTCATGTTTGTAGGTTGTGTACAAATCGTACTTTACAATTTTTCTACGTATTTTACCTTGAGAAATTCAAATAATTCAGTAGCTTCCGTCTGGCACCTGGAGGGCCTGGGTATGGCTGCTTCAAAACTCTTTTTGCAGACACCGTGTCTCGCTCTGGTCGACGAAGGCGTTCCGCCAATGTCGGATTTTTTGCGACATGGGGCCGTTAGCGCTATCGCGTCAAAACGCCTGTGTTCCATGCACGAGGCGCGTGATAGAGGCTCCCTGGTGGTCAAAAGTAATCCGGGGTCCTGCACTACAGCATGCCCCATGATCAAATCCCAGTTTTGGCACGTAAAAGCCAAGAGTCATCATCTATGCTCTGGTGATATCGTCGCCGGAAAGCTTGTTTTGCAGCACTACGCTTTTCTTCTCACGCTTTCGCCATATCCTCCTCCTCCGCTTTCCTTCTCGTGGATCCGCTGCACCCTCCTTCTCCGATGTCCTCCTCGCGCTCTCTTCGCTATAGCAATCTTTCATCTCCTGTTGCGCTCCGCGTTCACTTTCATACTTTGCTGTTTTCCTCTGCTCGGTTACGAGGGACAACGCCGACGCTCGCCTCCGGAAGGTGGACCTAAGAGCTGCGCTACAAAAGTATCACAGTTTTGCCATAAGACTGACACATTTAATGCGATAGTAACATGGTATTGTTTACACGTGTACTTGTTTTTCTTTCTCGAGAGACCTTTCTTTTTTTTCACCGTCTCACAAAGGGTAAACGTTATCGCTCAGTGCAGGACGCACATGCATATATCGGATGTTTTTCTAATGTTATCGATGGTTGTATCTGTTGTCTGCTGTCACCGAACTTTTCGTAATCTAATCGTATGCGTCAAGTGAATTGTGTAGTACTTTAGGGAATACAAACCGGCACCAGCGATTATTCGGGAACGTTCGATGACTTATGCTTAAAAGCAGACGCGTTTGCCCCGCAGATGAGCTTTCGACGATAGACGAATGTGTTTGCCGCTATAATTGTGCTACGAGTGTAACTTGCTTTTGTGGGGACAGCCTCGCGCAATAAAAGTTAGATTCGTTGTTTAGTTCCGCCACTTCTTTGTCACTCAAACGAGACACTGAATTATACGTAAGACTCCTACCCGTTTTCTTAGCATGAATTCAGGAAAACATAAGGCGCTGACTAAGTAACACTACGCTGTTGTGTTAGGGGTTCCCCGTTTCAATCCTGCCGTCTGGCAATCCCATTTATTTTACTAATTAAAGCCAGCGTCTTTCTTAGCGACTTTACCACGACTACTGGTCATTGAGTACGTTTAAAACCTCCCTCCTGGGCAGATCACGGAGATAGTGCACAGCTACGTCAATAAAATAACATCACGTCCAGGTTTGAGCTCTGTTATTGTTTCGCATCCATAACATTAGAGGGCAGCTCCTATGCGCCCGTTCCTGCCGCGAGCATGGGCGTTGTCCCTCGTGACCGACCGAACGAACACATCGAAGGATGAAAGCAAATGCGGAGCGCAGCGCAACATAAGGGACAGCGACAGAGAAGAGAGTGCGAGGACGAAAGCGTATTAAGAGGGCGCAGCGGAACTATTTGCGGCGAGGAGTTACGGAGTCGCCATCTATCGAAAGCGCCTCGCTGGCGTAGTATGAGGGATCACGTGGAGCGCTCCTCATAAGCTTTGCTGTCAGCGCTGACTGAAAACACCACGCGGGAGCTCTACCGGACATTTCTGTAAGTACTTTTAAAACGAGAGAAGTTTTTTACTGCCTAAAAAACAATCTTGGGCAAACTCGTTTACAGACGCCATCTCTTTACCGAATACATGCAGTGAACGCCACTGCGCGTGGTCGCCGCAATGGAGTCTCCCGACCCGGCTTCTTGCGTGAAAGGTAGGTAAACGCTGAGAGCAAACTATCCGAAATATGTTCTTATAGTGTATGTATAACTAAATGGAGCGTAATAGAATGAAGCCTCTACGCAGCGATCGCCCAGATTCGCAGCGATCGACTGCGCGTCTGCACGCTTGTCCGCGCACTGTTTCGCTTTCGCCGCGTGAGCGTTTTCGCACCGTGCCGTGAACTTTAGGCCACAGAATAAGAGCATTTTACATTAAAAAAGCAACCATCGTTGCGTGCGCGCTATCAGAGCTGTTCAAAAATAATTTCATTGTAGAGCTTTCGACGGCTACGGGCAGGGAACTGTGATCTGCCGTCGCGATGACTCAATCTTTTTTTTTTCTCCCTAATTCTAAGGACGTTTCAATATTATTTCTCGAGCTGTGTGTACTGTATGTTGATCGGTGTTCCCATCGTGCGATTTCCCGCTGCTTCTTTCATTATTCATAACACAAACATGCCCATATGCCATGCTTTTTTCTATCGGCTTCTTACCGCTCCCTTTCCACTCAAGTGAACTTGCCAGTATCTATAGCATCGACAATTTTATAGACCAAACCATCATGACATTAGTCGAGCAGCGGACTCGGGTGAGCGTCTCAGTGCGCGTTTTCGAACATCGCAGACCCGGCACCCTAGCAGAAATCTTAGTCGCGTCTGGGCTTGCTGCATACCCGAGTTGTAGCCGTTGACTGTTTGCCGGTTTTGTTTCGCGAACCAAGCTTCACGCAGCTTCTTGTCCTACGGCTACTTGTGAATAAGGCTGACATCGGGCTCCGTTGCGTTCGTCCGGCACTGCGGCACCGAGCGATAGCCTACCATGCTACGCGCCGTCAAAGGCAGCCACTACCTATTGTAGTGCTTTCAAGCCTTGTAAAGTAGACACTAGAAGCGGGAAAATCTCGCCACTAAATGAGGACCGCAGCGTACGAGGGAATTCAAACTCTCGTTTTCAGCTCGCTTCAGCGCTCCCGAAGCAGCCGACACGGCCGCTATGTCCACGTGATCCCAAATAGGACGTGACGCCGACGGTGGCGCCAGCTTCTCCAATGGTGGAGCTTGAGGCCAATAGGAGGAAAGCGCAGGTGGAGGGTATGGTGAAAGTGTGAGTAGAAATTTCACTGACTATTACGAATGCGAAATTTAAGTGCACGGTACTACGCTTTCCTTCTCATTCTTTTGCCTTACCCTCCTCATCCGCTTTCCACTCCGCCCTCTCTTCGCTGTCATCGCTTTTTTCAACCCCAGCTGCGCTTTGCGTTCGGTCTCATCCTTCTCTGTGCACGTTCGCTCGGTTACGCGACAGAAAGCCGATGCTGGAGGTCGCCTCAGGAACCCGTGCGGCACCTAAAAGCCGCGTTCTAAAACATTTGATTGAAGGTACTAAATGGGCTCGCATTCCCGCACGTAAGTAGTTTTAAGTGGCTCTACCAACGTTTTGTACTCAGAACTGTTGTACATATCACTTTCAATTAGTTTATTATACATAGCAAAGTAGAATACAGTGCGTCATATTTATTTATACAATTGGGACCCCAACACTCACAGTGAGTTTTGGAAGGGGTCCCTATGATAGATATTGGTAATTATGTAAATGCAACAATATCATATACATGGGTGTATACATTAAAAATAAAGGCAAAACGTTATCGAATATACAAAAGGAAACTAACGTTTTGTTAATTTAAGAAATTTACAGGAAGTACTGGCGCAGTGATTTCTAAGAAATAAACATGAGCCATTCGACTTTGAAGCGAATGACCAGCGAAGCTGTTGAAACCACCACTACAACCTCTGAGGGTGTTATGCAGTGCTTTATTGCTTTAGAGTAGTGGCAGTGGTGATGTTATAGTAATGGTAGGAATGGGCGTAATTGTAATTTTGACACCACACCGCGCCGCATTGCCCTGTTGCAACAACATTGAGATCAGTTCTTAGACTGCCTATTTTATATACGAAAGGCTAGAGACGTCACACCCTATGACGAAAGCTGGGGTCACCGCGGTAGCTTGTGTAACCGTAATGTTTACCGGGACACGTTTGCGGAGAACGCTACGTGCTTCGCATTGCTATCACGAGCGCCTTATGATGAATTATGGGGTTCTTATGCTTTCTTTAGCTTGTTCTTCATTGAAACGTATGCTGTTCTGTATGCAGTATGCGTGATTTTCTGTGTTTCTGTCCCCTCGTTTCTGAAGAGTAGGCAGGCATTGTGCCCCTTCCGGTGGCAGTTTCCAGAGTGCTCCTTGATTCGAATGTCCTTTCAAGCGTATAGGTGCTTCCGAAACAACACAAAGAATATAAGCACTGTTCACTGCACTGCTGAGTGTTTGTACCATATGTCTTATCGGGATACGAGCGATACGTCTTTACGTTCTTATGGGGATATGAGCCATTGATCGATCATGAGAGCTTGTGTTCAGGGTGAATAAAAATTTACGGAACCATAGCCACATATAGTTTCGCTGTAAAATACTGAATGGATGATGATTAGGTTACGTCTATAGGAAGGGCAATTAAAAGACTGGCTGCAGTATTTGTAAAAGAAATTGTTCCCTAATGTGTTCGTGCACATGAAACTGTTAATAACGGAAAGACATCTCTAAACTCAGAGGACATCGATGGCACTGTCTTTAGAGCCAATCTTGATTTCAACGCCATGATATGCCACTTTATATACCCTACAAAGTTTCTCAAAGTAAAATGTTCCATAATTTGTGTGCGTACGTGAATGTTAACGGAAAGTCATCGTTAAGGAAGTGCTGCAAGTCCCAGGAATTGTCTTCGGAGCCAATTAGTACGGCAGGGCCATGAAATACCACATTGTACAACTTTCATAGTTACTCAACATACCTATGTAAGTTAATTAACAATACTTTTTATGGTATTGTGCTGAGAAAAAAAAAAGGCTGATATGGCGAAATACAGGTGCGCACGCAGCATTAAACGTTTATCTAACTTATGCTTGAAAAAAATTATGTGTGATTTCGCTATCTCAAACACCAGAGACCGGCGGAGGTCGGGGATGTTAAGGCGTTAAAAAAATCCACGCTGTCTTCATATGTCGGGGGAGGGGGGGGCGGGTGCCGTGTGGGAGACGGCGCTCCACTCTGCCTCGCAAGGCTCCACCCACCCTCGCCGCGTCGCTATGCTGCGCGATGCTATTTTAATACTCTGCTTTCCCACTTTCACTCAGCTCACCCTCCCCCAGCTGGGCATAGCTTTCAACTGCGAACGTCAAGAGAAACCCAGCGAGGTTCTAACGCATCCACTGTAAATAAAAAAAAAACTTTGTAACTTAAGTAGTTTCTCAAGGTAAATTATTCCATAATTTCTGCGTGTACGTGACAGTGCTGGTTTAGAAAACGGTATTTCAAGAGGAGTCGATACGAACATGAAGTCACAATCACTGCACAGTTCCACTAGGTGGGTAAATGCGCAAAGAAGCATTGTATACATGGCACGTTTTTAAAAAGTGTCTCTGTCCACACTCACTTACATATAACCATAGAGGCCCACGGGAACGCACAGTTACACGTAAGCCGATTGTCACAATACACAAAATCATGTGTAATATTTACAGTGCACACAATGGTTATGTGCAATTATGACGTGACTGCTAACAGCGGAAAGACATCTTAACGGTCGATGGACATTGGCGGTACTGTCTTTGGAACCAATCCCTATGGTACTTATGTAAGTGAAAAATATTTTTACATCTCATTATTTTGCAAAAAAATATCTGGTGTAATACATTTGTACGCGTAGCATAAGCCTTTCAACTAACATGAACTGGAAAAAAAGATGCACCGCGTAGTGGTAATAGAAAATTAAATAATATACGTTACCAGCCGCTACCGACAACCACCGGGGAAACATTACGCTTTCATTATAGCGTTAGGTTGTAAGAAAACACTAATAAGCTTCTCTGATGCGTAAGCGTAGATGGCCCATCTGTGAAGTCGTAGATATAATGGTTCAAGCCGTCAGGGAAACGAGCGCATAAGAGGAAGGCGGCTGGCGGTGCAGAAGAGGATCGCCGCATTTGCGCCTTTTCCGTTTGGCCTTCGACGCCGTGGTGCTCGCTGTGCGTGTTCGCGGTGTACATACGCTTTTGCGTAACCCGAGTTCAAGAAGGGATTCCTAACTGTAATCTTTTGTAATCAGTTTTAGCTATTCATCACAACAAAAAAATTCACCGACGATTACGATACTCTCGAGTGTGAGTTTTTAGCGCCGCTGTTTAGGTGTTTTTAGTTCGCGAAATATTGTGGCAAAGAATTTGATTCTGAACGACGAGGATCTCTCAGCGGCGGCGCTAAGCCTCCGCTCGAGCAGCTCGCTTATGAACAGTGGCAGACGAAGCATTTACACCGATTGCATTGCTCATTGTTCAGAAAGAAAGGGTGAAAAAGGGAACACGTCGCACGCGCGGAGCGCATTCCATAGCAGCGTTGCCACAAGTGACGTAGCGCATGCGCACTAAGTCGGACACCTACGCCAGCTCCTGCGTCCATATATGGCATCGGCGGACGCTATCGCCGCACGCTTGGCCCCCGCCGTAGAGCACATCCAGGGCGGTACTCCGCTTTCCTTCTCACTCTTCCGCCAGTCTCCTCCTCCGCATTTCTCTTCATGCTTCCGCTGCGCACTCGTCCTCCGGTCTCCTCTTTGCCCTGAACGGACACGCCAGTTGAACGGACAGGCCATATTTCTGTGAGCAGTGACTGAGCACGCCGCCATGGTTGTGAACTGACCACGTTATGTAGCACAGGAGGTACAAGTAACACAGGCTAACATAAGCGGCGACTTCCAACCAAGGATTACTTTTCGCACACACATACAGACACATTTGTGAATGAGTGACCACTGATATCAGTAGACATGTTGCCAACAAAGCAACCGTGACGGTATTAGAATCAACCAAATGCCAAAAGACCAATTACATACAAATGAGCCTCAAATAGAGCTCTACCCAGCGACTACAGTCTTTTTTGACAGAGGTCAATCGAGATTTTGCTTGCTTCACCATATCTGGTTATAATTACCACTGCTCAAATTCTCCCTGTATAATCATTATCATGCTTGTCATGCTAGTCTACAGTGTCCGTACCTTGAAACTTGGAAACGCGACTGCACTGATTGAAATGTAGAGGGAGAAAGCCCCCCTCTGGTTACGCCGCTTGCAACAGCTCAGACAACCTGAATTTTAAAGCTGTTCTTACGCGCATGCGCATATAGGGGGAGCAGTAAACAGGCATTCGGCGAAGATGGCCTTTACCGCGTGTTCGAATATTTGGGTGAACGACCTCTTTGCCATTTTTATTCATGTTTTCCAAATAATCTTACAGTTCTAAGTTAGTGCTCCTTCTTTCTGTTCCACATCCTGCATCTTCTTTTGCTCAGGCTCTTCTTTTTCGTCAATACTTTTACTGTGCAGGTCACTAAAATGTGCGCGAATTTCGGAGTTGGGGAAACGGAAGCAATTTCGCTCCAAGTGCGAAGAAAAAAGGAATCGCACACAAAGTGACCAGTCTTTCCCTGATCAGTCACTGGTCTAAGACATAGCGCCAGCTGTGCATGGATGGCAAGCTACAAAAGACAAGTGTAAGCTTTTACTCCGAGGAATACCTTAGAGGCGATAAACGCGTAAACTAAATCAAATGCTTGATAGAACAAAAAGGCACATGGAAATCAATTCAATATAGGTCCAATAAAACCAAAAATAAAAAGTGTATAAAAGTTTTTATACAAAGTGTAAAAATTCATGACAATTGAAAAAACATTGCAAGACTGGAAAGCGATTATAGCTGATACAGGCGCCGTGAAAATGTGAACCTGCCAAAATAAACACGGCACTCATCTCATACCTTACACGGTCTTTGAACGTTTATGTGAAGCCGCTACGTATTGATACGCATCCTAGTTAATCCTTCTTTTAGGAGGGGCCGGACCGCTTTTTTTTAGACGGTAACAACGTGAAGTTACTGTTCAGAGCAATACACGCCTGCACGCATCGCCTCTTTATCGCATCTGATCGTTGATTCTATCTGTTATCTGTGTTGCCGCCAAATTTTGTGTCATCACAATTTACGCGCGAGGTGAATTGTGGGTTCCCCAGCACCACCGATTACGCTGGAACCTTCGACGTGTCATCTAAAATTCCGCGACGCACTTGAGCCTCAGCTCTGATTTCTGCGAATGCCGACAGTGTTCGCCGCTATCGCTGTGCTTTTCGAGTGTTGCTTGTTCTTGCGGGCGCAGGTTGGCCCAGAAAAGAGTTAGTTTCGTTACTCGCATTTTTCGCTACGGCGTTCCACACGGACATTGCAACGTCACATCTCGTCACAGACGTTAAACGGGTTTTACACCTTTACATGGTGCCATTACATGTGAGTAGGTACGGGAATTGCGTAGCACACTCTCGCTTGTTCTTGTGTTTCTGCAGTACACAGACCTTCGTCCTCCCGAATAATGTCTATTTGTATGCACACCTTTGACTTGCCTGTCAAGAAACTAAAGAGACCGTCTATCGACGTGAAAACATCGAACGTCGGTGCTTTTCTCTCTTTCTCCACGACGAGCTGGTATCCCTTGGTGCAAAAGCACGGCAAATGCCTCCCAATAACCAACGCATTCGCGTAGTGAAACGCGCTATGCTGGTTCACTGCAGGTGCGCGCTTAGTTAACGTTACGACCGCAGTTTGAACACAACCTAGCCCTGTCCTTGTTTTGAAATGAAGCTTTTATTGGCTCACAAGTTTCAGTGGTGTTGTGGTCCATTCATTCACAAAACTTTATTAGTGTCCTGAACCCCGGTCTTTTCAGACCGAGGCGGGCCGCGTCCACGTCGGCACCGCCAGGCCGAGCCTTATGGCGTCATCGTGGACCCTCTGGACAGCCCGTAGCTGATCTTGATATGAAGAGCTTGTTATCAACTTGCGCCAGTAAAGCCATTTTTCTTCGGGGTCGGCGAGAGTCGCGGGACAGCCCGCCAGCATGTGTCTGATGTCAATGATGTCATCGCACACGTTACAATCTTTCCTAATTTCTCTTTCGGGTGGTGAAGCAAAAAAAACAACAAAGTTGCTCCCAGAGCAGTGCAGCTCCTGGAAAGGGCGGTTTGATTAGTTGCCAGCTGCGCTGGCGCCGGAGCGGCAGTAATTAGCAAGGTTTTCAGCTGCATAGGCGCACAGTCACTGCACGCGCGCAACCAATCAGAACCATTTCGCTTCAGCCGGGAAGGGAAAGGGCGGGGAAGGGTTTCGCACCCTGCGCCGGCTTCGTTTCCATTCAGTTCTTCTCGGAAAACGGATGGCATGGCCACGCGTAGTGCGTTCCCCCGAGGAACGGGCAGCGTTCGACGAGCGTCTCCGCAATGGGTGGAGTCCCTATTAAGGGACCAATGGGGTCCCTGAATAGGGATTCCACCCATTGCCAAGCCACTTAAAGGCCCTACCTCTCTTTTTGCTTTCAATAAAAGCGTTCAAGCAAGCAAGCAAGAATTTGCCCGCAATACGGCTCGGCGCCGATCGCCTATTCCAGCCGTTAGAGCCGCACAAGCCCAGGAAATCCGACAACAACGAGAAGATTCCGAGTTGAGGGAGCGAGAGGCTGAAGCGATCCGGCGCCATTACCTGTGGGTTACCTAACCATGACTGAGGACAAGCTTCAAGACGAGCTTCGAATACCCCCCATTTTCCGGTAGGGGAAAGGTTCGTCATATTTTTTTTATATGAGCTCTGCGCTCTGCGGCCTTTGCATTGAAGTTATCTTTATAACGAACGATTTCACTTGCCCCAAGCACTTCGTTATCAAGGCGGTTGACTGTATTACACTTCTTTGGCACAAGTGGCACGTGTGGGCGTGTGGGTATTACACTTCTTTGGCACGAGAGCACATGTGTGGTCTCCCGCTTCCGTTCAGCCACTAGAATTACCGATTTTTTTCTTTGAGTCCCGAGTGTGAGTGTGTCAGTTTGTCCCATTCTCGCCACGTGGCAGCTAACGTTTTGGGACGCTGTGTTAAGCTGCACCCCCACCTTCGTGGTCGGCGCTCATTCCCCACTGCTCTCCTAGAAGCAGTACACTACGAATACGCTGTAAGACATTGTACCGCCTTGGGGTTCGACCCGGGTATACCGTTTCTTTCTGGAGTAAAAAGTTCACCGTCGATCACACTACTCCCTAATGTGAAGTTTTTTATGCGTTTTCATTTCACGATATATTGGCTGGCAAGGAAATCACACGCGTGCGGCAAATTGTAAAGGCAGGGAGGGTGGCATGACTACCTCGCTAATCGGGTAAACACGAGAGACAACGCGTGGGTGATGCATGGGCGCGATTCACAGCAGCCGCCGCAGACAGACCTCCGCTCATGCAGCGCTTCTGTTTCCATATATGCTATGGGTGGGTGTGCTCTCCGCACGCCATCGGTGAAACTGTGTTGACACATCGTCGCAGTCGTCGTCGCATAGCCCGTCCTGCGCGGTGATACGCTTTTCTCCTCACGCTTTCGCCATAATCTCTACTCTCCGGCTCATGCTTTCGCTACACCTTTCTCCTCTGCTGTCCTCCTCACGTTCTCTTCACTGTCGCCGTCTTTCATGCCCCTCCCGGCAATCTGCCTTGGCTCGTTCATCTTTCACTGTGCTAGTTCGTTCGGATCGGATACGCCGACGCTCAACGGAGGAACTGACTTCTGAAGCCTGCGCTCTAAAAGCATGTACAAAAAAAGAAGACGTATGTCTCCCTTATTTTTTTTGTTTCTTGAGTGGCTTCGCCAATCACAGATGTGTCAGTAAGTTCCTGTTCTGTGTCCATTGGAATTATATTCATGATTGCCATGCTTCGTCATTCTTAATGTCATAGAATGTAGGCCAGTAGCCGTCGGTGCCGGCAAGTGTGAACACGCCGATGCGTTTGCGTTCGCAGTGGATGGATAGCGATCTACCACGTGTTGGACGCCACCAGATGTGGGAAGCGCGAGGAAGGAAAGCATACCCTAAATGGGAGGCCTAAATGGGAGACGACAAAATGGCGACTGCAAATCTGACTGTTCGCTTTCGTGACCTAAGCTCCGGAGCTGTTGCAGCTCCTTAGGCCCACACAAGTAATTCCCATGGGACACAATTCACTACAACACTTGCTTACGATCAGCTCCTTTAATAATGGTAGAACTACTAGACAATATCACAGGAGCGTCAGAAATTTACAATGCTCAATGATTGAAACGCAAGATTAGGACAATGTTATTTCAACAAGTGCTTTAAGAAAAATAAAGAACCCGTGTCGGCAGATTGGTCCAGCTTCCGATCAACGCCAGTGCTGGAGCTTCTTTTTGGAGGATGCTTACTGACTTGGCTACTAGCCGGACCCGCCACGCTTGCTGTTGCTGGTCACGCGGGTTCCAACTGAACATCATGGATTCTCACTTTTCGAGGGGAGGATTTGTGATGTGGCTATGGTGGGCGTATATAAGCATGTCCTGCTGGAGTGATAAAGGTTGCGTACTCCCCGCAGTGTGGACGTTTGCAAGAGTAGAGTATAGGGTAAATACCATGGTATTGAACTAAGTGCGCGCTGGAAGGTCTGTAGCTGCCGCCACGCAACACCTGCTTCTCACGAGAAGGCTTTGTTAGCAGGGAGTAAAGACGGCGCAATAGTTGATAGTGATGGAGGAGGGTGCGATAAGTACAGTGTATGGACTAGACTTCGAGGTCATGGTCTACTTGGTGTAGCTTCCCTATGACATAGGCTCGGGTGATCGCATCGGGTCGCTGCTTGTTGCCGTGGGAATCGTGCCTTTGGTTTGATACGATGCTGATGCTGGGTGGCATTGTGGTAGCACGGCAAATGACGCGATTGGCCGCTGTGGAGAGTCAGCCTCATATGAAGCTACGATAATAGGTCTGGGAATCAGAGGTCACGTTGACGTGTTCTAGAATGCGTGTTCTGTTTGGTTTGCGACGGATGGCAAGGTAAATGGACGGAACATCTGCTAGAGTGATGGGAATTGCTTTAAACGGGGCCTGCGCTAGATCTTGCAAGGTGTGGTCGATCACTCAAGCCAAGTGCTCTTGCCGACCGAGGTAAGCAGACGTATTCTCGTAGATGATGCTCAATGGATTGATCACCATATTGCTGTTGTAGCGCCCTTGGATGACTACGGCGATGTTCAGCGTGGAAATCTGGGTGTTTATTTCGTGGCACGCAGACGACCATTACGGAAGGCCAGATTTTTGGAGGCAGTGCTTTGGTGTAGAAGTCGAAATCTGCAGCAGGGTCCCCTTATCGGTGGACGACGGTGCGCGCCTCCTGCGGTGATTAATAGGCGTTCTCGTTACTTGATTATGTGTGCCTCGAAAGTTCCTGTGGAAGCATTGCAGACGCCTGGAGATCTTAAGCAGAGAGCATAGAGCCTGTTTGTTAGCCTTCCCATGTACCTTGTCTTTTCTGCCCAGCTTTGATGTGAGCGACACGGAGGTAGCTGAATAGGCTTCTTCGCTGACGAGCAGTGTTTCTATGCGAAGCTTTGTAACTTCGTCCTCCTGCAGGCCCTGACGTCGAGTGAGCCTTGTTAGTTCGGAATACGACGTTCTGTAGTAAGAAATCAATCTTTGTGGTCTAAGGAAAGATTCTTCCTGGAAAGCGAATGTAATGGGGGACCTACGCCTTTCGAGCTCGTTCTAAGGTCTGAGCTAACGAAGAGGCTAGCATGTACCAGAGAGGCAAATAATCCTCGTCTAGAAGCAGCAAGGATAGAGAACGTAGAAATGTGGTTCTGCGGAAGTGTGCAAGGTTACGGAGAGCTTCTAGGCGTTTCCATTGTAGGTACGTGGTGTTGTCAACGGGAGGACAATTATCCCTTTTCATAAGCTTTCCTCCAAATTGGAGGCATGTGCACTGCGCTACCCTGCACATTAGGGATTCTGCGGCCTTTTGTCGAACTTTGTGATACGAGTATCCGACTTGGTTTACCTCGTGCTTGACGGGATATCAAGTGACAATTTGCATCTGTTTCGGTAGATTAGGAATCCAACAGTCCATCAGGATATTTATTGCAAAGGGCAAATCGTTCGACGAAGAAATGGTCTACAGAGTAGCCAAATCTACAGCTGTTACAGCGGCTCCCAAACGCCACCGCTGCATTGCCTATAGCAAGCCTGTCCACCTCCTTCATCTTTATATTTGTTATCTGATGGTATCAAAAGCGGCTGCGGTTTATACGTATAAAGCACTTAGAAATAGTATAAAACAAATTTCATCAAAATCAAGCCGATACATTATTTTAAAAAATTAATGAAGTTATGTCCCGCTGACACATGAGAGAGCCTACAAATGTGGGAAACTGTCACGTGACGGCACCATCTTGTGGAACGCTTTACCAGGTTTTTGGCATGAAACGGCCCGAAACAAGTTTCTCAAATTGGCAGTTCACGAGTTGCGCTGAGGAACGTTTTGCGCACCTCATTCCCAGCAAAAGAACACCAGCTACTTCTGCACCTCTTGAGAACCTTCATAGCATTGTGTTCTGTTCCTACGAATCTCACCTGATCGCATACACCAACCCAATTTTCGCCATTCTTTTTCTTCTTTCTGCTGTCGACAGGGTCGAGTGATGCTGCTGCGCCTGAATTTCTGGCAATTTCCGTGCAATATTTCAATGCACCATTCACCACAAATAAATTTAGCCAGAAACGACGCCATATTGCGGACTGTCCTTTGATGCCTATATCGCTCAAGTTATTGCAGAAATTTGTAAAAAAAACACACGATGGTTGGGAGGTAAAACTGACTTTCTAAAAAATCACAAAAGGATTAACTTGACCACATTATGATGGGCAGGTTTTTTGAACCACACAGGGAGAAATGCAAAAACTTTCCAAAAAAAACAGAACGAATTTTAACCTAATGATGGCACTAGCGCCACTTGTTGAAAGCGTGTGAAAACACTTTTTTTAGCTGAGATTATCATAGGTTATATTTGCAGCACCATCGTATTGCGCTGGTTGCGATGAGCGCTGGCGGAAAACAAGTTTTCTGCAGAAAGTGGAGCGTATCTATCCCGCGGTCCCACAAAGGGATAGAATAGAGTGCATCATATTTATGCAGCTCGGACCCCAGAACTGAAAGTGAGTTGATGAAGGCGCCTTTGTGATAATGTCATCAAATACAAAAAAAGAAAATTCTTGTGAATTTAATGTTTGTACAGGAAATACTGGCGCAGTGTGCATAAAAAATACTGAAAAGGTAAGATTGAAGCTATGTCTTTCGGCAAGGTAGTTCAAAGACTGGCTGCAGTATTTGTAAAGTTTGAACATCCGAAAGATATCCGAAAGATATCTTTCGATATCTTTCGGATATCGAAAGATATATAATTATCTACATATGCACGTATATATATATATATGTATATATATATATATATATATATATATATATATATATATATATATATGTATATATATATATATATATATATATATATATATATATATATATATATATATATATATATATATATATATATATATATATGTATATATATATATTTATAAAGGAAATACAACACACCATATGTAAATGCCAGAAGAAAACAAAAATGAAAGCGGCGACTAATGAGATTAAGAAAAGGTACACTGAAGGAAGACAACTTCACAAACATTAGAGGAGTATCACACGCACATATGAGCATTTGCAACCACTATCAAGAGAGGGAAAAACAAGGATCAAGTACCAGCAGTTGAACCAACCAGCATTGCAAAATACTGAAAACTATAGAACATACCCTAAAGGGAAGGCTGAAGCACTAATAGGCCGACAGAATGGCGACTGCCAATCCGACTGTTTGCTTTTGTAACCTAAGCGCCGGGGCTGTTGCAGCTGCCTAGGCGAAGACAAGTAATTCCGATGAGACACAAATCTATTCCTTATGAACAGCTCATTTAATAATGTTAGAGCTACTAGACAATAGAACAGGAGCGTCAGAAATGTACAGTGTTCAATGACGGAAACGCAAAACTAGGAAAATCTTATTTCAACAAGCCCTTTTAGAAAAATAATAGAAGCCATGTCGGCAGCTTCGTCAAGCTTCCGATCTACGCCCGTACTGGGGCTTCTTTTTGGAGGATGCGTACCGACTTGGCTACTAGCTGGGCCCGCCGCGCCAACTGTTGCTGGTCAAGCGGGTTCCAACGGAACAGAATGGCCTTTCAATTTTCGAGAGTAGCATTTTGACGCGGCGATGGTGGGCGTATATGAGCACGTCGTTCTGGAGCGATAAAGGTTGCGTACTCGCCGCAGTGTGGACGTTTGTAGGAGTAGAGTGTAGGGTGAATAGGATGGTATTCACCCTACAGGATGGAGTAGGATGGTAGCAGGATTAAGTGCGCGCAGGAACGTCTGTAGCTGCCTCCACTCAACAGCTGCTTCTCTCGAGAAGGTTTTGTTAGCATGGAGTAAAGACGGCGCTATAATCGATAGTGATGGAGGAGGGGACGATAAGTACGTGTATGGACTCGACTTCGCGGACATGGTCTAGTAGGTGCAGCTCCCGGATGACAAAGGCTCGGGCGAACGCGTGGAGTTGCTGCATGTTGCGATGGGAATCGTGCCCTTTGGTTGATACAATGCTGACACTGGGTGGCATTATGGTAGCACGGCAAATGATGCGATTGGCCGCTTTGGAGAGTCGGCCTCATATTAAGCTACGATAATAGGTCTGGGAATCAGAGATCACGTTGACGTGTTCTAGCGTGTTCGTGTTCCATTTGGTTTTCGAGGGATGGCAAGGTAAATGGACGGAACATCTGCTAGAATGATGGGAGTTACCTCAAACGGGGCCTACGCTAGACCTTGCAAGGTGTGGTCGATCACTCAAGCCTAGTGGTCTTGCCGACCGAGGTGCGCAGACGTGTCTACATAGATGATGCTGTATGAATTGATCGCCATGTTGCTCTTTTAGCGCACTCGGACGAGTTTGGCGATGTTCAGCGTGGAAGTCTGGTTGTTTATTTTGTGGCAAGCAGACGACCATTTTGCACTGCCAGATTTTTTGGAGGTACTGCTTCGGTGTTGAAGCTGAAATCTACAGCAGGGTACCCTAGGCGGTGGACGACGGTGCCGCCTGCTGTGGTGATTACTAGGCGCTCTCGTTAGTTGATTAGGTGTGCCTCGATGGTTCCTGTGGCAGCATTGCCGACGCCTATAGATCTTAAGCAGAGAGCATAGAGCATGTTTGTAAGCCTTGCTATGTAGCTTGTCTGCTCTGCACAGCTTATTTGATGTGAGCGACGGGCAAGTAGCTGAATAGGCTTCTTCGCTGACGAGCACAGTTTGTATGCGAAGACTTGTAACTTGGTCCTCCTGCAGGCCCTGATGCCGAGCCATCCTTGTTAGTTTGGGATACTATGTTCTATAGCAAGAAATCAAGCTCTGCGGTCTGAAGAAAGATTCTTCCGGGAAAGCGAATCCAATCGCGCTCCTATGCCTTCCGAGCTCGTTCTGAGTTCAGAGCTAACCAGGAGGCTAGCATATCGCAGAGAGAGACAAATAATTGTCGTCTAGAAGCAAAAGGGATAGAGAAAGTAGAAATGTAGTTCTGCGGAAGCGTGCAAGGTTACGGAGAGCTCCTAGGCATTTCCATTGTAGATACGTGGTGTTGTCGATGGGAGGACAATTATCCCTTTTCATAAGCTTTCCTCCATATTAGAGGCATGTGCACTGCGCTACCCTGCACATTAGGGATTCCGTGGCTTTTTGTCGAACTTTGTGACACGAGTACCCGACTTGGTTTACCTCGTGCCTGAAGGAATTGCATGCGACAATTTGCATCTGTTTCGGTAGATAAGGAATCCCACAGTCCAACAGCATATTGCAAAGGGCAAATCGTTTGACGAAGAAATGGTCTAAGGAGTAGCCAAATCTACAGCTGTTCCAGCGGATGCCAAAGGCCACCGCTGCATTGGCTATAGCAAGCCTGTCCACCTGCTTCATCTTTAAATTTGTTATCTGATGATATCAAAAGCGGCTATGGTTTAGACGTATAAAGCACTTAGAAATTGTGTAAAACAAATTTCATCAAAATAGAGCCGATGCATTATTTAAAAAGAAATTAGTACAGTTATGTCCCGCTGACACTTAAGACAGCCTACAAATGTGGGAAAACGTTGTTGCACTGTCTCGTGACGGCACCATCTTGTGGAACGCTTCACCAGGTTTTTGGCACGATACGGCCCGAAACAAGTTTCTCAAGTTGGCACTTCACGAGTTGCGCTAAGGAACTTTTTGCGCACCTCATTCCCAGCAGTAGAACACCAGCTGCCTCTGCGCCTCTTGAGAACCTTCATTGCATTGTGGTCTGTTCTTACGAATCTCACCTGATCGCATACACCAAAAAAATGTTCGCCATTTTTTTTCCTTCTTATTGCTGTCGGTAGGGTCGGTGCTGCTGCTGTCCCTGAATTTCTGCGAATTTCACTGCAATATTTCAAGGCACCATTCACCACAAATAAGCTTAGCGAGAAACGACGCAATATTGCGGACTTTGCTTTGATGCCTATATCGCTCACTTTACCGCAGAAATTTGCAAAAAAAACACACGATGGTTGGGAGCTGAAACTGACTTTCTAAAAAATCACAGGAGTAACTTGACCGCATTATGATGGGCAGGTTTTTTGAACCAAACAGGGAGAAAATTCAAAAACTTTCCTAAAGAACAGAACAAATTTTAACTTAATTATGGCACTACCGCCACCTGTTGAGAGCGTGTTAAAACGCTTTTTTTAGCTGAGATTATCGTAGGTTATATTTGCGGCCCCGTCTTATTGCGCTGGTAGTGATGGGCGCTGGCGGAAAACATGTTTTCTGCAGAAAGTGGAGCGCATCTTTCCCGCGGTACCACAAAGGAATAGAATAGAGTGCATCAAATTTATGCAGCTCGGACTCCACAATTGAAAGGTAGTTGATGAAGGCGCAATTGTGATAATGTTATCAATATACAAAATAAAAGAAACTTCTTGTGAATTTAATATTTGTACAGGAAATACTGGCGCAGTGTGCATAAAAAATACTGAAAAGGTAAGATTGAAGTTATGTCTTTCGGCAAGGTAGCTCAAAGGCTGGCTGCAGTGTTTGTAAAGTCTGAACATTCGAAAGATATCGGTGTGTTTAGAAAAAGTTTATTTCGACAAGAGACGATACGAACACTGTAAAAGGGCCATTGTCTGTGGAGCCAACATTTATGGCAGGGCCACGAGATACCACTTTGTATAACGTACTTTGCTTCTCAAGGTGCCTACGTAAGTTACTTAACATTATTTTTAATTTGAATGCATTCAAGAAAAAAAGGCACATGTGGCACAATACACCTGGAGAATTAGCATTAAGGTTTTATCTAACTTAAGCTTGAACAAGATATGTTCCGTCTAGAGCTACTACAAAATAAAATAAAGGTGACCAGCCGATACTGACACCATGGTCGAAATAAGACTTCATATTCGCAGTGCCGCCCTAAAGGCGAATCACCGATTGCGATAGAAAATTAGTTGATGGTTGTAAGCAGTAAGGATAGTTGCTTTGTTGGCCGTGTAAACTTGTAAAGGTTCACTTACTAACAAAATAATTATGATAGAATGTGCATTCTCGACTTAACGAGGACGTGGAAAGAAACATGCACACAAAGACAGCGCTGTCTCTGTGTGTCTACCTCTTATTACGTTCTTGTTCAGTCATGCTTACACATTCTATTCCGTATTGAAACCAACTAACCCGCCAACGTGCTTTAACTAAATTAACTACCCTGGTGTCCCGCGCGCGCAGGTAGACTTGAACACATCTCGCTCTATGCGCGCGCCAACTCGCCGTCAAAATTCTTGAGTGAGGAATCGCGGCAGCAGCAAGCGAATTGACCTTTATGAATGTCGCGCTTCATTGCGAACGAAACGTCGAAAGCAACGCGCATACGAAGCTACCGGCATGACGCGCGCTGGGCAAATTTCGCAGATCGTTTTGAAGATGAGGCCCGCGCTGGCGCGCACTTTGGCAACGTCGCTGATCCCTTTCAAGACACACAAGCGCCGGCAGCGCGACGCTTGATGACGCGCGACAAAGAGGATGACGATGCTGATGATGACAGTGATCTAATGAAAGGAAAGCCGCTTGATTCTGCATCCTAACAGCCGCCAGAGGAGAACGGCCCTCCTCCCTCGTTTGAACCCCCTGCCTCAAGCCTGACAGGAGTGGGCACTCCTCCAGGCCGTGTTCCTCGCTCGTGCACGAGAGATTAAACGGCGTTCGCTGGTTCACCCTCACACATATTTATGCATTCGTCACATCACGGCGACGCCGACGCCGGCAGCAGAAACGTTACCAGAGTGTAGATATAATTGATATCGCAATAAAACCACTTTAATGTTTCTCCTATGAGCAAGCGTCTGTGAAATCGGCGATGTTATGTTTGAAGCCGGGAGGGAAGCGAGCCCGGAGGAGGAAGGCACTGAGCCGTGGAGAAAAGAGTCGCCGAGTTCGCGCGTTATCCGTTTGTGCTTCGATGTCGCGTTGCTCACAGTGCATGCTCGCGACGTCTTTTCTTTGCATGCGTAGCAATAAGAACATTCCGTGTTGCACAGCAGGCATTGCACGGTCGATATTGATGTAGAGGGCGGTAACGGGCTCGCACCCTTTCCCTTGGGGCTTCGTCGCCGTGGAGCCCACTGTGCATGCTCGCGGTATCCGTACACTTGCGCGTAACTCGAGTTCCCGAAGTGAAACATCACCGTAACGTTTTGCTGATTTGCCCAATTTGTAGGCATGCACCCGAAGGAAAAAATTCACCGACGATAACGGTTCTCTCGAGCGTGAGCTTGGAGCGCAGCTGTTTAGGGGGTTTCAATTCACTACAGATTGCGGTAAAGGATTTGATTCTGAACGACAGGGAGCTCTGAGCGGCGAGCGAGCCTCTGCTAGGGCAGCTCGTTTATCACCATCCGCATACGAAGCACTTACACCGATTGCGTCGATCATTGATCAGAAAGAAAGGATTAGCACGGGAACATGTCGCAAGCACCGAGCGCATTCTCTAGCGCCGTTACCGCAAGCGATGTAGCGCACGCACACTAGGTCCGACGCCCGCGCCAGCTTTTGTGTCCATATATACTATCGCCGGACGCGCTCACCACCTGCCTCCTCAACGCCGTAGAACACGTGCCGTGCGGTACTCCACTTTCCTCCTCATGCTTGCACTGCACCCTCGTCCTCAGCTCTCCTCCCGCGCTCTTCCCTATCGCCGTCTTCCATGCCCCGCTGAGGTCTGCGTTCTTTCTTTCATCCTTCGCAGTGGTCGGTCGATCTGTTACGCCGAGGGACAAGGACACCGATGCTCAACGCAGGAACGGATGCCTAAGCGCTTCGTTCTAAAGGTTAGGCCAGAAAAAGAAATATTTGACATACATGAGAGATAGGGAATGACAAATATTGAAAATTATACAGACATGACAAAGCAGTCAGACACTGTGGCTGTTGAACACGCGCAGGCATCTTCCATCACATTTGGCTTTATGATGAGCTCTTTGTCGTCCTTAACAATGTCAATTCAGCGAAAAGCACAGAAGTGCGGGTAGTGCGTGGGGAATGAAAAGCCGTAAGAAAACACGTACAATGCATGTGTTACCACGCCTTTAGCTAACCACATAGTTTTCCTCCCAAACTTGGGTGATTTGCGGTTCATTGAAATAATGGACTTGGACTAACCCGACAGAATCGCTATCCAAATTACTCTAACCCAGGGCATAGTCTTGAGGTGCACTTTTTTACCACCCGTTTTGTAAACACATACTTCGGTGAAAGATCAGTCCATACTTCATCGTAATTACAATGCATTCCCTCAGAAAGTAGATTTGGATCTTCAAAGTCACACTTGACGCTGTAATTTATCGGCAACGCTGCAATGAAGACGCAGTAGGAGGGTAAAAGGATAGGCTGGCAAAGGATCCAGCCGAGGGCATTTTCATATATTTGATGTCCCTCGTGTAAGCATTCGCATATATAAGTAACCTGTAGGGCGGCTTTGTTGATGTTGTTGGGAATATGAGCGGTCGCTCACATCTTGCACTGTTCGCATTTTCTGGATCACCATTATCTGGCTGTCCCCTAGAAAGAGGTTGAGCGGCTCGTGAGTTTGACGGCCTCGACCTCGGATCTTGATCAATCCTGATTTATCGGGAGCGCAGCTCATTCCGCTGCTACGAGCGAAGGTTTCAACAGCAGTCACTGCTTCTCTCAGGATTTGTTCTTTTTGTCCTAAGGAACCGCTGGTTGTTCATAGGGTAATACGTCTGCTTATAACGCACACCCCAGCCCGGGTATGACGTCGAGTGTTTTGGCTAAGCGTCTCAAGCCGATATTGAAAAGAAGGGGGACGAGTATCGCCCCTTGCGGTGTACCTCTACTGGGCATGGGAAAAGGGTCCAAGCGCGTAGTGCCGATGCCCATTGTCGCGATGCGAGAGGTCAGGTAAGAGAAGGCGTAGTCATAGATTGTTTGTCCACAACCTATGTCATTTAGCTCAGATAAGATAAGTTCATGTGAAATAGAGTCGATTGCGCTTTTCAAATCAAGAGCTAGGACGAGATGTTCAGACCAAACGTGATGCTGCAAAGATCTTCTTCGCGAAGTAGCAGGAAAACATCTTGTGTCGACAAATGTTAGCGAAAGCCGAATATGTTCGTGGGATATAGGTTGCGGTCTTCAATGTATGACGTGAGACGTGTGTGGATCACCTTCTCCATTAATATGCCAAGACAGGAGGTTAATGATATCAGCCCGAGATTTTGTAGATCATGAGGTTTTCCTGCTTTCGGAATAAGCACGACTTTGGCCTCCTTCCCCTGTTGTGGAACTACGCCCCTCTCCCACATCTGTTCATTAAAATACCGAGTAAGCTGTTCTAGGTCCTCGTCGCTGAGGTTCCGACTCATAGCCTTTGTGAGCTGATCTGGTCCTGGAGCAATATTTCTCTTCGCAGCTTGCGCTGCCGCGATGGGTTCTGCCTTAGTTATCGGGGCATCTGGCACCGCGTTTTCTTGCTCTTGGTATGGCAAGGTGCGTGGGGGAGTGATTACTGCGCCTACGTACTTCTCTTTAAGCTTATTGACGAGGGTTTGATCTGTACCTGAAAAATCTCCGGCAAGTTTTTGAAGGGTGCGGCTATTGGCCGTTTTGGTTTTTCCTTGTTCCATTATGCTGCAAAGTATCGCCCATGTCTTAAATGTGTGTAACGTTTCGCGTAGTGAGTCGCAAGAACTCCCCAAAGTCGCTACCTCTAACTGCTGTACGTAAGCGTTTTTCCGCTCGGATATTTCAGCAATCCTGTGGCGCAGTTTGGGATTAAGTCGCTGTTTTTTCCATCGTTTAGTTAGCCCCCTTCTGGCTTCTCGCATAAGTAGTAGATGGTTGTAAACTACAGGCGTTTCCACTGTGAGCGCTAGCCGCTTAGATGTTGCTTTATGAGCGTCTCGTATGTGCGTTGCCCACTCTTCAGCGTTCTCAAGTGATATCTCTGGTATGAGGATTTTGTGATAATTTACCCAGTTCCTGATTACCATCTGGCCTCAGGGTCACCGAATTTTCGGGGATCCGAGCGTCACGCTGATGATGAAATGGTCACTGCCTCGATTCTGTCCTAGAATGGTCCATAATAGCTCGTCGACATTATTTGTGAATGTGAGATCTCGGAAGGTGTCTGCACTGACGCTGTTACCTAATCTCGTCGGGTTTCGAGGGAGAATGATGAGTCGGAGATTATATACTTCGGCCGCTCACTCAAGCTCCCGGCATTTGAGGGTGACTGTTGGGTAACCCCAGCTGGTGTGAGGGGCATTGAAGTCCCCAAGTAGCAGTAGTCTATCCTGGGTGCCGGAGCGACGCATGACGTACCGAATGACGGCCTCAATATTGGTCCTCCTTTCTTTAAGTGGGCTATACACGTTCGTGATTATTGTTTTTGCCTTGCTACGCTTCTGCAGTAGTATTGTTATGATTTGGTGGTTGATGCTGCTAGTCGCCAAAAAATCTATAGTGGTTGCTATGTCCTTGAGCAGCATCGTCGTGACCGTAGGGTAGTCTGGGTGGGATATCGTGTAGTAGACAGTCAATCTGACCGGCTTGTTACCGATCTCTAGCAAACAAATAACATCAGGCTTGACTGGGAACAAGTTAATGCATTGCTGTAGAGCTGCCACCCGTTTGTTGAAAGTGTGGCAGTTCCATTGCAAAATTTCGAGATATTCATGATGTGCTGGCATTGTACATGCCAAGAATAGTGCTTTCCCTGTCCGAGGTGGGTATGGGTCGCGGACGGCCATTAGATTGAGCACTGGGGCTAATGCTGGCTCGCTTACGAACCATGCTCTTTACACTGGCCACAGATTCATCGACATAAGTATGTAGGCTTTGAAATTCTGCGTACATCTGCTGCTGAATGTTTTGCATATCTTGCAACAATCCTCCAATCGACTCTTACTAATCGCTATTCCGGACATGTTTACTTTTCCACTGCTCTCGCTGAACCCAAAGGCTTCAAGGAGGCCAGTGTCGTTCTGCGGAGGCGAGTGCCATCTGGAGGTATTTCAAGTTACCGGGCGCGCCGCCCAGTGGTCTCCGAGATACTCACGCCCCGGCGCGCGCAAATTGTGGACACCGTGGCCGGTATATGGATGGTGAAACGCTAGAAAAAGCATTTCTTAGATTTTGTCGAATTACAATACGATGGTGTCATATTTGTAGGTTGTTTGCAAATCGTACTTTACAATTTTTCTGCGTATTTTACCTTGAGAAATTCAATTAATTCAGTAGCTTCCTTCTGCTACCTGGAGGGCCTGGGTATGGCTGCTTCAAAACTCTTTTTTGCAGACACCATGTCCCGCTCTGGTCGTCGAAGGCGTAACGCCAACGTCGGATTTTTTGCGACATGGGGCCGTTACCGCTATCGCGTCAAAACGCCTGTGTCCCATGCATGAGGAGCATGATAGTGATGCCCTGGTGGTCAAAATTAATCCGGGGTCCTGCACTACAGCATGCGCCATGATCAAATCCCAGTTTTGGCACGTAAAAGCCAGAAGTCATCATGTATGCTCTGGTGATATCGTCGCCGGAAAGCTTTTTGTGCAGCACTACGCTTTTCTTCTCACGCTTTCGCCATATCCTCCTCCTCCGCTTTTCGTCTCGTGGATCCGCTGCACCCTCCTCCTCCGATGTCCTCCTCGCGCTCTCTTCGCTATAGCAGTCTTTCATCTCCTGCTGCGCTCCGCGTTCACTTTCATAATTTTCTGTTTTCCTCTGCTCTGTTACGAGGGACAAGGCCGACGCTCGCCTCTGGAACGTGGGCCTAAGAGCTGCGCTACAAAAGTACCACAGTTTTGCCATAAGACTGACACAATTATTGCGATAGTAACATGTTATTATTCACACGTGTACTTGTTTATCTTTCTGGAGAGACCTTTCTTTTTTTCACCGTCTAACAAAGCGTAAACGTTATCGCTCAGCGCAGGACGCACATGCATATATCGGATGTTTTTCTAATGTTATCGATGGTTGTATCTGTTGTCTGTTGTCACCGAACTTTTCGTAATCTGATCGTATGCGTCAAGCAAATTGTGTAGTACTTTAGTGAATACAAACCGGCACCAGCGATTATTCGGGAACGTTCGATGACTTATGCCTAAAAGCACTACAGCATGCCCCATGATGGTAAGCAATCACTACACTTTTCAGCTTTATCTCTGTGGAATACATTACCATTCCCTTTAAAATTGTTCAAAGCTCACAGATTTCGTACAGAACTTAAGCATTTTCTTTTAACTTCGTCTGACTTTCCCATTTGAGTATAGTATGAGTTGTATTATTAACTTTCTCTTTGTCTCTTGATTTCCTTCCGGCATATATATATGTGTATATAAATATTATTTCACTTTCTTTCTTCTAGCTATTTTTTTCACCTTTCGTTGACTAAGTCGAAGCCTTGTTTTTTGCTTAATACTTACATATGCTGGTTTTCTGTTCATTTATGCCTTGTCTCTTAAAACCTTTATTTGTAAATTTTTCATGTTGCCATTGTTGTATGTATTATTAATTCTAGTCATCATGCACAGGAGGTCCCATTTCAGTTTCTAACTACGGGACCTCCTTCTGTATATACATATGTTGTAATTATCCTCATTTTGTCATGAATAAAAAACTGATTCTGATTCTGAAAGCACAGGCGTTTCCCCCGCAGATGAGATTTCGACGATAGACGAATGTGGTCGCCGCTATCATTGTGCCATGAGTGTAACTTGCTTTTGTGGGCACAGCCTCGCCCAATTAAATGTTAAATTCGTTGTTTAGTTTCGCCACTTCTTTGTCACTCCAACGTGACACTGAATTATACGTAAGAATCGTACCTGTTGTGTTAGCATGAATTCAGGAAAACGTTCATAACACAAACATGACCATATGCCATGCTTTTTTTATCTGCTTCTTACCGATCCCTTTCCTCTCCAGTGAACTTGCCAGTATCTATAGCAACGCCAATTTCATAGACCAAACCGTCATGACATTACTCGGGCTGCGGACTCGGGCGAGCGTCTCAGTGCGCGTTTTTGAACATCGCAGACCCGGCATCGGAGCAGAAATCTTCCTCGCGTCTGGGCTTCCTGCATACCCCAGTTGTAGCCGATGACTGCTTGCCGGTTTTGTTTCGCGAACCAAGCTTCACGCAGCTTCTTGTCCTGCGGCTACGTGTGAATAAGGCTGACATCGTGCTCCGATGCGTGCGTCCGGCACTGCGGCACCGAGCGATAGCCTACCATGTTGCGCGCCTTCAAAGGCAGCCACTACCTATTGTGGTGCTTTCAAGCCTTGTAAAGTAGACACTAGAAGTGGGAAAATCTCGCCACTGAATGAGGACCGCAGCGTACGAGGGAATTTAAACTCTCGTTTGCAGCTCGCTTCAGCGCTCCCGAAGCAGCCGACGCGGCCGCTATGTCCACGTGATCCCTAATAGGACGTCACGCCGACGGTGGCTCAAGCTTCTCCAGTGGTGGAGCTCGAGGCCAATAGGAGGAAAGCGCAGTTGGAGGGTATGGTGAAAGTGTGAGTAGAAATTTCACTGACTATTACGAATGCGAAATTTGAATGCACGGTAATAGACTTTTCTTCTCGTGCTTTCGCCTCACCCTCCTCATCCGCTTTCCACTACGCCCTCTCTTCGCTCTCATCGCTTTTTTCAACTCCCGCTGCGCTTTGAGTTCGCTCTGATCTTCCTTTGTGCACGTTCGCTCGGTTACGCGACAGAAAGCCGATGCTGGAGGTCGCCTCAGGAACCGGCGCGGCGCCTAAAAGCCGCGTTCTAAAACATTTGATTGAAGGTACTAAATGGGCTCGCATTCCCGCACGTAAGTAGTTTTAAGTGGCTCTACCACCGTTTTGTACTCAGAACTGTTGTACATACTACTTTCAATTAGTTTAATATATATAGCACAGTAGAGTACAGTGCATCATATTTATTTATACAGTTGGGACCCCAGCACTCAAAGTGAGCTTTGGAAGGGGTCCCTATGATAGATATTGGTAATTATGTATATGCAACAATATCATATACATGGGTGTATACATTAAAAATAAAGGCAAAACGTTATACAACATACAAAAAGAAACTAACGTTTTGTAAATTTAAGAACTTTACAGTTCTAAGAAATAAACATGAGCCATTCGACTGTGAAGCGAATGACCAGCGAAGCTGTTGAAACCACCACTACAACCTCTGAGGGTGTTATGCAGTGCTTTATTGCTTTAGAGTAGTGGCAGTGGTGATGTTATAGTAATGGTAGGAATGGGCGTAATTGTAATTTTGACACCACACCGCGCCGCATTGCCCTGTTGCAACAACATTGAGATCAGTTCTTAGACTGCCTATTTTATATACGAAAGGCTAGAGACGTCACACCCTATGACGAAAGCTGGGGTCACCGCGGTAGCTTGTGTAACCGTAATGTTTACCGGGACACGTCTGCGGAGAACGCTACGTGCTTCGCATTGCTATCACGAGCGCCTTATGATTAATTATGTGGTTCTTATGCTTTCTTTAGCTTGTTCTTCATTGAAACGTATGCTGTTCTGTATGCAGTATGCGTGATTTTCTGTGTTTCTGTCCCCTCGTTTCTGAAGAGTAGGCAGGCATTGTGCCCCTTCCGGTGGCAGTTTCCAGAGTGCTCCTTGATTCGAATGTTCTGTCAAGCGTATAGGGGCTTCCGAAACAAAACAAAGAATATAAGCACTGTTCACTGCACTGCTGAGTGTTTGTACCATATGTTTTATCGGGATAGGAGCGATACGTCTTTACGTTCTTATGGGGATATGAGCCATTGATCGATCATGAGAGCTTGTGTTCAGGGTAAATAAAAATTTACGGAACCATAGCCACATATAGTTTCGCTGTAAAATACTGAATGGATGATGATTAGGTTACGTTTTTAGGAAGGGCAATTAAAAGTCTGGCTGCAGTATTTGGAAAGGAAATTGTTTCCTAATGTGTTCGTGCACATGAAACTGTTAATAACGGAAAGACATCTCTAAACTCAGAGGACATCGATGGCACTGTCTTTAGAGCCAATCTTGATTTCAACGCCATGATATGCCACTTTGTATACCCTACATAGTTTCTCAAAGCAAAATGTTCCATAATTTGTGTGCGTACGTGAATGTTAACGGAAAGTCATCGTTAAGGAAGTGCTGCAAGTCCCAGGAACTGTCTTCGGAGCCAATTAGTACGACAGGGCCATGAAATACCACTTTGTACAACTCACATAGTTACTCAACATACCTATGTAAGTTAATTAACAATACTTTTTATGGTATTGCGCTGAGAAAAAAAAAGGCTGATATGGCGAAATACAGGTGCGCACGCAGCATTAACCTTTTATCTAACTTATGCTTGAAAAAAATTATGTGTGATTTCGCTATCTCAAACACCAGAGACCGGCGGAGGTCGGGGATGTTAAGGCGTTAAAAAAATTCACGCTGTCTTCATATGTCGGGGGAGGGGGGGGGGCGGCTTCCGGGTGGGAGACGGCGCTCCATTCTACCTCGCAGGGCTCCACCCACCCTCGCCGCGTCGCTATGCTGCGCGATGCTATTTTAATACTCTGCATTCACTCTTTCACTCAGCTCACCCTCCCCCAGCTGGGCATAGCTGTGAACTGCGAACGTCAAGAGAAACCCAGCGAGGTTCTAACGCATCCACTGTAAAAAAAAAAAGCTTTGTGATTAAGTAGTTTCTCAAGGTAAATTATTCCATAATTTCTGCGTGTACGTGACAGTGCTGGTTTAGAAAACGGTATTTCAAGAGGAGTCCATACGAACATGAAGTCACAATCGCTGCACAGTTCCACTAGATGGGTAAATGTGCAAAGTAAGAAGCATTGTATACATGGCACGTTTTTAAAGAAGTGTCTCAGTCCACACTCACTTACATATAACCATAGAGGCCCACGGGTACGCACAGTTACACGTAAGCCGATTGTCACAATACACAGAATCATGTGTAATATTTAGAGTGCACACAATGGTTATGTGCAATTATGACGTGACTGCTAACGGCGGAAAGACATCTTAACGGTCGATGGGCATTGACGGTACTGTCTTTGGAACCAATCCCTATCGTACTTATGTGTGTGAAAAATATTTTTTAAATCTTATTAGTTTGCAAAAAAATATGTGGTTTAATACATTTGTACACGTTGCATAAGCCTTTCAACGAACTTGCACTGGAAAAAAAAGATGCACCACGTAGTGGTAATAGAAAATTAAATAATAAATGTTACCAGCCGCTACCGACAACCACCGTGGGAACATTGCGCTTTCATTTTAGCGTGAGGTTGTATAAAAACACTTAGAAGCTTCTCTGATGCGTAAGCGTAGATGGCCCATCTGTGAAATCGTAGATATAATGGTTCAAGCCGTTAGGGAAACGAGCGCATTAGAGGAAGGCGCCTGGCGGTGCAGAAGAGAATCGCCGCGATCGCGCCTTTTCCGTTTGGCCTTCGACGCCGTTGTGCTTGCTGTGCGTGTTCGCGGCGTACATACGCTTTTGCATAACCCGAGTTCACAACATGAAAGCTCACTGTAATTTTTGTTGATATGGGCATTTTTAGGTATTCATCGCAAGAAACAAGTTCACCGACGATTGCGATACTCTCGAGTGTGAGTGTTTAGCGCAGCTGTTTAGGTGTTTTCAGTTCGCGATATTTCGTGGCATAGAATTTGATTCTTCACGACAAAGATCTCTTAGTGGCAGCGCTAAGCCTCCGCTCGGGCAGCTCGTTTATCAAGAGCGGCAGTCGAAGCATTTACACCGATTGCGTCGCTCATTGTTCACAAAGAAAAGGTGAAAACGGGAACACCTCGCACGCGCGGAGCGCATTCCATAGCGGAGGTGCCACAAGTGAAGCAGCGCATGCGCACTAAGTCGGGCGCCCACGCCAGCTTCTGCGTTCATATATGGCATCGGTGGACGCGTTCGCCGCACGCTTGGTCCCCGCCGTAGAGCACATCCAGGGCGGTACTTCGCTTTCCTCGTCACCCTCTCGCCAGTCTCCTCCTCCGCTTTTCTCTTCATGCTTCCGCTGCGCACTCATCCTCCGGTCTCCTCCTTTCCCTTTCTCCGCTGTAGCCATCTTTCGTGACCCGCTGCGTGGTCGTTTCTTTTATCCTTCGCTGTGCTCGTTCGCTCGGTCACGCCGAGGGACACCAAAAGCCGACGCTCAACGCAGGCGTTGTCGCCATTGAACGTCATGTTGAACCTCACGCCGCCGGTGACGCCAGCGGCCAGAATTCGCTTAGAGTGTGAATATAATTGCTACCGCAATAAAAGACTGTGCGCGTGACGTTGGCGGTAACGGACATACTTCAACGTATGCGTGAAAACCGGGCATTGCTCTGGAGCGTACAGTGACTGATGGACAAATAGCCGGCGAAGTTGAACGGACAGGCCAGATTTCTGTGAGCAGTGGCTGAGCACGCCACCATGGTTGTGAAGTGACTGCGTTATGTAGCAGAGGAGGTACAAATAACACAGGCTGACAAAAGCAGCGACTTCCATCTAAGGATTGCTTTTCGAACGCACATATAGACACATTTCTGAATGCGTGACCACTGATATCAGTAGACACCTTTGCAACAAAGCAACCATGGCATGAATAGAACCACACAAATGCAAAAAGACCAATTACATACAAATTATCCTCAAATAGCGCTCTACCCAGGGACTACAGTCTTTCTTGAGAGAGGTCAATCGAGATTTTGCTTACTTCACCATATCTGGTTATAGTTACCGCTGCTCCAATTCTCCCTGTATAATCATTATCATGCTTCTCATGCTAGTCTACAGTGTTCGTACCTTGAAACTTTGAAACGCGACTGCACTGATAGCAATGTAATGGGAGAAAGTCCCCCCTCTGGTTTCGCCGCCTTCAACAGCTCAGACAACCTAAATTTTAAAGCTGTTCCTACGCGCATGCGCATATATGGGGAAGCCGTAAACAGGCATTCGGCGAAGATGGCTTTTTACCGCGTGTTGGAATATTTAGATGAACAAGCTCCCTGCCTTTTTTATCCATGTTTTCCAAATAAACTTACAGTTGTTAGTCAGTGTTCCTCCTTTCTGTTCCACGTTCTGCGTCTTCTTTTGTTCGGGCTCTTCTTTTTCATCAATATTTTTACTGTGCATGTCACTAAAATCTGCGCGAATTTCGGAGTTGGTGAAGCGGAAGCGATTTCGCCCTAATTCGAAGAAAAAAGGAATCGCGCACTAAGTGACCAGTCTTTCCCTGATCACTCACTGGTCTAAGGCATAGCGGCAAATGTGAATGGATGACAAGCTACAAAAGACAAATATAAGCTTTTACTCCAAGGAATATCTTAGAGGCGATAAACGCGTAAACCAAATCAAATGCTTCATAGAAGAAAAAGGCGGATGGAGATAAATTCAATATCAGTATAATAAAGCCGAAAATACAAAGTGCATACAAAGTTTTTTATACAAAAGTGTATAAATTCATGACAATTAAAAAAACCCCAAGACTGGAAAGCCATTATAGCTGATACAGGCGTGGTGAAAATGTGAACCTGCCAAAATAAACATGGCACTCATCTCATACCTTACACGGTCTTTACACGTTTACGTGAAGCCGTTACATATATATACGCATCCTAGTTAACCCTTATTTTAGGAGGGGGCAGACCGCTTTTTTACACGTAACAACGTCAAGTTACCGCTCAGAGCAATACACGCCTGCATGCATCACCTCTTTATCGCATCTGATCGTTGATTCTATCTCATGTCTGTGTAGCCGCCAAATTTTGTGTCATCACTATTTACGCGCGAGGTGAATAGTGGGTTCGCGAGCACCGCCGATTACGCTGGAACTTTCGACGTGTCATCTAAAATTAGACGACGCACTTGGCCCTCAGCTCTGACTTCTAAGATCGCCGACAGTGTTCGCCGCTATCGCTGTGCTTTTGAGTGTTGCTTGTTCTTGCGGGCGCAGGTTCGCCTAGAAAAGAGTTAGTTTCGTTACGGGCATTTTTCACTACGCCGTTCCACATGGTCTTTGCAACGTCACATCTCGTCACACACGTTAAACGGCTTTTACACATTTACAAGGAGCCGTTACATGTGAGTAGGTACGCGAATTGCGTAGCGCACTCTCGCTTGTTCTTGTATTTTCGCAGTACACAGGCCTTCGTCCTCCCGAATAATGTCTATTTGTACACAGACATTTGACTTGCCTGTCAATAAACTAAAGAGACCGTCAACTGCCGTGAAAACATCGAACGTCGGTGCTTTCACTCTTTACTGCATGGCGAGCTGGTATTCCTTGGTGCAAAAACGCGGCAAATGCCTCCCAATAACCTAAACAATAGCGCAGAGAAACCTAGGAGAGGTACGTCGCTAACAAACTCAATAAAGAGCTTGAACTATGTCATGGCTGGAAGATAGCTTGATATATGACGCGTCAGCTACATTAGTGGAGACGGCACATAGGCGCGAA
The DNA here is from genome assembly GCF_038994185.2 of Dermacentor albipictus. Classification (NCBI taxonomy): domain Eukaryota; kingdom Metazoa; phylum Arthropoda; class Arachnida; order Ixodida; family Ixodidae; genus Dermacentor; species Dermacentor albipictus. Next base: position 78,640,525 of record NC_091829.1, on the reverse strand, counting down.
ACTGTGGCCGAAGGACAATGAACGTGTTCCTCAGCCTTAGCCGTAAGATTGCCTAGTTGCCCTTTCTCGAGTCCGATCTGTCGGTCTTAATGAAGCCAGCTACAGAAAATACCGTCATCACAAACGCGTTTCGTCTCCGCACGTCGCGGTGTGTTAAGATAATTTAGGGAGAACCCCGCTCATCACATGTAAAAGTGGGCCACTTTTACCTCCGCTATGATCCTGTTCCTTCTTCCATGGCTCGCACTGCGGTGGCTACGGCGGAGTGGGGCGTGCCTGCAACCTAAATGTCGTGGCGCGAAACTCAAATTTCCATTTGGATGCCAGGACTTCTGATTTTGGTGCCTACAACGTGTTAAACGTAAGCCAAAGGCGGTGGTCTTCCACGAGCCGCTGTGCATTTAGCTAGTGGACTCTTGGTAGCACCCCGGGGCGGCCGCGGTATCTACGCTACGTAGCCGCCCGCAGCTACCAATAGCAGCTCCGTATAGTCATCGGGTGGCCGTCGCGCATCAGCGACGTGCTAGTGTTCCTGTATATGCTACCGCAGGGAGCAGAGTTGCGCATAAATTTTCCGGCGCCGCTCGCACCACTAATCGCCGAGCGCTTTCACGTGGTGCCTAAATGACGTCAAATGTTGAACTGCGCTGCTGCGAAGCCAACTTTGCGGGCACGACGCCGACTCGGTTCCGTCAGTGCCACCAAAAGTGCAATCAGCGGACCGTCGAGCGTGCGTTGCACTGATTGGCTCTGGGTTCAAGGTACGGTATTCGATGACATTAAGGTAATAACTTTCGTGAAGACGATCAGCAAAACGAGACCAAGGTGAAAGCAGAAGCCAACGTTTCAAGAAGTGGACTTGTCTTCTTCAAGGTGACGTATGCTTTCCTCGCCACAGTGTATATAGGTGGGGTTCTTCTGAAGGGGAGAGGGTGTGAGGAGGGAGGATGCGGAAAAGAGGGGAGGCGTGTTAGTGTTTTTAATTGAGAATAAAGGAATGCGGTGCACAAGATATGTTGTTTCTTACAGAAGGAACTTTCAAGCATATAAATCACATCAGAACTTCTACAAGTGAAGCTAGATTTGACTAGTAATTTGACTAGTAACTTGAGGATAGTTCCTTCCTGCTAGCGTTGTTTTAAGGTCATTTAGGTGGTAGATATAATCGTGGTCTTCCTTGCAGATTCTTCTTATTCGTTTCGCTTGTCCGACGAAAATTTCTTGCTTGTAATTTCGCGGGTGAAAACTGTTGCGGTCTAAATATTGCTGGATATTCGTAGGCTTCCGGTAAAGTATCGTTCTGAGTTTTCCGTTATCTATGTAGACCATATTCTCCAGAAAGTTGATCTGTAACGCCTCTGAAAAGCAACGAACTATATCACGAATGACTAATTGTACGATTAGATTACCTACGCACTGTGCATAGAAGTCGCAACAAACGCAAGGGCAAATGCTAAAAGCGCAACCAATATGTTCAGGCTACAATCATATGAAGCGTTAAGAGCGCAATGGTCATCAGGCAGGCAAGTGTATTTGTCCAAGTAAAACACTTGCTTGGGCTAGTTGGTTCATGCCTGAAGTAGCACAGGCAAGGCGGAGAAGACCAGGACTCAAGAAGAAGAACACAAACGATAGGACCGGCGCCAATGGGAAGCTGAGACGGCGATCATGTTGACGCACAAAATGGCATGATCGGTGCGAAAGCTTTGTTGAAAGAAAGGGCCCAATGTAGGAGAAATATGCTGAAGTAAAACTCTTGCTTGGGCTAGTTGGTTCATGCTTGAAGTAGTAAAGGCAAGGCGCAGAAGACCAGGACTCTAGAAGAACACAAACGACAGGACCGCCGCTACTGGCAAGCTGAGACGGCGATCATGTTGACGCATAAAATGGCAGGATTAGTGCGAAAGCTCTGTTGAAAGAAAGCGCCCAATGTAGAAGAAATATGCTCAAGTAAAACTCTTGCTTGGGCTAGTTAGTTTATGATTGAAGTAGTGAAGGCAAGGCGCAGAAGACCAGGACTCAAGAAGAAGAATGCAAACGACAGGACCGGTGCCACTGGCAAGCTGAGACGGCGATCATGTTGACGTACAAGAAGAGAGGATCCGTACGAAACCTTGGTAGAAAGAAAGGGCCCAATGTAGAAAAAATATGCTCAAGTAAAACTCTTGCTTGGGCTAGTTGATCGAAGGCCCGTTACTTTTACGTTTCATACGCATACGACGTTACGATGTAGCCAAGAAGTAGTGCAGTTTCTGTTTTAAATAGCCCATGACGCGACTTCCGGCACCCTCAGTTAGAACAAGAGATATTACAGCGTATTCGTATGTGCGTTGTTCAAGCTCCAACGGCACCCGCATTTCTTTGGTCCCTTCGCATAGTCTTTTTCGGTGGGTTCGCCATGTTAGAATCCACTGACACGCTACTGGCCGGCTCACGTTTTTATTGGCCGTTTTTAAGAAGACTAGCGAATAAAAACAATATGCACGACCAGTATTGTTAACGATCTTACCACAAGTAACGCGCTATGCGGGCTTTACTACAGGTGCGCGCTTAGTTAACGTTACGACCACAGTTTGAACACAACTTAGCCCTGTCCTTGTTTTGAAATGAAGCTTGTATTGGCTCACAAGTTTCAGTGGTGTTGTGGTGAAGCAAAAAAACAACCAAGTTGCTCCCAGAGCAGAGTAGCTCCTGAAAAGGGCGGTTTGATTAGTTGCCAGCTGCGCTAGCGCCGGAGCGACAGTAATTAGCAAGGATTTCAGCTGCATAGGCGCACAGTCACTGCACGCGCGCAACCAATCAGAACCGTTTCGCTTCAGCCGAGAAGGGAAAGGGCGGGGAAGGGTTTCGCACCCTGCACCCGCTTCGTTTCCATTCAGTTCTTCTCGGAAAACAGATGGCATGGCCACGCGTTGTGCGTTCCCCCGAGGAACGGGCAGCGTTCGACGAGCGTCTCCGCAATGGGTGGAGTCCCTATTATGGGACCAATGGGGTCCCTGAATAGGGATTCCACCCATTGCCAAGCCATTTAAAGGCCCTACCTCTCTTTTTGTTTTCAATAAAAGCGTTCAAGCAAGCAAACAAGAATTTGCCCGCAATACGGCTCGGCGCCGATCGCCATTCCAGCCGTTAGAGCCGCACAAGCCGAGGAAATCCGACAACAACGAGAAGATTCCGAGTTGAGGGAGCGGGATGCTGAAGCGGTCCGGCGCCATTACCCGTGGGTTACTTAACCCAAAGCTTCAAGACGAGCTTCGATTATCCCCAATTTCCGGTAGGGGAAAGGTTCGTCCTATTTTTTTTTATATGAGCTCTGCGCTCTGCGGCCTTTGCATTGAAGTGAGCTTTATAATGAAGGATTTCACTTGCCCCAAGCACTTTGTTATCAAGGCGGTTCCCCGCAGGGGCGTCTGCGTCAGCAGGTGTTTGGTGTGTTGCGACACCACGTACCCGAGCACAAGAGGGTTGGAACCTCCCGCGTTTAACCGTGCGTGGCTTAGCCGTGTCCGGGGACAAGGGGATCCTGGGGGTTGAGCCGATGCTGGGTGTTCGGACCTTTAAGGCCCCCCGGCGGAGGCAACACACCCCTTTGGCCTCGGCTTCACGTAGACGGCACATCCGGACTGACCCACCCGGGGGAAATCGGTAGTTGCCTTTTCCTGTCTCTCTCTCCTTCGACCCTTCGTCTTTCTCTCGCTTTCCAGCTTTCCTGTCTTCTTCTCACTTCTGAATTTCTGATCATTCTGGCAGCTAGGGTTAACCTTGTGTGAAATAACCAAGCTCGGTTATATCATATTTGGTTATAGTGGTTGTGTACAGCTGGCGATGGCAGGCCTCCTTTATTTACAAGGCTATCACGTCCCCTTGTTGGGCTCCATGGTGGGTGGCTGACACCACTGCCGAAATTACTCCAAATTTTATGGCTTCTTCTTTCCCCAGGCTTCCTGATCGCCCTCTCACAAAAAGAGGGCGCACCGAAGAATGTTTCAACTTCTTTAATAAGCCCACTGAAATTTTTCCACGTTTCCACGTGATTCACAGCGAAACCCCCGACAAGACCGTAAGAACTGTATCACCTTTCGTTGTCGCGAAATGCCTAACTGAGACCCTAGGTGCAGGATACAAAGTCACGAAAATGGCCAGTGGTGAAATTCTCCTTGAAGTCCGTGATAAAGCTCAGCATGAAAATCTGCAAAAGCTCATCTCGCTTGGAGACACCCAAATCTCTGTAAGTCCTCATCGTTCATTGAATAGTACACGAGGGGTAGTATCAGATCAGGACCTGCTGGAACTGACTGAGACAGAGCTCCTAGAAGGCTGGAAAGAGCAACACGTTACGAATGTACAGCGAATTAAGATCCGACGTGACGACGAAGAAATTCCGACAAAACACCTCATACTTACCTTTTGTACGAGCACACTCCCTGAACAAATAGAAACCGGCTACATGAAAATAAATGTAAGACCATACATTCCAAGCCCCCGACGCTGTTTTAAGTGCCAAAGATTCGGTCACGGCTCTCAGAGCTGCAGGGGCCGTAGCACCTGTGCAAAGTGCGCATCACATGAGCACCCTGCAGATAATTGCAATGATCCTCCCCACTGTGCAAATTATGACGGTGAACACCCGGCATACTCTCGCTCTTGTCCCTAATGGAAAAAAGAAAAAGAAATTATCACGCTCAAAGTAAAAGAAAATATTTCCTTCAAAGAAGCTCGAAAACGCCTATCGTTTGTGGGGCCTTCTTTCTCCGACGTGGCACGGCAGGGGGCAGTGCCACAACGGTTCTCGGCGGCCGTTAGGACCACGCAAAGTGGACTGACGGTAGCGCCACTCGCCCCCACTGCGGGATCAGCTAGTGCTGTTCCGCAACCCAGCAAGAGCCAGCAGTCCACCGGACCTGCGGGCTCCACGACTTCTAGGGCCTCTGTTCGCACAGAGAAGCCCGAAACACCCGCGAACGTACACCGCGAGCGGGCATCCAGCGCCTCTATGGAGGCGATGGATACGTCAAGTGTATCGGCGTCTCGGACGCTGAAAGATCGGCGAAGCTCTCAGGAGCTGCCCAAAAAAGGCAAATCCCGCATCACAGGGCCTGGCAAGGTTCCTGTGGGATAACATAGTTTTCCTCTCTTGAACACACATCACCATACACTTTCGTTATTGATACACAAATATTATACTGGAATGTCAGGGGTCTTCTTCAGAATCTAGATGATGTCAAGGAACTCCTACATAAACATAATCCAAAGGTGCTGTGTGTTCAAGAGACTCATCTGAAAAGCACACAAACAAACTTTCTTCGTAACTACTCCATCTTCAGAAAAGACCGTGACGAGGCTAACGCGTCGTGCGGTGGCGTAGCAATTGTCGCAGACAAGTCTATAGCTTGTCATCATGTAGCCCTACAGACACCCCTCGAAGCAGTATCAGTGCGAGGAGTTCTTTTTAATAAGTTGGTTACTGTTTGCTCCATTTACATACCCCCAAACTATCACCTTCACAAAACAGACTTCTACAACCTCATAAATCAGCTTCCGCAACCCTACGTACTCGTTGGTGATTTTAATGCCCACAACACCCTTTGGGGAGATTCCCGTTGTGACGCGAGAGGTCGGCTGATAGATTTTCTTCTGACATCCGGTGCATCCCTATTTAATAAGAAGGAGCCGACTTATTACAGTGTGCATCACAACACATACTCATCTATAGACTTAGCAATTGGTACTGCTAGTCTTCTGTCTCACCTGCAATGGGATGTAATCAAGAATCCTTTTGGAAGTGATCACTTCCCAGTCACTCTAAACTTAACAACACAGTATGATTCTCCACCGCATGTCCCTCGATGGAAATTAGCCTCAGCCGATTGGAAAAGTTTTCAAGAATGTACTTATTTACCGCGGGACTTTTTAGAATACTATACTATAGATGATGCCGTATCATATTTCACTCATTTTATTATCGACGCAGCGCAAAAGTGTATACCACAAACAAATGGTCTTTCATCCAAAAGACGTGTCCCGTGGTGGAACGAAGAATGTAAAGAAGCGCGAAAGAGGCAGAATAGGGCATGGGGCAGGCTTCGTCGATCACCAAATGCGAAGAATCTAATTGAATTCAAGAAGGCAAAATCACAGGGCAGGAGAACACGACGACATGCTAAGCGAGAAAGCTGGGAAAGGTACATATGTAGTATAAATTCGTACAAGGATGAGGGTAAGGTATGGAACAGGGTAAACAGTTTAAAGGGCAGGGAAACACAACCGCTTCCTTTAGTAAACGATCAAGGCGACACCATGAAAGATCAGGCAGATTTCCTGGGCAAGCATTTTCAAAATATTTCCAGTGCATCACACTATGCGCCAACTTTCCTAAAATTTAAGGAACGCATAGAGCGAGAGCGTCTTGAAGGAAAATGCGCAGCAGATGAACCTTATAACCGTCCGTTTAGTCTCGCTGAGCTGAAGGCTGCTCTCAGTTCCTGCGGCAACTCAGCACCAGGTGGCGACCGCATAATGTATGCAATGATCAGAAATATGCATCCAGAAACATTGAACACACTTCTGTCTCTATACAACACCATGTGGGTATCTGGGCATATTCCATCCTCATGGAAAGAAGCGATTGTCATCCCAATTCATAAGCAAGGCAAAGACCCAGCATTAGCCAGTAGTTATAGGCCAATAGCACTAACGAGCTGCATGTGTAAATTATATGAAAAAATGGTTAATCGGTGTCTAATCTATTTCCTCGAAAGCAACCGTCTACTTGATCCCCTTCAATGTGGTTTCAGGGAGGGTAGGTCAACAATAGACCACCTTGTTCGCATTGAGGCAGATATTAGAGAGGCTTATATACACAAACAATTTTTTCTCTCTTTATTTCTGGACTTGGAGAAAGCCTATGACACAACATGGCGAATCGGAATACTTCGAGACCTATCTGCGATGGGCGTACGCGGCAACATGCTAAATATGATAGAAAACTACTTGACTAACCGCACGTTCCGTGTTAGAGTGGGCAATGCCCTGTCCAGGCTATACACTCATGAGACTGGTGTGCCACAAGGAGGCGTGCTTAGCTGCACCCTCTTTATTGTGAAAATGAATTCCCTCCACAAAGTCATTCCATCCTCAATGTTTTATTCAATATATGTAGACGATGTGCAATTAGGATTTAAGTCTTGCAACCTTGCTGTCTGCGAGCGCCAAGTCCAACTAGGACTGAACAAGGTCTCAACGTGGGCAAACGAAAATGGCTTCAAGCTAAACCCCCTCAAGAGCTCCTGTGTACTTTTTTCTAGAAAGAGAGGCTTGACACAAGATCCTGATATTATGCTGCAAGGACAAAACATACCACTCAACACTGAACACAAATTTTTAGGCATAATACTCGACTCAAAACTAACCTTCATTCCTCATATCAAGTATTTGAAAGCTAAATGCCTTAAAACAATGAACATCCTGAAAATACTGTCACATACAACATGGGGAAGCGACAGGAAATGCCTCATGAACCTCTACAGGAGCCTTGTACGATCGCGCTTAGACTACGGTGCCGTTGTGTATCACTCAGCTACACCCAGTGCTCTGAAGATGCTGGACCCTGTGCATCATCTTGGTATCCGCCTCGCCACCGGCGCCTTTAGGACGAGTCCGATTCAAAGCCTCTATGTCGAATCGAATGAATGGTCGCTCGATCTGCAGCGGTCATATTCTACATTTATTTATTTTCTGAAAGTACATGCTAACAAAAGCCATCCTTGTTATCCCACCATAAACAATATGACCTCTGCAACACTCTTTCGTAACAAACCTTCAGCCAGAGAGCCATTCTCGCTCCGTGTGACAAAGCTGAGCGAGGAGATGGATGTTCCTATTCATGAAAATAGTCTAATGGCTTCTGCCAAGCCGTTTCCACCGTGGTTGTGGGGAATTATTGACTGTGACACTTCATTTGTGGAGGTAACGAAGCATGCTCCAGAGGCGCACATTCATATGCATTTTCTGGAATTACAATTTAAATACCCGTGTCCAGAGTATTACACAGATGCGTCTAAATCACATGCTGGCGTGTCATATGCAGCCGTCGGCCCATCCTTTTCCGAGTCCGATGTTCTGCATCCTCAAACAAGCATCTTTACAGCAGAGGCGTATGCACTGTGGTCGGCTGCCAAACACATCGAACAGTTAAAACTACATAAGGCAGTCATATACACAGACTCATTAAGCGTTGTGAAAACACTGATGTCATGCTTCAACCACACAAATCCAGTAATTGCAGATCTTTTCTCTCTCCTCTGTACCATTTATGCCTCTGGCCAACATGTAACGATATGGGGTGCCTGGACACAGAGGTGTTGAAGGTAACGTCCTGGCAGACCAAATTGCTACCTCCTTAGAAACAAAAGCTTCCAACATGTCCGCAGCCGTTCCGGTCTCAGACCGAAAGCCATACTTACGGAAAAAACTCAGAACCTACTGGCAGCATAAATGGGACTCTGAAACCCATAATAAACTCCACACAGTTAAGCCACATTTAGGATACTGGCCTTCACTGACCAAGTCCAGACGAATTGACGTCCTATTCTGTCGTCTCAGAATAGGGTACACTTACGGTACACATAACTTTCTGTTGAGTGGCGGTGAACGTCCAATGTGTAGTAGATGTGGGGAGACACTCAGTGTTCAGCATGTCTTCCTAGAATGCCGCGATACACTAATCGAGAGAAAAAACATTTCCCTTCAGCATACAGTCAGTGTATACCACTTCACCTGGCACTGTTTTTAGGCAGAGAACCGCTGTTTCACATGCAATCTACCTTAGCCTTTTTAAATGACGTTGACACGCTGCACGTTTTCTCTGCAAGAAATTCGTAACACGGCCTCTTGCGAGAAGCCACTGTTGCGATGTGAACGTTTGCTCTAGCACATGCCTCCAGGCCCTTGTACTCAAGGGATCAGCTGAGGCTGTTGTGCTATCCGTCAACAACAATCACCTTTCCATTTTTATTCATGTAACACTATTACACCATTCTTGTACATCCTATACTTATAGCATACCCTACTTCAGCCATTCTCATATTTTATTCCTTGTGTATTTTATGCAACTTATAGCTCTTAGTTTTAGGCCTCTCTACAGCCACGTCACATCAGCCATTAGTTCATTCAGTACTCGTCACCACTGCCTTGGCGCTCTTTGGCCACACTTGGCCCTTGCGCCAATGAACACTACATATTATCATCATCAAGGCGGTTGATTGCATTACACTTCTTTGGCACAAGTGGCACGTGTGGGCGTGTGGGTATTACACTTCTTTGGCACGAGAGCACATGTGTGGGCTCCCGCTTACGTTCGGCCACTAGAATTACTGACTTTTTTCTTTGAGTCCCGAATGTGAGTGTGTCAGTTTGTCCCGTTCTCGCCATGTGGAAGCTAACGTTTTGCGACGCTGTGTTAAGCTGCACCCCCGCCTTGGTGGTCGGCCCTCATTCCCCACTGCTCTCCTAGAAGCAGAACACTACGAACACGCTGCAAGACACTGTACGGCCTTCGGTTTCGACACGGGTTATACCGCTTGTTTCTGGAGTATAAAATTCGCCGTCGATCACGCTACTCCCTAATGCGAAGTTAATATGCGTTTTCATTTCACGATATATTCGCTGGCATGGAAAATCACACACGTGCGGCACATTGCAAAGGCAGGGACTGTGGCGCGACTACCTCGCTAATCGGGTAATTAAACACGAGAGGCAACGCGTGGGTGATGCATGGGCGCGATTCAAAAAAGCCGCCGCAGACAGAACTCCGCTCATGCAGCGCTTCTGTTTCCATATTTGGTATCGGTGGGTTCGCTCTTAGCATGCCATCGGTGAAACTGTGTTGCCACCTCGTCGCGGTCGTCGTCGCATAGCCCGTCCTGCGCGGTTATACGCTTTTCTCCTGACGCTTTCGCCATAATCTCCTCCTCTACTCTTCGGCTCATGCTTTCGCTACACCTTCCTCGTCTGCTGTCCTCCTCGCACTCTATTCACTATCGCCGTCTTTCCTGCGCTCTGCCTTCGCTCTTTCATCTTTCACTGTGCTAGTTCGCTCGGTTACGCCGACGCTCCGTGGAGAGAGAAACTTTATTGTAATTATAAAGATTTGAAGGAGGGGTGGTCGGAGCCTCTCAGTCCAGGGCTCCACTGGCCTCTGCCGCCTGCCTGACCTGGCTAATTAAGGACTTTTGTCCTGCCAGGTCCGAGCGGGCGAGCTGTGCCTCCCACTGCTCCATTGTCCTACTGGTGTTTGGCCTATGAGGGTGCTTAGTGCACTCCCAGGTTATGTGCATTAGGGTAGGTATGCCACCGCACCAAGGACAGTTGGCCCTATAACGAGTGGGATACATGGCGTTCAGCAATTTTAAATGGGGGAACACCCCGGTCTGTATTTTACGCCAATCGGCGGCCTCTTCCCCGTTAAGTTGTGGGTGAGGCGGCGGGTATTTTCTTCGGACTCCACGCTGATGAGCAAGGATGTCTTTGGCATTTAAATTGGTGGAATTTTGTGAGGGGTAGTGCGGGTGGGTGGGGTTAGAAGAGGACGCCGTCGCTCGGTTAGTCAACTCTCGAGCTAACGCGTTAGCCTTTTCGTTCCCCTGTACCCCCGCGTGGCCCGGGCACCAGAGTAGGCGATGATGGTGGTTGAAGGATCTGGGGATTATCGCGAGGCTAGCCGCAGTCACGTGCCCCTTGAGAAACATGCGACATGTCTCCTGGGAGTCCGTGACCACGACCGAGTCCCTTTGCGAACGCTCCGCGTGAGCGAGTGCGATCGCCACTGCTAACATTTCGGCCGAGGTTGGGGATCCCGCCGTGGCCGACGCGGCAATATGCTGTTGGCTGATAGCGTTCACGACTGCGAGGGCGTACCTCCTTTGGTAGCGCTGCCCGGTCGTCTCTGCATACAGAGCTGCGTCCGTGTAGTACGTGTTGTACCTATGGTTATTAGAGTAGGCTGATTGAATGTGTTGTGCACGTGCTTTGCGCCTTTCTTTGTTGTACTCTGGATGCATATTCTTTGGAATTGGGGCTACTGTAATTTTGGATCTCATAGAAGGAGGGAGAGGTACGGCCTGCTCTGTGAGATAAATGGGGTATGCTGGGATATTGAGTCTAGCCAATATTGCCCTACCAGTTTTTGTGAAGCTGAGGCGCTCCCTCTGTCGCATCAGGGTGGCTTGCCTCAGTTCGTCGAAAGTATTGTGCACTCCCAAAGCTAACATGCGCTCCGTTGAAGTACATTTAGGCAGGCCCAGAGCAGCTTTGAAAGCGGTTCGGATTATTGTGTCAGCCTGCTTTTCCTCCTCCCTGTTCAGGATTTGGTACGGTAAGCTATAGGTTATTCGACTAACCACTAATGCCTGTACCAGCCTTAGGGTGTCGTCTTCTCGCATTCCCGCGTTTCGATACGTCACGCGACGTATCATTTGGGCTATGTTGTTGGCTGTGGATTTGAGGGTCTTGAGTGTCTGTAGTGCTCTCCCGTCGCTCTGAAGCCACAAACCCAGGACTCGCATCGTGGGTACCTCTCGGACTGATTGGCCCTCCACCACAATGTTAATCGATCCTCTGGATTTGTAGCCTTTCGCGTGTATCCGGATAACCTCAGATTTTTCGGGTGCGCACTTCAGGCCACTCCATCTAGAAAATTTCTCCACCGCTAATACTGCACTTTGGAGCGTATATTCCTTATCCCCTAGTGAACCTCTGCTCGTCCACAGCGTGATGTCGTCTGCGTAGAGCGTGTAACCTAGGTCGGGTATCCGATCCAGATCGCGCGCGAGGCGACACATCGCCATGTTGAAGAGAAGAGGAGATAATATAGCTCCTTGAGGTGTTCCTTTGTCAGGCATTTTAAATAAATCCGAAGTGATTTGGCCAATACTGATGCTCGCCTCGCGGTTGGAAAGAAACGCTCTTAAGTAATTGTATGTGCGCTCACCACAACCCGCGAGTTCGAGTTCCTCCTCCGTGGAGGAACTGGCTTCTGAGGCCTGCGCTCAAAAAGCATGCACAAAAAAAAGAAGACGTACGTCTGCCTTATTTTTTTGTTTCTTGAGTGGCTTCGCCAAACACAGATGTGTCAGAAAGTGCTTGTTCTGTGTCCGTTGTAATTATATACATGATTGCAATGGTTCGTCATTCCTAGTGTTTTAGAATGTAGGCCAATCGCCGTCGGTGCCGGCAAGTGTGAACACGCCAATGCGTTTGCGTTCGCAGTGGATGGATAGAGAGCTACCATGTACCGGACGCCACCAGATGTGGGAAGCGCGAGGAAGCAAAGCATACCCTGAACGGGAGGCTAATGCCTCTCGTTTACGCGACAAAATGGCGACTGCTAATGTGACTGTTCGCTTTCGTAACCTAAGCCCGGAGCTGTTGCAGTTGCGTAGGCGAACACAAGTAATTTCCATGGGACACAAATCTCTTGTTTACGAACAGCTCCTTTAATATTGGTAGAAGCACTAGACAACATCCCAGGAGTGTCAGAAATGTACAATGCTCAATGATTGAATCGCAAAATTAGGACAATGTGATTTCAACAAGCGCTTTAGGAAAATAAAGAACCCGTGTCGGCAGATTGGTCCAGCTTCCTATCAACGCCAGTACTGGGGCTTCTTTTTGGAGGATGCTTACCGACTTGGATACTAGCCGGGCCCGCCACGCTTGATGTTGCTGGTCATGCGGTTTCCAACTGAACAGCATGGCCTCTCACATTTCGAGGGCAGGATTTGTGATGCGGCGATGGTGGGCGTATATCAGCATGTCCTTCTGGAGTGATAAAGGTTGCGTACTCCCCGCAATGTGGACTTTCGTAAGAGCAGAATATAGAGTAAATTGCATGGCACTGACTTAAGTGCGCGCGGGAAGGTCTGTAGCTGACGCCACGCAACACCTGCTTCTCACGAGAAGGCTTTGTTAGCAGGGAGTAAAGACGGCGCTATAGTCAATAGTGATGGGGGAGGGTGCGATAAGTACAGTGTATGGACTCAGCTTCGCGGTCATGGTGTACTTGGTGCAGCTTCGCAATAACATAGACTCGGGCGACCGCGTCGGGTCGCTGCATGTTGTCCTGGGAATCGTACCTTTGGGTTGATACGATGCTGATGCTGGGTGGCATTGTGGTAGCACGGCAAATGATGCGATTGGCCGCTGTGGAGAGTCGGCCTCATATGAAGCTGCGATAATAGGTCTGGGAATCAGAGATCACGTTGACATGTTCTAGAATACGTGTTCTGTTTGGTTTGCGAGGGATGGCAAGGTAAATGGACGGAACATCTGCTAGAGTGGCCTACGGGGCCTACGCTAGATCTTGCAAGGTGTGGTCGATCACTCAAGCCTAGTGGTCTTGTCGACCGATGTGCGCAGACGTGTCTACATAGATGATGCTGTATGAATTGATCGCCATGTTCCTCTTATAGCGCACTCGGCGGAGTGCGGTGATGTTCGGCGTGGAAATCTGGTTGTTTATTTTGTGGCAAGCAGACGACCATTTTTCACTGCCAGATTTTTGGAGGTACTGCTTCGGTGTTGAAGTCGAAATCTACAGCAGGGTGCCCTAGGCGGTGGATGATGGTGCGGCCTGCTGTGGTGACTACTAGGCGTTCTCGTCAGCTGATTATCTGTGCCTCGATGGTTCCTTTGGCAGCATTGCAGACGCCTAGATATCTTAAGCAGAGAGCATAGAACATGTTTGTAAGCATTCCTATGTACCTTGTCTGCTCTGGCCAGCCTATTTGATGTGAGCGACAGGCAAGTAGCTGAATAGGCTTCTTCACTGACGAGCAGAGTTTGTATGCGAAGACTTGTAACTGGGTCCTCCTGCAGGCCCTGATGCCGAGCCATCCTTGTTAGTTTGGGATACTATGTTCTATAGTAAGAAATCAAGCTCTGCGGTCTAAGGAAAGATTCTTCCGGGAAAGCGAATCGAATCGCGCACCTATGCCTTCCGAGCTCGTTCTCAGTTCAGAGCTAACCAGGAGGCTAGCATATCACAGAGAGAGACAAATAATCCTCGTCTAGAAGCAGCAGGGACAGAGAACGTAGAAATGTAGTTCTGCGGAAGTGTGCAAGGTTACGGAGAGCTTCTAGGCGTTTCCATTGTAGGTACGTGGTGTTGTCGATGGGAGGACAATTATCCGTTTTCATAAGCATTCCTCCATATTAGAGGCATATGCACTGCGCTACCTTGCACATTAGGGACTCCGTGGCCTGTTATCGAACTTTGTGATAGGAGTATCCGACTTGGTTTACCTCGTGCCTGAAGGAATTGCAAGCGACAATTTGCACCTGTTTCGGTAGATTAGGAATCCCACAGTCAAACAGGATATTGCAAAGGGCAAATCATTTGACGAAGAAATGGTCTAAGGAGTAGCCAAATCTACAGCTGTTCCAGGGGCTCCCAAACGCTACCGCTGCATTGCCTATAGCAAGTCTGTCTGCCTGCTTCAGCTTTATATTTGTTATCTGTTATTATCAAAAGCGGCTGTGGTTTAGACGTATAAAGCACTTAGAAATACTATAAAACCAATTTCATCAAAATCAAGCTGATACAGTATTTAAAAAGAAATTAGTACAGTTATTTCCCGCTGACACATGAGAGAGCCTACAAAAGTGGGAAAACATTGTTCTACTGTCTCGGGACGGCACCATATTGTGGAACACTTTGCCAGGTTTTTAGCATGAAACGGCCCGAAACAAGTTTCTAAAGCTGGCACTTCACGAGTTGGGCTGAGGAACTTTTTGCGCGCCTCGTTCCCAGCAGTAGAAAACCAGCTGGTTCTACGCCTCTTGAGAACCTTCATAGCATTTTGGTCTGTTCCTACGAATCTCACCTGATCGCATACACCAAAAAAATGTTCGCCATTTTTTTGCCTTCTTATTGCTGTCGATAGGGTCGAGTGCTGCTGCTGTCCCTGAATTTCTGCCAATTTCACTGCAATATTTCAAGGCACCATTCACCACAAATGAGCTTAGCGAGAAATGACGCAATATTGCGGGGTGTGCTTTGATGCCTATATCACTCAAGTTACTGTACAAATTTGTAAAAAAACACACGATGGTTGGGAGCCCGAATTGACTTTGTAAAAAACCACAACACGAGTAACTTGACCGCATTATGAAGGGCACGTTTTTAAAACCAAACAGGGAGAAAATACAAAAACTTTCCTGAAGAACAGAACAAATTTATGGCACTACCACCACCTGTTCAAAGCGTGTTAAAACGCTTTTTTTTTAGCTGAGATAATCGTAGGTTTTATTTGCAGCACCGTCTTATTGCGCTGGTGGCGATGGGCGCTGGCGGAGAACAAGTTTTCTGCAGAAATAGGAGCGTATCTTCCCCGCGGTCTCACAAAGGGATAGAATAGAAAGCTCGGACTCCAAAAATGAAAGTGAGTTAATGAAGGGGTCTTTTTGATAATGTTATCAATATACAAAAAAAGAAACTTCTTGTTAATTTAATATTTGTACAGGAAATACTGGCGCAGTGTGCAGAATAAGTACTGATAAGGTAGGAATGCAGTTATGTCTTTCGGCAAGCTAGCATAGAGAAAGAAAAAAAAGTTAAGAGCGGACACTCCCATACACCCCCAGCGGCCCAATCGAACCTAGCGCGCCTGGCGGTTGATGAGAGCAACTGGCCTGCACTTCCTGTTTCGGTTTCGCTGGCGCGAAATTTGGATTACCCTTCGTAACCGACGTTGGCCTGTCGCGGAAGCGTGTCATTTCAGAGCAGTTTTCGTCTCCCAAATGGCAACGCTGTTATTTGTCGCTTTGATTTACCGATTCACTATTTTGTCTAGTTCAATATTTGGTGTGAATTGAGGTAGTGACGCAATTCTTATTTTGATTAAGTTGCAACTGATGGAGATGGAGGTAATCATAATTCACTACGGCTTTATCCATCGCGCTTGTCTTCTGCGGTTTGGTACAAGCGCTCATATGTACCAAAGACACAGAGTTTCCGCAATGTTTATATTCCAAGTCAAGATAGGCATCTTCTGGGTTCTGCCGTTGTCAAAGCACCACGACACACAGCAGTAGCTGCCGTAGCTTGGACCGCCGGACGGCATGGCATCAGCACGGTCTGAAAATATCAATGAGTGAACGCTTCATTAATTACCAAAAACATATGTCCACTAATAACTGTACCAGGAAACCGCTTTGAATGAATAGCGAACCGATGCACAATATAAAACCACCGACACTTCCTGACCTCTGACTCATATAACCCGGACTTACAAGGATAAATGTTAATTCCCCGTACAGGGGAGTTCAAAAGTTCCCAGGCCGCCGTCCTATTTAATCCCATGAGTGTCATCGCGGCCTGTGAAGTTTTGGACACCCCTGTACATACTCAGTATAAGGAGTACATTGGTAGGCAAAATAGCAGTTAACATAAGCGTGATGAAGATACATTCGAAACGTCCAAATACGAGGCCTTTGTTCAAATGCGCGCCACGCCACGCCTACGCGACAATACGTTGTGCAATGTCTTCGCCACGAAAAAATGATAATGAACCGAAAATTACTAGAATGCGCAGTACTTCCCAACACGGCCGCCGCAATAAGTACATGCAGTAGTCATTGGTGACTTTTCCCCAACGTTACTTTTCTGAATAAACAATCCGCGCGGACGCATACACCAGCATCCGTCCGTCCGCCGTAGATACACACCTCGCTAAAGTACCAAACGCAATAAGCTATGCTCGCTGTTTATTTCACATGCCATTGTTTGCAAGCAATATCGTTAAAATATTCAGGAGCCCTTACTCTATAAGCAAAATGAGCAAGCAAAACTTGGCTACAGCGTGCCTACCGTCCTGCTTTCTTTATTTAGGTAGCGCCCGTCCCCGGAACGCCGTTCTCGGTCTGAATCCGCGTGGCGTCTGTTCTTTCCAGCGTTCATCAGCCTCTAGAACGGGCCAACGAAAAGACCGTCAACTGTGACGCGATCATTTAAACGCGGTTTAGGAATTCAATTTTCTCGAAACTTGAATTTTCCTGAAATGTGCAATTCATGATATTGACCTTAAGCGTTGTCCAGCAGATCATTTTTATTCCGCCAACACGAGCTATTTCAATGGAACGCCGATACTGCGGTTATCGCAAACAGCGCTGGGAGGAACGGTTTACCCTCGCAAACCGACACGCAGCGTCTCGATGGCGTCTGATAAGCTGCGAGTCGAAGTGCGGGGCACAGCCGTGAAGCGGTGCAAGTTAATGGTAGCTTCGCGTCGTTTGATTATTTTCACGGAACGCAACCAACAAAGATTATGCCGTTCTCGGCGGGGATAGCAAGGAACTACAGCTAGTGCAGCCCTCTTGCTACGCGTTTCTTGAGGGGGCATGCTTTTCGCATTGTTCGCGTCTAGCCGCCTCATATAGAGCCGCAAACTGCTTTTTTTAGCGAGCGTCGTCGCGCTCACAAGTCAATTACCCCAAGCTTCGCTTAAAAACATGACTCACCTTTCTCACACACAAAAACACCGCCGCAGCCAACGTTCACGAGACGTTCCCGCTGGCACGCCGCTGGTGTTTTGGATTTCTTCTCGATGGACGAATGGTGATTGGTGTTGATGGCAGTATGAATGAAGAACAAAAAGCACGGAAGGTGTCTTCGATAAATTCTGTTTTTATGTATCAGAAACACGCCAAATTTGGGTGTAAAATTATTATTTTGTAATGCGATTGAGCAGAATTCATTTGCGTCCCCTCGCGTTTGATGAGAGCATTAGTTCGTTACGTAGCCGTGACGTAGTTCCTGAGGCAAGATTTCTCTAAAGATTGAACATTCGAAAGATATCTGCAAGTTAATAGGGGAGGCAGCGGTCTGTCGTTGGAGCCAACATGTATGGCAGGGCCGTGAGATACCACTTTCTATAACGTAGTTTGCTTCTCAAGGTACCTACGTAAGTTGCTTTACATTATTTTTAAACTGAATGCGTTGAAGAAAAAAAAGCACGTTTGGCACAATACACCTGTATAAGTAGCATTAGGTTTTTATCTAAATTACGCTTGAGCGAGATACGTTCCGTCTAGGGCTAATACAAAATAAAATAAAGGTCACCAGCCGCTACCGACACCATGGTCGAAATATGACCATATTCGCAGTGCCGCCCGAAAGGCGAAGCACCGATTGCGATAGAAAATTAGTTGATAGTTGTAAGAAGTTAGAATAGTAGTTTTTTCAGCCGTATAAACTTGTAAAGGTTCTTACTAACTAAATGATTATGATAGAATGTGTATTCTGGACTCAACGAGGACGTATGAAGAAACATACGCACAAAGACAGGGCTGTCTCTGGGTGTCTACTTCTTTCTACGTCCTTGTTCAGTCGTGCTTAGACATTCTATCCCGTAATCAAACCAACTAACCCGCCAACGTGTTTTAACTAAATTAACTACCCCGTTGTGACGCGTGCGCAGGTAAACTTGAACACATCTCGGTCGATGCACGCACCAACTCGCCGTCAAAGTTCTTGTGTGAGGAATTGCGGCAGCAGCAAGCGAATTGACCTACATGCATGTCGCGCTTCAATGCGAGCGAAACGACGAAAGCAACGCGCATACGAAGCTATCGGTACTACGCGCGCTCGGCTAACTTCGCAGATCCCTTTCAAGACGCACAAGCGCCGGTTACGCGACGAGGAGCTCATCTACGAGGATGACGACGCTGATGATGATAGTGATCTAAAGAAAGGAAAGGCGCTTGATTCTGCATCCTAATATCCGACAGAGAAAAACGGCCCTCCTCCCTCGTTTGAGCCCCCTGCATCAAGCGTGACAGAAGAGCGCCCTCCTCCAGGCCGTGTTCCTCGCTCGTGCACGCGAGATTAAACGGCGTTCGCTGGCTCAACCTCACACATTTTCATTCATTCGTAACATCACGGCGGCGCCGACGGCGACAGCAGAAACGTACCTAGAGTGTCGATATAATTGCTATCGCAATAAAACCAGTTTTTTGTTTCTGCAATGCGCAAGCGTCTGTGAAATCGGCGATGTTATGTTTGAAGCCGCGAGAGAAGCCAGCCCGGAGGAGGAAGGCACTGAGCCGTGGAGAAAAGTGTCGCCGAGTTCGCGCGTTATCCATTTGTGCTTCGATGCCGCGTTGCTCAAAGTGCATGTTCGTGGCGTCTTTTCTTTGCATGTGTAGCAATAAGGACATTCGGTGTGGCACAGCAGGCGTTTCACGGTCGATATTGATGTGGAGTGCTGTTTCCCTTTGGGCTTCGTCGCCGTGGTGCCCTAGGTGCGCATACGCGGTGTCCATACACCTGCGCGTAACTCGAGTTCCCGAAGTGAAACATCATCGTAACTTTTTGTTCATGTGCCCACTTTGTAGGTATGTACCCGAAGGAAAAAATTTACCCGCGATAACGGTACTCTCGAGCGTGAGCTCGGAGCGCAGCTGTTTAGGGGGTTTCAATTCACTAAATATTGTGGCAAAGAATTTGACTCTCTACGACAGGGACCTCTGAGCGGCGCGTGAGCCTCTGCTGGGGCAGCTCGTTTATCACCACCCGCATACGAAGCATTTGCACCGATTGCGTCGATCATTGTTCAGGAAGGATGGATTAACACGGGAACATGTCGCAAGCACAGAGCGCATTTTGTAGCGCCATTACCGCAAGCGATGTAGCGTATGCGCACTAGGTCGGACACCCACGCCAGCTTTTGTGTCCATATATGGTATCGGCGAACGCACTCACCACCTGCCTCGTCACTGCCATAGAACACGTGCCGTGCAGTACTCCGCTTTCCTCCTCATGCTTGCACTGCACCCTCGTCCTCAGCTCTCCTCACGCTCTCTACCCTATCGCCGTCTTCCATGCCCCGCTGAGCTCTGCGTTCGCTCTTTCATCCTTCGCAGTGCTCGGTTGCTCAGTTACGCCGAGGGACAACGACGCCGATGCTCAACGCGGGAACATATGCCTAAGAGCTTCCCTCTAAAGGTTAGGTCAGAAAAAGAAATATTTTATAGACGTAAGAGATAGGGAATCAAAATTATTGAAAATTATACAGGCATGACAATGTAGTCAGACAGTGCGGCTGTTGAACACTCGCAGGCATCTTCCATCACATTTGGCTTTATCATGAGCTCTATGTCGTCCTTAACAATGTCAATTCAGCAAAAAGAACAGAAGTGCGGGTAGTGCTTGGTTAATAAAAAGGCGTAACAAAACACGCACAATGCTTGTGTTATCACGACTTTACCCTAACCACATGGTTTTTCTCCCGAACTTGGGTGATTTGCGGTTCATTGAAATAATGAACTTGGACTAAACCGACCTAATCGCTATCCAAATTACTCTAACCCAGTGGATAGTCTTGAGATGCATTTTTTTACCACCCGTTTTGTAGACACATACCTCGGTGAAAGCTCAATCCAGACTTCAGCGTAGTTACGAAGCATTCCCCCAGAGAGAAGATTAGGATCTTCAAAGTCACACTTGACGCTGTAATTTATCGGCAAAGTTGCAATGAGGACGAAGTACGAGGATCAAAGGAGAGGTTGGCAAAGCATCCAGCCGAGGGCATTCTCATATATTTGATGTCCTTCGTGTAAGCATTCGCATATAGAAGTAACCTGTAGGGCGGATTTGTTGATGTTATTGGGAATATGAGCGGTCGCTCACATCTGGCACTGTTCCTTCTGTACACCCACAAAGGCTTAAGTTTAAGTGTTTTCGTTTGATTTCTGCGGAAAGTGAGACGGCGAGTGGCGAAAATCCAGACGACACATTTTCAAAAAAAATGCAGAACGGTAACATAGATAAAATAATCTTGTCAGGGAATTTTGAAATCTGTTTCCTTGAAACCTTTTCGATGAAAAGTTTCTCTACAAATGATACGGGAGATCTGTTTCACCGTAGTCCTAAGGGTTTTAATGATGTGGTCTCCTCATGTGTTGCTTTGCAGCCATAGTCCGAGTACTTGAATTTTATAGACCTCCCTTAGCTGGCTGTCTCCTAGAAAGGGGTTGACTGGCTCGTGAGTTTGATGGCCTCGACCTCGGATCTTGATCAATTCTGATTTATCGGGAGCGCAGCTTATTCCGCTGCTGCGAGCGAAGGTTTCAACAGCAGTCGCTGCTTCTTGCAGGATTTGTTCTTTTTGTCCTAAGGAGCCGCTGGTTGCACATAGGGTAATATTGTCTGTATATGACCCATACCCAGCCCGGATATGACGTCGAGTGTTTTGGCTCAGCGTCTCAAGCCGATATTGAAAAGAAGGGGGAAGATTATCGCCCCTTGCGGTGTATACCTCTATTGCGCATGGCAAAAGTGTCTGAGCATGTAGTGCCGGTGCCTTTTGTCGCGATGCGAGAGGTCAGGAAAGAGCGGGAGTAGTCATAGATTCTTTGTCCACAACCGATGTCATTTAGCTCAAATAAGATAAGTTCAAGTGAAATAGAGCCGAATGCGCTTTTCAAACCAAGGGCTAGGACGAGATGTTCTGCACCAACCATGGTGTTGCAAACAACTTCTTCGCGAAGTAGCAGGAAAACATCTTGTGTCGAGAAATGTTGGCGAAAGCCTAACATGTTTGTGGGAAATAGGTTGCGGTGTTCAATGTAGGACGTGAGACGTGTGTGGATCACCTTCTCAAATAATATGCCAAGGCAGGAGGTTAGTGATATCGGTCTGAGATATTGTAGATCATGAGGGTTTCCTGCCTTCGGAATAAGCACGATTTTGTCCTCCTTCCCCTGTTGTGGAACTACGCCCCTGTCCCATATCTGTTCATTAAAATACCGAGTAAGCTGTTCTAGGTGCTCGTCCCACAGCTTCCGGATCATAGCATTTGTGAGCTGATCTGGTCCTGGAGCAGTATTTCTGTTCGCAGCTTGCGCTGCCGAGAAGGGTTCTGCCTTAGTTATCGGGGCGTCTAGCACCGCGTTTTCTTGCCCTTGGTATGGCAAAGTGCGTGCTGGGGGGGTTGATTACTGCACCTATGGACTTCGTTTTAGCTTAGTGAGGTGGGTTTGATCTGTTCCTGAAAAATCTCCGGTGTGTTTTCGAAGGTTGCGGTTGGCCATTTTGGTTTTTCCTGGTTCCATTATGCTGGAAAGTATCGCCCATGTCTTAAATGTGTGTAACGTTTCGCGAAGTGTGTCGCAAGAACTCACCCCAGTCGCTGCCTCTAACTGCTGTGCGTAAGCGTTTCCTACTCGGATACTTCTGCAAGTCTGTGGCGCTCTTTGGGATTAAGTCACTGTTTTTTCCATCGTTTAGTTAGCCCCCTTCTGGCTTCCCGCATAAGTAGCAGTTGGTCGTCAACTACAGGCGTTTCCGCTGTGAGCGCTAGCCTTGTTGCTTTATGAGCGTCTCGTATGTGCGTTGCCCACTCTTCAGCATTCCCATGTGATATCTCCGCCATCGGGATTTTGCGATAATTTACCCAGTTCGTGATTACCACCTGGCCACAGGGTCGCCAAATTTTCGAGGAGCCGACCGACACGCTGATGGTGAAATGGTCACTGTGTGCATTCTCTCCTAGATTGGTCCACAATACCTCGTCGACATTATTTGTGATTGTGAGATCTGGGAAGGTGTCTGCACTGACGCTGTTACCTAATCTCGTCGGGTCTTGAGGGAGAATTATCATTTGGAAATCATATGCTTCAGCCGCTCGCTCGAGCTCCCGGCCTTTGGGGCTGTCTGTTCGGTAACACCAGCTGGTGTGAAGGGCATTGAAGTCCCCAAGTAGCAGTAGTATATCCTGGGTGCCTGAGTGGCACATGACGTACCGAATGAGGGCCTCGAAATCGGCCCTCCTTTCTTTAGGTGGACTATACACGTTCGTGATTATTGTTTTTGCTTTGCTACGCTTCTGTGGTAGTATTGTTATGATTTGGTGGTTGGTGCTGCTAGTCGCCAGATAATCTATACTGGTTGTTATGTCCTTGAGGAACATCGTCGCGACATTAGAGTAGTCTGGGTTGGATATCGTGTAGTAGCCAGTCAATCTGACAGGCTAGTTACTGATCTCTTGCAAACAAATAACATCGGCTTTGACTGGCACCATGTTAATGTATTGCTGTAGAGCTGCCGCCAGTTTGTGGAAGGTGTGGCAGTTTCAATGCCAAATTTCGAGATATTCGTGATGTGCTAGCACTATACTCGCCATGAATAGTGCTTTCACTGTCCGAGGTCAGCATGCGTCGCGGACGGCCGTTAGATTGAGCACTGGGTATAATGCTGGCTCGCTTACGAACCGTGCTCTTTACACTGGCCACGGATTCATCGACGTAAGTATTTAGACTTTGAAATTCTGCGTACATCTCTCCTCCTGAATATTTTGCATAGTTTGTAATTGGTGCACAACTTGTTGTAGTGTGATCTTCATGAAATTCGGCGTCGCTATAACCTCGAGAGCCGTGCCTGCTGGTTTAGTATGTGCTGTTTTGTTCGGTTCGGTCCAGCGACTAGCTTTGAGGGAGGCCAACTCTCGCTTAATTTTTGCCAAGCTTTCGCGGAGAAGCTTGTTTTCGTTAATGATCTTCTGATATTCGGGATTTTCTGTTACAGGAGCAGTAGGATAAATGACTGGTGCCCAGCTTACCGTATTATCTTTTGGCGCTTGCCTGGTCACAGTGCCGAGAGCCCCCGATTTAGGTGACTTTGGAGATTCGGAATGGTGTGGGTTTTTGGCATTCGAGTTCTTTCGAGTCTGCGACGTTGACCTGGATCGACGGCGAGTCCCTGATACCTACGGCGAGGGATCCGATGCAGATTCGCTATCATCGGAACTGAACCAACTTAGGCGTTGAGGTGGCTTCGTTGAGCTGTCGTTCCGGGTAGTCCGTTGAACGCCAGTCCTCGGCGTTCTTTTGCTTTTGGCTTTGGGATGGTTCTTACTGCTTCGGTCTCATGTCAGGTGACCCTCCCTACAGGCCGCACACTTGGGAGCGCACTCGTGTCCGGCTACAGGGTCCCGTGGTCCACATGCACGACATACTGGAGTGTCCGGCTGGTGACATGCGTCCGATCGGTAACCCATTTGGTGACACAATTTGCACACTTGAGTGGTAATGTTATAGCGATAGCAAGCAAGCTCACCGCCGTCGTAGTAGACGTACCGCGGCCTAATACCTCCAAAAAAGGTGATAACGGCCGTATTAGTGTTACGGTACGTGCGCGCTTGCAGAATTTCTACCCCTTGTGTGCGTATGCGTAGATTCGCTTTTAGCGCTTCAGGCATCGTGTGCGGGTCCAAGCCGTGAATGTCACCCTTGGTTGTCCCGTCACTTGTCGTTACGTCGGCGTTAACCAAGTGTGGCTGGACGTTGATGTTTAGCATTGTAATATGTCTAACGCAGTCCGCCACTGTCTGGTGTGGCGTGGACAGGATAAAGATGTTGCAGACCGGCTTGACTCTAAGCAGACATTGCTCACCTGATATTTGCCCGTTGTATGCAGCAATCACGGCATTCGCCAGTAGTGGACTAGTCAGGTTCTTGATCGGTAGCCCTTGATGCGGTCGCACTACTATTTCGAAATCGTCCTTTGGTAGGGGTGGGTTAACCGCCTGTATGCTGGTTTGTGTTTAGATTTTCCGGTTGCCTGACCAGCGGAAACTTGTTGATTCTTCAAGGTGCCCGAATATTCCAGTGCTCTGGTCCTCTTCTCTTTCACATTGTTCTTTTTCTGCCGAAGCGAGAGGACCATCTGCCAATCCCCATTTGTTTGACTATGGCTCTCTGCCCCGGCGTTCTGGTCGCTGGGTCCTTTTCGCGTCGTGAGGTTGTGAGCACCGGCGTCTTGAAAATTCATGTCGTCAAAGTCCCGGCGGCACGTCTCCGTCATAAGCGAGAGTCCTGGGCGCGCAGTTGCGCTGGGGGTTTGATTTATAAGAGCCATCTAGCGCGCGTTGTAAACGGCGAGAAAGACGCTTCCCATATGACTCCCCGCGAAAGCGGCCCGGACAAGGGCGGTAGGGGAAGGTCGCGTCGTCTCGGTGGTGGCGGAGCACGCCTACGGCACGTCCATTCACTTCCAAGGCGAAGCAAAGAGTCGAATGGAAGTAAAACTATTTGTTCTAAGGATTTGGGCTTGGCGCTGCTGCTTGGAACCCTGATACACACCTCGCAGCATTCCCCTAGTCCGCGTCCTTCCTTTAATGTGGAAAGGGCCGGCTTCCATGGAGACATGTGGGGAGTTACCATAAACTAAGACATTAAGCGGCAGCATGTGTAGACACCGCTGGGTCCCACGAATTGCGTCTGGTGAAGTCACAAAACTGCTTCCTGGTTCTAAGAAAAAGAAATGCTGTAAGTGTTGGAGGAAGCGCATTAGAGGGCTAGTGGGAGGGGGAGATATCTTTAATCGCCACTGTTGCTCAGACATCATGGCGTTCTCCTGCGTACATAGCATCAGGTCTTAGATTCCATCTGCGACCACGGCTGCCACCATTCAATCGCGCCTATATATAGATACGCGGTTGCACTTAGATTTAGGTGCATGGTATTTAGGTGCACAGGTGGTCATAATTATTACAGTTCACTCCTTTGCGGCATGCTTTGGAGTCCTTCTGTTATAAAACAAATTAATTAAATTTAAAGAATAAGCCCACCTGCAAAGCCTTGGAAAAGGACAGAGTAGTGGTTGATCACCCAAAAGAAGATTTATTAGAAAGGTAATTATAACACATAATAGATAAAATTTTATATGTAGAAATCCTATGTTACCACAAATGGTTTGGCACGGGAGATCTTGACAACCGCACCGTTTTATTGTGTTATGAAATAAAGTGGAAGAAAACGAAAGGAAAAACAAAAGGAAAGAAACAGAGCGAAAAGGAAAGATTCTTGTTGGTCAGGTTTCTTGAGCCTTCACAAGCTTCAGGAACTGGACGGGGGACTACATTGACTTGATTGAGTGCGTCGCAGACACTGTAAAGGCCTTGGAACTAAAGAAAAAAGAGATCCGCTGTTAGAATTTAACAATAAGAATATACAGAAAAAATTTTACCGAAGGTTACAATTCTCCAAAATGCGAAACTTGGGCGCAGCTGTATACGCGTTTTCATTTCGATATATTCGCTGATGCAGCAAATCTGTTTTGTGCGGAAAGTTGCAAATGGAGCGATATTTGGTGCGACGGCCTCGGTAATCTGGACATCGCTCGAGGCAGTGCGTGTCGGTCGCGTGGGCACAGTTCACAGTAGCTGCCGCAGACAGACCTCCGTTCTTGCAGCGCTTTGTTATCATACAGACGACGCCCGCTACTTTGGCGGCCCGCTGCAGTGGCTTAGCGGCTATGGGTTGCGCTGCTAAGCGCGAGGTTGCGTGGTCAAATCTCGGCCGCGGCGGCCGCATTTCTGTGGGAGCGAAATGCAAAAAACATGGAGGACGCTTAAGCTTCGCCTTTAAGAGTGGAACACGATTGCATAGAAAGATCCCTGGCAATTTCTCAAGCTTCCCGCCAACTGCAGCATATGTAACCGTGATGTTTAGCGGGAATAGCTGGCCGCGAACGCTATGCACGAAGGCGGGCTTTCTGATATAAGCGTGTCCTCTTACGTGGGCTGCGATGAAATGGATGGATGTTATGAGCGTCCCCTTTGGAACGGGGCGGTGGGTTGCGCCAGCAAGCTCATGCTATTATACTGCCTAATGTCCTACCTAGGTTAAATAAGAAAAAAAGAAGAATAAAACACTATGAACTGCAACAACCAAATTTTCTGGTCCCTTATTGCGAACTTACCTTTTGCACGTCTCCGTTTTTTGTCGTTTCCCTACATTTATTTCAACAATCCTCCAATCACCTCTTACTATTCCCTATTGTGGACATGTTTACTTTTCCACTGTTCTCGCTGAACCCAACGGCTTCAAGGTGGCCAGTGCCAATCTGTAAAGCCCCTCAATTTTCCAAAAGTAGCGCCATTCTTAGATCTTTCCGCCACCCCGCTCACCCAGGCGCTTCCTCCTCCACCCCTCCTGTCGCCCCAGCCTCCTCCGCTCCCCCATTGGCCAATCTGTGTCACGTGAAAGCATGCCCCGCGCTTTTGTATATTTTTTTTTCTTTCCGGCGCAGAGCAGGCGCCGCGCTTTTGTATATCTTTTCTTTCCAGCGCGCTGCGACCCCCATTCTTGGGCCTACGCGACGAAAGTACGGCAGGCGGTTTGAAGGAGCGCGGTAGTTTTATACAATGTGTTAGGGCCGAGTGCTTAATTGCGATGCCGTGCTGCTGCGCCTACGGTTGCCACAACAGACCCAGTGACGGCAAAAAGCTTTTTGCTTTACCATCTGCCGGGCGCAACGCAAAACGAAGAAAAGTGTGGATTCACAAGATGGGGCGGGCTGACTTCGAGCAAGTGGCAAAGAACGCGCGGCTTTGTGAAGTAAGTGCCACGGCTCCTCCAACCTCTTCTTTTGACGCCCGTGTCAAAACGGGCCCGTGTCCAGTGCATTGGGGGCGCGTTAAAGAACCCCAGCTGGAAAAAAATTAATCCGGAGCCCCCATTATGGCGTGCCTTATGAGATCGTGGTGTTGGGTTGTAAAACCCAAGAATCAACTTTTTTTCTGTCTTGTGTGCCTTGACTGTTCCAGTTAACGCAACACTGCTTCCTTGTGAAAACTTACAACGTAAAAGAATACAGACGCACGTAGTATACAGAGATAAAATTAGCACTTCAACGAGAGTGTTGCTGGTGCCAATGAGGGGAGGGGGATAATTATTTTCTGAACCTCTTTCCAGTTGTCCCATCAAGTTCCTTCTTTTTTTTCTACCAAATTCTAACCATTTGCACTGTAATAAATAAATAACGATTTCATATGCTGGTACGTTGTTCAAATTATCTATACCGCCTATGTGTGAAAACGTTGCTCATGGCCACCACAACCTGTGCATGAGCTACGTACATCTGTAAAAGGCGCGGAACAGAAACGGCCCTGCTGCCAGGCATTGCTAACCGCAGACAGTCGGAATCTCTCACGCGCCGGCCGAACAAAAGCATCCTGCAGGTACGTAAATTAACCTACGAAACCACGTGCACATACTTTCACGCTGTCAAAACCTGAAACTCTGGTAATTACTCGCGTGTCTGAGCACACCGCGTGCTTTTGTCGTGTTTCAGCAACACGAACTTTCAACGTGCGCGCGCTTTACGCCTTAAATGCGCCTTGAATAATAGTGCTTTTCTCTATTTCTTCCGCAAATCCGACACGACATTCTTAAGGCCAGTTACCGACTGACAAAGCAAGATCTAGATTGAAAAAACTGCTCCGCAGGACTCGAACGAACTTTTCCGCGGATTTCCTCCCGTAGCGTGTTAGCCGTCGTCTGCTACGGCAGGCCCACCACCGGCGGCGCCACCGTCGAGGCCGCGCCGAGCGGAGGAGGAGGGAAGTGAATGGCGCTACTTTGGGAGATTGAGGGGCTTTACCAATCTGCGGAGGCGAGCGCCATCTGGAGGTATTGCAAGTAACCGGGAGCGCCGTCCAGTGGCCTCAGAGATACTCGCGCCCCGGCGCACGCAAATGGTGGGTGGCGTGGCCGGTCTATGGATGGTGAAACGCAACAAAAAGCGTTTTTTGAGTTTTCACGTAACTGAATTATGTTTTCTCGTACTGTCGAATTACAATACGATGCTGTCATGTTTGTAGGTTGTGTGGAAATCGTACTTTACAATTTTTCTACGTATTTTACATTGAGAAATTCAATGAGTTCAGTAGCTTCCTTCTGCCACCTGGAGGGCCTGGGTATGGCTGGTTCAAAAATCTTTTTGCAGACACTGTGTCTCGCGCTGGTCGTCGTAGGCGGAATGCACCCGTCGGAGTTTACGCGACATGGTGCCGTTAGTGCTATCCCGTCGAAACGCCTGCGTCCCATGCATGGGGCGCATGATAGAGATTCCCTGGTGTGTGTGTGTGTATGAAAACGTTCGTTGTCATGAGGTCCGGAGGCTCGACTTCTCAAGCCATGGCGGGCCGTTTTCACGTTGGCACTGTCTGGCCAAGCCTTTCAGCGACATCATGGGCCCTCTGGACTGCCCATAGTTGGTCCTGAAACAATGGACTTTGAATCCTTTTCTCCCACTGTGTCGATTCTTTAACGAGGTTGGGGAGAGTCGCGGGACACCCCGCCAGCATATGTCTGATTCCAATGATGCCATTACAATCATTGCAGTCCATCCTTATCTCCCTTTCTGGATATATTTTATTAATTATGTACGGTGCAGGATATGTAGTCGTTTGCAATGAGCGTACTCAGACTGCCTGAGCACTGTTCAGTTTTGAATGTGGCAATGGGAGTTGTCTACATCCTAAATAGTAATGTTTGGTAACGTCATTGTATGCAATTCCCTGGTGGTCAAAATTAAGCCGGGGTCCTTCACTACAGCATGGCCCATAATCAAATCGCAGTTTTGGCACGTAAAACCCAGAAGTCATCATCTATGCTCTGGTGATATTGTCGCCGGAAAGCTTGTTTGGTGCAGCACTACGCTTTTCTTCTCACGCTTTCACCATATCCTCCTCCTCCGCTTTTCGTCTCGTGGATCTGCTGCACACTCCTCCTCCGATGTCCTCCTCGCGCTCTCTTCGCTATAGCAGTCTTTCATCTCCCGCTGCGCTCCGCGTTCACTTTCAAACTTTGCTGTTTTCCTCTGCTCTGTTACGAGGGACAACGCCGACGCTCGCCTCTGGAACATGGGCCTAAGAGCTGCGCTTTAAAAATATCACAGTTTTGCCATAAGACTGACACAATAATGCGATAGTAACACGTTATTATTGACACCTGTCCTTGTTTATCTGTCTCGGGACACGTTTTTTTTAACCGTCTAACAAAGGGTAAACGTTATCGCTCAGCGCAGGACGCACCTGCATATATCCGAAGTCTTTCTATTGTTATCGGTGGTTCTAGCTGTTGTCTGTTGTCACCGAACTTTTCGTAATCTGATCGCATGCGTCAAGCGAATTGTGTAGTATTTTAGGGAATACAAACCGTCACCAGTGATTATTCGGGAACGATCGATGACTTATGCTCAAATGCAGACACGTTTGCACTGCAGATGAGATATCGAGGATAGACGACTGTGTTCGCCGCTATCGTTGTGCAATGAATGTAACTTGCTTTTATGGGCACAGGCTCGCCCAATTAAAAGTTAGATTCCTTGTTCAGTTTTGCGACTGTTTTCCTTGGTCACTCCAAAGAGACACTGTATTATACGTAAGACTCGTAGCTGTTCTGTCAGCATGAATTTGAGAAGACGTAAGGTGCTGACTAAGTAATACAACGCTGTTGTGTTAGGGGTTCTCCGTTTCAATCCTGCCGTCGGGCAATACCATTTTTTTACTAATTAAAGCCATCGTCTTTCTTAGCGACTTTACCACCACTTCTGGTCATTTGGTACGTTTCAGACCTACCACCTGGGCAGATCACGCAACCCGGCGTCAATAAAATAACATAACTTTAAAGTTTGAGCTCTGTTATTGTTCTGCACCCTTAACATTAGAGCGCAGCTCCTAGGCACCCGTTCCAGCCGCGAGCATGGGCGCTGTCCTTCGTGACCGACCGAACGAACACAGCGAAGGATGAAAGCGAACGCGGAGCGCAGCGCAACATAAGAGACAGCGACAGAGAAGAGACTGCAGGAGGAAGCCTATTAAGAGGCTGCAGCGGAACTATAGGAGGAAAGCAGAGGTTGAGGTTATGGCGAAAGTCTGAGGCGAAATTTAACTGACTATTACCACACTCCCTAATGCTAAATTTGAGTGTATGGCACTACACTTTTCTTCCCATGCTTTTGCCGTACCCCCCTCCTCCGATTTCCACTTCGCACACTCTTCGCTCTCATCGCTTTTTTCAACCTCCGCTGCGCTCTGCGCTCTGCGCTCTGCGTTCGATGTCATCCTTCTCTGTGCACGTTCGCTCGGTTACGCCACAGGAGGCCGACGCTGGAGGTCGCCTCAGCAAGCGGTGCGGCGCCTAAAAGCCGCGCTCTAAAACATTTGACCGAAGATACTAAATGGGCTCGCATTCCCGCACGTAAGCAGTTTTAAGTGGCACTGGCGCCTTTTTGTTCGCGGAAATTTAAACATCTCACTTTCAATTAGTTTATTATTCATAGCAAAGTATAATACAGTGCATCATATTCATTTATACAGTTGCGACCCCAGCACTCAAAGTGAGTATTTGTAGGTGTCCGTATGATAGATATTGTTGATTATGTATCTGTAAAAATATCATATACATGGGTGTATACATTAAAGATTAAGGTAAAACGTTATAAAATACGCAAGGGAAACTAATGTTTGTGAATTTAAGAATTTTACAGGAACTACTGGAGCTGTGAGCGTGAAGAAATAAACATGAGCCATTCGACTCTGAAGGTGGTTGACCAGCGAAGCTGTTGACACCACACTACAACCTCTGAGGGTGTTATGCAGTGCTTTATGGCTTTAGAGTAGTGGCAGTGGTGATGTTATAGTAACGGTAGGAATGGGAGTAATCGTAATTTTGACAGCACACCGTGGCCCATAGCCCTGTTGCAACAACATTGAGATCAGTTGTTAGGCTGGTTATTTTATATACGAAAGGCTAGAGACGTCACACCCTATGTCGAAAGCTGGGGTCCCTGCGGTAGCCTGTGTAAGAGTAATGTTTACCGGGACACGTTTGCGGAGCACGCTACGTGCTTCGCATTGCTATCGCGAGCACCTCATGATGAATTATGTGGTTCCAATGCTTTCTTTAGCTTGTTCTTCATTGAAACGTATGCTGTTCTGTATGCAGTATGTGTGATTTTCTATGTTTCTGTCCCCTCCTTTCTGAAGAGTAGGCAAGCATTGTGCCCCTTCCGGTGGCAGTTTCCAGCGTGCTCCTCGATTCCAATGTCCTGTGAAGCGTATATATGCTTCCGAAACAAAACAAAAATGATGAGCACTGTTCACTGCCCTGCTGAGTGCTTGTACACTCTGCCTTAAGGGGATACGAGCGATAAGTGTTCACGTGCTTGAGGGGTTATTAGCCATTATCATGAGAGTTTTTGTTCAGGGGAAATAAAAACTCACCGAGCCATAGCCACATATAGTTTCGCCGTAAAATGCTGAACGGATGATGACAAACTTACGTCTTTAGGAAGGGCAATTCAACGACTGGCTGCAGTATTTGCTAAGGAAAATGTTTCCTAATTTGTTCGTGCACATGAAACTGTTAACGGAAAGACATATCTAAACTCAGAGGCAACTTTTATTTCAAGGCCTTGAGATACCACTTTGTATAACCTACATAATTTCTCAAAGTAAAACGTTTCAGAAAGCGGAAAGCCATCGTTAAGGACATCACACACACTTCAGAGCGTTGCCTTTGGAGCAAATTCTTATGGCAGGGCCAGGATACACTTCTTTGCATAACCTGCATTGTTGCACAAAGTCTCTATAAGTTACTGAACGATATGTTTTAATTTTATTCTGGGGAAGGAAAAATGATGATATGGCGCAACACAATTGAGCTTGCAGCATCAACCTTTTATCTAATCTACACTTGAAAAAATGATGTGTGATTTTACTATCTCAAACATCAGAGACAGGCGGAGGTCGGGGAAGTTGAGGCTTTAAAAAAATCCACGCCGTCTTCATCTGTGGTGTGGTTCCGCGTGGGAGATGGCACTCCCTTTAAAGCGGCCGCCGCAGCACAAGCCATTTGTTGAGGAGCGTTGTGTCTCGGTGTCGTGTGCCAGCCGCTTCACCAACGCGACGCGGTGGCAACCGCCGCGCCTTAGCTCTGATGCATTCTAGCTCCGACGCCGTGTACCTGGTAGCCCCTTGATATCCGCCGAAGAGAGCGCGCGGGTTTTTATGCGAAGCATATTACTAGAGCTCAACCCAGCTCCTCAGGCGCGGTGGTGTCGCCTTCAATACCACGTGACACCGTGACGTCACGGCAGAGGAGAAACGGGGCTCCAACTCGCGCCGTCGCTCGCGGCGTCGCCTTCAAGGCTGACCACGTGACACCGTGACGTCACGACAGAGGAGAAACGGGGCTCCAACTCGCGCCGTTGCTCGCGGCGTCGCGGCGGTATATAAGCAGCTGCGCTTGCCTCTGCTAGACACTCACGAGGTTAGATGCCTCCTGGAGACAGAGCTGCTCGTTGGAATGAGAAGCGAAGGTTGCGGCGTGCTACAGAGACTGATGAAGAGCGGGAAGAACGTCTGGCCAAGCAACGTGCTCAGTATGCGGCTCGGCGACAAGTTACGTACCAAGTTTAGCCACCAATATGTTTCGCATCTGACTACGCTTAACCAAGCTAAGCCTCAGCCAATTTTTTTTATCGGAGAGCAATGACGTCACACCAACTGTGTCTCCGCTTCGCCGCTCCTTCTGCCTCGCAAGGCTCCACCAACCCTCGCCGCGTCGCTATGCTGCGCGATGCTATTTTAATACTCTGCTTTCGCTCTTTCTATCAGCTCTCCTTCCCCCAGCTGGGCGTAGCTGCGAACTGCGAACGTCATGAGAGCCCCAGCGAGGTTCTAACACATTCACTGTAAAAAAAAAATGGCTGTGGCTTAGGTAAGGTTAAGCCCAGGATGCGAAGCATACTAGCCTTTATTTTAGTTGTTGAACCACTGTTTAGACTGGTGAACTGCTGTTGCTTGGCTATATTTGGTTCGGCTAGACGAAGAAACAACTCATGCATTACTTCTTCGCCTTCAAGAGTGGAACGCGACAGCGTTCCCGTCGACCCGCCAAGGGGTGTAAGACAATGGGCTACAGGGCAGCGACTACGCGCCCCGCATTGGACGCGGTGAGCGTCGAGCAAAGCAGCGTTCGGCGCGGCAACGAAATGTGCGCCTGAGCAAGAGACGCACGCCTTAGAAACAGCGCGTTTCTAAGGCAACACCGCATTCACTAGAGGCGCTTTTGTACCGCTTTGAAGCGTTGTACTCGTGGCTCAGTGGTAGCGTCTCCGTCCCACACTCCGGAGACCCTGGTTCGATTCCCACCCAGCCCGTCTTGCAAGAGTTGAGCCAAAGCCACTTCTCCTCTGTCGTGACGTCACGGTGTCACGTGATTTCATGGTCACCGCCGCGCCTGAGGAGCTGGGTTGAGCCCTCGTAATATGCTTCGCATAAAAAACAAAAAAACTGTAAAACTTAAGTAGTTTCTCAAGGTAAATTATTCCATATTTTGTGCGTGTACGTGAAAGTGCTTGTTTAGAAAAGGTTATTTCAAAAAGAGACGACACGAACATGAAGTCACAATCACTGCACAGTTCCACTAGGCCGATAAATGTACAAATTAAGAAGTATTGTGTACATGGCACGTATTGAAAGAAGTGTTCGAGTCCACATTCAGTTATATATAACCACAAAGGCCCTCAGAAACGCACAGTTACACGTAAACCAATTGTCACAATACACAAAATCATGTTTAATATGTACAGTGCACACATGGTTATGTACAATTTTGACGTGTCTACTAACAGCGGAAAGACATCCTAACGGTCGATGGACATGGACGGTACTGTCTTTGGAACCAAAACCTATGGTACTTATGTAAGTGAATATATTTTTTAAATCTTATTATTTTGCAAAAAAATATGTGGTGTAATACAGTTGTACACGTACCATAAGCCTTTGAACTAACTTACACTTGAGAAAAAAAGATGCACCGCTTTGTGGTAATAGAAAATTAAATAATAAATGTTACCAGCTGCTACCGACAACCACCGTCGAAATATTACGCTGTCATGTTATCGTTAGGTTGTATAAAACACTTATAAGCTTCTCTGATGCGTAAGCGTAGACGGCCCGTCTGTGAAATCGTAGATATAATGGTTGAAGCCGTCAGGGAAGCGAGCGCATAAGAGGAAGGCGCTTGGCGGTGCAGAAGAGAAGCGCCGCGTTCGCTCCTTTTCCGTTTGCCCTTCGACGCCGTGGTGCTCACTGGGTATGTTCGTGGTGTACATACGCTCTTGCATAACCCTAGTTCACGAAGTGAAACCTCACTGTAATTTTTGTTGATTTGGGCATATTTAGGTATTCATCGCAAGAAATTAATTCACCGACGATTACGATGCTCTCGAGTGTGAGTTTTTAGCGCCGCTGTTTAGGTGTTTTCAGTTCGCGACATATTGTGGCAAAGCATTTGATTCTGAACGACAAGGATCGCTCAGCGGCGGCGCTAAGCCTCCGCTCGGGCAGCTCGTTTATCAAGAGCGGCAGTCGAAGCATTTACACCGATTGCGTCGCTCATTGTTCACAAAGAAAAGGTGAAAACGGGAACACCTCGCACGCGCGGAGCGCATTCCATAGCGGAGGTGCCACAAGTGAAGCAGCGCATGCGCACTAAGTCGGGCGCCCACGCCAGCTTCTGCGTTCATATATGGCATCGGTGGACGCGTTCGCCGCACGCTTGGTCCCCGCCGTAGAGCACATCCAGGGCGGTACCCCGCTTTCCTCCTCACCCTTTGGCCAGTCTCCTCCTGCGCTTTTCTCTTCATGCTTCCGCTGAGCACTCGTCCTCCGGTCTCCTCTTTGCCCTTTCTCCGCTGTAGCCGTCTTTCACGCCCCGCTGCGCTGCGCGGTCCTTTCTTTTATCCTTCGCTGTGCTCGTTCGCTCGATCACGCCGAGGGACACCAACGCCGACGCTCAGCGCAGGCGTTGTCGCCATTGAACGTCATATAGAACCTCACGCCACCGGTGACGCCAGCGGCCAGAATCCGCTTAGAGTGTGAATATAACTGCTACCGCAATAAAAGACTGTGCGCGTGACGTTGGCTGTAACGGACATACTCCAACGTATGCGTGAAAATCAGACATCGCTCTGGAGCGTACAGTGACTGATGGACAAATAGCCGGCGAAGTTGAACGGACAGGCCCGATTTCTACGAGCAGTGGCTGAGCACGCCGCCATGGTTGTGAAGTGACTGCGTTATGCAGCAGAGGAGGTACAAATAACACAGGCTGACAAAAGCAGCGACTTCCAACTAAGGATTACTTTTCGGACGCACATATAGACACATTTCTGAATGCGTGATCACTGATATCAGTAGACACCTTGGCAACAAAGCAACCATGACAGGAATAGACCCACACAAATGCAAAAAGACTAATTACATACAAATTATCCTCAAATAGCGCTCTACCCAGGGACTTCAGTCCTTCTTGAGAGAGGTCAAGTGAGATTTTGCTTACTTCACCATATCTGGTTATAGTTACCGCTGCTCGAATTCTCCCTGTATAATCATTATCATGCTTCTCATGCTAGTCTACAGTGTTCGTATCTTGAAACATTGAAACGCGACTGCACTGATTGCAATGTAATGGGAGAAAGTCCCCCCTCTGGTTTCGCCGCCTTCAACAGCTCAGACAACCTGAATTTTAAAGCTGTTCTTACGCGCATGCGCATATATGGGGAAGCCGTAAACAGGCATTCGGCGAAGATGGCTTTTTACCGCGTGTTGGAATATTTAGATGAACAACCTCCTTGCCTTTTTTATTCATGTTTTCCAAATAAACTTACAGTTGTTAGTCAGTGCTCCTCCTTTCTGTTCCACTTTCTGCATCTTCTTTTGTTCGGGCTCTTCTTTTTCGTCAATATTTTTACTGTGCATGTCACTAAAATCTGCGCAAATTTCGGAGTTGGTGAAGCGTAAGCGATTTCGCCCCAATTCGAAGAAAAAAGGAATCGCGCACTAAGTGACCAGTCTTTCCCTGATCAGTCAGTGGTCTAAGGCATAGCGCCAAATGTGAATGGATGACAAGCTACAAAAGACAAATGTAAGCTTTTATTCCAAGGAATACCTTAGAGGCGATAAACGCATAAACCAAATCAAATGGTTCTTAGAAGAAAAAGGCGGATGGCGATAAATTCAATATCAGTATAATAAAGCCGAAAATACAAAGTGCATACAAAGATTTTTTATACAAAAGTGTATAAATTCATGACAAGTAAAAAGACCGCAAGACTGGAAAGCCATTATAGCTGATACAGGCGCGGTTAAAATGTGAACCTGCCAAAATAAACATGGCACTCATCTCATACCTTACACGGTCTTTACTCGTTTACGTGAAGCCGTTACATATTGATACGCATTCTAATTAATCCTCATTTTAGGAGGGGGTGGACCAGTTTTTTACACGGTAACAACGTGATGTTACCGCTCAGAGCAATACACGCCTGCATGCATCACCTGTTTATCGCATCTGATCGTTGATTCTATCTTATGTCTGTGTTGCCGCCAAATTTTGTGTCATCACAATTTACGCGCGAGGTGAAAAGCGGGTTCGCGAGCACCACCGAATACGCTGGAACCTTCGACGTGTCATCTAAAATTAGGCGACGCACTTGGCCCTCAGCTCTGATTTCTAGAATCGCCGACAGTGTTCGCCGCTATCGCTGTGCTTTTGAGTGTTGCTTGGTCTTGCGGGCGGCGGTTCGCCCAGAATAGAGTTACTTCGTTACTCGCATTTTTGGCTACGGCATTCCACACGGTCATTGCAACGTCACATCTCGTCAGAGACCTTAAGCGGCTTTTAGACCTTTACAAGGACCCATTACATGTGAGGAAGTACGTGAATTGCGTAGCGCACTCTCGCTTGTTCTTGTATTTTTGCAGTACACAGGCCTTCGTCCTCCCGAATAATGTCTATTTGTACACAGACATTTGACTTGCCTGTCAAGAAAATAAAGAGACCGTCAACGGCCGTGAAAACATCAAACGTCGGTGCTTCCACTCTTTACTGCATGACGAGCTGGTATTCCTTGGTGCAAAACACGGCAAATGCCTCCCAATAACCTAAACAATACCTAGGAGAGGTACGTCGCTAACAAACTCAATAAACAGCTTGAACTATGTCACGGCTGGAAGATAGCTTGATATATGACGTGTCAGCTACATTAGTGGCTACGGCTCATAGGCACGAAACTGTGGCTGAAGGACAACGGAGGTGTTCCTCAGCCTTAGCCGTAAGATTGCCTAGTTGCCCTTTGTCGAGTCCGATCTGTCGGTCTTAATCAAGCCAGCTACAGAAAATACCGTCATCACAAACGCGTTTCGTCTCCGCACGTCGCGGTGTGTTAAGATAATTGAGGGAGAACCCCGCTCATCACATGTAAAAGTGGGCCACTTTTACCTCCGCTATGATCCTGTTCCTTCTTCCTTGGCACGCACTGCGGAGGCTATGGCGGAGTAGGGCGTGCCTGCAACCTAAATGTCGTGGCGGGAAACTCAAATTTCCATTTGGATGCCAGGACTTCTGATTTTGATGCCTACAACGTGCTAAACGTAAGCCAAAGGCAGTGGTATTCCACGAGCAGCTGTGCCTTTAGCTAGTGGACTCTTGGCGGCACCCCTGGCGGCCGCGGTATCTACGCTACGTAGCCGCCCGCAGCTACTAATAGCAGCCGCGTGTAGGCATCGGGTGGCCGCCGCGCGTCAGTGACGTGCTAGTGTTCCTGTATATGCTCCCGCAGGGAGCAGAGCTGCGCATAAATTTTCCGGCGCCGCTCGCACCACTAATCGCCGAGCGCTTTCACGTGGTACCAAAATACGTCCAATGTTGAACTGCGCCGCTGCGAAGCCAACTTTGCGGGCACGACGCCGACTCGGTTCCGTCAGTGCCATCAAAAGTGCAATCAGCGGACCGTCGAGCGTGCGTTGCACTGATTGGCTGATTGCACTGATTGACCAAGGTGAAAGCAGAAGCCAACGTTGCGAGAAGTGGACTTGTCTTCTTCAAGGCGATGTATGCTTTCCTCGCCACAGTATATATAGGTGGGGTTCTTCTAAAGGGGAGAGGCTGTAAGACGGGTGGGTACGTCAACGAGGGGAGGCGTGTTAGCGTGTTTAATTGAGAATAAGGGAATGCTGTGCACAAGGCCAAGGACAGCCCCCCCCCCCCCCCCCGGTCTATCAACCACGTGTCAACGCACGCGTGCTAGCCGGCTTGTCAACGGCGTCTGACACGTCGGCTGAAAAAAAGCAGGAATAAAACGGATACGCCAAGAAACCAAACTAAGTGTTGTTGCCTATGGCTTGAAATTTAGCATAGCGCATAGATTCTAAAGCTCCCTTTGAAACGTTTGTGCCTATTGGTTGCAATGTCTTGAGCATATGGATAAGGTATGATTCTCTGTATTTTCTTTCTCGTTCAGAACGGAAATTTGACTGTAAGATGTAAACTTTATGTTCACCAAATTATGACTTGGCTGGTTGAAATGCTCGGCGACGGCTTTGGGAAGCGTTTTAGCTGGGTCCGCACGATGTCCGTTTAATGTGACGTTCAGTGATTGTCCTGTTTCACCGATATGTTGTTTCTTACAGAAGGAACATTCAAGCATATAAATCACATCAGAACTTGTACAAGTGAAGCTAGATTTGACTAGTAATTTGACTAGTAACTTGAGGATAGTTCCTTTCTGCTAGCGTTGTTTTAAGGTCATTTAGGTGGTAGATACAATCGTGGTCTTCTTTGCAGATTCTTCTTATTTGTTTCGCTTGTCCGATGAAAATTCCTTGCTTGTAATTTCGCGGGTGATAACTGTTGCGGTCTAAATACTGCTGGATATTCGTAGGCTTCTGGTAAAGTATCGTTCTGAGTTTTCCGTTATCTATGTAGACCATATTGTCCAGAAAGTTGATCTGGAACGCCTCTTAAAAGCAACGAACTATATCACGAATGACTAATTGTACGATTAGATTACCTACGCACTGTGCATATAGGTCGCAACAAACGCAAGGGCAAATGCTAAAAGCGCAACTAATATGTTGAGACTACAATCATATGAAGCGTTAATAGCGCAATGGTCATCAGGCAGGCAAGTGTATTTGTCCAAGTAAAACACTTGCTTGGGCTAGTTGGTTCATGCTTGAAGTAGCACAGGCAAGGCGGAGAAGACCAGGACTCAAGAAGAACACAAACGACAGGACCGGTGCCACTGGGAAGCTGAGACGGCGATCATGTTGACGCACAAAATGGCATGATCGTTGCGAAAGCTTTGTTGAAAGAAAGGGGCCAATGTAGGAGAAATATGCTGAAGTAAAACTCCTGCTTGGGCTAGTTGGTTCATGCTTGAAGTAGTAAAGGCAAGGCGCAGAAGACCAGGACTCAAGAAGAAGAACACAAACGACAGGACCGCCGCTACTGGCAAGCTGATACGGCGATCATGTTGACGTACAAGAAGACAGGATCCGTGCGAAAGCCTGGTAGAAAGAAAGGGCCCAATGTAGAAAAAATATGCTTAAGTAAAACTCTTGCTTGGGCTAGTTGATCGAAGGCCCGTTACTTTTACGTTTCATACGCATACGACGTTACGATGTAGTCAAGAAGCAGCGCAGTTTCTGTTTTAAATAGCCCATGACGCGACTTCCGGCACCCTCAGTTAGAACAAGAGATATTACAGCGTATTCGTATGTGCGTTGTTCGAGCTCCAACGGCACCCGCATTTCTTTGGTCCCTTCCATAGTCTTTTTCGGCGGGTTCGCCATGTTAGAATCCGCTGACACGCTACTGGCCGGCTCACGTTTTTATTGGCCGTTCTTAAGAAGAGTAGCGAATACAAACAATATGCACGACCAGTATTGCTAACGATCTTACCGTAAGTAACGCGCTATGCGGGCTTTACTACTGGTGCGCGCTTAGTTAACGTTACAACCGCAGTTTGAACACAACTTAGCCCTGTCCTTGTTTTGAAATGAAGCTCGTATTGGCTCACAAGTTTCAGTGGTGTTGTTGTGAAGCAAAAAAACAACCAAGTTGCTCACGGAGCAGAGCAGCTCCTGGAAAGGGCGGTTTGATTAGTTGCCAGCTGCGCTGGCGCAGGAGCGGCAGTAATTAGCAACGATTTGAGCTGCATAGGCGCACAGTCACTGCACGCGCGCAACCAATCAGAACCGTTTCGCTTCAGCCGGGAAAGGAATGGGCGGAGAAAGGTTTCGCACCATGCGCCGGCTTCGTTTCCATTCAGTTCTTCTCGGAAAACGGATGGCATGGCCACGCGTTGTGCGTTCCACTGAGGAACGGGCAGCGTTCGACGAGCGTCTCCGCAATGGGTGGAGTCCCTATTAAGGGACCAATGGGGTCCCTGAATAGGGATTCCACCCATTGCCAAGCCACTTAAAGGCCCTACATCTCTTTTTGTTTTCAATAAAAGCGTTCAAGCAAGCAAGAATTTGCCCGCAATACGGCTCGGCGCCGATCGCCATTCCAGCCGTTAGAGCCGCACAAGCCCAGGAAATCCGACAACAACTAGAAGATTCCGAGTTGACGGAGCGAGAGGCTGAAGCGATCCGGCGCCATTACCGGTGGGTTACACAAACCAAAGCTTCAAGACGAGCTTCGATTATCCCCAATTTCCGGTAGGGGAAAGGTTCGTCATATTTTTTTTTTATATGAGCTCTGCGCTCTGCGGCCTTTGCATCGAAGTGATCTTTATAAAGAAGGATCTCACTTGCCCCAAACACTTCGTTATCAAGGCGGTTGACTGTATTACGCTTCTTTGGCACAAGTGGCACGTGTGGGCGTGTGGGTATTACATTTCTTCGGCACGAGGGCAAATGTGTGGGCTCCCGCTTCCGTTCGGCCACTAGAATTACCGACTTTTTTCTTTGAGTCCCGAGTGTCAGTGTGTCAGTTTGTCCCGTTC
This sequence comes from Dermacentor albipictus, assembly GCF_038994185.2. NCBI lineage: Eukaryota > Metazoa > Arthropoda > Arachnida > Ixodida > Ixodidae > Dermacentor > Dermacentor albipictus. The sequence continues at coordinate 78,598,881 of NC_091829.1, read as the reverse complement.
TCGCCATGTGGAAGCTAACGTTTTGCGACGCTGTGTTAAGCTGCACCCCCGCCTTTGTGGTCGGTCCTCATTCCCCACTCCTCTCCTAGAAGCAGAACACTACGAACACGCTGCAAGACATTGTACCGCCTTCGGGTTCGACCCGGGTTATACCGTTTCTTTCTGGAGTAAAAAAATTCCCCGTCGATCACGCTACTCCCTAATGCGAAGTTTTAGATTCACGATATATTGGCTGGCATGGAAAATCACACACGTGCGGCACATTGCAAATGCAGGGAGTGTGGCACGACTACCTCACTAATCGGGTAATTAAACACGAGAGGCAACGCGTGGGTGATGCATGGGCGCGATTCAAAGCAGCCGCCGCAGGCAGAACTCCGCTAATACAGCGCTTCTGTTTCCATATATGGTATCGGTGGGTGAGGTCTCCACACGCCATCGGTGAAACTGTGTTGCCACCTCGTCGCGGTCGTCGTTGCATAGCCCGTCCTGCGCGGTGATACGCTTTTCTCCTCACGATTTCGCCATAATCTCCTCCTCTACTCTTCGGCTCATGCTTTCGCTACATGTTCCTCGTCTGCTGCCCTCCTCACGTTCTCTTCACTATCACCGTCTTTCATGCCCTTCCCTGCGCTCTGCCTTCGCTCTTTCATCTTTCACTGTGCTAGTTCGCTCGGTTACGCCGACGCTCAACGGAGGAACTGGCTTCTGAGGCCTGCGCTCTAAAAGAATGTACAAAAAAAGAAGACATACGTCTCCTTATTTTTTTTTGTTTCTTGAGCGGCTTCGCCAATCTCAGATGTGTCAGTAAGTTCCTGTTCTGTGTCCGTTGGAATTATATTCATGATTGCAATGCTTCGTCATTCCTAATGTCTTAGAATTGTAGGCCAATGGCCGTCGGTGGCGGCAAGTGTGAACACGCCGATGCGTTTGCGTTCGCTGTGGATGGATAGCGATCTACCATGTGCCAGACGCCACCAGATTTGGGAAGCGCGACGAAGGAAAGCATACCCTAAACGGGAGGCTGATGCCTCCCGTTTAGACCACAAAACGGCGACTGCAAATCTGAATGTTCGCTTTCGTAACCCAAGCTCCGGAGCTGTTGCAGCTGTGTAGGTGAACACAAGTAATTCCCATGGGACACAAATACCTTGCTTACGAACAGCTCCTTTAATAATGTTAGAACTGCTAGACAACATCACATGAGTGTCATAAATGTACAGTGCTCAATGATTGAAACGCAAAACTAGGACAACGTTATTTCAACATGCCCTTTAAGAAAAATAAAGAATTCGTGCCGGCAGATTCGTCCAGCTTCCGATCAAAGCCAGTGCTGGGGCTTCTTTTTGGAAGAGGCTTACCGACTTGGCCTGGCCCGCCACGTTTGCTGTTGCTGGTCATGGGGTTTCCAACTGAACAGCATGGCATCTCAATTTTCGAGGGTAGGATTTGTGAATTGGCGATGGTGGGTGCATATAAGCATGTCTTGCTGGAGTGATAAAAGTTGTGTACTCACCGCAGTGTGGACGTTTGTAGGAATAGAGTGTAGGGTGAATAGCATGGTATTGACTTAAGTGCGCGCGGGAAGGTCTGTAGCTGCCGCCACGCAACAGCTGCTTCTCACGAGAAGGTATTGTTAGCAGGGAGTATAGACGGCGCTATAGTGGGTAGCACTGGAGGAGGGGGTGATAAGTACGATGTAAGAACTCGACTTTCCGGTCATGGTGTACTTGATGCAGCTCCCAGATGACATAGGCTCGGGCGACGGAGTGGGGTTGCTGCTTGTGGCGGTAGAAATCGTTCGCTTGGATTGACATCGTGCTGATGCTGGGTGGCATTATGGTAGCACGGACAAGGATGCGACTGGCTGATGCAGGGAGTCGGCCTCATATGAAGCTACGATAAGAAGTCTGGGAATCAGAGATCACGTCGACGTGTTCTAGGTCACGTGTTCTCTGGTTGGTTTCCGAGGGATGGCAAGGTAAATGGACTCAACATCTGCTAGAGTCATGGGAGTTACATTAAATGGGGATTACGCTAGCTCTTGCAAGGTGTGATCGACCACACGGGCCAGGTGGCCTTGCCTACCGAGGTACGCAGCGGTATATTCATAGATGATGCTGTATGCATTGATCGCCATATTGCTGTTATAGCACCCTTGGATGAATACGGCGATGTTCAGCATGGAAATCTGGGTGTTTATTTCGTGGCACGCAGACGACCATTACTCAAAGCCGGATTTTTGGAGGCAGTGCATTGGTGTTGAAGTCAAAATTTGCAGCAGGTTACCCTAGGCGGTGGACGACGCTGCCACCTGCTGTGCTGATTACTAGGCATTCTCGTTAGTTGATTATGTGCGCCTCGATGGTTCCTGTGGCAGTATTGCAGACAACTAGAGATTTTAAGCAGAGAGTGCAAGGGTTAAGGCCTAGAGCAAGTTTGTACGCCTTCTTATTGTACCTTGTCTCTTCTGCCGAGCTTATTTATGTGAGGGACAGGCAAGTAGCTGAATAGGCTTCTTCGCTCACGAGCAGAGTTTGTATGCGAGGCCTTGTAACTTCGTCCTGCTGCAGGCGCTGACGTCGAGTCATCCTTGTTAGTTTGGGCTACTACGTTCAATAGTAAGAAATCAAGCTTTGCGGTCTAAGGAAAGATTCTTCCTGGACAGCGAATCGAATGACGGACCTACGCCTTTCGAACTCGTTCTAAGATCTGAGCTAACCAGGAGGCTAGCATATCACAGAGAGAGACAAACAATCGTCGTCTAGAAGCGCCTGGGACAAGAGAACGCAGAAACGCAGTTCTGCGGAAGTGTGAAAGGTTACGGAAAGCTTCTAAGCGTTCCATTATAGGTACGTGGTGTTGTCGACGGGAGGACAATTATCCCTTTTCATAAACTTTCCTCCATATTTCAGGCATGTGCACTACGCTACACTGCACATTAGGGATTCCGTGGTCTTCTTTTCGAACATTTGTGATACGAGTATCTGACTTGGTTTACTCGTTCTTGAATTAATTGCAAGTGAAAATTTGCATCTGTTTCGAGAGATTAGGAATCCCACAGTCCGACGGGATATTGCAAAGGGCAAATTGTTTGATGAAGAAATGGTCTAAAGAGTAGCCAAATATACAGCTGTTCTAGCGGCTCACAAATGCCGCCGCTGCAATGCCTATAGCAAGCCTGTCCACTTGCTTCATCGTTATATTTATTTTGTGATGATATCAAAAGCGGCTGTTCTTTATACGTATAAAGCACTGATAAATAGTATAAAACAAATTTCATCAAATTCAATCAGATACTATAATTTATAGAATTAGTACAGTTATATCCCGCTGATGCATGAGAGAGCGTGTAAAAGTGGGAAAACATTGTTCCACTCTCTCGTGGCGGCACCATCTTGTGAATGACTTTGCTGGTTTACTGCATGAAACAGCCCGAAACAAGTTTCTTAGGGTGGCACTTCACGAGTTGCGCTGAGGAACTTCTTGCGCACCTCATTCCCAGCAGTAGAACACCACCTGCTTCTGCGCCTCTTGGGAACCTTCATAAAATTGTGGTCTGTTCCTGCGAATCCCACCTGATCGCATACACCAACCTAATGTTGGCCATTTCTTCCCTTCCTTGGCTGTCGATAGTGTTGAATGCTGCCGCTGTCCCTGAATTTGTGCCCATTCACATGAAATATTTCCACGCACCCTTCACCACAAGTAAGCTTAGCGAGAAACGTCGCAATATTGCAGACGACTGCAAGGCTTTCATGCCTTTATCGCTCAAATTACTCCACAAATTTGTAAAAAACACACGATGGTTGGGAGTTAATGTGGCATTTCTGAAGAACCACAAAAGAATAACTTAACCGCATCATGAACGCTAGGTTTTTTAAACCAAATATGGAGAAAATTCAGAAGCTTTCCTAAAGAAGAGAACAAACTGTAACTCGATTATGGCACTACCGCCATCTGTTGAAACCGTGTTAAAACGCTTTTTTTAGCTTAGATTATCGGAGGGTATGTTTGCAGCACCGTCTTATTGCGCTGGTTGCCATGGGCGCTGGCGGAGAACACGTTTTCTGCAGAAAGTGGAACATATTGGACCCGCTGTCCCACAAAGGGATAGAATAGAGTGCCTATATTTGTGCAGCTGGTACTCCAGAACTGAAAGTTTGTTGATGAAGGGGTCCTTGTGATAGACAGTGTTATTTACCTCCGTGTAAATATATTGGATGTGCACATTGGAAAATAAGGCAAAAGGTTAACAATACACAAAATCAAAGTAACTTTTTGTTAATTTAATCATTGTACAGCAAATACTGGCGCAGTGAGCTTCAAAAATACTGAGTGGATAAGTATGAAGTTATGTCTTTCGGCAAGTTATTTCAAAGATTGGCCGCACTTTGTGTAAAGGGAAATGTTTCATAATTTCAACCTTCGAAATAAGTCTTTTCCCGCTGAAAAGCAAAGACTATCTGTCGTTGGAGCCATAGTTATGGCAGGGCCACAAGATACCCCTTTGCGTAACCTACTTTATTTCTCGAGGTACCTGCCCAAATTGTGTAACACAATTTTTTTTCTAATACGTCGAAGAAAAAAAGCTCATGTGGTACAATAGACTTGTAAACGTAACATTAGGTTTTTATCTAACTTACGCTCGAAAATGTTATCTTTCCTCTGCGGCTAACACAAAATAAAATAAAGGTCACCAGCCGCTACCGACAGCCACGGTCGAAATATGACTTCATATTTGCGTTAGGTCGTAAAAAAAATCGCTGTTGCGCCCGATAGTCGAAGCACCGATTGCTATACCAAATTAGTAGATAGTGTTAAGGATTAAGGGTAGTAGTTTGTCGGCCGTATAAACTTGTAAAGGTTCACTTAATAACTAAATAATTATGACAGAATGTGTATTCTGGACTGAACGAGGACGTAGAAAGAAACATACACACAAAGACAGCGCTGTCTCTGTGTGCCTGCTTCTTTCTACATCCTTGTTCAGTCGCGCTTACACATTCTATCCCGAATTCAAACCAACTAACCCGCCAACGTGTTTTAACTAAATTCACTACCCCGGTGTCACGTGCGCATAGGAGTGAACACATCTCGCTCGGTGCGTGCGCTAACTCGCTGTCAGCATTCTTGAGTGAGAAATCGCGGCAGCAGTAAGCGAATTGACCTTTATGCATGTCTCGCTTCAGTGCGAATGAAACGTCGAAAGCAAAGCGCATATAAATCTACCGGCACTACGCGCGCTTGGCAAACTTCGCAGATTGTTTTGAAGACGAGGCCCGCGCTGGCGCGCACTTTGGCAACGTCGCAGATCCCTTTCAAGACACACGCGCGCCGGCAATGTGGCGAGGTGGTCATCGAGGATGATGATGATGATAGTGATCTAAAGAAAGGAGTGACGCTTGATTCTGCACTCTCGCTGCCGCCGGAGAAGAACGGCCCTCCTCTCTCGCTTGAAGCCCCTGCCTCGAGCGTGACAGGAGCGCACACTCGTCCAGGACGCGTTCCTCGCTCGTGCACGCGAGATTCAACAGCGTTCGCTGGCTCATCCTCACACGTTTTCATTCATTCGGAACGTCACGGCGACGCCGAAGCCAACAGCACAACTGTACATGGAGTGTCCATATAATTGTCATTGCAGTAAAAGCAGCTTTTTGTTTCTCTTAGGCGTAAGCGTAGATGGCCCATCTTTCAAATCGTCGATATTGTGTTTGAAGCCGCGAGGGAAGCGAGCCCGGAGCAGGAATGCACTGAGCGGCGGAAAAAAAGAGTCGCCCCGTTCGGGCGTTATCCGTTTGTGCTTTGATGCCACGTTGCACGCTCTGCATGTTCGCGGCGTCTCTACCTTGCATGTGTAGCAATAAGAACTTTCGGTTCGGCACAGCAGGCGTTGCATGGTCTAGATTTATGCAGCGTCCGGTAGCGGGCTCGCGCCCTTTCCCTTTGGGCTTCGATGCCGTGGGGCCCGCTCTGCATGTGTGTGGTGTCCATACACTTGCGCGTAACTCGAGTTCCCGATGTGAAGCACCAGTGTAACTTCTTGTTGATTTCCTCATTTTGTAGGTATTCAGCCGAAGAAAAAAATTAACCCACGATAACGGTACTCTCGAGCGTGAGCTTTCAGTGCAGTTGTTTGTTTTCACTTCCCTATTTATTGTGGCAAACAATATGTTTCTGAACGACAGGTTCCACTTAGTGGCGGTGCGGAATCTTAGCTCGGGCAGCTAGTTTATCACCAACCGCAGAAGCAGCATTTACGCCGATTGCGTCGATCATTGTTAACAAAGAAAGGATAAACACGGGAACACGTCGTACAGAAGGAGCGGATTCTCTAGTACCGTTAACACAAGCGATGTTGCGCATGTGCACTAGATCTGACGCCCACGCCAGCTTTTGTGTCCATACATAATATCTGTGGACGTCCTCGCCTCGGACGAATATGTCATCGCCGCCATAGAACACGTGCCGTGCGGTACTCCGCTTTCCTCCTCACCTTTGGTTCCTCTCCCCTTCCGCTTTCTTCCTCATGCATCCACTGCACCCTGGGCCTGCGCTCTCGTCACGCTTACTTTCCTATCGCCGTCTTTCGTGCCCCGCTGAGCTCGGTGTTGGCTATTTGATACTTCGCCGTGCTCTACCGCTTGGTTGCGCCGAGGGGCACCGACGCCGACGCTCAATGCAGGAACGGATGCCTAGGAGGTTCGCTCTAAAAGCTAGGTCAAAGGAATAAATATTTGACACTCATGAGAGATAGGGAATGACGGAGAGAGAGAGACAGGGAGAGATAGCAAACAGAGGAAAGGCAGGGAGGTTAACAAGACAAGCGACCGGTTTGCTAGCCTGCACTGAGGGAAGGGAAAGGGCAACAAAAAAGAGGGAAGCGGGACAGAGGGAACACTGTCCGTTAACGCAGCAAAGCGCTTGGAAATCAGTGAAGTCAAAGCAAGTGCTCCGTCGATACGTTAGGCTGCCGTCATTCCGCTGTCTGGAGCTAATCTTGGTGCTGAATGCCTGGTGATGCACGATGCAGTCACCAGTGAAGACCACGGATCCGGTGCGCATCCGCAGTACGTTGCAGTGCGTGCCACTATATCTTTAAGCTAAACCCCAGCCGTTCTCTCTTGAGTGCGAATATAATTATGCAGATGAGCCATGATGTTCACTCAAGAGTTGCAAGTACTGAATTGAGAGCATCCGGAACTTGCATTGCAAATCGCGCTGACAGAGTTTGCAGGTTATTTAAGAGCAATCGAAAGGTATTCATCAGAGAACGGAGCATCATAACCACTTGCCGATCTTCTTCGGGTAATTTGTCAGGAACCCGCGCTATTCGCTCTACAGCCGTGCGCAGCTGCATCACTTGACGTGGCTCCAGCTCCGGCTGTGGCATCGGCTGTGGCATAAGCTGTGGCATAAGCTGTGGCTTCGGTTGTGATTTCCGCTGTTGTTCTGGCTTTGGCTGTTGCTTTAGTAGTGAGGACCAAGTTGTATTGTTCTCCGCCATGACCTTGTCAGATTTGGATTGAATGACCCCAGGCCGGGGGGGGGGGGTAGTGTAGGAGGTGTTGTCGGATGGGGCGTCCTCTTCATAGAGGCATTAGCGTTCTTTGAAGTCCGGTGTCGTCAGGAGCGTCGCTGTCTAACGGGGCTTTTTGGGGCAGTCCTTCGAAGAAGCATCATGGGACCCAAAGCAATTGGTGCATTTGAGAACCGTTTGAAACTCTCATGTTCTTGCACACGGCACTGAGGTGCCCCAGGCTCATACAATTGTGGCATTGCATTGGCCTTGGGATGAATGGTCGCACAGGACGTCTAAAGTGGCCCACCTTGACGTGCGAGGGGAGAGTCTTGCCCTTGAATATATTTTCACACAGCGGGATGTGCCGAGGCAATACACATGGGTTATGGCGACGGCATCAACGGCAGGCTTCACTAGAATCGGCTAGTCAGCCCTGGAGATGGAGACGTCCACATCGTAGATGACACCAGTAGTTGAACCACTGCTCTGGGGGATGTACGAGGGGAGCTTATCGTCACCTACTTCGGTAACTTTAGTCAAACACTGTGCTATGTTGTCCAACTACGAACTTCTTTTTGTGAGATGTAGAACTTTCATAATTGGAGTTGTTTATAGGCCTCCCGCTGGGTCTCTGGTTGAATTTTTCCGTCGGTTTGAAACATTGCTTGATTCTCCGTCGTCACTGAAAATGCCTGTGGTAATTTTGGGTGACTTTAACATTGATTTGTTGCAACCTGCTAACACATCAGTGAATGATTTTGTCGACCTGTTATCAATGTATGGCTTTTCAAACAATATTGCTCTGCATACTCGCATCTCTGCATCCAGTGAAACCTTGATTGATTTGTGTCTGACTAATCATGATGAAAGTGACGTGAAAGCGGGAGTGCTTGTAAGTGCAATCAGTGATCATTTACCTTTGTTCTGCTTCATTCCTAAGCGCATCTTTCCACAGATTACCATAGAAAACTCGACAAAAACTACGCGGATGATAACTAATCGCGCGATAGATAACTTCCGTCAAAATATTGCATCTGTAAACTGAAATGATATTTTAGATAAAAATAAATCTCATTCAAGCCTCTTAGACAACAGTTTTCTCGAGAAAATTATTGAAATTTACGAACATTCTTTTCCTTTGGTAACTGTTAGAAAGCTTAAGAAAGCGAGGAAACCCTGGGTTACCTACGACTTAGTCAAGAGAATGAGAGCACGAGATAAGCTCTTCAGCAACCTCCTGAAATATAAGGACGCAGAAATTTTTAAGCAATATAAAAAGGTCAGGCATAGGCTAAATGCCGACATAAAAAAGTCACGTGTTGATTACTACGCTAACAAATTTACGGACATTCTTTATGATCCTAAAAAAATTTGGCGAACTCTAAAGGACCTATTGCGGCACACAAAAAATAGCATTCCCCAGGAACTTACGTACGGCGATAAAGTGCTAAGTGGTAAATCCCTCGCTGAAGTATTCAATCAGCAGTTCTTGTGCTTTGGCTCCTTTGATTCAGAAGTTAGCAACAACTTTAAGGACTATATTAACACCAGTTTGCAAAATACTATGTATCTTCGTCCTGTTACACCTACAGAAATAGCACACATTATTAGCAATTTAAAGAACAGCTCTTCTTGTGGTTATGACGGTATTAAAATAGCACCAATTAATGCAGTCACGGATTTATTATGCAGTGTTCTTTGTGACATAACAAATATTGTGTTTTCTACAGGCACGTTTCCGGATAACATGAAAATTGCTAGGATCGTCGTCTTGCATAAAGGTGGCGTAACTGAATGCATCACTAATTACCGGCCGATATCGATACTTCCAGTTTTTTCTAAAATTATAAAAAAGCCTTAAATTCTAGAATAACTGGACACATGCAAAAGCATAACCTTATATCCCCGAATCAGTATGGCTTTCAAAGGGGTAAATCCTCTGAATCTGCGTTACTTGAAATACGTGATAAAATTGTTACCAATATAGAAAACCAGCAATACACTATATGCTTATTTTTAGACTTTAATAAAGCATTTTACTCAATTAAACATGACATACTTTTTTCTAAATTACCCTTTTATGGAATTAGAGGCATTGCTTTAGACTTACGGCGTAGCTATCTATCACACCGCTCCCAATTTGTGGAAATCAACAGCATAAAATCAGATTTAGCAGACATTAGGTACGGCGTCCCGCAGGGTTTTATTGTATGTCCTACAACTTTCCTTCTTTATATCAATGATATCGTGGCAATACCAGAAACACCCGATATTGTATTATATGCCGATGATGCAAACGTTTTTTTCTCCTCTGATAACATCTCTACTCTAATTCCTCTTATTATTAACTGGTTAAATTCCCTTTCAGTGTAGCTATCGGCTAATCAGTTGAGCCTAAATGTTAAAAAAACAAAGTATATTGTTTTTACTCCTATTAACAAACCAGGTAAGTTCGCATCTTCTTTAATATTTCAATCGCAACCACTTGAAAGGGTTTCCCAGTACAAGTTCTTGGGGGTACTCTTCCATGAAAATCTACGGTGGATGCATCACGTAAGTTATATTAAACATAGCATAGCACAATTAATTGGTATGCTCAATAAGCATCGCACGCTGTTGCCTTTAAAACTTAAACGTCAGTTATACTTTGCTGCTATTCATTCTAGATTCCACTATTGTCGACTTATCTGGGGCGACACTTCTAAGGCTAACTTGGAAACTCTATTCCGAATGCAGATGAAGTGTGTTCGTAGTATTCATAACCTATCGATGTACGAATATACCTCTGAGTACTTTCACCAGGACAGTATTTTGAGTGTCGCTGGTCTATATAAACAAAAGTTATCCGAAAAACCTTTTTTAGAATACATAAGTAATCGTGAGAACTTTTTTCTATATATACTAATACCACAACTAACTACACCCTAAGAGCCAGGAACATTATTAAGGTAAAAACTAGTACAAACTACGGCAATCAGCTTTTACAGTGGCAGATTCATGATTTACTTAATGATGAGCATGCTTTATTTGATATCATGCAAGATTCCTTAACCATTTCAATATTCAGAAAGAAATCAAAAGTGTATTTTTCCAACAATTCACAGCTGTTTTTTGTAATGTATTTCCTGTTTTTCGACTGATATGCAATTTCATGCGTTCAAGACTTTTTGTTCCCATGTCGCTTTTTGGCCGTCCTGTATCTTTCTGTACGCACTTTATTTCTTCATTTTCAATTTTTATACTTATTATGTTACAATGATTTATTGTATGTATAATTGTATCATTCGTATATATAAGTATGTATATGTGTATTATGTGTATATATGTATTTATTTTTTGCACTGTTGTCTGCTGTGCTCGTGGCGCCAGGGGCGTGTATAGTCTCGCCTTTTGCTCCGGCGCCATGACAACCTTGTATTGTCAAAATTGTAATAAACTTCAAACTTCAAACTTCAAATTTCTCACTGCAGTCTCATGTGTGACTTCAATAGCCAACACAATTTTTCGTGTGTTGAGTCTGAGATCTGTTATCTGATTTGGTGCCAATACTCGGTGTCAAAATTCAGGAGTGAGGAATCGCGGCAGCAGCAACAGAATGAACCTTCATGCCTCTCACGCTTCAACGCGAACGAAACGTTGAAAGCAAAGAGCATACAAAGCTACCGCCGCTTCGCGCACTCTGCAAATATCGCAGATCGCTTTGAAGATGAGGCCGGCGCGGGCGCGCACTTTGGCCACGTCACAGATGGCTTTCAAGACACACGAGCGCCGTCAAGGCGTCCACATGGCGTCTACAGGCGCGCCCGCGATTAGCCTGGCCAACGCCGTATTAAACCCGGCGGATGTCTCCATTCTGGGTGGAGTGGGGCGAGGAGGACATCGAAGCACCCTAGCAGCCTCAGGAGCAGAACAACCCTCCTGTCCTGCCTGAACCTTGTGTCTCGCGCGCGACGGAAGACGGCCCTCATCCGGGCCCCGTTCCTCTCTCGCACACGCGAGATTGAACCGCGTTCGCCGACTCGCCCTCACACGTTTTCACTCATAGGGAATATCGCGGCGACGCCGATGGCAGAAATGGAACTGGAGTGTCCGTGTAATTGCTATCGCAGTAAAAGCAGTTATTTGTTTCTCTTAAGCGCAAGGGTAGATGGCCGGTCTGTGAAATCGGCGATATTATGCTTGAAGCCGTGAGACCCTATTGAAAAATTTGTGTGAGAAATTGAACGAGATGTATGCATGTCGCAGAGATTTGACAAGAAATGAGCGATATGCTACGCATATTGAGCGACTTCTCGTCGAAGATGAGCGAGATCTCTGTGATGTGCTGCGCACACTTTTGCGAAGTGCACGAGATTTATGAGATGTGCGATAAGAATGCGTAGAGAAGTGCACGAGATTTATGCGACGTGCGATGAGAATGCGTAGTGCTTGTGTGACGTGTGCGATAAGAATGCATAGAGCTTGTATGACGTGTGCGATGTGCTGTGTAGACCTGACGAGATTATGTGTGAGGTGTGAGGTGGCATGCGATGTGTACGCACTGTAGTCATATGAGCAACATGATCTTTGAGGATGACTATGAATTGCATACAAAGTATGTGCACTTAAGTCGTAGTGCATACAAAAGCTCATCGACAGCGAGATTTATGATGAGTTGTTTGTAGTACATGCAAGAGCATGATCAATGTGCTGTATGACACTGAACCATTGTGACACATATTTACCAGAGCAAACAAGATGTTCAGAGTTCAACTTCTGGAATTTCATGCAACGAACACATACAGCCCCATCAAAGCAGGTGTCGGTACTTTTGATGCAATGATTTTCTCTTGGGGACATAGTCTCGGATGAACGCTTATGGCGATACTACTGCCTTTGCATAACGCATTCCTCAACCAACCAATAAGCACTGCATTTAGCACAATGATATTGTCAAAAGCTATCATCAGAGAATGAATCCCTTGTTCAGAGTAGATCTGCCTAAGATTTTAATGCAATATAGGAGTCGGGTACCATCAAAGTTTCATAATAAAATGCTACATGTTTGTTTGTGCACTCAATAAAAGAATCTGGCAATGTGATTATAGCGCATTGGAAACACTTCAAACAAGGACGAGTTGGCAAAGCAGTTTATTGCAGGCAGTTTGATCAGTGACAGAAGACGCATGCACTTTGTCACATCCTAATAATATTGCTTGCATCAGAGATGTCAGTCAGGGATATTCATGGACTTAATGCGTTGTACAATATCACCGTAGTGTTTCATGATGGAAGTTCACATGCCCAGTGTACAGCAATTATAAACAGTGTGAAAAATGACTTTGGCAGTCATTCCTTGCATCAATGCCTGCAGATAGAATGGACAGAATTGGTTGTGAGTGAGAACACATATTGTACCTTGGGATTAGCGAAATAGTTCTGAAAAAGCTTGAAACAACAAAGAAGTTTCATAATCCTTATGGTGATAAAAAATCAGTACAGTGCAAGTTCACGGGAATGAGTATTGGTGCATGTGAGCCAGTTTGTAAGAGCTCGCCTAATAAACAAACAATAAGCATAAGAAATTGTGCTTTTCAGTGAAAAGGTCACTCTGTTTCACGTTCCTTCAACTTTGTATCTGTCCCGCTTCAGACAGCACATGCACTGTGTCAGATTCTCTGTAGATGACACTTTCTTTGAAGCAACATGAAGTACCTCATGGACAAAAGGTGCTGTCCTGCAGCATTGCACTTTTTGTTAACCTTTTGTCCATGAGGTGCCAGGAAAAATGAGTGGGCAGCTGAAGTACACACTACTTCTTTTACAACAAGGCATTTGCATTACATATGTCATTTAACAAGCTGTATTATACAATGCATTTATTTGTAAAAACAGAATGGTTACAGTGAATTTTCTTTACCTTCTCTTCTTGCTTTCGTGGCTCAGAGTGCCTCCAAGCTGGCGTAACCAGCTTACTTGGTAGAGAAAACTTTGCTTCAGCTGTCGCCGTTTCTCCTCTTCCATCAGAGATGGGACGCTGGTTACGCCAGCTTGGAGGCACTCTGTGCCACGAAAGTAAGAAGAGAAGGTAAAGAAAATTCACTGTTACATTCAATCACTTCATTGAGAACAATTAAGGTTTGTGCTGTATATAAAAACTGTTCATAGCAATCTGCGACCCAAGCAATTAAGTGGCGTTAAAAAGACTAGTGAAGACCACAGATTATTCCACATTAATACTTGAGCACAAATAAGCAGTTGTGTGCATGGATTGAGAGCAAAATTGTATGAACCATTGAAGTGGTGGTCAAACAGGACCGCTGCGCTCTATGTACACTCATTGATATTGAAGAATGGCAATTCCTGAATCCCCATAATGGGTTTTACCTTTTTCTTTTTCATATAATCGTATGAGGTTTTCATTATATCTTTTCTGTATCATGTCCCCAGCGGCTTTGCGTTCTGTTTAGTGCATGTTCCAGGACATATGGTATTTTACACAAACTGCAAACACGCACACATGTGAACTGGGGAAAGCTGGACAGGTCTATACATTGTCTACTCTTTGGCTGTGCTCTTCAACTAAAGTTTTCAAACGTTGTTTGGCATTGCCTATGTTTCCCAAGAAAGAAAGCTAAGTGTATATTCCACCCAACCTTTACTGTGGGGTCGCATTTCTTTGTTGGTGGCAGCCAACGTGTAACATGCAAATTTGTAGTTGCAAGTTAACACTTCTACCATTTAGCATGTAGTATGATGTATTACCACCAAGTATGACACTGTACATACAAGGAACTGTTCGCATTCTCTCATCACAGAAAACTTGAGCCAATTGACTTAGTGTTAATGCGCGGGTAACTGCGTTATGTACTATGTTTTTAGCATAGCACAAGTTTTAAAAATGTGCTTCAGTCCCATGACACAGGTGCAAATGCCACAAATTCCCACAATGCAGGTTTTCTTTATATGCTCAACTTTAAAATTGCTCTGCCACCAAAAATGCCCACACGACTGTGGAAACTCTATGTGACTCAAGCAACAACACATTAGAGTTTCCAGAATTGGCCTAGTTCAGACCGCATCATCTCCGGGACCAGCCCAGTTTACTAAGAATGCATCAAGCATTGGCTAGTTTACTCAGCAAGAAACTTGCCAAGTATACTCAGTAAGAAAGTGACTGAGCAAACATCCCTTGCAAAAGCCAAGGAAAGCTTTGCGTAAAAACGATGCACTTGGGCAGTACAGAAGTTTCAGACAAAGGTACGCCACCACTGGAGAGCTCAGCCGTGCAGTTTGGCCACCATTCCCATGGTCCCTAGAATTTTGCTTCAACAGCACATGCTCAATCTTGTTATTGTCATAATACCTGAAAAATTGTGATTCACTACCATGATCTGGGTTCCAATATGTAGAATATTAACTACCGACCTGGCCGATATATTCTACAGCAAAAACACCCCTGCACTAGTTCAACTAAACACATTACATGTCTCCTAATGCATAGCTTACATACATAAGCTCAGTGCAGTGTTATTAAGAATTTACAGTACTACATGCTTATCAGTGGACAACATATGTACCTTATAGTCTGAATTCCATCAAATTCCATCAAGTAGCTGTGATTTCAGATTTCCATACGCAACAGAACTATACTGGTGCACCTCTTCCGGGAAGAGGATTTAATTATCAGCCATCAAAGTATTTCTCCAAATATAATGGCTTATAAGTGTGACGGCTCATCGTCAGAAACAGCAATAAGTTTTCACAATGTGGATTACGAAACAAGATACAAAAAGGCTAACTAATAACTATTGATGAATTAATTATTACTACAAACACTATGTTGCAGTGACTTACTGTACAAGAATACAGTAAGACATCGCTAAACTGTACCTGCTTAAACAGCAGTTTCATTTTAAACGTAGTAACCCCAACTCAGCGGCTATTCAACATAATCAGCTGTTTTGTATTCGCATAAACCGTTCCAGTTTATTGCGTACGTATTGGTTAACACATAGTGTTTGCACTTTTCCTAGCACAATCACGGCGGTAGGTCGGCCAGGCAGAATGAGCCTGAGATCAGAACGGCCTCGAAGTACGAACGCAGAAGCCGCTTGGAAGGGTGAAGCCACACTAACATCAACATTATTTCGGTGCCGAGCCAGATAGTGTTGTGGCATCGTGCAAGCTAGGACTTTCGTCATGCCAAAGTTTGGACAAAAACCAGGTGCTCAGCATAAATGAAAAATTGGAAATTGTTTGTGCAACCGAACGTGGCACAAAGTTGGTGCTGGCACACGAGAAGGATCCAACGTTCAATATGGTATGTGGCATTTGGAATGCGAAGGAGAAGATGCTCGGCAGTGCTGCTTGGACTGCGAAAAGACGTTGGCTACGAGGTTAAACTTTTTGAGGTTTGTCTTTTCACCATCGTTGCCTCTGTTATTGCTGAAGCGTCCCCTAACGACAGTGATGAGGACGACACAGAAAACGACAGCACGGGCGATTCAGGCCCAACAGTGGCAGAAGATGCACATTACGTCAGCCTCATGCGAGTGTTTGCTGAGCTTAAAGGAGTTTGATGCTGCTGTCGTCGCTGCTAGGCTGCCGCGGCATCAAACGAATATAACAGACTTTTGTCGTGCAAAATGGATAATACTGCATGTTTTTTGCCCTTTTATTGCACTCTCTCCGAGTTCCATTTTTGACAGGTAAGTGAGCAATCTCACACTATTTCAGTTTAGCAGTACTACCGTTTAATACATACTTTTTCCAAGCTCCGGCCAACTACGATTTAACAAGGTTTCACTGTACATGTAAATTTAACATTCTCATGTACAGATACTGAGACCTACAAATGCAGGTAACATAAAAGTTAAATATTTAAATTGGCTAGTTGGTTCATGTTTCCAACACAATGTGCTTCTATAATGGGACAGGAAAAACAAGTGTACTAACATATGTGCAGTGTTTGTAATACCGTAATTACTGGTCGTACTTCTAAAAAGAAAATGAAGTACGGAAGCAAGGGGTCGGCTTAGATTTGAGTCGGTGGTTTGGCCACAACTGCCACATACCTATCGCCACCTCACCGTCACAGACTTGTAGCAACATATGCGTGCGCCATAGTGTTTTCTGGAAGCGATCGTTCAGAGCAGGTTGTCCAAATTTTTTTCAAGTGTTGCACTGTAGCCTCGTGCCAGCCACTGTGGTGGCACTGACCAAGTGGTGCCACTACACTACAGGCTAATGGCAAAAGGTCGTTTTACACATGGAGAAAACCTCCAACCTCCAAGTACAGCACGAGTTCGGCATGGACGAAAAGAACATGCTACGGTGGCGGAAATGGAACAAGCTTTCCAACTGCAGTGCAGCCCACATGGGTTTCACCGGACCACAGAGGAGTCAACACCATGAGGTGGAAGATACGGCGTATTCATTAGGGAACAGAGAGAAGCAGGAATGCACATAACGATGGGGATTATACAGGCAAAGGCAAGGGAGGTCACCAATGCTAGGGGTATATCACACAAACCAATTTCAAGCACAGCAAAGGCTGGGTAACGCGTTTCATGAAATGTTTCGGCTTCAGCCTCAGACAACTGGCTTTCGTGTGCCAGAAACTAGCCAGCGAATTCTGAGGAAAAGCTCATGGCATTCCAGTACTACGTCATCGAGAAATGGTTGCAAAAGAGCTACCAACTGGAGCAGATTGCAAACACTGACCAGACACCGGTGTTCTTCGACATGCCCATGGCATATACACAGTAAACGAAGAGTGAAAGAGATCAAGCTTAGGACAGCAGGTTATGGGAAGAAGTGAAAAAGAGCAATGCTGTGCTGTTTTGTCGATGGACGGACACAACACACTACTGGCCAAATAAAAGTTCCCCAGGAATGTTGTAGCGCACGTTCACGAGAAAAGTTCCATGAACAGCGCCACGATGGACTGGGTGAAGCCGATTTGAAGCAGCCTGCCCTACAGTGTCGGCGCTGCTGTCGTGGCCGTCACTGTCGCTATCCGATGCACGTTTGTGACGATCGCCTCATCAGTTAGAAGCATTTGGTTTCCAAATCTATAGCAGTGTGCCTTTTTTTCACCAGCAAAGTAGTGCATTGCTGATGAACAGCAGGCAGATCAGCCATCTTCCATTTCGGCAGCAACTCATACAAGGCTGAGAAACAACATGGCCAGGAATGGCTTCGATGCAACAAACAGAGACAAGTACGAGTGACTTAATCCATTAGCAGAACTGGGCAGAATGAGGACCATAGAATAAAGAACCAACAGTGAGGACCCAGCCATAGAGATGGCCCAGCGAGCAATCTGGGAGCAGTGCCGGCGGTGCAGTTGGCGTGGTCCATTTGCGTTTTGGAGAGTGGCGAGGCACAGAGCTATGGCCGCAGCCCATTCTTGTTCGGAGGGGTGGAAGGGCGACGGGAGAGATGCGCGAGGCTGGTGTGAATCTCCCATGGAGGGAAGCGCACGGCGGCAGTTGCAGTGGCGGGCAAGCATGGAGCGGCTAGCATTTCACTTTTTTTCTTTTCAAGGATTTCAGATTCCGTTACCTTTCAGCACGGACATTCAGCAGCCAGAATTCATCGTTATAACCGATAATGCGGCATGGGGCCACTGTAGAAAGCAGGTTATTTCCCCATACAAAACATACAAAAGTTGACAGTGTAGCAGTATTTTGTTGTGCTAACCGATATCTTTATAAGTGGGTTCAACTGTAGTGTCACCCTCAATTGCACACTGATTGGCTGGTTGAGAAAAATCGGATGAGCTGATTGGCTGTTTGAGCATTACGTCACATGAAGACAATGGTATCACCATTGCAGAATAGATGCCCTGGCTTGCAGTGGCATGGGATGAAATTCTAGCTGAAATGATTACCAGATCTAATTCCGAAAATCCTGCATTTCTAACACGCTGGACTGAAGTGAGGACGATGCTCTTTGGGAAGTGAGCAAAGAGGAGGACAGCGATGTTGTGGATGACAAGTGAACTTAGGACGTGCCTATGGTATGCACACTTATATAATAAAAATCATGCTTTTCTGTCAATAAAAAGGCCTTTTTTTAATTCGGCTTGCATTTGAGGTAAGTTTTCTTTGTTTTTTTACAATAAAGGTCGGTTTAGATTTGAGTAAATACGGTAAGCTTAGACTGCCAGTCTCTTCTTCAATTTCTGCAAGGTTACAACTCTACTCTGGCTTCACATTGAGGGCAATGAGGAATGAAATGATCATGGATGTGAAGATCGGCACAGTTGCAAGGACATCAGCTAGCTTCGACACTATCCGGATTGATTGATTTAAGGGTAAGCAATCTGCATTACGAGCGCAGACTAATAGGATCATTCAGGAAGCCCAATCCTAGCTTCATTCTCCTAACATCGACATTGCCAAACATTCAGCAATGCAAGCTCGTCTCTGCTTTCGCAGAGTAAAGCCCAGTTTGAGGAATTTACTCCGACCAAACAGCTCAAAGAGCAGTATACAGCCACAGTAGAACACAGCAATGAAGGAACCAGTGCATATTCGGGGCACGTTGAATATACCCGAGTGGTAAAAATTAATCCAGAGTCCCTCACTACAGCGCACCTCATAATGAGATCATAGTTTTGGCATGTAACACCCCAGAAGTTAATTCGGATTATATGCAACTCTGCATCTGACTTGTCAAAGTAGGCGGCAGCGAGCGTTCTTGCAGATACCGAGCTTTCCACAATGCCACAAACACTGGTGGCCATATATGCAGCTTTTGTTTTATATAAGTTCAGGTTATTTTTTAACGCAGTTTCTCAGAAAAAACGTGCTAGTTAGATTTCCGTAAATACAGTGACGCAGAGACTTTTGTTTTTGTACTTCAGTTCAATCCCGTTCTACAATGTTCGGCAATGCACATACATACTGCTTGCTTTCAGCCTCAAAGTCTATAAACAAAGCCGGCATTGCAACAGAAGCAGGCTTTAAAACAACACAAGTGTCAACAGGTGAAAAAAAACACTCTTTGATGTGAGGAGGAAAACCATCAGCATTTTCACCAATTCCCAGTTTCTGACAAAGCAAGAGAACCAAGCCAGAAATGCCGGCAATTACATGCAATATATGGGAAACTATAAAAAATTTCCCATCATGGCTTGCAACGACAGAACAGTCACTTTTCTTTGCTTTTCTATACTGCTGGCTGTGTATAATTGTGCCTTCAAAGCTCATTCTTGAATATTCCTCAATTACAGCACATGTTGTGTCCAAGAAATTTTGCACAGATTGCAGTTCCCGCTCGGACAACATAGCTGTAACTGGTGCTCCAAATAAGCATACATTATCAATTCGAGTCACTTTCTTAATAGGAACATTGCCAAGCAGTCTTTCGCAAAACCTCACCACATCATGCGGAAGAGAAAGCAAATGCAGCGCAAGCTCCAGCTCTCCTTCCAGAGTGACTCTCTCCAGTATTTGTGTCGGAGCTCCTTTTGCTGCCTTTACCATCTTTGTGAGCTTCCCATTCCCTGTTTCGAAGGGAAACGCTGAGTTTGCCCAAAGAGGACCCAGATGCTCCACGCTTGACGTCAGATGGCGAAGCTGGTGGACGTTATAAGTCATGAAGCGAGTCCCATAGAGGTTTGCAGCTCTGCACACAAATGATTCAAGCAGGTGACCTAGAAAAAATAATTGTTTCATGTAAGAGTATTGTTGAAAGAAAGCTTTGAGTAAGCTTGTCAATGCACGTGTAAATTATCACATCTCCAATACTTTCATCCACTTAACGTGTGTCTCTAACAAGGTTTAAATTAGAGCATCCCCATGTATCAAGAGTAAAACTTTACATAATGGGGGACACAGAACAAATACACTCTGACACAGCTTGAGCATGTATTATAGTGTCTGGGGATGTATCTACAATAGTCACATGATAACTGCAGTCCAATACTCAACTTGAGAAAACATCCACCCCTGTTGGCCGCTTCACTATCGTCCTTTCTCTGTCCCTTTTCATGAAATGTGCACAGATTGAGTGTTTTATCTTCCTGCATCGCATTTTGTTTTAGCATTCACAGAAAAAAAAAAACAGAAAAGAAAACAATGCTGCCATGGTTGTCAATGAGAGTGAAATTGTAATGACTCAGACAGTCTAATTAAAGGCTTCATAAATTTCAGAAGCTATGGCTACCAGAAGAAACCAGCAGTGCACAAAATTAGGATAGTTGGTGTAGCACAGCTTCAGAAGTGCAGCAGTGGAACAAAACAAATGCAGTTCAGAGCACATAAAATGCAACCTATTGTAGTGCAGGACCAGATATAAGTCTTTTCTGACTCTTGTTTACCCTCCTATAGAAGTTAGAGTGTGTGCACAATGCTCCCACATCAGTGCGACCTCAAATATCAGACAAAACACATCTGCCAGAAAATTGTGCAAACGAGGCTGCGGGAGCACTTTTTTACTGGGTGCACAGCTGGGTACAGGGACATCGAGGGGAATATGCAGAGTGAATGAACGATCAGAAATGCACCTGCCACAGTGGTATATAGCATGCTGTATAAGTCATGAAAGAAAAGTAGTGTCAGGAGAAAAGCTTTGCACTAGAGGATGCATTTGTTTTACAAGACTCGATCCAGGGACAGGCACTTTTAGGGCCTTTCACTCTGCTATTTGAGTGAATCAGAAAGCTATATTGCAGAACAAGGTTGAATTCCCTGACAAATCCAAGCCTTTGCCATAATCAGTGTCGCTTTGGGCTTGCTGATTACTTCAGCCTGCAAGTATAGTGGTTAGCTAAGATGGAAAATGACCATCTAGCAAGCTTCCACAGAATTGATTGGCTAAGGCACGTACTATGTGATGCTTTGTGATGCGCAAAAGGTTGTGTAGGGGCAGAGTAGTCTCTGCGCCTCTGCTCTAACCAAAGGTGTGCACATTGTTGCTCTTTGGCTTTTCAGTTTGTGTACAGTAAGTATGTAATGTGTATACTAACATAACATTCGCATTATAAGATTACCCTAAACAATGCTCTCGAAAATTTCGATTTTCGTTTACCTATTCCTAATAACGACACACCTAACTTTGGTCTGAAGCAGACTTGTGACCAAATGGCCATGCAGTATTTTTTTGCCGAGATTAAAAGCTTTTACTCTTGCACACACGTTTAGAGCAAATGCACTTAACAGCTGTCGCTGGGGGCTGCAGGTTTGATGAAGGACCAGCTAATGACTATGACAAGGGAACACTGGCAGCAGGAGAATGCTAATAACAGGCTGAGTAGTAAATACTCTTAAAAATAGAAGCAAGATAGTCTAAATGCGAGTAAACAATTTACCTGCACATTGAAGATCAGTTGGTGAAATTTCACTCTTGAGCAGAGTGAAAATGGCTTCGGCCAGCATTGACATGTGCCTCCAGAACCGCGGTGGCAGCACTCCGAGTACTGTTGGCAGAGAGTAGTAGAGCAGCCAGTTCTTCCACTCGCTCGCCTTCCAGAAGCACCTGTCTGCCAAGGACCGTGGCAGCCGTGTGAAGCAGTGGGGTGGGCAAATACTCAGGAGACGTTTATCCAGCTTGGCTATAGTTGAAGGAGCACCTGCACAAAAATAAGCCGTAGTTACTACCACAAATTCCACCTATGCCATGAAGAGGATGTTTGCCTCACCTGTTACAATACTTGCAATGGTTGGGAATAGTGCAATCATATGCCCAGTTTCTCAAGTACCAAGACTAGATGTTAACCATGTCTTAGTAATAGCCTAGTTTTCACGCAATGCCATGTGGACACAAACACATAAATATACAGACTCCACATAGTATGGTAGCTGTGGCAAGGCCACAAATATTTATAGCAATCCAAGCATTAGGCATTATTAAAACAACATTTATTAGTGCTTGGTGCATTATAGCCAATGTTGGCTGCTGTGATATGAAACCTATACTATCAATTTTCTTAATGCACAGAGAAGCACATTGCCTTTACAGTTATATGACATCCAGAGGCTTGCAGTGATGCCTGACACCGGCAAAAGATGCAGAGAGCGAGTGGGACTATGCTAATTCAGGGACAACCAAATTAGGAAGGCACACTCAGCTTAGACAAAGACACTCCCTCACCAGAACAGGAATTGACCTCTCTGGTACAGTATTTGGCCACCCCCTCCCCTTATGATTCCTACAAATAACCCATGGGTCTCAGTCCCCAGCAGCTACGAAGCACCTAACCAATGCGGTGGTCAACGCAGCAGAGGCTGCTAAACATCTCTGGGTCTGGGCAGGCCGCCAATGGAAAATGACCCTGTCAACCTTTCACAGCCGGACTCTGTCTAGTGAGGCTAGCTTAGTAGGACTCTTTGAGGAACTGCCACATATTGTTTGGGATATCATCGGCCTTAGTGAGACTAGAACTGGTGACGCTTATACATTGCTGAATAACGGCCATGTCCTCTGCTATAGAGGTCTCCCAGATAAGAAGCAATATGGGGTAGGATTCCTAATCCATAAGGTCATGGCGGGCAACATTGATGAATTCTACAGCATTAATGAGAGGGTTGCAGTACAAGCCTATGCTCCAACATCCAGTCACGATGATGATGAAGTAGATCGGTTTTATGAAGATGAATTAGCGATGAGAAAAGTGCAAACTCTGTATACTGCAGTAATGGGTAACTTCAATGCAAAAATGGGGAAAAAGCAGGCTGGGGAACAGGCAATTGGAAACTATGGCATTGGTTCTAGGAACGCTAGAGGACAGATGCTGGCAGAATTCACAGAAAGGAATAAGCTTCGAATAATGAACACCTTTTTCAGGAAGCGTAGCAATAAAAAGTGAACCTGGGAAAGCCGTAATAGTGAAACAAGAAGTGAGATTGATTTCATACTGTCTGCCGATCCCAGCATAGTGCAGGATGTAGAAGTGATAGGTAGAATAAAGTGCTGTGGCCATGGGTTAGAAAGGGCTAGGATTCACCTCAATTTGATGAGAGAAAGAGCCAAATTGGTCAAGAAGAAACAGGTCAACCTAGAGGCAGTAAGGGTAAAAGCAGACAAATTCAGGCTGGTACTTGCAAACAAATATGCAGCCTTAGAACAGAGAGACGCTGACATAGAGGTAATGAATGAAACCGTAACTAGGCTGGCTTCAGAGGCAGCAATTGAAGTGGGAGGCAAGGCACCAAGGAAACCAGTAGGCAAGCTCTCCCAAGTAACAAAGAACCTAATAAAGAAACGACAAAGAATGAAAGTGTCGAATTAAAGAGATAAGGTAGAATTCACGGAACTGTGAAAACTGATCAAGGCGAAAATAAGTGATAGTCTTAACTATAACATGAGAAAGACTGAAGAAGCCGTAAAAAATGGACACAGCCTGAAATGAGTGAGCAGGAAAGTTGGCATAGGACAAACCAAGATGTATGCACTAAAAGATGAGCAGGGTAATACCATCAGCAATCTTGAAGGTATAGTAAAGGCAGTGGAAGAATTCTGTACTGACCCGTACAGTGCCCAGAGGACTCGGGAGAACTCCATTCAAAACAGTAAAGAACAGAATACAGAAACTCCTATAACTCGCGATGAGCTGAGAAGGGCCTTACAAGACGTGAAACAAGCAAGAGAGCGCAGCAGGGGAAGATAGAATAACAGTCGATTTAATCAAAGATGGAGGAGACACAATGCTTGGAAAACTGGCGGCTCTTTATACAAGGTGACTATCGACTGCAAGGGTCCCAGAAAATTGGAAGAATGCAAGCATTATACTAATCGACAAAAACGGAGACGTTAATGATGATGAACATGCAGACGCTGGTAATACTGCAATGACGTGTTCTAGTTTCTTTAAGCCACATGCTTACCATAGGTCTTAGAACATGCAAGTCACAGAATATCACGTGAAATCAAAAAAAGTACTAACAAAAATTTTGGATTGTGTCTTTTCTGTTGAAATAACTAGCCGACAACTCAGCAATCAGCTGTTTTATAACTAGTTCAACCCAGCTCGGCCAAATCTGTCAATTTCGGTTACGTGTACTTCTTACATAAAGGCATTCCTACTGTAGTCTGTAAACATTTCCTTTTCAGTGCTATTTCCAGGCAGGTATCCACACTGGACCGATTGCAAGTTTTAGTGGGATATTTTTTACAATGCTCGGCACTCCCCAGTATACAGGAATGGTTGATTGCCCCTTCTTTTTTTTCTCCAATTTAGAGCATGGCAAGCGCATTGCATTACATTAGTATTCTGACTTGTGCGCAAGATATGTAATATTTCTAAAAAAAAAAAGTAATGTTTGTATGTGTATAACATCAGTACCAGCTAAATCATGGATGTTATCAGGCATACTCTTGTCACATGCACTGCAAGAGCAAATTGTTATTTCCCTTCAAAATTGACTTATCTGAACAAAATATAGAATTCAATTACTCCACTTTAACAAGTGAGCACAGGTACATACCGATGTAGAACGGCTCCTGGCAGTTTGCACTGTCCAGCCAAAACTCGGTAAGCTGCCTTGTCACTCCAAGCAGCACACAGTGCATGTAGTCAACTGCCTGGCTCAACACTGGATTGAACAAATTAAGGTTTATCAGGGGCGATGGACCCTTGATGCCATTCACTGGCATATTCAGCTCAAGGGCAAGCTTCATGTCTCTCAGGACCCCTTCTTCTGTTCTCAGTGCAAAGTCCGTTTGGATGTAACGAGGAGTACCTACAATGAAGGAAATGCCCATAAATTTTTTTACATACACCTAAAAATACAAATATTTATAGGAAATCCCATAATGTTTATTACTAGTGTGCTCATAGTGACATATTGGTGCTTTGTAGGGTACAACGTAGTAGGTTGCCTGACATTTACATTAATGCGATGCAGCACCTTATGCATCTCATGGCCCTTCACAAGTTAAACAGTAACAGGTGGTGACATGAAAGCTATGATGTCAACTGCAAGCAATTCAGTACTTTCAACAAATATGTGCACAGAAATGTGAAGCATATGTTCTTTTTATTCTAGCAAGAATCTGCATCAATATAGAATGCTTGCAGGAAAGTGCCAGCCAATTTGTTCATCGTGTGCTTGTCTCCATCGTGCCTTTCCGTCCTTTGTATGCTGTCGCGCCGGGCACATTATGGATTAACAACTAGCCCAGCCTAACACCTTGCTTCAGTAGATTTCAAGTTCATCACGTTGCACTGCACCAAGAACAGCCTGAACAAAACGATTTTAGCATGCTCTAAGTCACCAAAAGGCCTCAGTGCAAACATGCCACTGACCTATATACAGCCCACTTGACATGACTTTGGTGAATCAGCGCACTTGGGAAAAAACACAAGTTCACATGAAAATGAATTATGAAGACATACACATGCACTGACGTATGTCCAAATGTCCAGAAGCAGTCCTTTTTTTCCAAGTGCACTGCTTCACCAAAATCATGGGTACCCAAATAGCCCATCAGTACCTATAAAGTAAGCCCGAATAGATCGGTTTAATCACTACACTAAATGCTACTGCCTCTGTACTGTGCTACCTTTTGTTACAAGCTATTGCCCACAGTGTAAATCGACAATGCAGCACTGTGTCCCCCCACTATAAAGTTGTTACATAGCAGTTGCACTTCAAATAGGGTGAACGCCGGAGCAGAGAGAACTTACACACCACTCCTCTATGGATGCTGTAAAACACAACATAATGCAGAGCATGCACCGCACTGTCAAAACATGGACAGAACTTACGCATTCCATAAACTAGCTTAAGAAGAAAACCCATTGCAAGGAAGTCACAAGTATGCTTAGAAGGTATCATCACACAAAGTAAAACATTATAGAAGCCAACGTGAAAACAACTTTGATCTGCAATGTTTGAGTCTAAGACTAGTTATCGTGGCAAGACATTTTCCAACACATCCTTATGACAAAATGGCGTATAGGCACTCAACTAGCGGGCACATCGGAATCAGAGAGAGCTAATAATTCATGAGCAATGTGAAAAACGCCATACCTTCGATTTGCTCTGCACAGGTCAGGCACCAGCAGCAGCCGAACCTTCCATTGAACTGTGTCTGGTTTGTCACTGCTGCACGGGCTGGTGCATCAACTGAACAGCAGATGGAATGAACTTTTGATCTAACCGTTTCTGTTCCATGCTGCCACACAACAGTTCCAACAGCCTGCAATGCTTCCACAAATTTTTCCATAAACACCATCATGTCTGGATGTTTGTGGCCAAACCACAATCCAGCCAGAACAGGGCTTTGGCGGCGCACACCTGGCGGTAGTTCATTTATAGTGAACTGGATGGGCCACACAGACGCTTTCGACGATTTATAAACAGGGCTTCCGTCAGTGTTGAATGTGAGCGTCAAGTCCTTGTGGGATATCTTGCCACTCTGTCTAAGACTCTTGTATATGGCACCACTGGTGATGTCACTCACTGAATCGCATTGCAATCCTTGCTCTATTTTTTCCATTTGGGCGAACAGAAGGTCCTTAAACTTTGCTATTGACTGACCAATTTGCTGCTTGATGTTCAAGATGCTGAAAAAGCAACCTGCGTTATTCAATAGCGAGACTTTCATATCTGCTTGGCATTCTCGACAGCGCATTGTCTCTGAACTTAGCTGCTCTAGTTGACTTCCGCAAATGTTGCAGTAGTAATGGCGATTCACGGCCGTATGCATCGTTGGATTCCACAACTTTCTGAGTAGATACTTGCTTCGAGGCAGCATGTCACCTTGAAATCCAAACAATGCTTCGATGAGACGCAACAACCCGTCCACGGTGTCCCAAGGCAGCCCATGCGCAACAACAAAAGCTAGAATCATTACGACTGCAGCAGCTTTTGATGTTGTGGATCCAGGAAGGGTGGCCGTGCCATACGCGCGCAGAGCCGTTGCGAGCGCTTGGGCAACGTCTATCGGCGGTACTGGGTCGGATTGCCCGCTTTCGTTGCCTTCGTCTGGGGCCGGGCATGCATTGTCAGTCTGACGGCCAGCTGACGATGCGCCGATTTCATCGTCTGAAAGTAGCGGACAGTCGTCAAACGAGCAGGACAGATCAGGCTCGGCAATGTTCGAAGCATGCCCTTGCGCAACCGGCTGTGACATGTGACGCAACCTATAGCGGCGTGTCGATGAGGGAACGTGAAAACGTTGGCCATCGTGCAGGTACATTTTCCTCTTCCGAGCGGGAGGCTCCATTGATAGGCGCGAAGAGACCACGGTACGGAGTAAGAAAAAGCTATGCAAATAAAAGCGTACACAACTACATAACAAAGCAACTGTCAGGATACGCGCGCACTCACCGCCAAGATTCACTGTTCGGAATGTAGTCACGTGGCCCCGATTGGTACGTTCGATTCGCCGTCACTAGGGTGCCTCGATGCCAGCGCCGTCACCACTAGTTCGCGAGGTGCTGCACCCTGCCATTCGTTTCAGCGGTACAGCAATGACGCCCGCAGAACCACGACGTTCGTTTGAAAAAGTGCAGGAAAGGTGCAGGGCTGGTTCGTGATTTTGCTGCACCCGCTCCACGGTCGGTGCCGACTTGGTGCAGATGCGAAGCAGCGGCGCAGCAGACGACGCAGCAGACGAGCACGGTCGAGTACCGTTAAAACCCCGCTTACGCGCGTCTGATGTGTCTGCGCAACTGTGGTGTGCATTTACGCCCCAGAAACCGATCATACCTCCAGTTCAGGACCTCTCAAACTTACGCACACCGTGCACATTCGTCAGACATAGCACAACGCCTACACCGCGTCTGCACCTTTGCATTCGTTTCGAGTGTTTCGCTGAGCCTGCACACACAGACATACACACACGCGCGCGCATATATATATATATATATGTGTGTGTGTGTGTGTGTGTGTGTGTGTGTGTGTGTGTGTGTGTGTGTGTGTGTGTGTGTGTGTGTGTGTTCCAGAACGTTGATACATTCCTGACACAAATACCTGCATTATATAGACCAAAATATTCTTAAGGACATTTGTCAATATTTCGTTACGATAAATAGTGCGAGATTTTGTAGTGCATGAAAGTTATGAATTTGGCAGTCGCGTTTTCCGACTGACATCACGAACTAACTTTACTAGGAGTTTTGTAAATGTGCTTGGTTAATTGTGAAGCTGTACGCATTGAAGATTTGGGACTGCTAGCTGTTATGTTTGGCGTATCTTTTACCGCTGAGAGTTTGGATACGTTGTGCGCGCTTAGTTCTTCACGCACGACGTCGATACGATTATTATATACTTTCCTACGTTGGGTGTATCTTCCCCACACACACGTTTCACCGAGACATATCCCAGCTTATGAGCAGAGGAAAAGTCACAGTACAGTCGGCTATATGTGCGATACACATTTTCTATCTGATGTGGCCGGGCGGACCCTTTCAGCCTCAACTATAGCTTCATACAATAGCCATCTAAACATACACACCTATCGCCACAGCGGCAGGTACTGTGCGATTTAATTGCGTCTCGCGCGAATTACACAGTCAATAGTTCAATGCGACGATACAATAGATAACGTTGATTCACTGCATTACATTATTTACAGGGCTTTGGCTGTTCAATCGACTCAAGTGCCCTTCACTTTGTTATAAAAAGTGCGCATGCCGAGGATGGCGTATATACCTGTGAAAAATGTATACCTTAGGGTCACGTGAAATCAATATTTCCGATGGGCTGGTGCGTATTAAGGTACAGTCGTGAGCAAGTAACCCAGACGCAGAGAACGTTTAATATGAATATTAATGCGAACAGCATTCTTGGCCCCGTCAGAACAGTAGTATTTCAGGCTATATAGCTATCGAGCCACCAAGAATATCCACCGATGCCGAAGATAGTGCAGCCTGAAAATGGTGGGCCGTTCCAGTGAGCATGTGCAATGATTCTGTGCGCGCTCTTCAATGAACCTGTTCGATGCCAACTTTTGTGGCTGTTTACATGTCTGTGGGCTTGCGCGTACTTCACGGCGGCGACGCCAGAAGGCACAACGTGTGAAGCGAGAGAGCTAGCTACAAGAGCCCGGCTGCAGGTACCCGCGTCACAGATGCGTTTCGGCTAATCGAATACTTTGACAGACATATCGTACATGAGTTCTGTCCGATTTCTTGGTAGCTTGGCATGCAGGCTGAAATGAAGGTGCCTGTTCGACTAATGTAATTCATTGAGACGATTTCGTCGCACGGCGCGCGCTAGCTGTGCTAAACGATACATCTTTTTGCTAATACCGTGGTCTAATCACTTTTGCTCTCGAGTGTAGAATTATCATGATGTGTTGAAAGCATGCGTGCGCATACCGAAGGCAATTAATATGCTTAATTGAAGTTTAAAGTATTTCTTCCCTCCTTTCCCTTCCCCTCTCTTTAATTTTTTGTATATGATGTATCACGTGAGCTTGGAGTTGCGCTAAAAAGAGAGGGACAGCTGCAGGTAGAAAGATGTAATGGACCTAATAGTTAATAAACCTTGAGTGCCCCTTTGGGACGCTTGTTACGTCTTACCATCAGCCACATTTAAATGGTATCAGTACTCATAAAAATAGTAACGACCTTCTTTTTCTTTTTGACCAATATATACTGGCCGTATTTTTTAACTGCTAACAGCTCAGGCCTGAGCTATTACTCCGGCTCTAAGTTCAATCACTTCTGTGACAAAAATACCCAGACGACGTATCAGGCACACGCAACTAAATGCAGGCCACATGAACCACAGGAGGAAAGAAACGTATCGAAAATTTTATTCATAACGTACACTGTGGTTATTCAGGTTATCACACCTAAGCACGTGAGAAACGAACAGATCTTTATGTTCCGCGAATCGGTTCGCGTGAGGGTGGAGATTCAATATTAATGACAAGTGGTGTCCAAATCCACGGCCCAGCGATGTCCTCATCAACGTAATAAACGTTGATCTTGAAGGCCATGCTGTTGCTTGCAGCAGAAGGCGGAAGCGGTTGCGGGAGTCAGAAACACGTCATAGACGTCAAATTCGGCGCTGAGGATCCTCAAAAAGGTATTACCAAGATAAGATAACGCGACATTTAAATGGTTACTTAAGCATATTGCAAATAGGTAGTATTGAATCCATGGCTCATCGACAATTTCAATTGGTATTAGATCTCAAAGGCTATGCTTTTGCGGCCTGCACACGACGGAACTGAGAATACGGCATGGCCGACATGTGTTAAAGATTGTGCATAAACGTTTTTTAATTTTTCTTTTCTCCACTGCCATGTGGCAACACAGAGCACACACATTCAGTACCTCCATAAATTCGTATACGGTGTCAGCAGTCTATGCATATTTACTACAAGCCAGACAAGACTATAAAACCGTGTGTACGCCTTTGTGCAAAGCCCTGCTACCCTAGCTCCTGCTATCGTCGCTGCTTCCCTCGCCATATTTCTGCATACGCCACGTTTTTTTTCCATTCTTATATTCCTATTCCTATATATTCATATTTCCTTTTTCTATATCTCTTTTATATCGTTTTATATCTCTCTTATATTATCTTTTATATCTTTATTACTGTATCTATATATAGCTTAATTTAAGTGTAGTGCCGTGATTATTTTTTCTTTTAAGTTTTCTCTGTAAGTGCTTATATTAATTTATTTGTATGTGTGTATTCAGTGTATAGTTCCTTCATCTTTAAATATAGTTGTGCTACTTTTTTGATTACTTTTCGTACTTTTGTAAGCCTCGTATTTATTTCTTTGTGTTAGTGTGCTTTTTATATTTGTCCTTGAAAATGTCAGTGCCGACACACGCTTATGTGGAATATGAGGACGGAGGCAAGGCGATCGTCTCGGTAAGCCTTATAAAGGATTACAGTCCCAATGATTTCAACGATTTGGCGTGCAACAAGCGCATTTATTGGAGAGACCGTGGAAAAGGCTTCGAAGGAGAGGAAGGTTATTACTCCGGCAACGTCATGGTGTTGGGATGTGAGTATATATCAACTTTCAACACTTCATTTGCTTCGCGGGGGTCGATCGCAGGGCAAAGTTGTGACTGGTGTTGTAGATGTCGCGGGGGGCTTTTCTCGTAGCTGGGTGCTTTTTTTTTTCGTTGCGACGATATATTGAATTTTTCACAAGTAGTTCTCCAGGAGGGCACATGTAACAGGCAAACGGAGGCCTCAGGAAAGCACCTAGATTATGCAGATCGCGGTGCTTAGCGCGGCATTTCATGCAGCCTCTATGTCGCTAAATGAAGCATGCACACAGCGCTGTGTGCGCGTTCCTTTATTGCGTCCAGTTATCGTAACGAGTCCTGATCGACGAGATTAGTGCTGCGATGTTATGGCGATGACTTTTCCAACGTTATTGCTTCTCGCAGCATCAGTGGTCATAGTGACGCTCCGACCGCGCTAGAGTGGCATAGAATTGGCGTAAGGCATTGTCACATAATCGCGGCCTATCTTAGCATACAACTCACGGTGCGATCGTGGTTATAACATAGGCGGCTTATATGTCATTGATAAAGGAAATGGGAAAATAACTGAAAAAAATGTAGCCTTTTATGTGCTCGCCACGCGTTACTTGGTCTGTAATTGGGCCTCGTTGCCGACTCTACCGAAAATTTTAGCTCAACAGACCCTATGTTTCTCATTTGGCACGTGCGACATGTGTTCAAAAGAACGGAAACCTGCTGCATCAAGACTTAACCTGTGTTAACACACGTTAGCACTCAGCATGTTAACAGATGTGATGTGAAGCAACAAAATGCCCATGCTGTAGTGTGCTTGTTTTGGGGCACTTACTGCTTCCGCTTGTTACTTTTCCTTTTCTGTATGTCTTGTAGAATCCCTCAGTTATATTTAGCGCCTACTGTCTCTACATGTGTCCTTATTATTGCTTTTTAATCGGTAACTGCGATGACCATCACAAATGCCATATTTTCTTGTAATCAGCATATTGTTTACATTATCCTTCAGGTGGCAAAGCTGATTTGATTGCGAGGATGTTGAAGCAGCACAAGCCTATTCCCATGGACGTGTTTGAACAATCAAGCGAGAGACATCGCCACAAGCCGAAGCCAGCCCTCAAGGTAATAATAATGATAATAATGCTTTAACAATCAAAGTATGCCGAAACAAATATTATGCAACTTCATTTTCCTCTTGCCATTTACATTATTACTAGGATGTACCAACAAAGGAAAAGCGGCGCCGACTGGAAAGTGCAAAAAAATCAAGAATGCAGAAAATCCTTGAGAAAAAATCTGCTGCTGGAGATACGGACTCCAGCAGTGAAGATGAGTTGGTGCCGAGGAAAATGCTGAAGAAAGCGGAAAATGAGATCGCAGGACTGAAAAATAAGTTAAGAATATGCGAGCAGCAGCGCATTGAAGAGCGGCAGCAGAATGAAAAACGCCACAGCTTGCTCGAGGAGAGGATGAGTGAGTAATAATTTATTTTAAATGACGGTGTCATTTTGCTTAGAAATTTATTTTTGCAGTATTCTGTGTCGCCTCACAAGTGTGCTGTCAGTCCTTGTGCATGAATGGCGTAGTAAAATGCCTCAGCATGCAAACTAAGGTTTTAGATTAATGCTAGTCAGTGGAATTAATTGTGCTATGTGTGGACATTTATGTGACAATTATGATTGTGTTTATGTAAATGTGCACCATGCAGATTCCATGGAGGCCTCCATAATTGAGGCAATAAGAAAAGAAGTTCGTGCGGCAAGGCTGCCTTCACAGGTATGTAATGTGGCATGTTGATATTTTATGGGGAGCAAAATTTCATGATTTTGAAATGTCAAATCAAGTCATGAACTGTTTCCCATGGACGGATTTATAAATTTGGTTACTTGACGATCTAGTTTAACCTTTTGCTGCCGCAATCACACTTCTATCATGACATTTCTTTGGCAGCTGACGTGATTTGCACCCATAGTACTTGATATAGAATTTCTCATCTAAGCAGCAGCAAAATAATATTTGTCGATTTAAGTACACGAGTCTAGCTGCATCCTAATAAACAACTAATAAATGACACTTCTGTATTGCTCATGCACTGATCTCACATTTTGCAAAACTTTAGCCTGTTTACCTTTAACCATGGAGGAAGGAAAAAGATAGGTGGGAGCGTACTGCAACGCGATTGAAGCCAACCTGGTGACCCAACCTGTGGTCGCATGCCGAAGTTTGCGGCTGGTTTTAGTGTTCCCACTCTGCAGGCAGAGCAACGGCAAGGCAGCTGAACAAGCGTGCACCGAATAAATATTGGCATAGCTACTGGGAACCAAACGTCTTAGCAGATCTCGACCAAAGAGGTCACATGTTGGGCCACCACTGTGGCTTCATGGAGCGTTCGCTTGCCAAGGCTGGCTGCCTGACGTAATGCTCCCTCCTATATCTTTCCTTCCTCCATGCATTTAACTGCACAATTATCAATGCATATCTCTAAGCACGTGGGAATCTAATGGCTACAGCAATTTGTCTAAAGCAGCTAAACCTTTTAATTTGCAGTAAAGTTTTGTTGTGTCAAAAACAAAACCCTACAAGCCTTAATGGCCTTACTCATTTACCAGTGCCTATTGGAGAAAATGTAAATGGACTTCTGATAACTGTACTGTTCTTCAATTGCCCTTTAGGGTTGTGCTGCAAATGTTTGCAGCGAAAATTTGCAGCAAGCAGTGCGGGAAGCTCCCATGAAGCCATGTGAGGTGAGAACTTCATTGGCATTGGTATATTTATTTGTTAGAAATGATTATACATTGCTCATTATTTATGTAGTCAACTTTAAAACAAATCTAACTTACCACGAAATGCTAGTGTAAACTTGATGGTATTGAGCTTTGGTGTCGTATATTTTATGCTGAATTATAATTTAAGGTAATCAAACCAAGAAATGGGGAGTGTGTGTTACTCAACAGCATTTCTAGTTTGCATATGTACGGCTTTGTTATGCGCTATGCATATTTTGTGCATGTTAGTGCACGTAATACTGTACTTATGGCTATATACTAGTTACTGTGGATAAGCTTTTCTTTGCTTCTTTGCACATTCCTGTTTGTGTACAGTCTAGCTTCTGTATCACTGGTGAGCACTAGGTAGCATTATTGTGCAATGCATGGAATCCTGCTAATATGTCTGCAGTGTAGATTTCTCAGCGACAAGATCATTACAATTGTTTTCTGAAATAAAAATGTGTTTCGCAGTGCAAGAAATAATGTGTAAACTTTCATTAAGGGTTGTTTCAATGCAGTAGCAGTATAATTAGCAGAGTGGCAAATTGAGTGAATTGGCATTCGTTGTCAAATAAACATAACAGCACTAACAACAAGGGAGAAAAAATGTACGACACAGAAAAGTGCCTGTAGCACTAGCTGTTACTTCCGTTTCAAATTTAGCTGAAGTTATACCCACCACTGTGGTTCAGCCACTGCGACGTCCTACCACAGAGCACAAAGTAAAAAGAAATAATTATCAGTGTTGTGAGCCACAATCCAATGAAGCCAGAATTCAAAACAGCTCATGCATCGATTTATGTGTACATTGACGAACCTGAGGTTTTAAAAAAGTATCTGGAGCCCTTTACATGGCTTTTCTCATAATCTGTGGGATTCACGTCCAAAGGCCAGGTTGTTATATCTCCTTTGCATTAAACAGTCATAGGCAGAAAAAGCTGATACTCGCTCATACTTGCTCGCCTATATATTTGGAGGCTATGCACTCACTCGCAGTCATTGGCACTTGCATTCATGAAAGAAAGAAAATCTATTCCCGCATTGTGCAATACAAAATGGTATACAGTATCATGTGGCATTTGCAGTTGCTTGCATTGACACTTAATGGTACCTAGTCATGATAATTCTTGCATCCACAACCATTCACTCACATTACATTCACTCGCACTTGTGGACAGCCACCTATTATACTCGCATTCACTGAAACTCGCTGCCATCAAATTTCATT
Organism: Dermacentor albipictus; assembly: GCF_038994185.2. NCBI lineage: Eukaryota > Metazoa > Arthropoda > Arachnida > Ixodida > Ixodidae > Dermacentor > Dermacentor albipictus. The sequence goes on along the minus strand of NC_091829.1, from coordinate 78,563,470 downwards.
CATAGTCGTGTTTATCAGCACTTGCTGTTATCCATACGTCCCCTCAAGCTTGTTAACACTCCCATTCATACACACATCCTTGCACTTATCATTACTCACTAGCACCCTCCTATGCCTGTGAAATAAGCGTGGAGCAAGTACGAGTTGGTATACTTGTGAACATTTTGACCAATACAAATTAAAAAGCTGGTGTTTTTCTTCCAGCGCAGCAATATGCAATAGTATAATAATTCACAAGTTTCTGAGGCTTTACTAGTTCTCAACAGTAGTGATAGCACGTAGTGCTCTGCAGTGTTGCATAGTTGTCACACATAGGCAACACATGGGCCGTAGTATTTCCGCCAGCAAGATAACCTTATGCATTCAGCTGAAGAGTACCATGTAGTGCGACACAAATTTTTAGGTGGTTTAAAGCTTCAAATATTGGGTAAGCTTGCATTGAATTTAGACTGAAGAATGCACACACTTCAGGTTGTCCCCATGCAGCAACCAAATGAACAATCAGTGTTTGATGTTTCTCTTTCCTGTTGTGCAGCATCATTCCTACATTCTGCTCCCAAGCAATCGTTTTTTCTAGCCCAGACATATGTTTAAGTAATAGCTGACAAGCACGCTTCTTGCTTCTCGGTCCAGATCTATGTGTTTTGAGCCATTAGCAAGGAAGGTGGCAGGTTAGGCCCTGTTTAATTTCAGAAAAGGGCTCAAAAAGAACTTTGCCATCGCTCTTAGACACTTTGCATAGCTTCTTTATAGTTCATGTGCTAATGCTGATAAGTCTGTGGCCTACACATTTAAAGAATTGATGTGTGGTGGTAATTGCGATGTGTTTGGTTCCTGGATTTCAGGATAATTCCATTCAGGAAGAGTCTGCCACACTGTATGAGGTATGTATACACAATACATAAAAGCCCAGCTAGTGTGTTTTGCATGGGGCTGCGAAAAATTAAGATCTGGAAATCTGAACAGCCAGAACGAAGACAGATTTGTACGCATTTAGTTTGTACTTTGCAAACCTAATGTAGCAGCCACGGGACTATAAATGATATTGTTGCTTTCGCCACTTTATCTAAGAGAGCGGATGCTGAAGTGAGTGGGCGAAAGCACGGTCTTGTTAATTTTTAGCAGAATAAAATGACCTAGTGAACATTGTCTTTAGCTTTTTTGGATTGCGAGCACTTTTTTCTTGAAGCTAAGCTTTTTTCCTATATTTTTCTATCTCCCCTTTTCCTAAGCCTGTGTTTGGCATGGTTGCTGCTGCTGCGGTATCTTTGTAGGTATGATTGTTGATATGTATATGCAGGTTTATGTGAAAAGATTGCAGGCTCCAGCACTTGGGCTGACATAGCTCTGTATGCTCTCGGACTCACTAATGCCAGTTAGCATGCTATATTCTGGATAAAAAGAAAGTTGCTATTTAAGATGTGGGTATAATGATGACTTGAAGGTATTTTTAAAAATCGCACTGACCTCTTAATGTTATATCCAGTGGCACCTTGGGTTTAGGCATTCGGCATGTGCCACTGTGACCCAAGGGGCTACAGAATTATTAAATTTAGCTAGATGTGTGCCATACAAACATCATGGTGTTGCTTTTGTCATTGTTGCATCGCTGCATGCAGTAGACATCTCACAATGTGTATCTGCATCTGCTTTATTTGGCATTTGCAATATGACATAACCTGTGAGCAGTGTAGTGCATAAAGAAAAAGAAATTGCATGAGACACTTGCACACATATGTTTATGGTGAACAAACATAAACATTGCATAATTAAAGTTACAGGTCCCACAGGGTGAAAGTAAACACTATTATATGCACCTTTACTTTCATAGCACTTCATTAAGCATGTCACTAAGACTTTGCTTCACGTTGACTCCAGTGTGTCTTGGATCTGCATAATTATTTTTTGGTGTTCTGCATGGGCTGCCACACTGTATTGCTCAGTTGTATTTGTTCTCTAACCTGCATCTATTGTACACCCTTGAGGTACTCGTTGCTATGATGTGCTATCAACTTGCTATTTGTGCTCAGGATTTGGATCTCGGCACTGCCCCAATGGATGGGGCACTGCCAGCTCATTGCGAGTCGGCAAAGCCCAGCTGCGTCCTTGGGCCTCGTGAAGAGGTGGCAGGCAGCCAGGTAGCCAGCCATGTGCCTTCCACCCATGTGAGTGTATAGATTTATCCTGATAATTTGCACCTGCTAAGCCACTATGCTTGCTAGACAAAGCCTAACGAAGTGTTTATTTCCTCTTGTTAAACATTGTGTCATACTGAAGAATTAATATTGCCATGAATGCACTTGCAGTTGGTCTGCTTGAATTTTCTAATCATACTTTGTATACTAGTTTATGCCAACTCATTATGAGAATCGTGCTATGCGGATAGAGCTATCTGCCTCCTGCTTAGAAGGCACAGTACGCACCTCTTTGGCCTCTGCTTCACGTAGACGGCAACCCCAGGCTGACCCACACGGGAGAAATCGGTAGTTGCCCTTTCCTATCCTCCTCTCTAATCTTTGTCTTTCTCTTGCTTTCGATCTTCCCTGTTTCCTCTTGGCTTCCTCTTACTTCCACTTTTTCCAAACAGCAAGGGTTAACCTTGTGTGGGATAGCCAACCTTGGTTATAACAGATTTGGTTATAGTAGGGTACGTACAGCTGGCGCCTGCAGGACGTGTTTTTTCACGGTCTTGCATCATCCCCTTGTTGGGCTCCATATGGAGGTGGGTGGTTGGCGGTGCTGCTGAATTTCCGCATATATTTATGGCATGTTCTTCTCCCCCACTTGCTGATCGCCCTCATAAACGAGGGCGCACCGAAGAAGTATTTAGCTTCTATGGCCAACATAGTGAAAACTTTCCCAAATTCCATGTCATGCATTCTGAGAAAACCGCAATGTCACTGAGAATGATCTCCTTTTCTGGTGTCGAAATCAATAACCAATGTTCTTGGTCAAGGCTATAAACTTTCCAAACTTCCAAGTGGAGATCTCCTTTTAGAACTCCGAGATCAAAATCAATATGAAAGGCTGCCGAATCTTGTCTTTTGGTGACTTTCCAGTGAATGTGACGCCGCATCGCACCATAAACACCAGCCGTGGTGTTGTATTTGATAGTGACCTGATTGATTTGACAGAGGCTGAACTACTTGAAGGCTGGGGTGACCAGAATGTGATCAGTGTAAAACGAATCAAGATGAGGTGCGATGGTAAAGAAATACAGACTAAGCATCTTATTCTCACATTCGGCTCAGGTGTTCTGCCTGAAACAATCGAGGCAGGCTATGGAAGATCAGGGTCAGGCCATATATACCAAATTTCCTCCGATGCTTTTAAATGTCAAAGGTTCGGCCACAGTTCCCAGAACTGCTATGGCTGAATAACCTGTGCCAAATGGCAGCGACCATGAACATCCGTCCGAGTCATGCGTGAACACTGCACACTGAATTGTGAAGGGGAGCACCCTGCGTACTCGCGGTCCTGCCCATCTTAGAAAAAAGGAAAAGAAATAATGGCAATCAAAATCAAAGAGCAAATTTCGTTTAAAGAGGCACGCAGGCATGTATCCTTCTTGCCAAAGTGGCGTGTCGGGGCAGTGCCACATCTGCCTCCAGCGGCTGTCTGGCCCATACACAGTGAGCCGGCAGTGCCGTCACCTGCCCCCTGGGCGGTTGCAGCTGGCGCTGTTCCACCGTCCGAGATGAAGGGGCCATCGACCTCTGGGCTGGTGGCCTCAAAGGCCTCATCACTTAAGAGGCTTTCTCGACAAACAAATCGCTCTCAAGAGCCGGTGTCCAGCGCCTCGCAGGAGGCGATGTACACAACACTTAGTCAAACAGCACCACCAGCGCCTTAGGAGCGGCGAGAATCTTGACCGTTCCATAACAGAGAAACATCGCATTATGGGACCGGCAAAGGGCCCTGTAACCTAACTTTTCTTGTTAGACACACAGCACTAACCTCGTTCCCATATGGATACGCAAATATTACAATGGAACGTGAGCGGACTTCTTCACAACCTTGACGATGTTAAAGAACTCCTCCGCAAATTCACTCCAAGGGTGCCGTGTGTACAAGAAACACACCTAAAATTAATGCAGACCAACTTTCTAAGGCAATATGCCACTTTCTGCAAACACCGTGATGATGCACTCACCTTCTCAGGGCGTGTAGCCGTAATAGTCTATAAGGGCGTTGAATGTCGGCAAATAAATCTCTGAACCTCCCTCGAGGCAGTTGCATTACGAGCTGTGCTATTTGGTCAGCTAATTACGGTTAGTTTGATGTACGTCTCCCCTTCCTGTCAACTTACTAAAGCAGAGTTTCACAGCTTGATCGATGAACTTCCTCCATCATGTATAGTCGTGGTGATCTAAATGCACATAGGCCCATGTGGGGCAACACATGTGCGGATGCGTGTGGGTGCCCGATAGAAAATTTTGTTTTCTTTAGGTGCATGCTTATTGAACAAAAAAGAACCAACATACTACACTGTTACACATAAAGTATACTCGTCCATAGACTTGAGCATAGTTTCGAGCTCACTATTTCGTTACCTGGAGTGGTCTGTTCCGAAGAACCCCTATGGGAGTGACTACTTCCCAATTACATTAAAGGTAACAAAACCAGATGCATGCTGTCCACATTTTCCTTGATGGAACCTCGAATCAGCAAACTGGGAACTTTTTTCGAGAACTCGCATATTTAGGCGGTGATGACAATTCTGATTTTAACGTAGATGATGCTGTGGCATACCTAACTGATTGTGTTATTGATGCTGCAACAAAATGTATTAAACAATTTAACAGACTGGCAAAGAATCGTCGCAACCCATGGTGGAATGACGAATCTAGGAAAGCCCTAAAAAAATCAAAACAAAGCTTGGGGATTGTTTTACAATTCTCCAACAGCTGAAAACCTTATTTCATTGTGGCCAGAATATTGTGTCCGGCTTTTGCTATCCTGAGGTTTGATTATGTGTTAATTGAATGCTAGACTAATGAACTTGTTTGGCACGGGAAAATTTGTGTTTATGGCATTGAAGAACCATTTATATAAAAAAAAAAACTTTTAATTTATCTCCAGGTAGGTTCTGCTTATGTAGTTTGTAGTTTACTTTTTGCCAGTGGCGATGCTGGCTTGTCTTATAGCACGTGCTTGATGCACAAGCAATGTGGAAATGAGGTATAATCACATTCACTGATTATGCATGCTTATTGTATGCAGTCTTCTGTAGGGTATTCTTTCTAATGTCAGGTTTGATATTTTTTTGTGTAAAACAGAAAAAACTAGGAAAGGTAGGTTGGCTAACCACATAGGTGTGCTGCTTTTATTTCAGGGGCCAGTCCCAGTACCTGCAGAGCTGGGTGTGGAAGCTCCACTCTTCACACCAGTTGGTGGAAAGGCAAGCTGTGTTTGCTTATCTGAATCAAACTAGTTTATGTCATTATACACCAGAATATGTGCCGAGTACTTTACTTGGTACTAACTGTGGAGCTTAGTGTATGCAGTTGTGAAAGCAGCCAGCCAGTACAGCAGTGTTCTGAAGAAATAACAGGTGCTGACGTGCTAGTATTTCAAGTTCATTCGAAGTGCATATAAAGATTGTCATTATTCTACTAAAATTCGTATTTCTGGTAATGTACCACTTCTACAATTGTTTTATCCGTCTATTAAAATGAATGCTCTGCTAGCAGTGGTGCATTGCTGTGTGAGCAGGAAAAGTCGACATCAATCGTCTATGAGCAATGGTTTATGAGAGTACTTATGTGCAGTAATACCTTGTTAACTGAAAGTAGTAAAATCTGGAAAAAATTTGAGACAAGTGAATTTTCCAGATAATCAGTCGTGGAAATTGCAGTGAAAAGCTGAGTTCGTTTTAAAAAATTTACTGCTACTGACAAGCTTTTCAACAACAGCTAAACATAAAGGTTTCAAAGAAATAAATAAAAACATGCCAGAGATATCAATCAGCTCCATTTTGTGGCACTGCAGTCTTACTCTGTGCATGAAAAGTGCGTAGGGCTGGTCTGCTTCGTTGTAGCTCCTGGACCTAGAAAAGCGTCCTTGAGCCGCTTCACACATCGCATGAGCTGATCGTTCCCGACGCTGCATTTAACTTTATTTTGCAGCAAGTGAAGCACGTTTCTTGTTTCAGCAGATGTCGGCACCTCTTTAGGTCTTGCATTATAATTGCCTTCACCGCCCCTTCTGTTTGTAGCCATCCCAGCGATTTCGGTGTCAGTAAATTCACCTATCACCGGTACATCCTGGTTGCATAGCACACACTTGTAAATGCTCATGTCGCTTTCTACTATGCAACACACGTAGCACAGACTTACAGGGAACCCTGCCACAGAAAGCGATGTGAGCATTCACGAGTATGCGCTATATGCAAGCAGGGCATACCGAAATGCATGCTGCACATGGGTTTTTATTCTATGCTGTATAGACTAAAATTCAGTGCCGCGAGCATTGTGTAGAATAAAAGTAAAACGGAAATTGGACTTCTGATGGTAAATCGCATGCGTTGCACAAAGCGAACACAACGAACTGTGTCAAGCATGCTATTTTGCCGGGCCTGCCTCTGCGCATGTCTCTCCCATCACATGATGTGCTACATGGTTGCTTGACAAAGTTGTTATGCCACTAGGTTCTTAGTTCACATCCTAGGAAAGTGTCCACTTCGTGGTAGGTGCAGCAGTCTTGCGCGAAGCTTGTTTAACGGTCCTGCGGCAGAGTTCTTGTTCCACTCTTAGTGAAGATTTTGAGGTATCCGCTATTTGGTCCAAAAATAGTTCGATGCCTTGGAAAAATTCCACTGCCGATTTTTTTTTTAGATGTGAGAGTTTGAGTTAACACGGTATTACTGTAGTATGATAAGGCAGCTCAGGAGTTCTTACCATGTTTAGTAAGTAGTGTGCCAAGGCCTTGATTCAGACTAGTTGGTCTCGTACTGGGAGCCTCAATATCGGTTAAAATGCAGGGACAGATAAATGACTACCGCATATGGTGCTAACTTCCAACTGCTTATTTTGGAAAGGAAGATGTCCTTTTATGGACTCTGCACACGTCAACAATGGTGTGACATCCTGTAAATGACAGCACGCAAACATCACTTTTTAATTAAGCAAGTTTTTTATGGGATGGTGACAGGGACGTAGTGCTGATGCACCTGTCTGCTAAGTACCGAGTATGAACAGCTTCTATTACCTCGCATGTCAGCTGTTGTCTGGCTCTGCCCACGATACTGCACTGGTCAAACAAATGTGCAACCACACTTTCTACAATATTGGGCCAGTGACTCACTGCCAAATTTCTTTACACTGTTATTATGCTCCCGTAGCCAATCATTCAGGCATCATCCTGTTTGTCCTACATAAGATTGCAGACTGCATTGCAGGTGTAAGTGGCAGATGACGCAGTGGTGTTTGGCAACAGCATTCAGGTTAGTCATCCAGCATAGCCTTGCTAGCTTGTTAGGTGCAGAGAATACTAGTTGTACATTCAATCGCTGGCCAATCTTTTTTGCGCTGTGTGATAACTTATGTATTGAATAAAAAGAAAAGCCTCGCAGTTCAAAAACAATTTGTCCTGGTCTGGGACTCGAACCCGGGACCACTGCCTTTCCGGGGCAGCCGCTCTGCCATCTGAGCTAACCTGGCGGCTAGCAGATGGCAGGGCGAAGTCGAACTTGTTGACAACTCGAAGCAATAAAAGGCAAGAGTTTGACCTAATATTTCTGCGGAAAACCGCAAGGTAAATAGGGGCGTGCCAAGGCATTGATAATCCGCAACCGCAAATCATTCGCAGCCACGACTGTAGGCAACATTCAGTACGAGAAAAGAGAGCAAAAATGAAGTTTGGTTTAAATTTTCTCGGCTGCTAATCAACCCCTTTCTGCAAGAATATCTTGGCAATTGCTATGAACGGTTGGAGGTCTGCTTTACCCTTTATTAATTACTTCTCTCCAACTTGCGGGTTTTTGTAGAACTATTAGGTCAACCTCTTGCCTTTGCTTCAAGTTGTCGACAAATTTGACTTCGCCCTGCCATCTACTAGCCGCTTGGTTAGCTCGGATGGTAGAGCGGCTGCCCCGGAAAGGCAGTGGTCCCGGGTTCGAGTTCCAGACCAGGACAAATTGTTTTTCAACTGCGTGGCTTTTCTTTTTATTAAATACATAAGTTATCACACAACTCGAAAAAGATTGGCCAGCGATTGAATGTACAACTAGTATTCTCTGCACCTAACAAGCTAGCAAGGGTATGCTGGATGACTAACCCAAATGATGATGCCAAACTCCACTGCGAAAAAAGGCGTGAAAATAAGTTTGTTGATTGTGCCTCGTGCATCATCGGGCAATACACCTGCAGTGCTTTAGATTCTCTATGTAGGACAAACAGGATGATGCCTGAATGATTGGCTACGGGAGCATAACAATCTAAAGAAATTTGGCAGTTAGTCAGTAGCGTGACATTGTAGAAAGTGTGGTTGCACCTTTGTTTGACCAGTGCAGTATCTGGGCAGGGCCGGACAGCAGCTGACATGTGGTGTAATAGAAGCTGTTCATATTAAGTACTTAGTAGACAGGTGCGTTTACATTGTGGCCTTGTCACTATACCATAAGGAACTGGCAGCATACGTTCTAGGAGAGAAAAAATAATAGAGTAATGCAGAATGTTGCAGGAAGCTCATTGCATAAAAGATATCTGATATAGTTTAAGTCCTGCATCTGTTGCGCTACCAAATAAAGAAAAACCCATGCTAATGGTGGTATCTTACATGTGCGTGGAATGTGGTTTGGTGAAAGTACCATGTGTTGAACAGTTGCTTATGCTATTGTGTAACATTAAGAGCTTTTTTTCAATGCCATGAAACCAGTTGAAGACTAGTGCCCTTTCTGTCCTGTCATCCTTTCTGCATTGTAAGACATTTTTTTTCCTCCAGAGGATGAGTACTTCTATTCAATTAGTTCAGCACTGCAGGTGACATTAGGTATTGCCTAATGACTCGGGCTCTGAGCAAGGTGTGCGACTATTGTGCAATGCAAAAGAGCAAAAGCAGTGCCAGTGTCCAACTGAAATGACACAGCAAGTCAACATTGCCTTGTCATTGGGGGAAATTGTACAGGGATGCCAAAATGTGTCATGCCTTGTTGTGTCTTTATTCTCACATTTGCTAGCTGCCTTGCATGACACTGCATTGGCCACCTGCCTTCAGAACTGCATAATTGCCCTCTGTAGTCGGGATGATCATGACCACGGTTTCGTTCGCAGCTGTTGTGACAAGTAGTAGTTCATTGCGACTTGGTGCAATGCATGCTGTCTCACAAACATGGTGTCTATTGAGGATAGTGATTGTACTGTGGCCAGGCTTGCATCCAATCAGCCAGTTACATTGAGATTGTTGTACAATCTGTTGTACAGCCAGCGCAGTGGTGAAAAAATTATCGGGATGGACATGTGGTAGTGAATAGCATGCCTCCGACAAAGATGCGGCCAAGTCTTGTACTATGACTGCACTGCAAAGAAAGTACTTCCTCAAGGCCCTTGCCGCTGCGGGCAGTATGATCAGTCGCTAAATGACATCTGCAGCTCCTGCACTGCTTATATGTGAAGTATAAACAGGATTTGCGGATTGATTCAGTATAAAAGTGTGTTGGTGTGAACATTTGTTTTTTTTCTTTTCATACCCTTAACAATTTAACATTTGGTTAATTCAGAATTTAGTTCCAGTCCTGTGAAATTTGAATGAATGAGGTTTTACTGTATTACACCCCTTCTTTCACCGCATGTGTAATTTGAGCTCACTGGGATACTGCAAGAAGTGTTTTCAGCCTCAAGGGTAAGATTGCTAGCTCTGGGACAAAGCAGCTCCTTAAGTGTGCAATAAGTTTTACTGTGGTTTTCTGCTCTTCCCATCTGCTTCCCTAGACTTTTTCTCAAGTCTAAATAAAAACTAGTATATCCCGTACAAAAGGTGCTTGTCGCTGACTGTGGGATTAAATGTGGTGAATCCTCCGAGGTAGAATTGTTGTCCCTAGCTGGGCCATTATCAGTGAAGCTTCATCGACTAGGGCTTCCTACAGTCAGGGCGTAAACTTTGAACCTTTTGCATATATCTTGGTTTTATCCTTGAGTGCCATCACTGTTTGGCAACCTACTTTTCCTTAATAACTGTTACCTTTTTTATCCATTATTTCAAGAACAGAGACTTTTTCTGAGAGTACATATGCTCTTTTGTATTTGAGTAATTAATCTCTTGCAATTTTTATCTTTTGTAGGTACACATTGGAAATGGCCTGTTTATTTGTGCCAATAAGTGGACCTGGGTGAACCAAGCGAAAACGGACAGTACGTTTGCCAGGGAGGTTGCCCGGTGCCTGTGGCAGCCGCATGAATTGGTGGGCAGGAGCGTGACCGGCAAAGTCTGCATGAGCAAACTCAAGGAAGGTGGCGAAGCAAAGCCAGCGTTAACGCCAGAGAAACTTGGTGCAGTTCGAAGTAAGTAGACCCTGCCCTGCTAGCTCATGTTTTCATAACGATTGCGAAGTGTTTTGAAGTTAAAGGAGCAATGCCTATCACATGGTGCTATTTCTGCACGAATATAATGGGCTGTAAGATGGGGTTGTATAGAGGTGATCTTGTTATATGGGCCGACATAGTTTACATCTACACATCAGGGGCATGCATAGCTGTATGTGCATATTTAGTGACGCGCTCTCGCTAATAAAAAACTATCACTTAGTTTCTATGGTGGTATTATAGGTGCATTAATCTTTCCTATTAATAGTTCTGCACTGGCATCTATGCAGTGTTTTCCATCTGCATATTCCGCGGTGCGGTAACTAAAAGCTGTGTAATTTGTGTAGTCACTTGCATGAGCTGGTATATACTTGATTAATTAATGTAAAGTATGTGTGGAAATGTATTAGACTATTTCTGTGGTGTTTTATTGCAATTCTGCAGCCATTTATATTGTTTGTAAAACACGAACATTTCACAGAGATGGGAACAAGAATGCGAGGACGAGCACTTGCTTTCAACTGCTGTGGTTAATGTTGAAATATCAATTTACGTTGGTAAAAAACTCATAAGCCTCCGTGCTCTATTTTTGCGGTTTCTCTGTGAGATGTTCACGCTTTACACTCAATATCGTGCCAGAACTAGCCCAATCAGTTACACAGTGGAGCCACCTACTGTGCATGTCAGTTCCAATGGCTTGTGGAATCTAACGGGGCATGCTTTGTTTGCATTTTTTGTGCAGAGTCATACGAGCACTTTGTGGCAAACCACCCGAGCACTGTAGATACGGAGGCCAGGAGGCTCAAAGACTTGAACAAGCATCTGGCCACCATGCTGCGTGATGCCAAATAAAGATGGTTTGTGCTGCGTGCCCTAAAATTGACCTCTTCGGAGCTGGTGGCTCATTGCCCGACTCACGTGCGATTGAAATTCACTCGCTGCAATGTTGGCAGACGATGTTACTGTGTGCAACTTCATCAGAAATATTGCATGAACAAAAGAACTCGTTCAACACAAATGAGAACACTTGTACAATGTAGCTAAATAAGAATAGCGTCTTTTGCATAGCTGAAGAGAACATTTTCATGCAGAACGATATCGTGGAGCGTAGCCATGCGAGAACGATATCGTGGAGCGTAGCCATGCGAGAACGATATCGTCAAGCATAGCCATGCGAGAACTATATCGTCAAGCATAGCTATGCGAGAACGATCTCGCTTACTGTAGCCATGCGAGAATCTCGTTCAGTGACGATGTCCACTCGTACACATGTGACATACGATGTCGCTGAGTCTACGAAGCAATAATAGCGTAGAGAAGTTCTCGCTCAATTATCATACATATTTTTTCAATAGGGGAGAAGCGAGCGCCGGATCAGGAAGGCCAACGTAAATATACCTCGTAGCGATCTTTCCATAGAAGGCTATGCGTTCGAAATATGGTGGTTCTTGGGCGCTTCACGGGGCTTAGCGCCATCATTATGGGGAGGGAACACTTCCGGTGGAAGAAAGAGCAGTGTTACGCTATATCCGGTAAAAAGGGAAGAGATGTCCTTTTGTGATTAAAGGCACGAAATTTGCTGTGGTGGCCTGACATTAGAGCTGTATATTCAGACAGTCCGTCAGTCGACTAGATGGGCGTTTCGAGTTTTTAGCGCACAAAGCATGGAAGGAAAGATCAGCCGTACTGGTGTCGAAACCGCTCCCCTGAACCCGCCGTGGTTGTTCAGTGGCTATGGAGTTGGGCTGCTGGGCACGAGGTCGCGGGATCGAATTCCGACCACGGTGGCCGCATTTCGATGGGGGCGAAATGCGAAAACACCCGTGTACTTAGATTTAGGTGCACGTTAAAGAACGCCAGGTGGTCGAAATTTCCGGCATCCCCCACTACAGCGTGCCTCATAATCAGAAAGTGGTTCTGGCACGTAAAACCCCATAATTTTTTTCGCTCCCCTGAATATACTATACTTTCTTTGGGCGCCGACAAAAGCTTTGAATGGAGAGTGCTGGTTCTATCGTCGGACACCAAACCCTTTGGCATGTGCAGTCGCACGAAAGCAACTAAAGTAAGCAATTATCTGGCTCTCGTAACTCGCCACTTTGACTGAACAGGTTGAGAAACGATGAAGCTACCCGCGCCATCGAATTACGACAAACGTCGACAAGCAAAACAGCACAACGTTTGAGGCTGGCGTTTTCTAAAAGGTGAACTTTACGAGTATGCCTTTCTGCACACTTTATGAGCTGCATATTTGAAAGCGATAGCGGCCTCTTTCGATGAGTGCTAAAAAATATATTTATCGATACTGATAAAATAAAATAGAGTTTTTTTCTGTACTCGTCACGCACATATAAAATAAATTAGGAATTTTATTGTCATTCAGTGAATCTAGCTGTCTCACTTTAAATTAAAAACAAGTTTTTCTTTCCCCATGTTTGTTCCCACGAAACATAGTCACGCTACAATCGCTGCTCCCATAACCACCCTTGCTGATGTCGGCGGCAGTTTGTTTTGAACAGGTTTCGTCCGAAGCTTGGTGATTTATTTGTATCGACCTTGGGAAGGCGCCGAGCGGTGGAGCATAGAGTCGCCGCGTTCGCGCCTTATCCCTTTGCGCTTCGAAGCCGCGTTGCTCGCTGTGCATGATCGCGGCGTCTCATAAGAAAGGGCACTGGGTGTGGCACAGCAGGCGTTGCATGGTCAAGAGATGTAGCGTCCGCTAACGGATTCGTGCCCTATCCTCTCGTGCTTCGACGCTCTTCCTCTTCACAATCTGTCTCTCTCTCTCACTCGCTGTGCATGTTCGCGGCATCCATACACTTGCGCGTGAGCCGAGTTCCCGAAGTGAAACATCACTGTAAATTGTTGTTGATGTGTCCAATTTGTAGGTATGCTCCCGAAGAAAAAAATTAACCGACGATAACGATACTCTCAAGTGTAAGTTTTGAGCACAGCTGTCCAGGTGTTTGCAATTTGTGATATACTTTTATTTTATTTTTATTTATTCAATACTGCAGGCCCAAATAGGAGTCGAAGCGAGAAGGGCAAAATATATAATTATCTACATATGCACGTATATATATATATATATATATACAACACACCATATGTAAATACCAGAAGAACACAAAAATGAAAGCGGCGACTAATAAGATTAAGAAAAGGTGCACTGAAGGAAGACAACTTCACAAACATTAGAGGAGTATCACACGCACATATGAGCACTTGCAACCACTATCAAGAGAGGGAAAAACAAGGATCAAGTACCAGCAGTTGAACCAACGAGCATTGCAAAATACTGAAAACTATAGAACATACCCTAAAGGGAAGGCTGAAGCACTAATAAGCCGACAGAATGGCGACTGCCAATCCGACTGTTTGCTTTTGTAACCTAAGCGCCGGGGCTGTTGCAGCTGCCTAGGCGAAGACAAGAAATTCCGGTGGGACACAAATCTATTCCTTATGAACAGCTCATTTATTAATGTTAGAGCTACTAGACAATAGCCAAGGAGCGTCAGAAATGTACAGTGTTCAATGACGGAAACGCAAAACTAGGAAAATGTTATTTCAACAAGCCCTTTTAGAAAAATAATAGAAGCCATGTCGGCAGCTTCGTCAAGCTTCCGATCTACGCCCGTACTGGGGCTTCTTTTTGGAGGATGCGTACCGACTTGGCTACTAGCTGGGCCCGCCGCGCCAACTGTTGCTGGTCAAGCGGGTTCCAACGGAACACAATGGCCTTTCAATTTTCGAGAGTAGCATTTTGACGCGGCGATGGTGGGCGTATATGAGCACGTCGTTCTGGAGCGATAAAGGTTGCGTACTCGCCGCAGTGTGGACGTTTGTAGGAGTAGAGTGTAGGGTGAATAGGATGGTATTCACCCTACAGGATGGAGTAGGATGGTAGCAGGATTAAGTGCGCGCGGGAACGTCTGTAGCTGCCTCCACTGAACAGCTGCTTCTCTCGAGAAGGTTTTGTTAGCACGGAGTAAAGACGGCGCTATAATCTATAGTGATGGAGGAGGGGACGATAAGTACGTGTATGGACTCGACTTCGCGGACATGGTCTAGTAGGTGCAGCTCCCGGATGACAAAGGCTCGGGCGAACGCGTGGGATTGCTGCATGTTGCGATGGGAATCGTGTCCTTGGGTTGATACGATGCTGACACTGGGTGGCATTATGGTAGCACGGCAAATGATGCGATTGGCCGCTTTGGAGAGTCGGCCTCATATTAAGCTACGATAATAGGTCTGGGAATCAGAGATCACGTTGACGTGTTCTAGCGTGTTCGTGTTCCATTTGGTTTTCGAGGGATGGCAAGGTAAATGGACGGAACATCTGCTAGAATGATGGGAGTTACCTTAAACGGGGCCTACGCTAGACCTTGCAAGGTGTGGTCGATCACTCAAGCCTAGTGGTCTTGCCGACCGAGGTGCGCAGACGTGTCTACATAGATGATGCTGTATGAATTGATCGCCATGTTGCTCTTTTAGCGCACTCGGACGAGTTTGGCGATGTTCAGCGTGGAAATCTGGTTGTTTATTTTGTGGCAAGCAGACGACCATTTTGCACTGCCAGATTTTTTGGAGGTACTGCTTCGGTGTTGAAGTCGAAATCTACAGCAGGGTACCCTAGGCGGTGGACGACGGTGCCGCCTGCTGTGGTGATTTCTAGGCGCTCTCGTTAGTTGATTAGGTGTGCCTCGGTGGTTCCTGTAGCAGCATTGCCGACGCCTATAGATCTTAAGCAGAGAGCATAGAGCATGTTTGTAAGCCTTGCTATGTAACTTGTCTGCTCTGCACAGCTTATTTGATGTGAGCGACAGGCAAGTAGCTGAATAGGCTTCTTCGCTGACGAGCACAGTTTGTATGCGAAGACTTGTAACTTGGTCCTCCTGCAGGCCCTGATGCCGAGCCATCCTTGTTAGTTTGGGATACTACGTTCTATAGTAAGAAATCAAGCTCTGTGGTCTGAAGAAAGATTCTTCCGGGAAAGCGAATCCAATCGCGCTCCTATGCCTTCCGAGCTCGTTCTGAGCTCAGAGCTAACCAGGAGGCTAGCATATCGCAGAGAGAGACAAATAATTGTCGTCTAGAAGCAAAAGGGATAGAGAAAGAAGAAATGTAGTTCTGCGGAAGCGTGCAAGGTTACGGAGAGCTCCTAGGCATTTCCATTGTAGATACGTGGTGTTGTCGATGGGAGGACAATTATCCCTTTTCATAAGCTTTCCTCCATATTAGAGGCATGTGCACTGCGCTACCCTGCACATTAGGGATTCCGTGGCTTTTTGTCGAACTTTGTGACACGAGTACCCGACTTGGTTTACCTCGTGCCTGAAGGAATTGCATGCGACAATTTGCATCTGTTTCGGTAGATAAGGAATCCCACAGTCCAACAGCATATTGCAAAGGGCAAATCGTTTGACGAAGAAACGGTCTAAGGAGTAGCCAAATCTACAGCTGTTCCAGCGGCTGCCAAAGGTCACCGCTGCATTGCCTATAGCAAGCCTGTCCACCTGCTTCATCTTTATATTTGTTATCTGATGATATCAAAAGCGGCTGTGGTTTAGACGTATAAAGCACTTAGAAATTGTGTAAAACAAATTTCATCAAAAGAGAGCCGATACATTATTTAAAAAGAAATTAGTACAGTTATGTCCCGCTGACACATAAGAGAGCCTACAAATGTGGGAAAACTTTGTTGCACTGTCTCGTGACGGCACCATCTTGTGGAACGCTTCACCAGGTTTTTGGCACGAAACGGCCCGAAAGAAGTTTCTCAAGTTGGCACTTCACGAGTTGCGCTGAGGAACTTTTTGCGCACCTCATTCCCAGCAGTAGAACACCAGCTGCCTCTGCGCCTCTTGAGAACCTTCATTGCATTGTGGTCTGTTCTTACGAATCTCACCTGATCGCATACACCAAAAAAATGTTCGCCATTTTTTTTCCTTCTTATTGCTGTCGATAGGGTCGAGTGCTGCTGCTGTCCCTGAATTTCTGCGAATTTCACTGCAATATTTCAAGGCACCATTCACCACAAATAAGCTTAGCGAGAAACGACGCAATATTGCGGACTTTGCTTTGATGCCTATATCGCTCACGTTACCGCAGAAATTTGCAAAAAAAACACACGATGGTTGGGAGCTGAAACTGACTTTCTAAAAAATCACAGGAGTAACTTGACCGCATTATGATGGGCAGGTTTTTTGAACCAAACAGGGAGAAAATTCAAAAACTTTCCTAAAGAACAGAACAAATTTTAACTTAATTATGGCACTACCGCCACCTGTTGAGAGCGTGTTAAAACGCTTTTTTTTAGCTGAGATTATCGTAGGTTATATTTGCGGCCCCGTCTTATTGCGCTGGTAGTGATGGGCGCTGGCGGAAAACATGTTTTCTGCAGAAAGTGGAGCGCATCTTTCCCGCGGTACCACAAAGGAATAGAATAGAGTGCATCAAATTTATGCAGCTCGGACTCCACAATTGAAAGGTAGTTGATGAAGGCGCCTTTGTGATAATGTTATCAATATACAAAATAAAAGAAACTTCTTGTGAATTTAATATTTGTACAGGAAATACTGGCGCAGTGTGCATAAAAAATACTGAAAAGGTAAGATTGAAGTTATGTCTTTCGGCAAGGTAGTTCAAAGGCTGGCTGCAGTGTTTGTAAAGTTTGAACATTCGAAAGATATCGGTACCATCACGATCACAGGGCCGTTGTCTGTGGAGCCAACATTTATGGCAGGGCCACGAGATACCACTTTGTATAACGTACTTTGCTTCTCAAGGTGCCTACGTAAGTTACTTAACATTATTTTTAATTTGAATGCATTCAAGAAAAAAAGGCACATGTGGCACAATACACCTGGAGAATTAGCATTAAGGTTTTATCTAACTTACGCTTGAACAAGATATGTTCCGTCTAGGGCTAATACAAAATTAGATAAAGGTGACCAGCCGATACTGACACCATGGTCGAAATAAGACTTCATATTCGCAGTGCCGCCCTAAAGGCGAATCACCGATTGCGATAGAAAATTAGTTGATGGTTGTAAGCAGTAAGGATAGTTGCTTTGTTGGCCGTGTAAACTTGTAAAGGTTCACTTACTAACAAAATAATTATGATAGAATGTGCATTCTCGACTTAACGAGGACGTGGAAAGAAACATGCACACAAAGACAGCGCTGTCTCTGTGTGTCTACCTCTTATTACGTTCTTGTTCAGTCATGCTTACACATTCTATTCCGTATTGAAACCAACTAACCCGCCAACGTGCTTTAACTAAATTAACTACCCCGGTGTCCCGCGCGCGCAGGTAGACTTGAACACATCTCGCTCTATGCGCGCGCCAACTCGCCGTCAAAATTCTTGAGTGAGGAATCGCGGCAGCAGCAAGCGAATTGACCTTTATGAATGTCGCGCTTCATTGCGAACGAAACGTCGAAAGCAACGCGCATACGAAGCTACCGGCATGACGCGCGCTGGGCAAATTTCGCAGATCGTTTTGAAGATGAGGCCCGCGCTGGCGCGCACTTTGGCAACGTCGCTGATCCCTTTCAAGACACACAAGCGCCGGCAGCGCGACGCTTGATGACGCGCGACAAAGAGGATGACGGCGCTGATGATGATAGTGATCTAATGAAAGGAAAGCCGCTTGATTCTGCATCCTAACAGCCGCCAGAGAAAAACGTCCCTCGTCTCCGTTTGAACCCCCTGCCTCAAGCCTTACAGGAGTGGGCACTCCTCCACGCCGTGTTGCTCGCTCGTGCACGAGAGATTAAACGGCGTTCGCTGGTTCACCCTCACACATTTTATTCATTCGTCACATCACGGCGACGCCGACGCTGGCAGCAGAAACGTACCAAGAGTGTCGATATAATTGATATCGCAATAAATCCAGTTTTTTTTTTGTTTCTCTTATGCATAAGCGTCTGTGAAATCGGCGATGTTATGTTTGAAGCCGGGAGGGAAGCGAGCCCGGAGGAGGAAGGCACTGAGCCGTGGAGAAAAGAGTCGCCGAGTTCGCGCGTTATCCGTTTGTGCTTCGATGTCGCGTTGCTCACAGTGCATGCTCGCGACGTCTTTTCTTTGCATGCGTAGCAATAAGAACATTCCGTGTTGCACAGCAGGCATTGCACGGTCGATATTGATGTAGAGGGCGGTAACGGGCTCGCACCCTTTCCCTTGGGGCTTCGTCGCCGTGGAGCCCACTGTGCATGCTCGCGGTATCCGTACACTTGCGCGTAACTCGAGTTCCCGAAGTGAAACATCACCGTAACGTTTTGCTGATTTGCCCAATTTGTAGGCATGCACCCGAAGGAAAAAATTCACCGACGATAACGGTTCTCTCGAGCGTGAGCTTGGAGCGCAGCTGTTTAGGGGGTTTCAATTCACTACAGATTGCGGTAAAGGATTTGATTCTGAACGACAGGGAGCTCTGAGCGGCGAGCGAGCCTCTGCTAGGGCAGCTCGTTTATCACCATCCGCATACGAAGCACTTACACCGATTGCGTCGATCATTGATCAGAAAGAAAGGATTAGCACGGGAACATGTCGCAAGCACCGAGCGCATTCTCTAGCGCCGTTACCGCAAGCGATGTAGCGCACGCACACTAGGTCCGACGCCCGCGCCAGCTTTTGTGTCCATATATACTATCGCCGGACGCGCTCACCACCTGCCTCCTCAACGCCGTAGAACACGTGCCGTGCGGTACTCCACTTTCCTCCTCATGCTTGCACTGCACCCTCGTCCTCAGCTCTCCTCCCGCGCTCTTCCCTATCGCCGTCTTCCATGCCCCGCTGAGGTCTGCGTTCTTTCTTTCATCCTTCGCAGTGGTCGGTCGATCTGTTACGCCGAGGGACAAGGAGGCCGATGCTCAACGCAGGAACGGATGCCTAAGAGCTTCGCTCTAAAGGTTAGGACAGAAAAAGAAATTTTTGACGGACAAAAGAAATAGGTAATGAAACATATTGAAAATTATACAGGCATGACAATGTAGTCAGAAAGTGCGGTTGTTGAATACTCGGACGCATCTTGCATCACATTTGGCTTTATCATGAGCTCTTTGTCCTCGTTAACAATGTCAATTCAGCAAAAAGCGCAGAACTGCGGGTAGTGCGTGGTTAACGAAAAGCCGTAAGAAAACACGCACAATGCCTGTGTTATCACGCCTTTACGCTAACCACATGGTTTTTCTCCCGAACTTCGGTGATTTGCGCTTGATTGAAATAATGAACTTGGACTAACCCGACCAAATCTCTATCCAAATTACTCTAACACATTGCATAGTTTTGAGATCCACTTTTTTGTGAAAAACAAGGCCTCTAGAGTACTCAATATACCTAAAGTCCTTTCACGGAAACACTGGGGCTCTAATAGGGCATACCTTCTACAAATATACCGCTCCGTCATACGCTCCTCCTTGGACTATGGGTGTATAGTGTATGGCTCTGCCAGATCATCATATTTGAAACGATTGGACCCAGTACACAATTTAGGTTTACGCTTGTCAACTGGTGCCTACACGACGTCGCCCATAACCAGTTTGTATGTAGAAACTAACGAACCCCCACGTGCCGACAGAAGAAGCATGCTGACATGCTCGTATGTTCTAAAAATCCGTTCCTTGCCAAAACATTTATGTTACCCAATAGTTAACAAATGCCCATCTAGAATATTATTCACAAACAAACCCGAGGCTATCAGACCACTCCTTCTCCGTTTTGAAGAGAAATTACAAGAGTTGCACGTAACGGACACACTGCCTGGTATTGCCCAGAAACCCGATCCACTGCCACCATGGTATTGCTTGCCTTCGGTTTGTGACTTCTCATTAACACGTTTTCAGAAAAAACTAACGCCGCGGGAACATATATTACAGGAATATTTAGCACTAAAGGAAAAATATGTGGAATATACAGCATTTTACACTGATGGTTCCAAAGCTGCACACTATGTGGGATGTGCTGTGATAGAGAATAGCTGGGAAGAAATAGTACGGCTGCCGCAATGTGCATCAATTCTCACTGCAGAGAGTCATGCAATTTCCATGGCTGTGGAAAGAATATTACATGAAAACATTAAAAACAGCATCATTTAAACAGACTCACTAAGCATACTTACAGCACTTCAGCCTAGGAATGCAGTTCTGCCAATAATCGGTGACATCCTACACAACATAACGGAAGCCGCGAGGCGGGGACAAAACATCAAGTTTTGTTGGGTGCCGAGCCACGTAGGAATCTGTGGAAATGAGAAAGCAGACGAGAGTGCAGCGAAAGCTCGAAATAAGCAAATCAAAAACATAAGAATTCCTTACAGAGATTGCATGAAATTAGTGTGCCATAAACTGAAAGAAAAATGGCAGTCCGCATGGAACAATCAAATGAACAATAAGCTACGCCTTGTAAAACCCATCATCGAAGAGTGGAAGTCATGTTCACACCAAGAACGTTTTATTGAAGTTGTCTTATGTCGACTCCGCATTGGACACACGCACCTCACCCATAATTACTTGCTGACAAAAAAAGACAAGCCTGTTTGTGACAAATGCGGAGACGAACTCACAGTAACCCACATTTTACTCTCCTGCAGGCAACTTGAGGCATTGACAAAAAAATATTTTACGCCATTTTACAGTGAACGCATTCCTTTTCATCCTTCATTGATTTTAAGCGAAGATGCACTGGTTGGCACAATTCATGTATTTAGCTTTTTAAAAGAAACCGGCTTTCTTGGAAAATTATAAAGCCTGACCTTGTTCTCTTTCACATCCAGTGACACACCTCATCCACCTTCTCATGTCTGAGAAGAACGCTGAGGTGTTTATTTAATTTGTTGGAATCCTCGTGGTCCTCTATCAGAAAAGGACCTTTTGAGGTTACCCAGCTTTTCCCTACATTATACCTTGCTGTTGGCGCATGATGGCCTTAGTTGCTTATGCGCCATTAAACTCAACATCAACATCAACAACTTTTTTACCACCCGTTTTGTAAACACATACTTCGGTGAAAGCTCAGTCCAGAGTTCAGCGTAGTTACGAAACATTCCCTCAGAGAGAAGATTAGGATTTTCGAAGTCACACTAGACGCTGTAATTTATCGGCAAAGTCGCAATGAAGACGAAGTACGGGGATAAAAGGAGATGTTGGCAAGCCAACCAGCCGAGGGATTTCACATATATTTGATGTCCCTCTTGTAAGCATTCGCATATATAAGAAACCTGTAGGGCGGCTTTGTTAATATTGTTGGGAATATGAGCGGTCGCTCGCATCTGGCCGTGTTCCTTCTGTACACCTACAAAGGCTTAAGTGTAAGTGTTTTCATTTGAATTCTGCGGAAAGTGACACGGCGAGTGGTGAAAATCCAGGATGCTGAAAACGACACATTTTCTTAAATAAATGCGGAACGGTAACATAGATAAAATAATGTTGTCAGGGAATTTCGAAATCTGCCTCCTTGAAACATTTTCGGTGATAAGCTACTCTACGAATGATACGTGAAATATGGTTCACCGTAGTCCTAAGGGTTTAATGATGTGGTCTACTCGTTTATTGCTTTGCAGTCACAGTCCGAGGACTCGCATTTCCTAGACCTCCTTTATCTGGCTGTCTCCTAGAAAGAGGTTGATCGGCTCGTGAGTTTGACCGCCTCGACCTCGGATCTTGATCAATTCTGATTTATCGCGAGCGCAGCTCATTCCGCTGCTGCCAGCGGCGGTTTCAACAGCAGTCGCTGCTTCTTGCAGGATTTGTTCTTTTTGTCCTAACGAGCCGCTGGTTGTCCACAGGGTATTATCGTCTGCATATAAGCTGTACCCAGCCCGGATATGACGTCGAGTGTTTTGGCTAAGCGTCCCAATCCGATATTGAAAAAAAGAGGGGAGAGTATCACCCCTTACGATGTACCTCTACTGGGCATGGGAAAAGGGTCTGAGAGCGTAGTGCCAATGCCTATTGTCGCGATGCGAGATGTCAGGAAAGAGCGGCCGTATTCACAGATTCTTTGTCCACAACCAATGTCATTTAGCTCAAATAAGATGAGTTCATGTTCACGGACTTCTCTTTAAGCTTAAGGAGGAGGGTTTGATCTGTTCCTGAAAACTCTCCGGCAAGATTTTGAAGGGTGCGGTTATTGGCCTTTTTGGTTTTTCCTGGTTCCATTATGCTGCAAAGTATCGCCCATGTCTTAGAGGTGCGTAACGTTTCGCGAAGTGAGTCGCAAGAACTCACCCAAGTCGCTGCCTCTAACTGCTGTGCGTAAGCGTTTTGCCACTCGAATATTTCAGCAATCCTGTGGCGCAGTTTGGGATTAAGTCGCTGTTTTTTCCATCGTTTAGTTAGCCCCCTTCTGGCTTCCCGCATAAGTAGTAGATGGTTGTAAACTACAGGCGTTACCGCTGTGAGCGCTAGCGCTTAGATGTTGCTTTATGAGCGTCTCGTATGTGCGTTGCCCACTCTTCAGCGTTCTCAAGTCATATATCCGGCATGGGGATTTTGCGATAATTTAGCCAGTTCGTGATTACCACCTGGCCACAGGGTCGCTGAATTTTCGGGGAGCGGAGCGACACGCGAATGATGCGATGTCACTGCCTAGATTCTCGCCTAGATTGGTCCAGAATATCTCGTCGACATTATTTGTGAATGTGAGATCTGGGAAGGTGTCTGCACTGACGCAGTTACCTAATCTCGTCGGGTTTCGAGGGAGAATAGTGAGTTGGAGATCATATGCTTCGGCTGCTCACTCGAGATCCCGGCATTTGGGGGTGTCTGTGTGGTAACCCCAGCTGGTGTGAGGGGCACTGAAGTCCCTAAGTAGCAGTCCTGGGTGCCGGAGTGACACATGTTGTAACGAGTGAGGGCCTCGAAATTGGCCCTCTTTTCTATAGGTACGCTATACACGTTCGTGATTATTGTTTTTCCCTTGCTACGTTTCTGCGGTAGTATTGTTATGATTTGGTGGTTGATGCTGCTAGTCGCCAGATAATCTATACTGGTTGCTGTGTCCTTGAGCAGCATCGTCGCGACCTTAGGGCAGTCTGGTTGGGATATCGTGTATTAGCCAGTAAACCTGACTGGCTTGTTACCGATCTGTTGTAAACAAATAACATCAGGTTTGACTGGCAACGTGTTAATGTATTGCTGTAGAGCTGCCACCCATTCGTGGAAAGTGTGGCAGTTCCATTTCCAAATTTCGAGATATTCGTGATATGCTTGCATTCAACTCGCCATGGATAGTGCTTTCGCTGTCCGAAGTCGGTATGGGTCGCGGACGGCCGTTAGATTGAGCACTGAGGCTAATGCTGGCTCGCTTACAAACCGTGCTCTTTACACTGGCCACGGATTCATCGACATAAGTATGTAGGCTTTGAAATTCTGCGTACATCTGCTGCTGAATCTTTTCCATATTTTGCAACAATCCTCCAATCGCCTCTTACTAATCCCTATTGTGGAGATCTTTACTTTTGCACTGCTCTCACTGAACCCAAATGCTTCAAGGAGGCCAATGGCGACCTGCGGAGGCGAGCGCTATCTGCAGGTATTGCAAGTAACCGGGCGCCGCCCAGTGGCCTCCGAGATACTCACGCCCCGGCGCGTGCAAATGGTGGACGCCGTGACCGGTCTATGGATGGTGAAACGCTATAAAAAGCGCTTCTTTGAGTTTTCAAGTAAGAGAATTATGTTTTCTCGTATTGTCGAATTACAATACGATGCTGTCATGTTTGTAGGTTGTGTGCTAATTGTATTTACAATTTTTACACGTATTCTACTTTGAGAAATTCAATTAATTCAGTAGCTTCCTTCTGCCACCTGGAGGGCCTGGGTATGGCTGCTTCAAAACTCTTTTTGCAGACACCGTGTCTCGCTCTGGTCGTCGAAGGCGGGAGGCCAACGTCGGTTTTTTTTTTGCGACATGGGGCCGTTAGCGCTATCGCGTCAAAACGCCTGTGGGCCATACATGAGGCGTATGATAGAGATTCCCTGGTGGTCAAAATTAATCCGGGGCATTGCACTACAGCATGCCCCATGATCAAATCCCAATTTTGGCGCCTAAAAGCCAGAAGTCATCATCTATGCTGTAGTGATATCGTCACCGGAAAGCTTGTTTGGTGCAGCACTACGCTTTTCTTCTCACGCTTTCGCCATATCCTCCTCCTGCGCTTTCCGTCTCGTGGATCTGCTGCACCCTCCTTCTCCGATGTCCTCCTCGCGCTCTCTTCGCTATAGCAGTCTTTCATCTCCTGCTGCGCTCCGCGTTCACTTTCATATTTCGTTGTTTTCCTCTGCTCAGTTACGAGGGACAACGCCAACGCTCACCTCTGGAACGTGGGCCTAAGAGCTGCGCTATACAAATACAGTTTTGCCACAAGACTGACAAAAATAATGCGATAGTAACACGCTTGTATTGACAAGTGCAGTTGTTTATCTTTCTCGGAAGTCCGTTTTTTTACACCGTCTAACAAACAGTAAACGTTAAAGCTCAACGCAAGAAGCACCTGCATATATCGGAAGTTTTTCTAATGTGTTGGATGGTTCTATCTGTTGTCTGTTGTCACCGAACTTTTCGTAATCTGATCGTATGCGTCAAGCGAATCATGTAGTACTTTAGGGAATACAAACCAGCACCAGGCATTATTCGGGAACTTTTGATGACTTAATTTAATATGCTTAAATGCAGACGCGTTTGCTCTGCCGATGAGATTTCGAGGACAGACGGCTGTGTTCGCCGCTATCGTTGTGCCACGAATGTAACTTGGTTTTGTAGGCACAGGCTCACGCAATTAAAAGTTAGGTCCCTTGTTCACTGTTGCGACTGTTTTCTTCTTCTAAGTCACTCTAACGTGACACTGTATTATACGGAAGACTCGTAGCTGTTGTGTTAGCATGAATTTAAGAAGACGTAAGGTGCCGGCTAATATTGCGCTGTTGGGTTAGGGGTTGTCCAGCTTGTTTGGTGCAGCACTACGCTTTTCTTCACACGCTTTCGCCATATCCTCCTACTCCGCTTTCCGTCTCTTGGATCCGCTGCACCCTCTTTCTCCGATGTCCTCCTCGCGCTCTCTTCGCTATAGCGCTGTTTCATCTCCTGCTGCGCTCCGCGTTCACTTTCATACTTTGCTGTTTTCCTCTGCTCGGTTACGAGGGACAACCCGACGCTCGCCTCTGGAACGGGGGCCTAAGAGCTGCGCTATAAAAATATCACAGTTTCGCCATAAGACTGACAAAATAATGCGATAGTAACACGTTAGTATTGACACGTGCACTTGTTTATCCTTCTCGGAAGTCTGTTTTTTTTTTTCACCATGTAACAAAGAGTAAACGTTAT
Source organism: Dermacentor albipictus (assembly GCF_038994185.2). NCBI lineage: Eukaryota > Metazoa > Arthropoda > Arachnida > Ixodida > Ixodidae > Dermacentor > Dermacentor albipictus. The sequence continues at coordinate 78,537,625 of NC_091829.1, read as the reverse complement.
CGCTCAGCGCAGGAGGCACCTGTACATATCGGAAGTTTGTCTAATGATATCGATGGTTACATCTGTTGTCTGTTGTCACCGAACTTTTCGTGATCTGATCGTATGCGTCAAGCGAATCGTATAGTATTTCAGGGAATACAAACCGGCACCAGCCATTATTGGGGAACTTTCAATGACTAATGCTTAAATGCAGACGCGTTTGCCCTGCAGGTGAGATTTCGAGGACAGATGGCTGTGTTCGCCGCGATCGTTGTGCCATGAATGTAACTTGCTTTTGTTGGAACAGGCTCGCCCAAATAAAAGTTAGATTCCTTGTTCACTGTTGCGACCGTTTTCTTCTTCGTCACTCCAACGTGACACTGTATTACACGTAAGACTCGTAGCTGTTGTGTTAGCATGAATTTAAGTAGACGTAAGGTGCTGGCTAATATTGCGCTGTTGTGTTAGGGGTTCTCCATTTCAATCCTGCCATCGGGCCATTCCATTTTTCTTGCTAATTATTGCCAGCGTCTTTCTTGGCGATTTTACCACCACTTCTGGTCATTGAGTATATTTCAGACCTCCCTCCTGGGCAGATCAGGGAGATAGTGCACAGCCGCGTCAAAAAAACAACATCACTTTAAAGTTTCAGCTCTGTTATTGTTTTGCACCCTTAACAATAGGGCAGAGTTCCTGGGCGCCCGTTCCTGACGCGAGCGTGGGCGTTGTCCCTGGTAACCGAGTGAACGAGCACAGCGAAGGATGAAAGCGAACGCGGAGCGCAGCGCAAGATAAGAGACAGCGATAGAGAAGAGAGTGCGAGGAGTCAAGTCAAGTCAAGTCAGTTTTATTTACATCATTATGATGTGGGTAGGCTCAGGCAAAAAGCGAACGGTTTTCGCTTGAAGAAGCCCGACCCCCCCTACATGGCGTACAGCAAGGTCAAAAGTTTTAAAAAAAGTACAAAATCCACACACACTACATAACAGAATATAATACAAGAAATTCAGAACAGTTGATATAAACTCTTGGTACGTGCTCACTAATACACAATGCATAGCTGTTCACAGAGATGAAAATGTCCTTCCCATCACACTTTAACGCAAAGGAAATATAGCGGAGCAATTAAGAAAAATCGTTATTAGTGAAATTCAGAACAATCGATGTAAACTCGTCATACATGCTCATTAATACACAATGCATAGGTGTTAACAGAGATGCAAATGTCATTCGTGTCAGACTTTAATGCAAAGGGAATACAGCGGCTTACAAAAAATGATTTCTTAGTGTTTGTGTACTAGATGTTTCAAGAGAAAAACGTTCAAATATGAATTTATTTAGTAACCTTGGAACTGCATGACGCATCATCTGTCGACCATGTTCTGTACGGCAAAAGGGAATGGTCCAACGTTCGTGTTTTCGAAACGAGTATGGCGTTGAGTTTGCTTCGAGGGATGACAATGCTGTCAAGAAGTTGTCATTGTGAAGAATTGATTTTTTAAATCTTACGGCTAAGAAAAATTCGTATAGCTTATGAACGGGTATGATTTTGAATTGCTTAAACAATTCTTCGGTGTGTGCGAGGTAGTCAACATTTGCTATGTAACGTACTGCTTTTTTTTGCAGCATGTGTATTTTGTGCAGGTTAGTTTGAGTAGTAGTGCCCCAAACAAGGAAACAGTAGTTAACATATGACATGAATAATCTGTTGTATATTATTAATTTAATCGATACAGGTAGATAGGAGCGAAATTTGCGAGCATTCCGACGCACTTTGATAAATTGATTAAAGTGGAGCTAATATGAGGGTCCCAGCTCATGTTCTTGTTAAAGAAAATTCCTAGTGTTTTTACTTTGTCGACTACCTCTATAATAGAATTGTCTATTTTTAGCCTAATGTCTGATGTAACGATGCTCTGCCGGTAATGAAAAAGTACCGCTTTTGTTTTCTTACTATTTATTATCAAGGAATTTGCTGCGCTTCATGATTTCAACTTTTCTAATACGCTGTTTACGCTTGAAATGAGCAATGGAATGTTATTACCACTAAACAAGAGACTCGTATCGTCTACATACAGAAGATATTTTGGAAGGTTGCTGATATCTGTTATGTCGTTTATGTATATAATAAAAAGTAGCGGTCCTAAAAAACTTCCTTGTGGAACTCCAGTGGTGATTGGTTGAAGGGTTGAAACATGCTGATCTATTGTTACACATTGATATCGATGCTGTAGGTAGGACTTTAGTAGACATGCTGCAGTGCCACGGATTCCATACCTTTCTAGCTTAGTGAGTAGTCTTTGATGGTTTAGGCGATCAAAAGCCTTCGAGAAATCCACAAAAACACCTATGCATATCTCCCTGTTTTCAAGTGCCTCGAGGATGATCTCTTTTTGCATTAGTAAGGCTGTTTCAGTGGACCTGTTTGGGCGGAAACCATGTTGTGACGGATTAATGAGGTTAAGCTTATTGCAAAAGTTCACGAGTCTTTTATGAATTACTCTTTCTAGGCCTTTAGAAAAAATCGGCAGAATAGAAATAGGTCGATAGTTGGACATTTCGTTTTTATCGCCACCCCTGAAAAGTACAATTACTGAGGAGATTTGCATTAATTTGGGGAAGCAACCTGTTGATAACGCCAAATTATATATATAAGTCAGTAGGGGGGGCAATAACATTCAGCACATATTTAACTGGAATAATTTGTATGCCATCAATATCGCGTGATTTGCTATTTTTCAACGAGTTGAAGATACTACATACCTCGCGTTCATCTGTCGGATCAAAATAAATGCTGCGGTTATTCCTAGGAATAGTGCTGCTCAGAGATTGACGGTTTCGAGAACTGCTGACAACATCTTTAAAAAATTTGTTAAATTTTACGGCAAGCTCTGTGCCATGTATGCGGCAGCCCTGAAAAACGAGATCTTTGATAACTGGCGACGATGGGGTTCTGTTTAGCAACTTGTTTAGTTTTTTCCACACGTCTGCACTATCCTTACAGGATTCCTGTTGGAACTGATGCTGCAGGAAGCGCCGCTTTTCATTTCTCATGAAGGAATTCAGCTTATTTCTATATTGCTTAAATATTTTCAAATCTAAAAGTGACTTCGTTTTGACACACTTTTTATATAATCTACGCTTCTTTTTTATTCCTTTTAAACACTCACGGCTGATCCAGGGCTTTCGGTTGTTATGATGTGGCTTGAAAATTATTTCTCTAAATTGTTCACAGTAAATTCGCTTAAAAATGGATATGAATGTTTCATACGCCTCATCTGCAGTGTCACAATGGAATACACCATCCCAGTTTTCATTCACAAGACTCGAGTAGAAAGATTCCAAAGTTACAGGGGTGATGTTCTGGATAGTTACTGTCATCGAAGTTTGCCCATGTGTTCTTTTATCTTCAGATTCAACAAAAAAGTATATCGGAAAGTGGTCGCTTATGCCATTACATACAACACCTGATATTACATTTTTTACATCAATGTTGGTGATAAAAACGTCTATCAAAGTATCTGTGTACATTGTAACACGTGTTGCAGTTTTAGTAGTGATAGCATGACCATTTGCTTCTACTGCCAAAAGAAAGGTCTCTTGCGCAGGGCAAGATTTTAGCACATCAATGTTGAAATCACCCGCACGTATTAATTTCAAATTATTTACATTCACGTAGTTGAATAGCAATTCAATGTGGCAAATGAATTGATTGAATTGACCGTTTGTCGGTCGGTAGATCACACAGTAGATGTATTTTCTCGATTTCAAGCATAGGCATTCAAAATCTTCAGTCAATAGAGACAGTCCAGGAATTATTACACATTCTAGATTATTTTTGATGAGAATTTCAATTCCAAGCGTATTAAGAGGCTGCAGTGGAACTATAGCAGGAAAGCGGAGGTGTAGAGTATGGCGAAAGTGTGAGTAGAAATTTCACTGACTATTACGAATGCGAAATTTGAGTGCAGGTCACTAGACTTTTCTTCTCATGCTTTCGCCATACCCTCCTCCTACGAGTTCCACTTCGCACTCTCTTCGCTCTCATCGCTTTTTTCAACCCCCGCTGCGCTTTGCGTTCGCTCTCATCCTTCTCTGTGCACGTTCCCTCGGTTACGCGACAGAAAGCCGAAGCTGGAGGTCGCCTCAGCCGCGCTCTAAAACATTTGACCGAAGGCACTAAATGGGCTCGCATTCCGGCACGTAAGCAGTTTTAAGTGTCTCTGGCGCCTCTTTCTACTCAGAACTGTTGTACATGCATCTTTGTACTCCGAACTGTTGTACAGTGCATCATATTTATTTATACGGTTGGGGCCCCAGCCCTCAAAGTGAGCTTTGGAAGGGATCTCTATGATAGATTTTGTAAATATGTATCTGTAACACTATCATATACATAGATGCATACTATAAAAAACGTTATGCAATACAAAAAAGGAAGCTAACTTTTTGTGAATTTAAGAATTTTACGGAAATTGCTGGCACAGTGAGTTCGAAGAAATAAACATGAGCCATTCGACTCTGAAGCGAATTGCCAGCGACGCTGTTGAAACCGCCACTACAACCTCTGAGGGTGTTATGCAGTGAATTATGGCTTTAGAGTAGTGACAGTAGTGATGGTATAGTAATGGTAGGAATAGGAGTAATCGTAATTTTGACAGCACACCGCGGCCCATAGCAGGGCTGCAACAACATCGAGATCAGTTGTTAGGCTGGTTATGTTATATACAAAAGGCTAGAGACGTCACACCCTATGTCGACAGCTGGGGTCGCTGCGGTAGCTTGTGTAACAGCAATGTTTACCGGGAAACGTTCGCGGAGGCGCTACGTGCTTCGCATTGCTATCACGAGCGCCTTATGATGAATTATGTGGTTCCAATGTTTTCTTTAGCTTGTTCTTTGTTGAAACGTATGCTGTTTTGCATGTTGTATGCGTGATTTTCTATGGTTATGTCCCCTCCTTTCTGAAGAGTAGGCAGGCATTGTGCCCCTTCCGGTGGCAGATTCCAGCCTGCTCCTCGATTCCAATGTCCTGTCAAGCGCATATATGTTTTTGTTCAGGGAGAATAAAAATTCAAGGAACCATAGCCATATAAATTTTCGCTGTAAAATACTGAATGGATGATGATTAAGGTACGTCTTTAGGAAGGGCAATTCAAAGACCGGCAGCAGCATTTGCTAAGGAAAATGTTTCCTAACTTGTTCGCGCACATGAAAATGTAAACATCAAAAAGACATGTCTACACTCAGAGGACATCTATGGAGCTGTCTTTAGAGCTAATCTTACTTCAAGGACATGATGATGATGATGAAAACGTTTTATTTCAAAGACATGAGAAACCACTTTGTGTAACCTACGTAGTTTCTCAAAGTAAAATGTTCCATGACTTGTGCGTGTACGTGAAAATCTCAATGGACGGCAGTCTTCGCATTGTCTTTGGAGCCGATTCGTATCACAGGGCCACGAGATACCACTTTGTATGACTTATATAGTTACTCAATGTACCTATGGAAGTTACTTAACAATAATTTTCAATGTTATTGTATTGAAAAGAAAAGCTGATATGGCGCAATACAGTTGCGCTCGCAGCACAAACCTTTTACCTAACTTACGCTTGAAAAAATTATGTGTGATTTTGCTATCCCAAAGACCATAGACCGGCAGAGGTCGCCGAAGTTAAGCTTATGAAAAATCCACGCCGTCTTCATCTGTGGGGGGGGAGGGCGCTCCGTGTGGGAGACTGCGCTCCATCTGGCACGAGCTGAAGACTCCGTCGTGAAGCACAACCTGGAAGCCTACGTAGCTTATCCTTCCTTATCCTTTACCCTTTCTAATAATAAAGTGGACACTCACTCACTCACTAAATCTGAGGCGGCTGCCGCAACACAAGCGATTTGTTGAGGAGCATCATGCGTCGGTGCCATGTGACAGACGATTCACCGACGCGACGCGGCGGCAACCGCCGCGCCTTAGCTTGATGCATGCTAGCTCCGACGCCGTTTACCTGGTATCTTGATGTCCGCCGAAGAGAGCGCGCGGGTTTTTTATCGGAGAGCAATCACGTCACGCCAATTGTGTCTCCGCTTCGCCGCTCCTTCTGCCTCGCAAGGCACCACCCACCCTCGCCTCATCGCTATGCTGCGCGATGCTATTTAATACTCTGCTTTCACTCTTTCACTCAGCTCTCCCTCCCCCAGCTGGGCGTAGCTGCGAACTTCGAACGTCAAGAGAAACCCAGCGATGTTCTAACACATCCACTGTAAAAAAAAAATTATAACTTAAGTAGTTTCTCAAGGTAAATTATTCCATAATTTTTGCGTGAACGTGAAAGTACTGGTTTAGGAAAGGTTATTTCAAGAAGAGACCATACGAACATGAAGTCACAATCACTGCACAGTTCCACTAGGCGGATAAATGTACAAAGTAAGAAGCATTCTATACATGGCACGTTTGGAAAGAAGTGCCCGAGTCCACAATGACTTACATATAACCACAAAGGCCTACGAAAACGCACAGCTACACGTAAACCGATTGTAAAAATACACAAAATCATGTTTAATATATACGGTGCACACAATTGTTATGTGCAATTATGACGTGAGTGCTAACAGTGGAAAGACATCCTAACGGTCGATGGACATTAACGGTACTGTCTTTGGAACCAATCCCTGTGGTACTTAAGTAAGTGAAAAATATTGTTTAAATTATATTTTGCAAAAAATATGTGGTGTAATACATTTGTACACGTAGCATAAGCCTTTGAAATAACTTACACTGGAAGGAAAGATGCAACGTGTAGTGGTAATAGAAAATTAAATAATAAACGTTACCAGCCGCTACCGACAACCACCGTCGAAACAATACGCTTTCATTTTAGCGTTAGGTTGTATAAAACACTTATAAGCTTCTCTGATGCGTAAGCGTAGACGGCCCATCTGTGAAATCGTAGATATAATGGTTCAAGCCGTCAGGGAAACGAGCGCAAAAGAGGAAGGCGCCTGGCGGTGGAGAAGAGAATCGCCGCGTTCGCGTCTTTTCCGTTTGGCCTTCGACGCCGTGGTGCTCGCTGAGCATGTTCGCGGCGTACATACGCTTTTGCGTAACCCGTTTTCACAAACTGAAACCTCACTGTATATTTTGTTTATTTGGGCCTTTTTAGGTATTCATCGCAAGAAAAAAATCCACTGACGATTACGATGCTCTCGAGTGGTAGCTTTTAGCGCCGCTGTTTAGGTGTTTTCTGTTCGCGATATATTGTGGCAAAAAATTGATTCTGAACGACGAGGATCTCTCAGCGGCGGCGCTAAGTCTCCGCGCGGGCAGCTCGTTTATCAACAGCGGCAGACGAAGCATTTACACCGATTGCGTCGCTCATTGTTCAGAAAGAAAGGGTGAAAACGGGAACACCTCGCACGCGCGGAGCGCATTCCATAGCAGTGGTGCCACAAGTGACGTAGCGCATGCGCACTAAGTCGGACGACCACGCCAGCTTCAGCCTCCATATATGGTATCGGTAGACGCGTTCGACGCACGCTTGGTCTCCGCAGTAGAGCACATCAAGGGCGGTACTCCGCTTTCCTCCTCACCCTATCGCCAGTCTCCTCCTCCGCTTTTCTCTTCATGCTTCCGCTGCGCACTCGTCCTCATGTCTCCCCCTTGCCCTTTCTCCGCTGTAGCCATCTTTCGCGCCCCGCTGCGTGCGCAGTCGTTTCTGTTATCCTTCGCTGTGCTCGTTCGCTCGGTCACGCCGAGGGACACCAACGCCGACGTTCAACGCAGGCGTTGTCGCCATTCAACGTTATATTGAACCTCACGCCACCGGTGACGCCAGCGGCCAGAATCCGCTTAGAGTGTGAATGTAATTGTCATCGCAATAAAAGATTGTGCGCATGACGTTGGCGGTAACGGGCATACTCCAACGTGTGCGTGAAAATCAGACATCGCTCTGAAGCGTACAGTGACTGATGGACAAACAGCCGGCGAAGTTGAACGGACCGACCAGATTTCTGTGAGCAGTGGCTGAGCACGCCGCCATGGTTGTGAAGTGCCTGCGTTATGTAGCAGAGGAGGTACAAATAACACAGGCTGACAAAAGTGGCGACTTCCAACTAAGGAGTACATTTCGGACACACATATAGACACATTTGTGAATGCGAGACCACTGATATCAGCAGACATCTTGGCAACAAAGAAACCATGACGGGAATAGAATCACCCAAATGCAAAAAGACCAATTACATACAAATGAGCCTCAAATAACGCTCTACCTAGGGACTACAGTCTTTCTTGAGAGAGGTCAATAGAGATTTTGCTTACTTCACCATATCTGGTTATAGTAACCGCTGCTCAAATTCTCCCTGTATAATCATTATCATGCTTGTCATGTTAGTCTACAGTGTTCGTACCTTCAAACTTTGTAACGCGACTGCAGTAATTGCAATGTAGAGGGAGAAAGTCCCCCCTTCTGGTTACGCCGCTTGCAACAGCTCAGACAACCTGTATTTTTAAGCTGTTCTGACGCGCATCCGCATATATCGGGAAGCCGTAAAGAGGCATCCCGCGAAAATGGCATTTTACCGCGTGTTGTAATATTGAGGTGAACGACATCTTTGCCTTTGTTATTCATGTTTTATTCACTTCTTGCATTTTCCTTTGTTCAGACTCTTCTCTTTCGTCAATATTTTTACTGTGCATGTCACTAAAATGTGCGCGAATTTCGGAGTTGGTGAAACGGAAGCAATTTCGCCCCAAGTGCAAAGAAAAGAGGAATCGCACACTAAGTGACTAGTCTTTCCCTGATCAGTCACTGGTCTAAGGCATAGCGCCAACTCTGCATCGATGACAAGCTACAAAAGACAAGTGTAACCTTGTACTCCAAGGAATACCTCAGAGGCGATAAACGCGTAAACTAGATCAAATGTTTAATAGAAGAAAAAGGCACATGGAGCTACATTCAATATATGTTTAATTAAGCCGAATATGGAAAGTGTATACAAAGTTTTCTTATACGAAGTGTTTAAATTCATCACAATTGAAAAAAAAAACGCAAGACTGGAAAGCCATTATAGCTATACAGGCGCGGTGAAAATGTGACCCTGCCAAAATAAACACAGCACGCATCTCATACCTTACACGGTCTTTACACGTTTACGTGAAGCCATTACATATTGATGCGCTTCCTAGTTAATCCTCATTTTCGGAGCGGCCGAACCACTTTTTAACACGGTAACAACGTGAAGTTACCACTCAGAGCAATACACGCCTGCGTGCATCATGTCTTTATCGCATCTGATCGTTGATTCTCTCTGTTGTCTGTGTTGCCGCCAAATTTTGTGTCATCACAATTTACGCTCGAGGTGAATAGTGGACTCGCGAGCACCACCGATTACGCTGGAACCTTCGACGTGTCATGTAAAATTAGATGACGCACTTGGCCCTCAGCTCTGATTTCTATGATCGCCGACAGTGTTCGCCGCTATCGCTGCGCTTTTGAGTGTTGCTTGTTTTTGAGGGGGCAGGTTCGCCCAGAAAAGAGTTGGTTTCGTTACTCGCATTTCTCGCTACGGCATTCCACACGGTCTTAGCAACGTCACATGTCGTCACAGACGTGAAACGGCTTTTACATCTTTACAAGGAGCCGTTACATGTGAGTAGGTACGCGAATTGCGTAGCGCACTCTCGCTTGTTCTTGTGTTTCTGAAGTACACAGACCTTCGTCCTCCCGAATAATGTATATCTGTATGCACGCATTTGACTTGTCTGTCAAGAAAATAAAGGGACCGTCCATTGCTGTGAAAACAAATAACGTCGATGCTTTCACTCTTCACTCCATGACGAGTTGGTGTTCCTTGGTGCAAAAACACCGCAAATGCCTCCCAATAACCAACACATTCGCACAGTGAAACCTAGGAGAGGTACGTCGCTAACAAACTCAATAAACAGCTTGAACTACGTCACGGCTGGGAGGTAGCTTGATATATGAGGCGTCAGCTACATTAGTGGCGAAGGCATATAGGCACGAAACTGTGGCCGAAGGACAATGAAGGCGTTCCTCAGCGTTAGCCACAAGATTGCCTAGTTGCCTTTTGTCGAGTCCGATCTGTCGGTCTTAATCAAGCCAGCTACAGAAAACACCGTCATCGCGAACGCGTTTCGTCTCTGCACGTCGTGGTGTGTTAAGATAATTGATGGAGAACCCCTCTGATCACATTGATCAAAGTGGGCCATTTTTACCTCCGCTATGATCCTGTTCCTTCTTCAATTACTCGCACTGCGAATGCTACGGCGCAGTGGGGCGTGCCCGCAACGCTCCGCCTTCTAAATATCGTGGCGCGCAGCTGAAATTTCCATTTGGATGCAACGATTTCCGATTTTGGTGCCCACAACGTGCTAAACTTAAGCCAAAGGCGGCGGTCTTCCACGAGCTCCTGTGCCTTTAGCTAGTGGACTTTTGGCGGCACCCCGGGGCGGCCGCGGTATCTACGCTACGTAGCCGCCCGCAGCTACCAATAGCAGCTGCGTATAGGCATCCGGTGGCCGTCGCGCGTCAGCGACGTGCTAGTGTTCCTGTGTATGCTCCCGCAGGGAGCAGAGTTGCGCATAAATATTCCGGCGCCGCTCACACCAATAATCGCCGAGCGCTATCACGTGGTACCAAAATGATGTCAAATGTTCAACTGCGCTTCTGCGAAGCCAACTTTACAGGCACGACGCCGACTCCGTTCCTTCATTGCCATCGAAAGTGCAATCAGCGGACCGTCGAGCGCGCGTTGCTCTGATTGGCTCTGGGTTCAAGGCACGGTATTCGACGACATTAAGGTAATAACTTTGGTGAAGACAATGGGCAAAACGAGAACAAGGTGAAAGCAGAAGCCACCGTTTCGACAAGTGGACTTGTCTTTTTCAAGGCGACGTATGCTTTCCTCGCCACAGTATATATAGGTGGGGTTAATCTAAAGGGGAGAGGGTGTAAAGCGTGCGGGTGCGGCAACGAGGGAAAGTGTGTTAGCGTGTCTAATTGGGAATAAAGGAATGCTGTGCACAAGGCCAAGGCCAGGGCCACGCCGCGTCCTCCCCCACTCCCCGTCTGTCAACCACGTGTCAACCCACATGCGTCAGCCAGCGTGTCAGCGGCGTGTGACAAGCCGGCTGAAAAAAAAAGAGGAAAAAAAAGGATACGCCAAGAAACCAAACTAGGTGTTGTTTCCTATCGCTTGAAATTTATAATAGCGAATAGATTCTAAAGCTCCCTTTGAAACGTTTATGCCCATTGGTTGCAATGTCTTGAACATATGGATAAGGTATGATTCTCTGTGTTTTCTTTCTCGTTCAGAACGGAAATTTGACTGTAAGATGTAGACTTTAAGTTCATAAAAATTATGGCCTGGTTGGTTGAAATGCTCGGCGACGGCTTTGGGAAGCTATTTAGTTTTGTCCGCGCGATGTCCGTTTAATCTGACGTTCAGTGATTGTCCTGTTTCACCGATATATTGCTTCTCACAGAAGGAACATTCAAGCATATAAATCACAAGAATTATGAATCGCAACAATAACATTTGCATAAAATGTGAGCATGTGAGCATTTCAAATGCCTTTAAATCTACGTGCCTGTACCGCATATATCGAAAACGTGAAACAGCTCTGAATGACGGTTAGTGATAAATGACGGTTACGGTTAGCGGTCACTCACAAAACTAAAGGCACGACAGCTTTGTTGGCCACGACCATTATTGGTCTGGTTTCGCCAGCCAAAATGCGCTAATATAATTGTACACCACAGAAGTGCGAAGTTTTCTTTAAACACTCTTAAAAACATCTCGTGCCTCCTGGCCTTGTGAAGCTTGTATTGCCTCACAAGTTGCAGTGGTGTTGTGGTGAAGCAAAAAAACAAACAAAGTTGCTCCCAGAGCAGAGCAGCTCCTCGAAAGGGCGGTTTGATTAGTTGCCAGCTGCGCTAGCGCCGGAGCGGCAGTAATTAGCAAGGATTTCAGCTGCATAGGCGCACAGTCACTGCACGCGCGCAACCAATCAGAAACGTTTCGCTTCAGCCGGGAAGGGAAAGGGGGGGGGAGGGATTCGCGCCCTGCGCCGGCTTCGTTTCCATTCAGTTATTCTCGGAAAACGGATGGGATGGCCACGCGTTGTGCGTTGCGCCGAGGAACGGGCAGCGTTCGACGAGCGTCTCCGCAATGGGTGAAGTCCCCATTAAGGGACCAATGGGCTCCCGGAATAGAGATTCCACCCATTGCGGAGCCACTTAAACGCTCCACCTCTCCTTTTGTTTTCAATAAAAGCGCTCAAGGAAGCAAGCAAGAATTTGCCCGCAAAACGGCTCTGCGCCGATCGCCATTCCAGCCGTTGCAGCCGCACAAGCCCAGGAAATCCGACAACAACGAGAAGATTCCGAGTTGAGGGAGCGGGAGGCTGAAGCGATCCGGCGCCATTACCCGTGGGTTACCTAGCCGTGACTCAAGACAAGCTTCAAGACGAGCTTCGATTGCCCCCATTTTCCGTTAGGGGAAAGGTTCGCCATATTTTTTTTTTATATGAGCAGTGCGCTCTGCGGCATTTGCATTGAAGGGACATTTATAACCAAGGATTTCACTTGCCCCAAGCACTTCCTTACCAAGGCGGTTGACTGTATTACGCTTCTTTGGCACGAGTGGCACGTATACGTCACATGCCACATAGCATGAGCTCGAGCACATGTCTGGGCTCCCGCTTCCGTTCGGCCACTAGAATTCCCGACTTTTTTCTTTGGGTCTCGAGTGTGAGTGTGTCAGTTTGTCCCGTTCTCGCCATGTGGAAGCTAGCGTTTTGGGACGCTGTGTTAAGTGGCACCCCCGCCTTGTTGGTCGGCTCTCATTCCTCACTGCTCTCCTAGAAGCAGAACACTACGAACACGCTGCAAGACATTCTACCGCCTTCTGTTTCGACCCGGGTTATACCGTTTCTTTCTGCAGTAAAAAATTCGCCGTCGATCACGCTACTGACAAGTGCGAAGGTAATATGCGTTTTCATTTCACGATATATTGGCTGGCATGGAGAATCACGCACGTGCGGCAAATTGCAAAAGCAGGGAGTGTGGCACGACTACCTCGCTAATCGGGTAAACACGAGAGGCAACGCGTGGGTGATGCATGGGCGCGATTCACAGCAGCCGCCGCAGATAGAACTCCGCTAATGCAGCGCTTTTGTTTCCACATATGGTATCGCTGGGTGCGCTCTCCACATGCCATCGGTGAAACTGTGTTGCCACCTCGTCGCGGTCGTCGTCGCATAGCCCGTCCTCCGCGTTGACACGCTTTTCTCCTCACGTTTTCGCCATAATCTCCTCCTCTACTCTTCGACTCATGCTTTCGCTACACCTTCCTCGTCTGCTGTCCTGCTCGCGCTCTCTCCCCTATCACCGTCTTTGATGCCCCTCCCTGCACTCAGCCTTCGCTGTTTCATCTTTCACTGTGCTAGTTCGCTCGGCTGCGCGGACGCTCCGCGGAGGAACTGGCTTCTGAGTCCTGCGCTCTAGAAGCATGGACAAAAAAAGACGTATGTCTCCCTTATTGTTTTGTTTTTTGAGCGGCTTCGCCAATCACAGATGTGTCAGTAAGTTCCTCTTCTATGTGCGTTGTAATTATATTCATGATTGCAATGCTTCGTCATTCCTAATGTCTTAGAATGTAGGCCAATCGCCGTCGGTGCCAGCAAGTGTGAACACGCCGATGCGTTTGCGTTCGCTGTAGATGGATAGCGGTCTACCATGTGCCGGACGCCACCAGATGTGGGAAAGCGCGAGGAAGGAAAGCATACCTTAAACGGGAGGCTAATGCCTCCCGTATAGACGACAAAATGGCGACTGCATATCTGACTGTTCGCTTTCGTAACCTAAGCTCCGGAGCTCTTGCAGCTGCGTACGCGAACACAAGTATTTCCCATGGGACACAAATGTCTTGCTTACGAACAGCTCCTTTAATAATGGCAGAACTACTAGACAACATCACAAGAGCGTCAGAAATGTACAATGCTCAATGAGTGACGCGTACAACTAGGACAATGTTATTTCAACAAGCGCTTTAAGAAAAATAAAGAACCCGTGTCGGCAGATTGGTCCAGCTTCCGACCAACGCCAGTACTGGGGCTTTTTTTTGGAGGATACTTACCGACTTGGCTACTAGCCGGGCACGCCGCGCTTGCTGTTGCTGGTCACGCGGGTTCCAAATGAACAGCATGGCCTCTACCTTTTCGAGGGGAGGATTTGTGATGCGGCGATGGTGGGCGTATATCAGCATGCTCTTCTTGAGTGATAAAGGTTGCGTACTCCCCGCAGGGTGGACGTTTGTCAGAGTAGAGTATAGGGTAAATAGCATGGTATTGGCTTAAGTGCGCACTGGAAGGTTTGTAGCTGCCGCCACGCAACACCTGCTTCTCACGAGAAGGCTTTGTTAGCAGGGAGTAAAGACGGCGCTATAGTCAATAGTAATGGAGGAGGGTGCGATAGGTACAGTGTACGGACTCAACTTCGCGGTCATGGTTTACTTAGTGCCGCTTCCTTATGACATATAGGCTCGGGCGAGCGCGTCGGGTCGCTGCTTGTTGCCGTGGGAATTTTGCCCTTGGGTTCATACGATGCTGATGCTCGGTGTCATTGTGGTAGCACGGCAAATGATGCGATTGGCCGCTGTGGAGGGTCGGCCTCATATGAAGCTACGATAATGGGCATGGGAATCAGAGATCACGTTGACGTCTTCTAGAATACGTGTTCTGTTTGGTGTGCGAGGGATGGCAAGGTAAATGGACCGAACATCTGCTATAGTGATGAGAGTTACTTTAAACGGGGCCTACGCTAGATCTTGCAAGGTGTGGTCGATCACTCAAGCCTAGTGGTCCTGCCGACCGAGGTGCGCAGGCGTGTCTACATAGATGATGCTGTATGAATTGATCGCCATGTTGCTCTAGTAGCGCATTCGGACCAGTGCTGTGATGTTCGGCGTGGAAATCTGATTGTTTATTTTGTGGGAAGCAGACGACCATTTTGCACTGCCAGATTTTTTGGACGTACTGCTTCGGTGTTGAAGTCGAAATCTACAGCAGGGTACCCTAGGCGGTGGGTGACGGTGCGGCCTGCTGTGGTGATTATCAATCAATCAATGAATCAATCAATCAATCAAAGTTTATTTCACCAGAAAATTCTGGATAGTCTTCAGGGCTAAAAGCTGCTCTAGGCAGCTTGACTGAGTCCCTGAAGACCCTTACATTGGCAGCATCCGACGTTCACAGCACATATATGCATATTAAATCATAATTATAACATGTGAGCAATACTGTAACAAGTTTACGTAAGGCTCACTTGAAGTTAACATACAGAGTTACAGCAGGGTTCACATCAATTGTTTTATACGGCCTAAAATAAACATCATCGTTTAAAGACTTTTGACTGTACAAGGAAAAAAAAAGAAAAAAAAATGTAAATAAAAATAAAATTCTGTTTATTTAACAGGTTTCACAAACAATAAAGAGTAAAAATAGCACTGATAACAGACATCGCGCAACGATGACAGGACCAAAAAAAAAATGCAATAAGTACAGGATGGGCAAAAGCCACGTAAACAAGACACATGCACGCCATCCCAAAGATAACTATGCTACCTCTATTTACGACATTGATGTGAAGAACTGACATAGCTGCCGTTGTCTAGCAGTAGTTAGTTCAGGAAATTCGTTTAGAATAGATGGTAAATTGAAGTGGAGTGCCTGTGAGTTGTAGGTGGTCCGGTAACGAGGAACAGACCATGTTAAGGTATGTCGCGTAAGCCTATTAGGGTAGTTAGGTGTTAGGTTTGATATAGTTACAAGGAATTCTTTATAAGTGTTTGAAAAGAAGAAGGATCGCAAAATCCGAAATTTGTATAAGTGCTGTACCCGTATGATGCCATATTCCTGAAACACCGTTTCAGTTGAAGCCAGGTAGGAAATGTTTGCAACATGGCGAAGAATCTTTTTGTGTAAAAGCAAGATTTTATTTAAGTTCCCCGCTGGGCGTTCTCGTTAGTTGATTATGTGTGCCTCGATTGTTCCTGTGGCAGCATTGCAGACGCCTAGAGATCTTAAGCAGAGAGCATAGAGCATGTTTGTAAGCCTTCCTCTGTACCTTGTCTGCTCTGCCCACCTTATTTGATGTGAGCGACAGGCAAGTAACTGTATAGGCTTCTTCGCTGACGGGCAGAGTTTGTATGCGAAGACTTGTAACTTGGTTTTCCTGCAGGCCCTGATGCGGAGCCATCCTTGTTAGTTTGGGATACTACGTTGTATAGTAAGAAATCAAGGTCTGTGGTCTAAGGAAAGATTCTTCTGTGAAAGCGAATCGAATCGCACACCTATGCCTTCCGAGCTCGTTCTGAGTTCAGAGCTAACCAGGAGTCTAGCGTATCGCACAGAGAGACAAATAATCGTCGTCTATAAGCAGCAGGGATATAGAACGTAGAAATGTAGTTCTGCGCAAGCGTGCAAGGTTACGGAGACCTTCTAGGCGTTTCCATTGTAGATACGTGGTGTTGTCGATGGGAGGACAATTATCCCTTTTCATAAGCTGTCCTCCATATTAGAGGCATATGCACTGCGCTACCCTGCACATTAGGGATTCCGTGGCCTTTTGTCGAACTTTGTGATACCAGTATCCGACTTGGTTTACCTCGTGCCTGAAGGAATGGCAAGCGACAATTTGCATCTGTTTCGGTAGACTAGGAATCCACAGTCCAACAGGATATTGCAAAGGGGAAATCGTTCGACAAATAAATGGTATAAAGAGTACCGAAATGTACAGCTGTACCAGCGGCTCCCAAACGCCACCGCTGCATTGCCTATAGCAAGCCTGTCCACCTGCTTCATCTTTATATTTGTTGTCTGATGATATCAAAAGCAGATGTGGTTTAGACGTATAAAGCACTTAGAAATAGTATAAAGGAAGTTTGATTAAAATCAAGCCGATACATTATTTAAAAAGAAATTAGTACAAGTATGTCGCGCTGACACATGAGAGAAACTACAAAAGTGGGAAAATATTGTTCCACTGTCTCGTGACGGCACCATCTTTTCGAACACTTTGCCAGGTTTTTGGTATCTACAAATCTCACCTGATCGCATACACAAACAAAATTTTCGCCATATTTTTCCTTCTTTTTGCTGTCGATAGGGTCGAGTGCTGCTGCTGTCCCTGAATTTCTGCCAATTTCACTGTAATATTTCAATGAACCATTCGCCACAAGTAAGCTTAGCGAGAAACGACGCAATATTGCAGACTGTGGTTTGTTGCCTATATCGCTCAATTTACTGCACAAATTTGTAAAAAAAAACACACGATGGTTGGGAGCTAAAATTGACTTTCTAAAAAACCACAAGAGGAATAACTTGACAGCATTAAGAAGGGCAGGTTTTTTAAACCAAACAGGGAGAAAATTCAAAAAGTTTCCTAAAGGACAGAACAAATTTTAACTTAATTATTGCACTACCGCCACCTGTTCAAAGCGTGTTAAAACGCTTTTTTTAGCTGAGATTATCGTAGGTTATATTTGCAGCACCGTCTCATCGCGCTGGTTGCGATGGGCGCTGGCGGAAAACATGTTTTCTGCAGAAAGTGGAGCCTATCTTTTCCGTGTTCCCACAAAGGGATAAAATAGAGTACATCATATTTATGCAGCTCCGACTCCAGAACTGAAAGTGAGTTGATAAAGGGGTCTTTCTGATAATGTTATCAATATACAAAAGAAAATAAACTTCTTGTGAATTTATTATTTTTACAGGAAATACTGGCGCAGTGTGCGGAAAAAGAACTGATAAGGTAAGAATGAAGTTATGTCTTTCGGCAAGCTAGTTCAAAGACTGGCTGCAGTATTTGTAAAGTTTGAACATTCGTAGGATATCTGTAATTCACCCCGCTTAACAATCCACTGTCTCTGGAGCCAATATTTATGGCAGGGCCACGAGATACCATTTTGCATATCGTACTTTGCTTCTCAAGGTACCTGTGTAAGTTACTTAACAGTATTTTTAAACTGAATGCCTTGAAGAAAAAAAAAGCACTTGTGGCATAATACACCTGTAGAAGTAGCATTACGTTTTTATCTAACTTACGCTTGAACAAGATATGTTCCGTGTAGGGCTAATACAAAATAAAATAAAGGTCACCATCCGGTACCGACAGCCATGGTGTAAGTATGTCTTCATATTTGCGTTAGGCCGTAAAAAAAAAAAAGAAAATTCGCAGTGCTGCCCGAAAGGCGAAGCACCGAGTGGGAGGGTAAATTAGTTGATAGTTGTAAGAAGTAAGGATAGTAGTTTTTTCGGCCGCATACACTTGTAATGGTGCACTTACTAACTAAATGATTATGATAGAATGTGTACTCTGCACTCAACGAGGACGTAGAAAGAAACGCGCGCACAAACATAGCGCTGTCTCTGTGTGTCTACTTCTTTCTACGTCCTTATTCAGTGGTGCTTACATATTCTAGCACGTATTCAAACCAACCAACCTGCCAACGTGTTTTAACTAAATTAAATACCCCGGTGTCACGCGCGCGCAGGTAGACTTGAACACATCTCGCTCGATGCGCGCGCCAACTCGCCGTCAAAATTGTTGAGTGAAGAATCGCGGCAGCAGCAAGCGAAGTGACCTTCATGCATGTCGCGCTGCAATGCGAACGACACGTCGAAAGCAACGCGCATACGAAGCTACCGGCACTACGCGCGCTGGGTAAACTTCGCAGATCGTTTCGAAAATGAGGCCTGCGCGGGCGCGCACTTTCGCAACGTCGCAGATCCCTTTCAAGACACACAAGCGCCGGCAACGCGACGAGGAGCTCATCGAGGAGGATGAAGATGTTGGTGATGATAGTGATCTAAAGAAAGGAAAGACGTTCGATTCTGCATCCTAACAGCCGCCAGAGAAGAACGACCCTCCTCCATCGTTTGAAGCCCCTCCCTCAAGCCTGACAGGAGTGGGCACTCCTCCAGGCCGTGTTCCTCGCTCGTGCACGAGAGATTAAACGGCGTTCGCTGGTTCACCCTCACACATTTTCATTCGTTCGTAACATCACGGCGACAGTGACGCCGACAGCAGAAACGTACCTAGAGTGTCGATATAATTGCTATAGCAATAAATCCAGTTTTTTGTTTCTCCTATGCGCAAGCGTCTGTGAAATCGGCGATGTTATGTTTGAAGCTGCGAGGGAAGCGAGCCCGCAAGAGGAAGGCCCTGAGCCGCGGAGAAAAGAGTCGCCGAGTTCGCGCGTTATTCGTTTGTGCTTCGATGCCGCGTTGCTCACAGTGCATGCTCGCGACGTCTTTTCTTTGCATGCGTAGCAATAAGAACGTTCGGTGTGGCAGAGCAGGCGTTGCACGGTCGAAATTGGTGTAGAGTGTGGTAACGGGCTCGCAAACTTTCCCTTGGGGCTTCGTCGCCGTGGTGCCCAATGTGCATGCTCGCGGTGTCCGTACACTTGCGCGTAACTCGATTTCCCGAAGTAGAACATACATGTAACTTTTTATTGATTTGCCCACTTTGTAAGTATGCACCCGAAGGAAAAAAAATCACCGACGATAACGGCACTCTCGAGCGTGAGCTTGGAACGCAGCAGTTTAGGGAGTTTCAATTCACGACATATTGTGGCAAAGAATTTGATTCTGAGCTACAGGGACCTCTGAGCGGCGCGTGAGCCTCTGCTCGGGCAGCTCGTGCATCACCAGCCGCAGCCGAAGCATTTACACCAATTGTGCCGATTATTGATCAGAAAGAAAGGATTAACACGAGAACACGTCGCAAGCGCAGAGCCTATTCTCTAGCGCCGTTACCGCAAGCGATGTAGCGCATGCGCACTAGGTCCGACGCCCACGCCAGATTTTGTGTCCATATATGGTATCGGTGGACGCGCTCACCACCTGCCTTGTCACCGCCGTAGAACATGTGCCGTGCGGTACTCCGTTTTCCTCCTCATGCTTGCACTGCACCCTCGTCCTCAGCTCTCTTCACACTCTCTTCCCTATCGCCGTCTTCCATGTCCCGCTGAGCTCTGCGTTCGCTCTTTCATCCTTCGCAGTGCTCGGTCGCTCAGTTACACCGAGGGACAACGACGCCGATGCTCAACGCTGGAACATATGCATAAGAGCTTGGCTCTAAAGGTTAGGTCAGAAAAAGAAATATTTGACAGACATGAAAGATAGGGAATGAAAAATTTTGAAAATTATGCAGGCGTGACAATGCAGTCAGACAGTGAGGTTGTTGAATATTGGGAGGCATCTTCCATCACATTTGGCTTTATCATGAGCTCTATGTCGTCCTTAACAATGCCAATTCAGCAAAAAGCAAAGAAGTGCTTGTAGTGCGTGGTTAATGAAAAGCCGTACGAAAACACGCACAATGCATGTGCTATCACGCTTTACGCTAACCACATTGTTTTTCTCCCGAACTTGGGTGATTTGCGGTTCATTGAAATAATGAACTTGGACTAACCCGACCAAATCGCTATCCAAATTACTGTAACCCAGTGCATAGTCTTGAGATGCACTTTTTTACCACCCGTTTCGTAAACACATAATTCGGTTATAGTTCAGTCCAGACTTCAGCGTAATCACGAAGCATTCCCTGAGAGAGAAGATTAGGACCTTCAAAGTAACACTTGACGCTGTAACTTATCGGAAAACTTGCAATGAAGACGAAGTACGAGGTTAAAAGCAGAGGTTGGAAAAGCATCCAGCCGAGGGCTTTCTCATATATTTGATGTCCCTCGTGTAACCATTCGCAGATATAAGTAACCTGTAGGGCGGCTTTATAGAGGTTGTTGGGAATATGAGCGGTTGCTCACATCTGGCACTGTTCCTTCTGTACACCCACAAAGCCTTAATTTTAGGTGTTTTCGTTTGAAGTCTGTGGAAAGTGAGACGGCGAGTGGCGAAAATCCAGGTTGCTGAAAACGACACATTTTCAAAAATAAACGCGGAACGCTAACATAGATAAAATATACTTGTCAGGGAATTTTGAAATCTGCTTTCTTCAAACCTTTTCGGTGATAAGTTACTCTGGGAACGGGAGATCTGTTTCACATTAGTCCTAAGGGCTTTAATGATGTGGTCCACAGTCCGAGGACTCGCATTTTCTGGACCTCCCTTATCTGGCTGTCTCCTAGAAAAAGGTTGACCGGCTCGTGAGTTTGACGGCCCCGACCTCGGATCTTGATCAATTCTGATTTATCGGAAGCGCCGCTCATTCCGCTGCTGCGAGTGAAGGCTTCAACAGCAGTCGCTGCTTCTTGCAGGATTTGTTCTTTTTGTCCTAAGGAGCCACTGGTTGCCCATAGGGTAATATCGTCTACATATAACGCGTACCCAAGCCGGTGTATGTCGTCGAGTATTTTGGCTAAATGTCTCAAGCCGATATTGAAAAGAAGGGGGGAGAGTATCTCCCCTTGCGGTGTACGTCTAATGGGCATGGGAAAAGGGTCTGAGCGGGCAGTGCCGATTCCTATTGTCGCGATGCGAGAGGTCAGGAAAGAGCGGGTGTAGTCATAGATTCTTTGTGGACAACCCATGCGATTTAGCTCAGGCAAGATAACTTCATGTGGAATAGAGTCGAATGCGCTTTTCAAATCAAGAGCCAGGACGAGATGTTCTGCACCAACCGTGGTGTTGCAAAGAACTTCTTCGCGAAGTAGCAGGAAAACAACTTGTGTCGGCAAATGTTGGCGAAAGCCGAATATGTTTGTGGGAAATAGGTTGCGGTCTTCAATGTAAGACGTGAGACGTGTGTGGATCACCTTCCCAAATATATTGCCAAGACAAGAGGTTAGTGATATCCATCTGAGATTTTGTAGATCATGAGGTTTTCCTGCTTTCGGAATAAGCACAATTTTGGCCTCCTTACACTGTTGTGGAACTACGCCCCTCTCCCATATCTGTGCATTAAAATACCGAGTAAGCTGTGCTAGGTGCTCGTCGCTCAGGTTCCGGATCATAGCATTTGTGAGCTGATCTGGTCCTGGAGCAGTATTTCTGTTCGCAGTTTGCGCTGCCGCGAATGGTTCTGCCTTAGTTATCGGGGCGTCGAGCACCACGTTTTCTTGCCCTTGGTATGCCAAGGTGCATGGGGGAGTGATTACTGCGCCTACGTACTTCTCTTTAAGCTTAGTGAGGAGGGCCTGTTCTGTTCCTGAAAAATATCCGACAAGTATTTTTATGGGGTTTTACGTGCCAAAACCACTTTCTGATTATGAGGCACGGCGTAGTGGGGGACTCCGGAAATTTCGACCACCTCGGGTTCCTTAACGTGTACCTAAATCTAAGTACACGGGTGTTTTCGCACTTCGCCCCCATCTAAATGCGGCCGCCGTGGCCGGGATACGATCCCGCGACCTCGTGCTCAGCAGCCCAACACCATAGCCACTGAGAAACCACAGCAAGCACAAAGTTTTTGAAGGGTGCGGTTATTGGCCGTTTTGGTTTTTCCTGGTGCCATTATGCAGCAAAGTATCGCCCATGCCTTAAATTTGTGTAACGTTTCACGAAGTGAGTCGCAAGGAATCACACAAGTCGCTGCATCTAGCTGCTGTACGTCAGCGTTTGCCCGCTCGTATATTTCAGCAATTCTGTGACGCAGTTTGGGATTAAGTCGCTTTTTTTCCATCGTTTAGTTAGCCCCCTTCTGGCTTCCCGCATAAGTAGCAGATGTTTGTCAACTACAGGCGTTTCTGCTGCGAGCGCTAGCCGCTTAGATGTTGCTTGATGGGCGTCTCGTATGTGCGTTGCCCACTCTTCAGCGTTCTGAAGTGATATCTCCGGCTTGGGCATTTTGCGATAATTTACGCAGTTCGTGATTACCACCTGGCCACAGGGTCGCCGAATTTTCGGGGAGCCGAGCGACACGCTGATTATGAAATGATCACTGCCTAGAGTCTCTCCTAGATTGGTCAAGAATACCTCGTCGACGTTATTTGCGAATATCAGATCTGGGACGGTGTCTGCACTGACGCTGTTACCTAATCCCGCCTGGTTTCGAGGGAGAATGGTGAGAGGGAGATCATATGCTTCGGCCGCTCACTCGAGCTCCCGGCATTGTGGGGTGTCTGTTCGGTAACCCCAGCTTGTGTAAGGGGATTGAAGTCCCCAAGTAGCAGTAGTCTGTCCTGTGTGCCGGAGTGACACATGACGTACCGAATGGGGGCATCATTATTGGCCCACCTTTCTTTAGGTGGGCTATACACGTTCGGGATTATTGTTTTTGCCTCGCTACGCTTCTGCGGTAGTATTGTTATGATTTGGTGGTTGATGCTGCTAGTCGCCAGATTATCTATACTGGTTGCAGCCTGGGTGGGATATCGTGTAGTAGCCAGTCAATCTGACCAGCTTGTTACCGATCTCTTGCTAACAAATAACATCAGGTTTGACTGGAAACGTGTTAATGTATGGATGTAGAGCTGCCACCCTTTTGTGCAGCAGTTCCATTGCGAAATTTTGAGATATTCGTGATGTGCTAGCATTTTACTCGCCATGAATAGTGCTTTCGCTGTCCGAGGTCGGTATGAGTCGCGGACGGCCGTTAGATTGAGCAATGGGGCTAATGCTGGCTCGATTACGAACCATGCTCTTTACACTGGCCACGGATTCATCGACGTAAGTATGTAGGTATTGAAATTCTGCGTACATCTGCTGCTGAATATTTAGTATATATCGCAACAATCCTCCAATTTCCTCTTCCTAGCCCCTATTGTTGACATGTTTACTTTTTCACTGCTCTCGCTGAACCCAAAGTCTTCAAGGAGGCCAGTGCCGATGGATGGAATGGATGGATGTTATGAGCGTCCCCTTTGGAACGGGGTGGTGGGTTGCGCCACCAAGCTCTTGCTACTATACTGCCTAATATTCTACCTAGGTTACACAATGAAAAAAGACAAAAAACCACTATGAACTACACCCCCAAATTGCGGAGGTGAGCGCCATCTTGAGGTATTGCCGATCTGCGGAGGTGAGCGCCATCTGGAGGTATTGCAAGTAACCGGGCGGGCCGCCTAGTGGCCTCCGAGATACTAACGCCCCGCCGCACGCAAATTGTGGACCCCGTGGCCGCTCTATGGATGGTCAAACGCTAGAAAAAGCGCTTCTTCGAGTTTTCACGCAACAGAATTATGTTTTCTCGTATTGTCGAATTACAATACGATGCTGTCATGTTTGTTGGTTGTGTGCAAATCGTACTTTACAATTTTTCCACGTATTTTACCTTGAGAAATTCAATAAATTCAGTAGCTTCCTTCCGCCACCTGGAAGGCCCTGGTATTTCTGGTTCAATACTCTTTTTGCAGACAACGTGTCTCGCTCTGGTAGCCGGAGGCAGGATTTATGCGACATGGGGCCGTTAGCGCTATCGCGTCAAAACGCCTGTGTCCCATGCATGCGACACATGATACAGATTCCCTGGTGGTCAAGATTAATCCGGGGTCCTTCACTACAGCACGCCCCATAATAAAAATCACAGTTTTGGCACGTGAAACCCAGAAGTCATCATCTATGCTCTGGTGATATTGTCGCCGGAAAGCTTGTTTGGTGCAGCGCTACGCTTTGCTTCTCACGCTTTCGCCATATCCTCCTCCTCCGCTTTCCGTCTCGTGGATCCGCTGCACCCTCCTCCTCCGTCGTCCTCCTCGCGCTCTCTTCTCTATAGCGGTCTGTCATCTCCTGCTGTGCTCCACGTTCACTTTCAAGCTTTGCTGTTTTCCTCTTCTCGGGTACGAGGGACAACGCCGACGCTCGCCTCTATAACGTGGGCCTAAGAGCTGCGCTATAAAAATATCACAGTTTTGCCATAAGACTGACACAATTATTGCGATAGTAACACGTTATTATTGAAACGTGTACTTGTTTATCTTTCTCGGGAGACCGGTTTTTTTTCACCGTCTAACAAAGGGTAAACGTTATGGCTGAGCGCAGGATGCACCTGCATATTTCAGAAGTTTTCCTAATGTTATCGATGGTTGTATCTGTTGTCTGTTGTCACCGCATTTTTCGCAACTTGATTTCATGCGTCAAGCGAATTGTGTAGTACTTTAGGGAATACAAACCGGCACCAGCGATTATTAGGGAACGTTCGATGACCTATGCTTAAAAGCGGCCGTGTTTGCCCCGCAGATGAGATTTCGACGATAGACGACTGTGTTCCCCGCTATCGTTGTGCCATGAATGTAACTTGCTTTTGTGGGCACAGGCTCGCCCAATTAAAAGTTAGATTCGTTGTTTAGTTTCGCCACTTCTTCGTCACTCCAACGTGACACTGAATGATACGTAAGACCCGTACCTGTGCGAAATTTAAGTGTGCCGTACTACACTTTTCTTCGCATTTTTTCGCCATACCCCACTCCTCCGTTTCCCACTTCGCACTCTCTTCGCTCTCATCGCGTTTTTCAACCCACGCTGCGCTCTGCGTTCGCTCTCATCTTTCTCTGTTACGCAACAGGAAGCCGGCGCTGGAGATCGCCTCAGGAACCGGCGCGGTGCCTATGAGCCGCGCTCTAAAATGTTTCACCGAAGGTACTAAATGGGCTCGCATTCCCGCACGTAAGCAGTTTTAGGTGGCTCTGAGGCCTTTTTGTGCGCGGAACTGATGGACATGTCACTTTCAATTAGTTTATTATTCATAGCAAAGTAGAATACAGTGCATCATATTCATTTATACAGTTGCGACCCCAGCTCTCAAAGTGAGTTTTGGAAGGGGTCCCTATGATCATCATCAGCCTGTTTACGCCCACTTCAGGGCAAAGGCCTCTCCCATATTTCCCCAACAACCCCGGTCATGTACTAATTTTGGCCATGTGGTCCCTGCAAACTTCTTAATCTCATCCACCTTCCTAACTTTTTGCCGCCCCCTGCTACGCTTCCCTTCCCTTGGAATCCAGTCGGTAACCCTTAATGACCAACGGTTATCTTCCGTCCTCATTACATGTCCTGCCCATGCTCATTTCTTTTTCTTGATGTCAAACAAGATGTCATTACCTCGCGTTTGTTCCCTCACCCAATCTGCTCTTTTCTTATCCCTTTACGTTACACCCGTCATTCTTCTTTCTATAGCTCGGTGCGTCGTCCTCAATTTGAGTAGAACCCTTTTCGTAGGCCTCCAGGTTTCTGCCCCGTAGGTGAGTACTGGTAAGACACAGCTATTATATACTTTTCTCTTGAGGGATAATGGCAACCTGCTGTTCATGATCTGAGAACGCCTGCCAAACGCACCCCAGCCCATTCTTATTCTTTTGATTATTTCCGTTTCATGATCCGGATCCGTCGTCACTACCTGCCCTAAGTAGATGTATTCCCTTACCACTTCCAGGGCCTCACTACCTATTGTAAATTGCTGTTCCCTTCCGAGACTGTGAAACATTGCTTTAGTTTTCTGCAGATTAATTTTTAGACCCACTCTTCGGCTTTGCCTCTCAAGGTCAGTGAGCATGTATTGCAATTTGTCCCCTACTTATTAAGCAAGGCAAAATCATCAGCGAATCGCAAGTTACTAAGGTATTCTCTATTAACTTTTATCCCCAATTCTTCCCAATCCAGGTCTCTGAATACGTTCTGTAAACACGCTGTGAATAGCATTTGAGAGATCTTATTTCCCTGCCTGACGCCTTTCTTTATTGAGATTTTGTTGCTTTCATTATGGAGGACTATGGTGGCTGTGGAGCCGCTAAAGATATCTTTCAGTATTTTTACATACGGCTCGTCTACACCCTGATTCCGTAATGCCTCCATGACCACTGAGGTTTCGACAGAATCAAACGCTTTCTCGTAATCAATGAAAGCTATATATAAGGATTGGTTACATTCCGCACATTTCTCTATAGCCTGATTGATAATGTGAATATGGTCTATTGTTGAGTACCCTTTATGGAATCCTGCCTCGTCCTTTGCTTCACAGAAGTCTAACGTGTTCCTGATTCTATTTGCGATTAGCTTAGTATATAAATTGTAGGCAACGGACAGTAAGCTGATCGTTCTATAATTTTTCAAGTCTTTGGCGTCTCCTTTCTTATGGATTAGGATTATGTTAGCGTTTTTCCAAGATTCCGGTGCGCTCGAGGTCATGAGGCATTGCGTACAGGCTGGCCAGTTTCTCTAGATCAATCTGCCCACCATCCTTTAACAAATCTGCTGTTACCTGATGCTCCCCAGCTGCCTTCCCCCTTTGCATATCTCCCAAGGCTTTCGTTACTTCATCCGGCGTTACCTGTGGGATTTCGAATTCCTCTAGACTATTTTCTCTTCCATTATCGTCGTGGGGGCCACGCATACTGTAGAAATCTCTATATAACTTCTCAGCCACTTGAACTATCTCCTCCATATTAGTAATGATATTGCCGGCTTTGTGTCTTAACGCATAGACCCGATTCTTGACACTTCCTAGTTTCTTCTTCACTGCTTTTAGGCTTCCTCCGTTACTGAGAGCATGTTCAATTCTATCCATATTATACTTCCTTAGGTCAGCTGTCTTACGCTTGTTGATTCACTTCGAAAGTTCTGCCAGTTCTATTCTAGCTGTAGGGTTAGAGGCTTTCATACACTGGCGTTTCTTGATCAGATCTTTCGTCTCCTGCGACAGTTTACTGGTATCCTGCCTGACGGAGTTACCACCGACTTCCATTGCACACTCATTAATGATGCCCACAAGATTGTCGTTCATTGCTTCAACACTAAGGTCCTCTTTCTGAGTTAAAGCCCGATACCTGTTCTGTAGCTCGATCTGGAATTCCTCTATTTTTCCTCTTACAGCTAACTCATTGATCGGCTTCTTATGTACCAGTTTCTTCCGTTCCCTCCTCAGGTCTAGGCTAATTCGAGTTCTTACCAACCTGCGGTCACTGCAGAGCACCTTGCTGAGCACGTCCACATCTTATTGGTACCAGGGTTAGCGCATAGTATGAAATCTATTTCATTTCTAGTCTCGCCGTTCGGGCTCCTCCACGTCCACTTTCGGCTATCCCGCTTGCGGAAGAAGGTATTCATTATCCGCATATTATTCTTCTCCACAAACTCTACTAATAACTCTCCCCTGCTATTCCTAGTGCCATGCCATATTCCCCCACTGACTTGTCTCCAGCCTGCTTATTGCCTACCTTGGCATTAAAGTCGCCCATTACTATAGTGTATTTTGTTTTCACTCTACCCGTTGCCGATTCCACGTCTTCATAGAAGCTTTCGACTTCCAGGTCATCATGACTGGATGTAGGGGCATAGACCTGTGCAACCTTCATTTTGTACCTCTTATTCAGTTTCACAAGACCTGCCACCCTCTCGTTAATGCTATAGAATTCCTGTATGTTACCAGCTATATTCTTATTAATCAGGAATCCGACTCCTAGTTCTCGTCTCTCCGCTAAGCCCCGGTAACACAGGACGTGCCCGCTGTTTAGCACTGTATACGCTTCGTTTGGCCTCCTAACTTCACTGAGCCCTATTATATCCCATTTACTGCCTTCTAATTCCTCCAATAGCACTGCTAGACTCGCCTCACTAGATAACTTTCTAGCGCTAAACGTTGCCATATGAAAGTTAAACGTTCATATTCCGTATTAGCGTAGATGGCCCTATGATAGATATCGTTAATTACGTATCTGTACCGATATCATATACATGGGTGTATACATTAAGGATTAAGGTAAAACGTTATAGAGTACACAAAAGAAAACTAAATTTTTGTGGATTTAAGAATTTTACAGGAAGTACTGGCGCAGTGAGCTTGAAGAAATAAACATGAGCCATTCGACTCTGAAGGTGGATGACCAGCGAAGCTGTTGAAACCACCACTACAACCTCTGAGGGCGTTATGCAGTGCCTTATTGATTTAGAATAGTGGCAGTGGTGATGTTATAGTAATGGCAGGAACAGGAGTAATCGATATTGCGACAGCACACCGCGGCCCATAGCGGTGCTGCAACAACACTGAGATCAGTTGTTTGGGTGGGTATTTTATATGCGAAAGGCTAGAGACGTCACACCCTATGTCGACAGCAGGTCGCCGCGGTAGTTGGTGTAACAGTAATGTTTACCGGGAAACCTTTGCGGAGAGCGCTACGTGCTTCGCATTGCTATCACGAGCGCCTTATGATGAATTATGTGGTTCCAGTGCTTTCTTCAGCTTGTTCTTCATTGAAACATATGCTGTTCTGCATGCTGTATGCGTGATTTTCTATGGTTCTGTCCCCTCCTTTCTGAAGAGTAGGCAGGCATTGTGCTCCTTTCGGTGGCAGTTTCCAGCGTGCTCCTTGATTCCAATGTCCTGTTAAACGTATATATGCTTCCGAAACAAAACAAAGAATATAAGCACTGTTCACTGCACTGCTGAGTGCTTGTACGCTCTGTCTTTTGGGGATACGAGCGAAAAGTGTTTACGTGCTTCCGCGGATATGAGCCATTGATCACGAGAGTTTTTGTTCAGGGAGAATAAAAATTCACGGAACCATAGCCATATATAGTTTCGCTGTGAAATACTCAATGGATGATGATTAAGGTACGTCTTCAGGAAGGGCAATTCAAAGACTGGCTGCAGTATTTGCTAAGGAAAATGTTCCCTAAATTGTTCGTGCTCATGAAACTGTATACAACGAAAAGACATCTCTACACTCAGAGGACATCTATGGTACTGTCTTTAGAGCCAATGTTATTTCAAGGAGATGAGAAACCAATTTGTATAATATACATAGGTTCTCGAAGTAAAATGTTCCATGATCTGTGCGTCTACGTGAAAATCTCAATGGCCAGCACCTTGAACACTGTCTTTGGAGCCGATGCGTATGACAGGGCCACGAGATACCACTTTGTGTAACTTATACAGTTAGTCAAAGGACCTATGTAAGGTATTTAACATTATTTTTTATTTTTATTGTGTTGACAAGAAACGCTGATATGGCGCAATAGAGTTGCACACGCAGCATAAACCTTTTATCTAACTTACGCTTGAAAAAAAAAAGTTATGTGTGATTTTGCTATCTCAAACACCAGAGACCAGCGGAGGTCGGGGAAGTTAAGGCTTTAAAAAAATCCACGCCGCCTTCATCTGTAGGGGGATTCCGGTTGGGTCGGCGCGCCCTTTGAGGCGGCCGCCGCAACAGAAGCGATTTGCTGAGGTGCATTATGAGTCGGTGTCGTGTGCCAGACGCTTCACCGACGCGACGCGGCGGCAACCGCCACGCCTTAGCTCTGACGCATGTTAGCTCCGACGCCGTGTACCTGGTAGCTTCTTGATATGCGCCGAAGATAGCGCGCGGGTTTTTTGTCGGAGTGCAATGACGTCACACCAACTGGGTCCCCGTTTCGCCGCTCCTTCTGCCCCGCTAGGCTCCACCCACCCTCGCCGCGTATGCTGCGCGATGCTATTTAAATACTCCGCGTTCACTCTTTCTCTCAGCTCTCCCTCCCCCAGCTGGGCGTAGCTGCGAACTGCGAACGTCAAGAGAAACCTAGCGAGGTTCTAGCATGTCCACTGTAAAAAGAAAAAAGAAATAAACCACATCTAACTTGCATAGTTTCTCAAGGTAAAATATTCCATAATCTGTGCGTGTACGTGAGACTGCTGGCTGAGAAAACTATTTCAACAAGATACGATATGAACACGAAGTCACAATCACGGCACAACTCCACCAGGAGGACAACATGTACAAACTACGAAACATTGTATACATGGCATATTTTGAAACAAGTTTTTGAGTCCACCTTCTACGACAAAGACCTACGGAAACGCAGAGGTGCACATAGACCAATTGTCACATTGCAGAAAATGATGTTCAATATATACAGTGCACACAATGGTTATGTTCAATTATGATGTGACTGCTAACAGTCGAAAGACATCCTTAAGGTCGATGGACAATGGCGGCACTGTCTTTGGAACCAAACCCTATGGCATAGACCCAGAGAAATACACAGTTACACATTACCTACTTGTGACATTACACAAAATGCCGTTCAATATATACAGTCTACACAATGGTTATGTACAATGATAGTGTGAATGCTAACAACGGAAACACATTTTTAAGGTAAATGGACATCGATGGTACTGTACTTGGAACCAATCATTATGGTGCCTACGTAAGTTAACAATATTTTAATAATCTGATTATCTTGCAAAAATATTTATGTAGCGTAATACAGTTGTACACTTAGCATAAACCTTTGGGCCAACTTACGCTTGAAAAAAAATGTACCGCGTAGTCTTAATAGAAAATTATATCAAATAAATGTCGCCAGCCGCCACCGACATGCACCATCGAAACATTACGCTTTTCATTTTGGCGTTAGGTTTTGCGAAACAGTTATAAGCTTCTCTGATAAGTAAGCGTAAAAGACCCGTCTGTGAAATCTGCGATATAATTTTTGAAGCCGCGAGGAAAGCGAGCGCCGGAGGAGGAACGCACGATCGGGTGGAGAAGACAATCGCCACGTTCGTGCCTTTTCCGTTGGTGCTTCAATGCCGCGGTGCTCACTGAACATATTCAAGGCGTCTCTTCTTTGCATGTGTTGCAATAACTGCGTTTCTTTTGCCAGGTGTTGCGTGGTCGAGAGAGTGTCATCAATGTAGCGTCCGCGAACGGGGTTCCCGCCCTTTTCGTTTGTGCTTCGATGCCGCGGTGCTCGCGGTGCATGTTTGCGGCGTCCACACGCTTGCGCGTAACTCGAGTTCACGAAGTGAAACATCACTGTAACATATTGTCGATTTCCCCCTTTGTATACTACTGTCACGTATATGTCACGTCCCACATAGCATGAGCTAGAGCACTTTTGTGCGGACCAGCTTCCGTTCGACCACTAGAATTGATTACATTTTTTTCTTTGCGTCAGGAGTGTGAGAGTTTCAGCTCGTCCCGTTCTCGCCATGTGGCAGCTAACGCTTTCGGACGCTGTGTTAAACTGCATCTCCGCCTTCGTGGTCAGCTCTCTATCCCCACTCCTTTCCTAGAAGCAGAAAGCTGCGAACACACTGCAAGATATTGTACCACATTCGCGTACGGCCCGGGTTATACCGTTTCTTTCTGGAGTAAAAAAATTCGCCGTCGATTACGTTAATCCCTAATACAAAGTTTATATGTATTTTCATTTCACCATCTATTGGCTTGTACGAAAAATTAGTCATGTGGTGCGCATTGCAAATGGAACGAACTGTGGCGCGAGTGGTTCGTAATTGGGACATCAATAGAGACAGCGCGTGAGTGATGCGTGGGCGCGATTCACAGCAGCCGTCACAGGCAGACCTCCGCTCATGCAGCGCTTTTGTTTGCATATATGGTACCGGTGGGTGCGTACTCCGCATGCCATCGGTGAACAGACGACGGCGCGCTACTGTGTTTCAGCGTCGTTGAGGTCGTCATCGCAGAGCCCGTCCTGCGCGGTAATACGCTTTTCTCCTCACGCTTTCGCGATAATCCCCTCCTCCACTCTCCGGCTCATGGTTGGACCGCACCCTCCTGCACTGCTGTCCTCCTCACTTTCTCTTCACTATCGCCGTCTTCCATGCCCCGCCCTGCTCTCTGCCTTCGCTCTTTCATCTTTCTCTGTGCTAGTCCACTCGGTTACGCCTACGCTCAACGGAGGAAACGGCTTCTGAGACCTGCGCTCTAAAGGCGTGGACCCAAACAGAAAACGTATCTTTCTCTTTCTTTTGTCTCTTGAGTGGCTTCGCTGATCATACATATGCCGAAAAGTTCTTGCTCTGTGTCCATTGTAATCATATTTATGATTGCAATACTTCATCATTCCTAATTGCTTAGTATGTAAATCAATACCCATCGGTGGCGGCAAGTGTGAATGCACCAGAGCGTTTGTGTTCGCCGTGGATGGAGAGCGAACTGTCATGCGCAGAGCGGAAGCAGAGTTGGGAAGTGCGAGGAAGGTTAGCATACTTTAAACGGAGGGCTGATGCACTAATTATAAGATAAAATGGCGACTGCAGATATGACTGTTTGCTTTCGTAGCCCAAGCTCCGGAGACGTTGCAGCTGCGGAGGCGAAGACAAGCTATCCCCATGGGACACAAGTCTCTTGCTTATGAATAGCTCCTTTAATAATGTTAGACCTACAAGACAATAGCAAAGCACCGTAGGAAATGTACAATGCTCAGTGATTGAAGCGCAATAGTCGGACTATGTTATTTCACCAAACCCTGTAAGAAAAATAAAGAACGCGAGTCGGCAGTTTCGTGCACCTTCCGACCTACGCCAGTGCTAGGGCTTCTTTTTGAAGGATGCTTACCGACTTGGCTACTAATTGGGCCCACCACGTCATCCTTTGCTGGTCACGCGGGTTTCAACTGAACAGCATGGCCTCTGTTGCGTACTCCAGGGTAGCGTACCGTACTGCTGCAGAGAAGTAGCACCGCCTGCCTATCCAAGCGCGACCGACATTACTTATTGAGTAGCGTGTCGTTGTCGGCGGGCTGCAGGCATCCGGTAGACCATGGCGACCGAGCAAGGGCGAGACGATTTGCTAGTGCGAAACTTGTACGGTTAATTCAAAGGTAGTTGAAAGAAAATAAGAAAAGCAGGAAGTATATTAAAGTACATTTCGGAGCGCCTTAAATAGGCTCTCTACAAGTGAGGGCGGGATCTTGCTTCCGTCGATGTCACGTGACAGGCACAGAGAGAGGGCCCCTCCTCCTGCAATACTGAGCAAGGAAAGGAGAAGCCAACCCTCATTTCGATTAATCCTGGTAGAAGGCCCTTTGTGCACAAGCTGACTGTCGTTGACCCTAGCAGGATAAGTCAGCCCCCTTTTCGACGAATCCTGGGAGAAGGCCCTTTGTGCGCAAGCTGACTCACGTTGGCCCTGGCAGGAGAAGTCAGCCCTCTTTTCAATGAATGCTGGGAGAAGGCCCTTTGTGCGCGAGCGGACTGAAGTTCACCCTCGCAGAAGTCAGCCGTCTTTTCGACGAATCCTGGGAGAAGACCCTTTGTGCGCAAGCGGACTGACGTTGGCCCTCGCAGGAGAAGTCAGCCCTCTTTTCGATGAATTCTGGGAGGAGGTCGGGCGAAATTCCTGTCGCCACGTGGTTTCAGACGCCAACCCTAACACCTCTCACTTTTCGAGAGGAGGATTTGTGATGCGGCGATGGTGGGCGTATATGAGCGTGTCCTGCTGGAGTAATAAAGGTTGCGTATTCCCCGAAGCATGGACGTTTGTAGGAGTAGAGTGCAAGGTGAATAGGATGGTATTGACTTAGGTGCACGTGGGAAGGTCTGTAGCTGCCGCCACGCAACAGCTGCTCCCTCGAGAAGGTTTTATTAGCAGAGAATAAAGACGACGCTATAGTCGATCGCGTTGGAAAAGGGGGGGATAAGTACTCGGTGCAGCTTCCCGATGACATAGGCTCGGGTGACTGCCTGAAGTCGCTGCTTGTTGTGGTGGGAATCGTGCCCTTGGGTTGATACAATGCTGATGCTGTGTGGCATTATGGTAGCACGGCAAAGGATGCGATTGGCTGCTGTAGGTAGACGGCCTCATATGAAGCTACGATAGGAATCCTGGGAATCAGAGATTCCCAGGATTCCTATCGTCATAACGTGTTCTCTGTTTCGTTTGCGAGGGATGGCAAGGTAAACGGACGCAACATCTGCTAGAGTGATGGAACTTACTTTCAGTGGGGCCTACGCTAGCTTTTGCAAGGTGTGGATGACCAATCGGACCATGTGGCCTTGCCGACCGAGGTACGCTGGCGTGTCTACCTAGATGATGCTATATGGATTCATCACCATATTACTGTTGTAGCACCCGTGGATGAGTACGGCGATGTTCGGCGTGGAAATCTGGGTGTTTATTTCGTGGCATGCAGGCGACCAATATGCAATGCCAGATTTTTGGAGCTAGTGCTTTGGTGTTGAAGTCGAAATCTGCAGCAGGGTCCCCTTATCGGTGGACGATGGTGCGGCCTGCTGTGGTGATCACTAGGCGTTCTCGTTACTTGATAATGTGTGCCTCGATGTTACCTGTGGCAGTATTGCAGACGCCAAGCGATTTTAAGCAGAGAGTGCAAGGGTGAAGGCCTAGAGCATGTTTGTAAGCCTTCCTATGTACCTTGTCTGTTCTGCCCTGCGTTGATGTGAGCGACACACAAGTAGCTGAATAGGCTTCTTAGCTGACGAGCAGTGTTTCTATGCGAAGCCTTGTAACTTCGTCATCCTGCAGGCCCTGACGTCGAGTGAGCCTCGTTAGTTTGGAATACTACGTTCTGTAGTAAGAAATCAAGCTTTGTGGTCTAAGGAAAGAATCTTCCTGGAAAGCGAATCGAATCGCGGACCTACGACTTTCGAGTTCGTTCTAAGGTCTGAGCCAGCCAGGAGGCTAGCATATCACAGAGAGAGACAGGTAATCGTCATCTAGAAGCACCAGGGACAGAGAACGTAGAAATGTAGTTCTGCGGAAGTGTGCAAGGTTAAGGAGAGCTTCTGGGCGTTTCCGTTGTAGATACGTGGTGTTGTCGATGGGAGGACAATTCTCGCTTTTCATAAACTTTACTCCATATTAGAGGCATGTGCGCTACGCTACAGCGCACATCAAAGTTTCCGTGGCATTTTGTCGAACACTTGTGACACGAGTATTTGACTTGGTTTACCTCGTGCCTGAAAAAAATGCAAGCGACAATTTGCATCGGTCAAACAGGATATTGCAAAGGGCAAATCGTTGGACGAAGAAATGGTCTAAAGAGTAGCCAAATCTACAGCTGTTCCAGCGGCTCCCAAACGCCACCGCTGCACTGCCTATAGCAAGCCTGTCCACCTGCTTCATCTTTATATTTTTTATCTGATGATATTGCTACGGGGTAGTATTCCCAATGAAGAGCCGAGCAGGAAGAAGAAGAAGACGACGATTGGAAGCTAGCGCGGGCTGTTGCCTCTTGGTCAACTGTAAATATACTTGTAAATAGCTTTTCGTCGGTGTCTTCCTAGGTAACAATATCAAAAGCGGCTGTGGTTTATAAGTATAAATCACTTGGAAATAGTATAAGACAAATTTCATCAAAATCAAGCCGATACATTATTTAAAAAGAAATTAGTACAATTATGTCCCGCTGACATATGAGAGATCCTACAAAAGTGGGAAAACATTGTTCCACTGTCTAGTGACGGCACCATCTTGTGAAACACTTTGCCGGGTGCTTGGCATGAAACGGCCCGAAACAAATTTCTCAAGTTAACAATTCACGAGCTGCGCTGAGGAACTTTTTGCGCGCCTCATTCCCAGGAGTAGAACACCAGCTGCTTCTGCGCCTCTTGAGAACCTTCATGGCATTGTTGTCTGTTCCTACGAATCTCACCTCATCACATACACCAACAATATTTGCGTCATTTTTTTCTCCTTTTTGCTTTCGATAGGGTCGAGTGCTGCTGCTGTCCCTGAATTTCTGCCAATTTCCCCGCAATATTTCAATGCACCATTCACCACAAATAAGCTTACCGAGAAACCACGCAATATTGCGGACTGTTCTGTGATGCCTATATCGCTCAAGTTACTGCACAAATTCGTAAAAAAAGACGCGACGGTTGGGAGATAAAATTGCTTTTCTAAAAAACCACAAAAGGAGTAACTTGACCGCACTATGAAGGGCAGGTTTTTTAAACCTAACAGGGAGAAAATTCAAAAGCTTTCTTAAATAGCAGAACAAATTTTAGCTGAATTATGGCACTACCGCCACCTGTTGAAAGCGTGTTAAAACGCTTCTTTATCTGACATTATCGTAGGTTATATTTGCAGCACCGCCGTATTGCGCTGGTTGTGATGGGCGCTGGCGGAGAACAAGTTTTCTGTAGAAAGTCGAGCGTATCTGTCCTGCGATCTCACAAAGGGTTAGAATAGAGTACATTTATATTTATGCAGCTCGGACTGCCGAACTGAAATTGAGTTGATGAAGGGGTCCTTGTGATAGATAGTGTTATTTACATCCGTGTAACAATATTGGATGTGCACAATAAAAATTGAGGCAGAACGTTAGCAATATACGAAAGAAAAGACACTTTTTGTGAATGTAATATTTGTATAGCAAATACTGGCACCGTGAGCATAAAAAGTACTGAATAGATAGGAAGGAAGTTATGTCTTTCGGCAAGCTATTTCAATGACTGGCTGCAGTATTTATAAAGGCAAATGTTTCATAATTTGAACATTCGAATTTCACAGTCAACTTTCCGGCGCACAGTTGTCTTTGGAGCCAATTTTTATGGCAGGGTCACGACATACCACTTTGTATAACGTACTTTGCTTCTCAAGGTACCTACGTAAGTGACTTAACATTATTTTTAAGCTGAATATCTTGAAGAAAAAAACCACATGTGCCACTATACACCTGTAAAAGTAGCATTAAGTTTTTATCTAACGTACGCTTGAAAAAAATGTGTTCCGTCTAGGGCTAATACAAAATAAAATAAAGGTCACTAGCCGCTACCGACAGCCATGGTGGAAATATGACCTTATTTGCGTTAGACAGTAAAAAAAAAAACAGAAAGAAAAAACAAAATTCGCAGTGCCGCCCGAAAGGCGAAGCACCGATTGCGATAACAAATTAGGTGATAGTTGTAAGAATTAAGGATAGTAGTTCTGTAGGCCGTGTAAACTTGTGAAGGTTCACTTACTAGCTAAATAATTATGATAGAATGTGTATTCTGGACTCAACGAGGACGTAGAAACAAACATACACACAAAGACAGCGCTGTGTCTGTGTGTCTACTTCTTTCTACGTCCTTGTTCAGTCGTGCTTGCGCATTCTATCCCGTATTTAACCCAACTAACCCGCAAACGTGTTTTAACTACCCCGGTGTCACGCGCGCGCATGTAGACTTCAACACATCTCGCTCGATGCGCGCGCCAACTCGCCGTGAAAATTCTTCAGTGAGGAATCGCGGCTGCAGCAAGCGAATTCACCTACATGCATGTCGCGCTTCAATGCGAACGAAACGTCGAAAGCAACGCGCATGCAAAGCTACCGGCACTACACCCGCTCGGCAAACTTCGCAGAACGTTTTGAAGATGAGGCCCGCGCGAGCGCGAACTTTGGCAACATCGCAGATCCCTTTCAAGACACCCAAGCGCCGGCAACGCGACCAGAAGGTCATCGAGGAGGATCACGATGATCATGCTGGTGATGATAGTGATCTAAAGAAAGGCAAGACGATTGATTCTGCCTCCTAACAGCCGCCAGAGAAGAACGGACCTCCTCCCTCGTTTGAACCCTTTACCTCAAGCGTGACAGGATTGGGCACTCCTCGAGGCCGTGTTCCTCGCTCGTGCACGCGAGAGTAAACGGCGTTCGCTGGCTCACCCTCACAGAGAAAGAGAGAGAGAAATAACGTTTATTTGCACCCGCAAAAAGAGCCCCGAGGAGTCAAGAGCCTACCTGTGTCTTCGGCTTGTTCCTCCGCTTTCAGCTGGCTGATGCTCCTTGGAGCTCAGCGGTGTCCAGGAAAATGTGAAGGACTTCTCTTTGGTCATCTTCCTTCGAGCTGGTCATTTAAGTCTCCAAGGATTGTCTAACCCTATCTGGGTTATTGTATCTACGACAGGTCCATATTATGTGGATCATGTCCTCCTTTGCCCCGCAGTGTTTGCAATTTTTGTTCTCAACGCTTTCGTGCCATCTCTTCAGAATGTAGGGGTTGCCAATCACCCCCGCTTGGAGTTGCCTCCATGTTATCTCTTCTTGCTTACTTAGTTTCTTATGCGCCTGTGGCAGTGTTTTCCTTCCCATTCTATAATAATCGAGAATTTCGCTGTAAGTGTTTATGCTTTCTTCTTTCTGTAGGGGCTCCCCGGCTGTAGAGGCTGCATTGGTGACCGGTAGATAATCTCTCGGGCCAATGCGTACGCTTTCTCGTTGCCGGGCAAGCCTTCGTGGGCAGGAGTCCATATAAGGTTTACTGATTCTTCTGAAATTGGTCCTTTCTCCAATATGTTGAGCGCCTCTTTGGAAATTCTCCCTGCGGTATAATTCCTGGTAGCTGTTTTGGAATCTGACACTATGATTTTGACCCCTTTTTGAGTCAAAGCTAGGGCTATGGCCACCTCCTCTGCCACCTCCACTCTGTTCTGCGGGGTACTGCAGCTCTTTGAGTTCTCACCGTTAGCCTGTGTCGTCACTGAGACAAAACCTGGTCTGCTTTCATATTCTGCTGCATCCGTGTACAACACCCCTTGCTTTTTATCTAGTGATTTTCGTAACGCTTTAACCCTGTCTTTCCTCCTGTCATGGTGGTGACTGGGATGCATATTCTTCGAAAGTGGTGGTATGCGTATCCTCGCTCCGATTTGTGACGGGATGGCTCCCGTGTTTCTTACTTTGTTGTTAGTTTTGTATCCTAGTTTCTCTAGAATTCTCAGACCACATCTGCTTCGCATTAGTCTCTGTTGCTGGGAGACTAGTGTGGCTTCGATCAACTCTTCTAGGGTGTTTGAAATGCCCACGTTTAGTATCCTCTGCGTAGATGTGCATGGTAGCAGGTTTAGGGCTGTTTTAACTCCTTTCCGAATGAGGATTTCTATTTTGTTTTTCTCGGCCCATGTTAGTTTAATTAAGGTACGGTGCTGCGTATGTAATTTTGCTGATCGCGAAGGACTGTACTATCCTTAATAGGTTAGCCTCCCTCATGCCTGCCTTCTTGGCGATACTTCGGAGTAGGCGGCATGTTTGGCTTACGCTCATTTCAAGCTTTCTAATCGTTTCCGTATTGCTTTCATTGTCCTGATTGCGCATGCCTAGCACCCGTATAGCTTTAACGTTTGGAATCGCGTCACCGTTAATATTGAGTTTTATCCCGTGGTTAGGGATTTTCTTTCGCATTTTCTGTGGGCTGATGAAGCGAGCCTCCGACTTCGTAGCTGAACATTTAAGTCCTGCTTTCTCTAAGTGCTCCTCAATTATAGTGATGGCCTTTTGCAGCGTTTCTTCTATGTGGGCGTCACTGCCTCTATTTATCCATAGGGTGATGTCGTCCGCATAGATCGTATGTTCTAGGCCCTGTAAGTCCTTAAGTTTGTGCCGGAGTCACATCATTACTATGTTAATGAGAGTGGGTGAGAGCACAGAGCCCTGCGGTGCCCCCTTATTACTGAGCGCTATCCCTTTCTCCTCGTTACCCCCTAGACTGACCGCTACTGTTCTGTCAGAGAGAAAGTCCTTTATAT
The DNA here is from genome assembly GCF_038994185.2 of Dermacentor albipictus. Taxonomy (NCBI): domain Eukaryota; kingdom Metazoa; phylum Arthropoda; class Arachnida; order Ixodida; family Ixodidae; genus Dermacentor; species Dermacentor albipictus. The sequence continues at coordinate 78,497,473 of NC_091829.1, read as the reverse complement.
ACTCGTAGGTACGTCTCCCTACGCTTAGCCTATAAAATTATTCTAAGATTGCCTTGCGGTCTACGTTGTCAAATGCTTTGGCCACGTCTAAGCCAACGATGGCTTTCGTGTCCTTCGTTTGGTGGTTAATAATTTGCATCGCACGCAGATAGGTGTGCTCTGAAACCTATCATTGTGTCAGGGTACATGTATTGGTCTTCCAAGTGTCTGCTAATTCTAGATTGTATCACGTGTTCCATTAGTATCCCGACGCATGACGTGAGGGATATCGGTCTGAGGTTTTCGACACTGAGCTTTTTTCCCGGTTTTGGAATTAGGACTAATTTAGCCTCCTTCCATTCTTTGGGGAGTTTACCCTTCTCCCAACACTCTTGCATAAAATTCGTTAGGTTTACTATTGACTTGTCGTCTAGGTTCCTCAACATCCGATTGCTGATTTTGTCCGGTCCTGCAGCTGTTTTCGTTCTGAGTCGATTCAGCTCGGCCCTGACTTCTCTTACCGTGACCGGGCTGTTCAAGAGGGGGTTCTCTTCGCCTGTGTAGTCCGGCAGTGTTTGTTGCGGACCACATTTAAGATATCTACCCTTAACATCAGTGAACAATTGTCTATTACTACCTTCGTATATATACACTACTTTCTGCATGTTTCTACGCGTCTCTGATTTGCTGCTTTGGGGATCTAGTAGGTGCCTCAATAGTTGCCATGCATTTGATTTACCAATTTTGTGATCACATGTTTTCGTTCATACGTAAGATCATGGTGACGCCGATGCAGACAGCAGGAACGTACCTAGAGTGTCCATATAATTGCTATCGAAATAAAACCAGTTTTATTTTTGCTTCTCTTGTGCGTAAGCGTAGATGGCCCGTCTTTGAAATGGTCGACATCATGTTTTAACTCGCGAGAGAAGCGAGCCCGGAGCAGGAATGCATTGAGCCGTGGAAAAAAGAGTCGCCGAGTTCGCGCGTTGTCCGTTTGTGCTTCGACGCCGCGTTGCTCACAGTGCATGTTCGCGCCGTCTCTACTTTGCATGTGTAGCAATAAGAACATTCGGTGTGGCACTGCAGGCGCTGCACGGACGAGATTGATGTAGCGTCCGCTAACGGGCTCGCGCCCTCTTCCTTTGGGCTTCAACGCCGTGCATGCTCGAGCCGTCCGTAAACTTGCGCGTAACTTGAGTTGCCTAAGTGAGACATCACTGTTACTTTTTGTTGATTTGTCCACTTTGTAGGTATGCCCCCGAAGGAAAAAAATCACCGACGACAACAGTACTCTCGAGCGTGAGCTTGGAGCGCAGCTCTTTAGGGGTTTCATATTCACTACATATTGTGGCAAAGAATTTGATTCTGAGCAACAGGGACCTCTGAGCGGCGCGTGAGCCTCTGCTCGGGTAGCTCGTGTATCACCAGCCACAGACAAAGCACTTACACCGGTTGCGCCGATCATTGATCAGAAAGAAAGGATTAACACGGGAACATGTCGCAAGCACAGAGCGCATTCTCTAGCGCCGTTAGCGCAAGCGATGTAGCGCACGCGCACTAGGTCCGACGCCCACGCCAGCTTTTGTGTCCATGTATGGTATCGGCGGACGCGCTCACCACCTAACTCGTCACCGCCGTAGAACAGGTGCCGTGCGGTACTCCGCTTTCCTCCTCCTGCTTGCACTGCACCCTCGTGCTCCGCTCTCCTCACGTTCTCTTCCCTATCGCCGTCTTCCATGCCCCGCTGAGCTCTGCGTTCGCTCTTTCATCCTTCGCAGTGCTCGGTCGCTCAGTTACGCCGAGGGACAACGACGCCAATGCTTAACGCAGGAACGGATGCCTAAAAGCTTCGCTCTAAAGGGTAGGTCAGAAAAAAAATATTTCACAGACATGAGAGATAGGGAATGAAAAATATTGAAAATTATGCAGGCGTGACAATGTAGTAAGACAGTGCGGCTGTTGAACACTCGGAGGCATCTTCCGTCACATTTGGCTTTATCATGAGCTCTATGTCGTCCTTAAAAATGTCAACTCAGCAAAAAGCACAGAAGTGCGGGTACGAGGGTAAAAAAAAAAAGCACAGAAGACACAGTACGAGGGTAAAAGGAGAGGTTGTCAAAGCATCCAGCCTAGGGCATTCTCATGTATTTGATGTCCCTCGTGTAAGCATTCGCATATATAAGTGACCTGTAGGGCGGCTTGGTAATGTTGTTGGGAATATGAGCGGTCGCTCACATCTGGCACTGTTTCTGGTGTACGCCCACAAAGGCTTAAGTTTAAGTGTTGTCGTTTGAACCCTGCGGAAATTTAGACGGAGAGTGGTGAAAATCCAGGATGCTGAAAACGACACATTTTCAAAAATAAATGCGGAACAGTATATATACAATAATCTTGTCAGGGAATTTTGAAATCTGTTTCCTTGAAACCTTTTCGATGATAAGTTACTCTACGAATGATACGGGAGAAATGTTTCACCGTGGTCCTAGGGGTTTTAAGCCACAGTCCGAGGACTCGCATTTTCTGGACCACCCTTATCTGGCTGTCTCATAGAAAGAGGTTGACCGGCTCGTGAATTTGACGGCCTCGACCTAAGATCTTGATCAATCCTTATTTATCGGGAGCGCAGCTCATTCCGCTGCAGCGAGCGAAGGTTTCAACAGCAGTCGCTACTTCTTGCAGGATTTCTTTTTTTTATCCTAAGGAGCCGCTGATTGCCGATAGGGTAATATCGTCTTCATATAACGTGCACCCCAGCCCGGGTATGACGTTTAGTGTTTTGGCTAAGCTTCTCAAGCCGATATTGAAAAGAAGGGGGGAGAGTATCGCCCCTTGCGGTGTACCTCTACTGGGCATTGGAAAAAGGTCCGAGCGCGTAGTGCCGATGCCTATTGTTGCGATGCGAGAGGTCAGGAAAGAGCGGGCGTAGTCATAGATTCTTTGTCCACAACCGATGTCATTTAGCTCAGATAAGATGAGTTCATGTAAAATAGAGTCGAATGCGCTTTTCAAATCAAGAGCTAGGACGAGATGTTCTGCACAAGCCGTAGTGGTGCAAAGAACTTCTTCGCGAAGTAGCAGGAAAACATATTGTGTTGGGAGGGGGGGGGGGGGTTAGGGGGGGAGAAATGTTGGCGAAAGCCGAATATGTTTGTGGGAAATAGGTTGCGATCTTCAATGTAAGACGTGACACGTGCGTAGATCACCTTCTCAAACAATATGCCAAGACAGGAGGTTAGTGATATCGGTCTGAGATTTTGTAGGTCATGAGGTTTTCCTGCTTTCAGAATAAGCACGATTTTGCCCTCCTTCCACTGTTGTGGAACTACGCCCCTCTCCCACATCTGTTCATTAAAATACCGAGTAAGCTGTTCTAGGTGCTCGTCACTGAGGTTCCGGCTCATAGCATTTGTGAGCTGATCTGGTCCTGGAGCAGTATTTCTCTTCGCAGCTTGCGCTGCCACGATGGGCTATGCCAAAGATATCCGGGCGTCTAGCACCGCGGTTTCTTGCTTTTGGTATGGCAAGGTGCGTGGGTGTTATGGCAAGGTGCGTGGGGGAGTGATTACTGCGCCTACGTACTTCTCTTTAAGCTTAGTGAAGAGGGTTTGATCTGTTCCTGAAAAATTTCCGGCAAGTTTTTGAAGGGCGCGGTTGTTGGCCGTTTTGGTTTTTCTTGGTTCCATTAGGCCGCAAAGTATTGCCCATGTCTTAAATGTGTGTAACGTTTCGCGAAGTGAGTCGCAAGAACTCACCCAAGTGGCTGCCTCTAACTGCTGTACGTAAGCGTTTTCCTGCTCGGATATTTCAGCAATCCTGTAGCGCAGTTTGGGATTCAGAGGAAGCTTTAGCTCGGGCCCAACTCCGACGCGGCCCATTCAAATACATGTAAAAACGTAAAAACGTTTTTCTGAGATAACCCCTGGACCGATTTTAATGAAATTTGTTGCATTTGAGAAAAAAAGTTATATTCTAGTGACTGTTGGAAGTGGAATTTTTATTTAGGGCTTGAATTTTGCTAAAAAGGATTTTCAAAAATTCAGACGTTTGAAAAAAATAGAAGCACGAAGTTTACAAACTAATAGCTTTGCAGCAAGAACACATATCGCGATTCTGTAAACGGCATCCATTAGACCATTCAAAGCGGACAAACTTGTTATGTCAGTTTACATCTTACGTGAATTTGTTACGTTGTTTACGAGGGTTCTGCAAAAGTTGTAATTACACATTTCCCCACTTTTCGAGGTTCATGAGTAACATATCAATTTTGTCCGCTTTAGATGTGCTATTAGGTACAATTCACAGAATTGCCATATCAGTTTTTGTTGCTGAGTTACGGAGTTATAACCTTGATAGTTTCATTTTCTGAAAATTTGCGATTTTTGCCAAATTTTTATTAAACATTTACGACCTAAATCGAAAATGCGAAACCAACAGTCATTAGACTAAGTTTTTCTTTGAAATGCAGCAAACCCCGTCAAATTTGGTGTAGTGGTTGCGTAGAAAAACGAATTCTCCTTTTACATGTATTTAGATAGGAGCACCCGAGCTAAAGCTTCCTCTTAAGTTAGTTAGTTAGTTAGTTAGCCCCCTTCTGGCTTCTCGCATTTGCAGTAGATGGTTGTCAACTACAGGCGTTAGCACTGTGAGCGCTAGACGCTTAGATGTTGCTTTATGAGCGTCTCGTATGTGCGTTGCCCACTCTTCAGCGTTCTCAAGTGATATCTCCGGCATGGGGATTTTGCGATATTTTACCCAGTTCGTCATTACCACCGGCCACAGGGTCGCCGAATTTTCGGGGAGCCGAGCGTCACACTGATGATGAAATTGTCACTGCCTCGATTCTGTCCTAGAATGGTCCAGAATACCTCGTCGACATTATTTGTGAATGTGAGATCTGGGAAGGTGTCTGCACTGACGCTGTTACCTAATCTCGTCGGGTTTCGAGGGAGAATGATGAGTTGGAGATTATATGCTTCGGCAGCTCAATCGAGCTCCCGGCATTTGAGGGTGACTGTTCGGTAACCCTAGCTGGTGTGAGGGGCATCGAAGTCCCCAAGTAGCAGTACTCTATCCTGGTTGCCGGAGTGACGCATAACGTACCGAATGAGGGCCTCAAAATTGGCCCTCCTTTCTTTAGGTGGGCTATACACGTTCGTGATTATTGTTTTTGCCTTGCTACGCTTCTGCGGTAGTATTGTTATGATTTGGTGGTTGATGCTGCTAGTCACCAGATAATCTATACTGGTTGCTATGTCCTTGAGCAGCATCGTCGCGACCGTAGGGTAGTCTGGGTGGGATATCGTGTAGTAGCCAGTCAATCTGATCGGGTTGTTACCGATCACTTGCAGAAAATAACATCAGATTAGACTGGCAACGTGTCAAGGTATTGCTGTAGAGCTGCCGCCAGTTTGTCGAAGGTGTGGCAGTTCCATTGCCAAATTTCGAGATATTCGTGATTTGCTAGCATTCTACTTGCCATGAATAGTGCTTTCGGTGTCCGAGGTTGGTATGGGTCGCAGACGGCCATTAGATTGAGCACTGGGGCTAATGCTGGCTCTATTACGAACCGTGCTCTTTACACTGGCCACGGATTCATCGACATAAGTATGTAAGCTTTGAAATTCTGCGTACATCTGCTGCTGAATATTTTGCATATTTTGCAACAATCCTCCAATCGCTTCTTAATAATCCCTATTGTGGACATGTTTGCTTTTCCACTGCTCTCACTGAACCCAAAGGCTTCAAGGAGGCCAGTGCCGATCTGCGGAGGCAGGTGCCATATGGAGGTATTGCAAGTAACCGGGCGCGCCGCCCAGTGGCCTCCGAGATGCTCACGCCCCGGCGCGCGCAAATGGTGGACACCGTGGCCTGTATATGGATGGTGAAACGCTAGAAAAAGGGTTTCTTTGAGTTTTGTCGAATAACAATACGATGCTTTCATGTTTGTAGGTTGTGTGCAAATCATACTTTACAATTTTTCTATGTATTTTACCTTGAGAAATTCAATTAGTTCAGTAGCTTCCGTCTGCCACCTGGAGGGCCTGGGTATGGCTACTTCAAAACTCTTTTTGCAGACACCGTGTCTCACTCTGGTCGTCGAAGGCGTTCCGCCAACGTCGGATATTTTGCGACATGGGGCCGTTAGCGCTATCGCGTCAAAACGCCTGTGTCCCATGCACGAGGCGCATGATAGTGATTCCCTGGTGGTCACAATTAATCCGGGGTCCTGCACTACAGCATGCCCCATGATCAAATCCCAGTTTTGGCACGTAAACGCCAGGAGTCATCATCTATGCTCTGGTGATATCGTCGCCGGAAAGCTTGTTTTGCAGCACTACGCTTTTCTTCTCACGCTTTCGCCATATCCTCCTCCTCCGCCTTCCATCTCGTGGATCCGCTGCACCCTCCTTCTCCGATGTCCTCCTCGCGCTCTCTTCGCTATAGCAGTCTTTCATCTCCTGCGGCGCTCCGCGTTCACTTTCATAATTTGCTGTTTTCCTCGGATCGGTTACGAGGGACAACGCCGAAGCTCGCCTCTGGAACGTGGACCTAAGAGCTGCGCTACAAAAGTATCACAGTTTTGCCATAAGACTGACACATTTAATGCGACAGTAACATGTTATTGTTCACACGTGTACTTGTTTATCTTTCTCGAGAGACCTTTATTTTTTTCGCCGTCTAACAAAGGGTAAACGTTATCACTCAGCGCAGGACACACCTGCATATTTCGGAAGTTTTTCTAATGGTATCGATGGTTGTTTCTGTTGTCTGTTGTCACTGAACTTTTCGTAATCCGATCGTATGCGTCAAGCGAATTGTGTAGTACTTTAGGAAATACAAAGCCGCACCAGCGATTATTCGGGAACGTTCGATGACTTATGCTTAAAAGCAGACGCGTTTGCACCGCAGATGAGATTTCGACGATAGATGAATGTGTTCGCCGCTATCATTGTGCCATGAGTGTAACTTGCTTTTGTGGGCACAGCCTCGCCCAATAAAAGCTAGATTCGTTGTTTAGTTTCGCCACTTCTTTGTCACTCCAACGTGACATTGAATTATACGTAAGACTCGTACCTTTTTTTTAGCATGAATTCAGGAAAACACAAGGCGCTGACTAAGTAATACTACGCTGTTGTGTTAGGGGTTCTCCGTTTCAATCCTGCCATCGGGCAATCCCATTTTGTTTTACTAATTAAAGCCAGCGTCTTTCTTAGCGCCTTTACCACGACTCCTGGTCATTAAGTACGTTTAAAACCTTCCTCCTGGGCAGATCACGGAGATCGTGCACAGCTGCGTCAATAAAATACCATCACGTTAAAGTTTGAGCTCTGTTATTGTTTCGCATACATAACATTAGAGCGCAGGCGCCCGTTCCTAGGCGCCCGTTCTTGCCGTGAGGATGGGCGTTGTCCCTCGTGACCGACCGAACGAAGACATCGAAGGATGAAAGCAAAGGCGGAGCGCAGCGCAACACAAGAGACAGCGACAGAGAAGAGAGTGCGAGGACGAAAGCGTATTAAGAGGTTGCAGCGGAACTATTTGCGGCGAGGAGTTACGGAGTCGCCATCTATCGGAAGCGCCTCGCTGGCGTAGTATGAGGGATCACGTGGAGCGCTCCTCATAGGCTTTGCTGTCAGCGCTCACTGAAAACACCACGCGGGAGCTCTCCCGGACATTTCTGTAAGTACTTTCGAAACGAGAGAAGTTTTCTACCGCGTAAATAATAATCTTGGGCAAACTGAAAGCACACAATCGTTTACCGACGCAATCTATTTACCGAATACATGCAGTGAACGCCACTGCGTGCTGTCGCCGCAATGGAGTCTCCCGATCCGGCTTTTTCCGAGAAAGGTAGGTAAACGCTGAGAGCAAACTATCCGAAATAGGTTTTTATAGTGTTTGTATAACTAAATGGAGCGTAATAGAATGAAGCCTCTACGCAGCGATCGCCCATATTCACAGCGATCGACTGCGCGTCTGCACGCTTGTCCGCGCACTGTTTCGCTTTCACCGCGTGAGCGTTTTCGCACCATGCCATGAACATTAGGCCACAGAATATGAGCATTTGACATTATACAAGCAACCATCGTTGCGTGGGCGCTATCAGAGCTGTTCAAAAATAATTTCATTGTAGAGCTTTCGACGCCTACGGGCAGGGAACAGTGTAGGGGTTGAAGGACGGGACTTCGGGATGAAAACCCAAACTTGGGAGTATGTATTCTACATTATATACAGGGAGGTGAGAGTCGATTAACAGTCGTACAGTCATTACGGGCCGGCAGCAACTCGGACGCTGCGGCCCGCGGCAAGAAGTTCGAGAGAGGTGAATCAGGGAATCAGGGCATGTCCCAGCATGCTCAGGTCTCTCTGGAAGGCTTCTTATAAACCCTTCGAGCACTGGAAGTCACGTCATGTTCGACCAATAGGAGAGTCCGCTCAGATGAAGCCATTTTCAGCCAATGGTAGGCGCCCGTGTCGCGGTGTCACACCTGGCGGCTCTCTGCGATCTTGCCTCGCAGACTGGCAATGCACTTCTAACGAGGAGAAGGGGGGGGGCGCTCATGCTCCATTGCACAAGGGCCCACCTGCCCCCGGTGACTCGGCTCCGCAGCGGTGGCAAATGCCTTCTTCAAAGGCGAAGGGGGACGATTGAGCTCCATTGTCCCAGGGCCCCTTCTAATCCCGGCGGCACACGACCTGGGGGCCGCAAACTTGTTTGCACGTGTCTCCTCTGCATGGAATGCGCTTTCCTGGTTCTGCATTCCTCAATTAGCTGTGCTGCAATCCGATGTGGTCTGGGGAACTCGAAGTAATCGCAGGAAACAGCTCCATATCTAACAACAGTGATGTGCCGTCGCGACGAATCCATCTTTTTTTTTCTCCTAAATTCTTGGACGTTTCAATATTATTTCTCGAGTTGTGTATACTGTATTTTTATCAGTGTTCTCATCGTGCGATATCCCGCTGCTTCTTTCATTAATTCATAACACAAACATGACCATATGCCATGCTTTTTTTATCTGCTTCTTACCGCTCCCTTTCCTCTCCAGTGAACTTGCCAGTAACTATAGCATCGACAATTTCATAGACCAAACCGTCATGACATTAGTCGGGCTGCGGACTCGGGCGAGCGTCTCAGTGCGCGTTTTTGAACATCGCAGACCCGGCACCGTAGCAAAATCTTCCACACGTCTGGGCTTGCTGCATACCCGACTTGTAGCCGATGACTGCTTGCCGGTTTTGTTTCGCGAACCAAGCTTCACGCAGCTTCTTGTCCTGCGGCTACTTGTGAAAAAGGCTGACATCGGGCTCCGTCGCTTACGTCCGGCACTGCGGCGCTGAACGATAGCCTACCATGTTGCGCGCCTTTAAAGGCAGCCACTACCTATTGTAGTGCTTTCAAGCCTTGTAAAGTAGACACTAGAAGTGGGAAAATCTCGCCACTAAATGAGGACCGCAGCGTACGGGGCAATTCAAACTCTCGTTTTCAGCTCGCTTCAGCGCTCCCGAAGCAGCCGACGCGGCCGCTATGTGCACGTGATCCCTAATATGACGTCATGCCGACGGTGGCGCCAGCTTTTCCAATGGTGGAGCTCGAGGCCAATAGGAGGATAGCGCAGGTGGAGGGTATGGTGAAAGTGTGAGTAGAAATTTCACTGACTATTATGAATGCGAAATTTGAGTGCACGGTACTACACCTTTCTTCTCGTGCTTTCGCCTTACCCTCCTCATCCGCTTTCCACTTCGCCCTCTCTTCGCTGTCATCGCTTTTTTCAATCGTGGCTGTGCTCTGCGTTCGATCTCATCCTTCTCTGTGCACGTTCCCTCGGTTACGCGACAGGAAGCCGATGCTGGAGGTCGCCTCAGGAACCGGCGCGGCGCCTGAAAGCCGCGTTCTAAAACATTTGATTGAAGGTACTAAATGGGCTCGCATTCCCGCACGTAAGCAGTTTTAAGTGGCTCTACCACCGTTTTGTGCTCACAACTGTTGTGCATATCACTTTCAATTAGTTTATTATACATAGAAAAATAGAATACAGTGCATCATATTTATTTATACAGTTGGGACCCCAGCAATCAAAGTGAGCTTTGGAAGGGGTCCCGATGATAGATATTGTTAATAATTTATATGCAACAATATCATATACATGGGTGTATACATAAAACATAAAGGCAAAACGTTATACAATATACAAACGGAAACTAACGTTTTGTTAATTTAGGAAATTTACAGGAAGTACTGGTGCACTGAGTTCTAAGAAATAAACACGAGCCATTCGACTGTGAAGCGAATGACCAGCGAAGCTGTTGAAACCACCAATACAACCTCTGAGGGTGTTATGCAGTGCTTTATTTCTTTAGAGTGGTGGCAGTGGTGATGTTATAGTAACGGCAGGAGTGGGAGTAATCGTAATTTTGACAGCACACCGCGGCCCATAGCCCTGTTGCAACAACATTGAGATCAGTTGTTAGGCTGGTTATATTATATATGAAAGGCTCGTGACGTCACACCCTATGTCGAAAGCTGGGGTCGCCGCGGTAGCTTGTGTTACCGTAATGTTTACCGGGACACGTTTGCGGAGAACGCTACGTGCTTCGCATTGCTATCACGAGCACCTTATGATGAATTATGTGGCTCCAATGCTTTCTTCAGCTTGTTCTTTGCTGAAACATATGCTGTTACGCACGTTGTATGCGTGATTTCCTATGGTTCTGTCCCCTCCTTCCTGAAGAGTAGGAAGGCATTGTGCCCCTTTCGCTGGCAGCTTCCAGTCTGCTCCGCGATTCCAATGTCCTGCCAAGCGTATAGGTGCTTCCGAAACAAAACAAAGAATATAAGCACTGTTCACTGCAGTGCTGAGTGCTTGTACCATATGTCTTATGGGGATACGAGCGATAAGTGTCTACGTGCTCATGGGGATATGAGCCATTGATCGATCATGAGAGCTTGTGTTCAGGGTGAATAAAAATTTACGGAACCATAGCCACATATATTTTCGCTGTAAAATACTGAATGAATGATGGTTAGGTTACGTCTTTAGGAAGGGCTATACAAAGACTGGCTGCAGTATTTGTGAAGGAAAATGTTCCCTAATGTGTTCGTGCACATGAAACTGTTAATAACGGAAAGACATCTCTAATCTCAGAGGACATCGATGGCACTGTCTTTAGAGCCAATCTTGATTTCAACGCCATGATATGCCACTTTGTATACCCTACATAGTTTCTCAAAGTAAAATGTTCCATAATTTGTGTGCGTACATGAATGTTAACGGAAAGTCATCGTTAAGGAACTACACAATGCGCCAGGAACTGTCTTCGGAGACAATTAGTACGGCAGGGCCACGAAATACCACTTTGTACAACTTACATAGTTACTCAACATACCTATGTAAGTTACTTAACAATATTTTTTTATGGTATTGTGCTGAGAAAAAAAGGCTGATATGGCGAAATACAGGTGCGCACGCAGCATCAACCTTTTATCTAACTTATACTTGAAAAAAATTATGTGTGATTTCGCTATCTCAAACACCAGAGACCGGCGGAGGTCGGGGAAGGTAAGGCGTTAAAAAAATCCACGCTGTCTTCATATGTCGGGGGAAGGCTGGGGGGGGTTCCGTGTGGGAGACGGCGCTGTATTCTTCTGCCTCGCAAGGTTCCACCCACCCTCGCCGCGTCGCTATGCTACGCGATGCTATTTTAATACTCTGCTTTCACTCTTTCACTCAGCTTATAATTGTGCGCTCATAATAATTCATAATTTGTGTGTGTACGTGACAGTGCTGGTTTAGAAAACGGTATTTCAAGACGAGTCGATACGAATATGAAGTCACAATCACTGCACAGTTCCACTAGGTGGGTAAATGTACAAAGTAAGAAGCATTGTATACATGGCGCCTTTTGAAAGAAGTGTCTGAGTCCACACTCACTTACATATAACCAGAAAAGCCTACGAAAACGCACAGTTACACGTAAGCCCATTGTCACAGTACACAAAATCATATGTAATATTTACAGTGCACACAATGGTTATGTGCAAATATGACGTGACTGCTAACAGAGGAAAGACATCTTAACGGTCGATGGACATTGGCGGTAGCGTCTTTGGAAACAATCCTTATGGATCTTATGTAAGTGAAAGATATTTTTTAAATTTCATTATTTTGTACACGTAGCACAAGCCTTTCAACTAACTTGCTCTGGAAAAAAAGATGCACCGCGTAGTGGTAATAGAAAACTAAATAATAAATGTTACCAGCCGCTACCGACAACCACCGTGGAAACATTGCGCTTTCATTTTAGCGTTAGGTTCTATAAAAACACTTATAAGCTTCTCTGATGCGTAAGCGTAGTTGGCCCATCTGTGAAATCGTATATACAATGGTTCAAGCCGTTAGGGAAACGAGCTCATAACAGGAAGGCGCCTGGCGGTGCTGAAGAGAATCGCCGCGTTCGCGCCTTTTCCGTTTGGCCTTCGACACCGTGGTGTTCGCTGAGCATGTTCGCGACGTACATACGCTTTTGCGTAACCCGAGTTCAAGAAGTGATACCTAACTATAATCTTTTGTAATCAGTTTTAGGTATTCATCGCAAGAAAAAAATTCACCGACGATTGCGATACTCTCGAGTGTGAGTTTTTAGCGCCGCTGTTTACGTGTTTTCAGTTCGCGATGTATTGTGGCAAAGAAGTTGATTCTGAACGACGAGGATCTCTCAGCGGCGGCGCTAAGCCTCCACTCAGGCACCTCGTTTATCAACAGCCGCAGACGAAGCATTTACACCGATTGCGTTGTTCATTGTTCAGAAAAAAAGGGTGAGAACGGGAACACGTCGCACGCGCGGAGCGCATTCTATAGCAGCGGTGCCACAAGTGACGTAACGCATGCGCACTCAGTCGGACACCTACGCCAGCTCCTGCGTCCATATATGACATCGGTGGACGCTGTCGCCGCACGCTTGGTCCCCGCCGTAGAGCACATCCAGGGCGGCACTCCGCTTTCCTCCTCACCATTTCGTCAGTCTCCTCCTCCGCTTTTCTCTTCATGCTCCCGCTGCGCACTCGTCCTCCGGTCTCCTCCTTGCGCTTTCCCCGCTGTAGGCGTCTTTCGCGCCCCGCTGCGCTGCGCGCTCGTTTCTTTTATCCTTCGCTGTGCTCGTTCGCTCGGTCACGCTGAGGGACACCAATGCCGACGCTCAACGCAGGCGTTGTCGCCATTGAACGTCATATTGAAGCTCACCCCGCCGGTGACGCCAGCGGCCTGAATCCTCTTAGAGAGTGAATGTAATTGCTACCGCAATAAAATATTGCCTGCGTGACGTTGGCAGTAACGGACATACTCCGACGTATGCGTGAAAATCAGACATCGCTCTGGAGCGTACAGTGACTGATGGACAAACAGCCGGCGAAGTTGAACAGACAGACCAGATTTCTGTGAGCAGTGGCTGAGCACGCAGCCATGGTTGTGAAGTGCCTGCGTTATGTAGCAGAGGAGGTACAAATAACACAGGCTGACAAAAGCGGCGACTTCCAACAAAGGATTACTTCTCGGACACACATATAGACACATTTGTGAATGCGTGACCACTGATATCAGTAGACATCTTGGCAACAAAGCAACCATGACGGGAATAGAATCACCCAAATGCAAAAAGGCCAATTACCTACAAGTGAGCCTCAAATAGCGCTCTCCCTAGGGACTACAGTCTTTCTTGAGAGAGGTCAATCGAGATTTTGTTTACTTCACCATATCTGGTTATAGTTACTGCTGCTCAAATTTCCTCTGTATCATTATTATCATGCTTGTCATGCTAGTCTACACTGTTCGTACCTTGAAACTTTGAAACGCGACTGCAGTAATTGAAATGTAGAGGGAGAAAGTCCCCCCTCTGGTTACGCCGCTTGGCACAGCTCAGACAACCTTTATTTTAAAGCTGTTCTTACGAGCATCCGCATGCATCGGGAAGCCGTAAAGAGGCATTCGGCGAAGATAGCTTTTTACCGCGTGTTGGAATATTTAGGTGAACGAGCTCTCTGCCTTTTTTATTCTTGTTTTCCAAATAAACTTTCAGTTGTTAGTCAGTGCTCCTCCTTTTGGTTCCACTTCCTGCATCTTCTTTTGTTCACGCTCTATTTTTCGTCAATATTTTTACTGTGCATGTCACTAAAATCTGCGCGAATTTCGGAGTTGGTGAAATGGAAGCAATTTCGGTACCGACAACACCTTCATCACAAACGCGTTTCGTCTCTGCACGTCGCGGTGTGTTAAGATAATTGAGGGTGAACCCCGCTCATCACATGTAAAAGGGTGCCACTTTTACCTCCGCTATGATCCTGTTCCTTCTTCAATGGCTCGCACTGCAAAGGCAATGGCGGTGTGAGGCGTGCCCGCAACGCTCCGCCTTCTAAATATCGTGGCGCGCAGCTCAAATTTCCATTTGGATGCCACGACTTCCGATTTTGGTGCCTACAATGTGCTAAACGTAAGCCAAAGGCAGTGGTCTTCTACGAGCCGCTGTGTCTTTAGCTAGTGGACTCTTGGCGGCACCCTGAGGCGGCCGCGGTACCTACGCAACGTAGCCGCCCGCAGCTACCAATAGCAGCCGCGTATAGGCATTGGGTGGCCGTCGTGCATCAGTGAAGTATATATGATGATAGTGACGACAGTGACCTGTATATGCTCCCGCAGGGAGCAGAGTTGCACATAAATTTTCTGGTGCCGCTCGCACCACTAATCGCCGAGCGCTTTCACGTGGTACCAAAATGACGTCAAATGTTCAACTGCGCCGCTGCGAAGCCAACTTTCCGGGCACGATGCCGACTCAGTTCCGTCAGTGCCATCGAAAGTGCAATTAGCGAACCGTCGAGCGTGCGTTGCACTGATTGGCTCTGGGTTCAAGGTACGGTATTCGATGACCTGAAGGTAATAACTTTCGTGAAGACGATCAGCAAACCGAGACCAAGGGGAAAGCAGAAGCCAACGTTTCGAGAAGGGGACTTGACTTCTTCAAGGCGACGTATGCTTTCCTCGCCACAGTATATATAGGTGGGGTTCTTCTAAAGGGGAGAGGCTGTAAGGCGGGTGGGTACGTCAACGAGGGGAGGCGTGTTAGCGTGTTTAATTGAGAATAAAGGAATGCTGTGCACAAGGCCAAGCACAGCCCCCCCCCCCCCCCCCCCCCCCGGCCAACAACCACGTGTCAGCGCACGCGAGCTAGCCGGCTTGTCAACGGCGTCTGACACGTCGGCTGAAAAAAAGCAGGCATAAAACCGACACGCCAAGAAACCAAACGAAGTGTTGTTGCCTATGGCTTGAAATTTAGCATAGCGCATAGATTCTAAAGCTCCCTTTGAAACGTTTATGCCTATTGGTTGCAATGTCTTGAGCATATGAATAAGGTATGATTCTCTGTATTTTCTTTCTCGTTGAGAACGGAAATTTGACTGTAAGGTGTAAACTTTGCGTTCATAAAAATTATGACTTGGCTGGTTGAAATGCTCGGCGACGGCTTTGGGAAGCGTTTTAGCTGGGTCCGCACGATGTCTGTTTAATGTGACGTTCAGTGATTGTCCTGTTTCAACGATATGTTGTTTCTTACAGAAGGAACTTTCAAGCATATAAATCACATCAGAACTTCTACAAGTGAAGCTAGATTTGACTAGTAATTTGACTAGTAACTTGAGGATAGTTCCTTTCTGCTAGCGTTGTTTTAAGGTCATTTAGGTGGTAGATATAATCGTGGTCTTCTTTGCAGATTCTCCTTATTCGTTTCGCTTGTCCGATGAAAATTCCTTGCTTGTAATTTCGCGGGTGATAACTGTTGCGGTCTAAATATTGCTGGATATTCGTAGGCTTCCGGTAAAGTATCGTTCTGAGTTTTCCGTTATCTATGTAGACCATATTGTCTAGAAAGTTGATCTGGAACGCCTCGGAAAAGCAACGAACTATATCACGAATGACTAATTGTACGATTAGATTACCTACGCACTGTGCATATTAGTCCCAACAAACGCAAGGGCAAACGCTAAAAGCGCAACTAATATGTTCAGACTACATTCATATGAAGCGTTAAGAGCGCAATGGTCATTAGGCAGGCAAGTGTATTTGTCCAAGCCAAACACTTGTTTGGGCTAGTTGGTTCATGCTTGAAGTAGCACAGGCAAGGCGGAGAAGACCAGGACTCAAGAAGAAGAACACAAACGACAGAACCGCCGCTACTGGCAAGCTGAGGCGGCGATCATGTTGACGCATAAAATGGCAGGATTAGTGCAAAAGCTCTGTTGAAAGAAAGTTCCCAATGTAGAAGAAATATGCTCAAGTAAAACTCTTGCTTGGGCTAGTTGGCTCATGATTGAAGTAGTAAAGGCAAGGCGCAGAAGACCAGGACTCAATAAGAAGAACACAAACGACAGGACCGCCGCTACTGGCAAGCTGAGGCGGCGATCATGTTGACGCATAAAATGGCAGGATTAGTGCGAAAGCTCTGTTGAAAGAAAGCGCCCAATGTAGAAGAAATATGCTCAAGTAAAACTCTTGCTTGGGCTAGTTGATCGAAGGCCCGTTACTTTTACGTTTCATACGCATACGACGTTACGATGTAGCCAAGAAGCAGTGCAGTTTCTGTTTTAAATAGCCCATGACGCGACTTCCGGCACCCTCAGTTAGAACAAGAGATATTACAGCGTATTCGTATGCGCGTTGTTCGAGCTCCAACGGCACCCGCATTTCTTTGGTCCCTTCGCACAGTCTTTTTCGGTGGGTTCGCCATGTTAGAATCCACTGACACGCTACTGGCCGGCTCACGTTTTTATTGGCCGTTCTTAAGAAGAGTAGCGAATACAAACAATCTGCACGACCAGTATTGCTAACGATCTTACCGCTAGTAACGCGCTATGGGGGCTTTACCACAGGTGCGCGCTTAGTTAACGTTACGACCGCAGTTTGAACACAACTTAGCCCTATCCTTGTTTTGAAATGAAGCTTGTATTGGCTCACAAGTTTCAGTGGTGTTGTGGTGAAGCAAAAAAACAACCAAGTTGCTCCCAGAGCAGAGCAGCTCCTGGAAAGGGCGGTTTGATTAGTTGCCAGCTGCGCTGGCGCCGGAGCGGCAGTAATTAGCAGAGATTTCAGCTGCTTAGGCGCACAGTCACTACATGCGCGCAACCAATCAGAACCGTTTCGCTTCAGCCGGGAAAGGAAAGGGCGTGGAAGGGTTTCGCACCCTGCGCCGGCTTCGTTTCCATTCAGTTCTTCTCGGAAAACGGATGGCATGGCCACGCGTTGTGCGTTCCCCCGAGGAACGGGTAGCGTTCGACGAGCGTCTCCGCAATCGGTGGAGTCCCTATTAAGGGACCAATGGGGTCCCTGAATAGGGATTCCACCCATTGCCAAGCCATTTAGAGGCCCTACCTCTCTTTTTGTTTTCAATAAAACCGTTCAAGGAAGCAAGCAAGAATTTGCCCGCAATACGGCTCGGCGCCGATCGCCATTCCAGCCGTTAGAGCCGCACAAGCCCAGGAAATCCGACAACAACGAGAAGATTCCGAATTGAGGGAGCGGGATGCTGAAGCGATCCGGCGCCATTACCGGTGGGTTACTTAACCCAAAGCTTCAAGACGAGCTTCGATCATCCCCGATTTCCGGTAGGGGAAAGGTTCGTCATATTTTTTTTTTATATGAGCTCTGCGCTCTGCGGCTTTGCATTGAAGTGATCTTTATAACAAAGGATTTCACTTGCCCAAGCACTTCGTTATCAAGGCGGTTGATTGTATTACACCTCTTTGGCACAAGTGGGACGTGTGGGCGTGTGGGTATTACACTTCGTTGGCACGAGAGCACATGTGTGGGCTCCCGCTTCCGTTCGGCCACTAGAATTACTGACTTTTTTCTTTGAGTCTCGAGTGTGAGTGTGTCAGTTTGTCCCGTTCTCGCCATGTGGAAGCTAACGTTTTGCGACGCTGTGTTAAGCTGCACCCCCGCCTTGGTGGTCGGCCCTCATTACCCAGTCCTCTCCTAGAAGCAGAACACTACGAACACGCTGCAAGACATTGTACGGCCTTCGGTTGCGACCCGGCTTATACCGCTTGTTTCTGGAGTAAAAAATTCGCCGTCGATCACGCTACTCCCTAATGCGAAGTTAATATGCGTTTTCATTTCACGATATATTGGCTGGCATGAAAAATCCGCTAATACAGCGCTTCTGTTTCCATATATGGTATAGGTGGGTGCGGTCTCCGCACGCCATCGGTGAAACTGTGTTGCCGCCTCCTCGCGGTCGTCGTCGCATAGCCCGTCCTGCGCGGTTATACACTTTTCCCCTCACGCTTTCTTCATAATCTCCTCCTATACTCTTCGGCTCATGCTTTCGCTACACCTTCCTCGTCTGCTGTCCTCCTCGCGCTCTCTTCACTATCGCCGTCTTTCATGGCCATCCCTGCACTCTGCCTTAGCTCTTGCATCTTTCACTGCGCTAGTTCACTCGGTTACGCGGTCGCTCCGCGGAGGAACTGGCTTCTGAGACATACGTCTTTTGAAAAGAAGACGTATGTCTCCCTTATTGTTTTGTTTTTTGAGCGGCTTCGCCAATCACAGATGTGTCAGTAAGTTCCTGTTCTATGTGCGTTGTAATTATATTCATGATTGCAATGCTTCGTCAGTCCTAATGTCTTAGAATGTAGGCCAATAGCCGTCGGTGGCGGTAAGGGTGCACACGCCGATGCGTTTGCGTTCGCTGTGGACGGATAGCGGTGTACCATGTGCCGGACGCCACCATATGTGGGAAGCGCGAGGAAGCAAAGCATACCCTTAACGGGAGGCTAATGCCTCTCGTTTAGACGACAAAATAGCGACTGCCAATGTGACTGTTCGCTTTCGTAGCCTAAGCTCCGGAGCTGTTGCAGCTGCGTAGGCGAACACAAGTAATTCCCATGGGACACAAATCTCTTGTTTACGAACAGCTCCTTTAACATTGGTAGAAGCTCTAGACAACATCACAGGAGTGTCAGAAATGTACAATGCTCAATGATTGAATCGCAAATTAGGACAATGTTATTTCAACAAGCGCTTTAAGAAAATAAAGAACCTGTGTCGGCAGATTGGTCCAGCTTCCGATCAACGCCAGTGCTGGGGCTTCTTTTTGGAGGATGCTTACCGACTTGGATACTAGCCGGGCCCGCCACGCTTGCTGTTGCTGGTCATGCGGTTTCCAACTGAACAGCATGGCCTCTCACATTTCGAGGGTAGGATTTTTGATGCGGCGATGGTGGGCGTATATCAGCATGTTCTTCTGGAGTGATAAAGGTTGCGTACTCCCCGCAATGTGGACTTTCGTAAGAGCAGAATATAGACTAAATTGCATGGCACTGACTTAAGTGCGCGCGGTAAGGTCTGTAGCTGACGCCACTCAACACCTGCTTCTCACGAGAAGACTTTGTTAGCAGGGAGTAAAGACGGCGCTATAGTCAATAGTGATGGGGGAGGGTGCGATAAGTACAATGTATGGACTCAACTTCGCCGTCATGATCTACTTGGTGCAGCTTCGCAATAACATAGACTCGGGCGACCGCGTCGGGTCGCTGCATGTTGTCGTGGGAATCGTGCCTTTGGGTTGATACGATGCTGATGCTGGGTGGCATTGTGGTAGCACGGCAAATGAAGCGATTGGCCGCTGTGGAGAGTCGGCCTCATATGAAGCTGCGATAATAGGTCTGGGAATCAGAGATCACGTTGACATGTTCTAGAATACGTGTTCTGTTTGGTTTGCGAGGGATGGCAAGGGGAATGGACGGAACATCTGCTAGAGTGGCCTACGGGGCCTACGCTAGATCTTGCAAGGTGTGGTCGATCACTCAAGCCTAGTAGTCTTGCCGACCGAGGTGCGCAGACGTGTCTACATAGATGATGCTGCATGAATTTATCGCCATGTTCCTCTTATAGCGCACTCGGCCGAGTGCGGTGATATTCGGCGTGGAAATCTGGTTGTTTATTTTGTGGCAAGCAGACGACCATTTTTCACTGCCAGATTTTCGGAGGTACTGCTTCGGTGTTGAAGTCGAAATCTACAGCAGGGTGCCCTAGGTGGTGGATGATGGTGCAGCCTGCTGTGGTGATTACTAGGCGTTCCCGTTAGTTGATTATGTGTGCCTCGATGGTTCCATTGGCAGCATTGCAGACGCCTAGATATCTTAAGCAGAGAGCATAGAGCATGTTTGTAAGCCTTCCTATGTACCTTGTCTGCTCTGCTCAGCCTATTTGATGTGAGTGACAGGCAAGTAGCTGAATAGGCTTCTTCACTGACGAGCAGAGTTAGTATGCGAAGACTTGTAAGTTGGTCCTCCTGCAGGCCCTGATGCCGAGCCATCCTTGTTAGTTTGGGATACTACGTTCTATAGTAAGAAATCAAGCTCTGCGGTCTAAGGAAAGATTTTTCCTGGAAAGCGAATCGAATCGCGCACCTATGCCTTCCGAGCTCGTTCTCAGTTCAGAGCTAACCAGGAGGCTAGCACGTCGAAGAGAGAGACAAATAATCGTCATCTAGAAGCAGCAGGGACAGAGAACGTAGAAATGTAGTTCTGCGGAAGTGTGCAAGGTTACGGAGAGCTTCTAGGCGTTTCCATTATAGGTACGTGGCGTTGTCGATGGGAGGACAATTATCCGTTTTCATAAGCTTTCTTCCATATTAGAGGCATGTGCACTGCTCTACCCTGCACATTAGGGACTCCGTGGCCTGTTGTCGAACTTTGTGATACGAGTATCCGATTTGGTTTACCTCGTGCCTGGAGGAATTGCAAGCGACAATTTGAACCTGTTTCGGTAGATTAGGAATCCCACAGTCCAACAGGATATTGCCAATGGGAAATCGTTTGACGAAGAAATGGTCTAAGGAGTAGCCAAATCTACAGCTGTTCCAGGGGCTCCCAAACGCTACCGCTGCATTGCCTATAGCAAGTTTGTCTGCCTGCTTCAGCTTTATATTTGTTATCTTTTATTATCAAAAGCGGCTGTGGTTTAGACGTATAAAGCACATAGAAATACTATAAAACAAATTTCATTAAAATCAAGCTGATACATTATTTAAAAAGAAATTAGTACAGTTAAGTCCCGCTGACACATGAGAGAACATTGAAAACATGTTCCTTGAAACATGAAAACATTGTTCTACTGTCTCGGGACGGCACCATGTTGTGGAACACTTTGCCAGGTTTTTAGCATGAAACGGCCCGAAACAAGTTTCTAAAGTTGGCACTTCACGAGTTGGGCTGAGGAACTTTTTGCGCGCCTCATTCCCAGCAGTAGAACACCAGCTGCTTCTACGCCTCTTGAGAACCTTCACAGCATTTTGGTCTGTTCCTAGGAATCTCACCTGATCGCATACACCAAAAAAATGTTCGCCGTTTTTTTTTTCCTTCTTATTGCTGTCGATAGGGTCGAGTGCTGCTGCTGTCCCTGAAATAATGCCAATTTCACTGCAATATCTCAAGGCACCATTCACCACAAATAAGCTTAGCGAGAAATGACGCAGTATTGCGGGGTGTGCTTTGATGCCTATATCGCTCAAGTTACTGTACAAATTTGTAAAAAAACACACGATGGTTGGGAGCACAAATTGACTTTGTAAAAAACCACAACACGAGTAACTTGACCGCATTATGAAGGCCAGGTTTTTGAAACCAAGCAGGGAGAAAATGCAAAAACTTTCCTAAAGAACCGAACAAATATATGGCACTACCGCCACCTGTTGAAAGCGTGTTAAAACGCTTTTGTTTTTTTGCTGAGATAATCGTAGGTTATATTTGCAGCACCGTCTTATTGCGCTGGTGGCGATGGGCGCTGGCGGAGAACAAGTTTTCTGCAGAAATAGGAGCCTATCTTCCCCGCGGTCTCACAAAGGGATAGAATAGAAAGCTCGGACTCCAGAACTGAAAGTGAGTTGATGAAGGGGTCTTTCTGATAATGTTATCAATATAGAAAAGGAAAGAAACTTGTTGTTAATTTAATATTTGTACAGGAAATACTGGCGCAGTGTGCAGAATAAGTACTGATAAGGTAGGAATGCAGTTATGTCTTTCGGCAAGCTATCATGAAGAAAGAAGAAAAAGTTAAGAGCGGACACTCCCATACACCGCCAGCGGCCCAATTGAACCTAGCGCGCCTGGCGGTTGATGAGAGCAACTGGCCTGCACTACCTGTTTCGGTTTCGCTGGCGCGAAATTTGGATTACCCTTCGTAACCGACGTTGGGCTGTCGCGGAAGCTTGTCATTCAGGCCACTTTTCGTCTCCCAAATGGCATCGCTTTTATTTGTCGCTTTGATTTAGCGATTCACTCTTTTGTCGAGTTCAATATTTGGTGTGAATTGAGGTAGTGACGCAATTCTTATTTTGAGTAAGTTGCAACCGATGGAGATAGAGGTAATCATAAGTCACTACGGCTTTATCCATCGCGCTTGTCTTCTGTGTTTTGGTACAAGCGCTCATATGTATCAAAGGGACAGAGTTTCCGCAATGTTTATATTTCAAGTCAAGATAGGCTTCTTCTGGGTTCTGCCGTTGTCAAAGCACCACGATACACAGCAGTAGCTGCCGTAGCTTGGACCGCCGGACGGCATGGGATCAGCACGGTCTGAAAATATCAATGAGTGAACGCTTCATTAATTACCAAAAACATATGTACACATCATAACTGTACCAGGAAACCGCTTTGAATGAATAGCGAACCGATTCACAGTATAAAACCACCGACACTTCCTGACCTCTGACCCACATAACCCGGACTTACAAGGATAAATGTTAATTCCCCGTACAGGGGTGTTCAAAAGTTCCCAGGCCGCCATCCTATTTAATCCCATGAAGGGCATCGCGGCCTGTGAAGTTTTGGACACCCCTGTACATACTCTGTGTAAGGAGTACATTGGTAGGCAAAATAGCAGTTCACATAAGCGTGATGAAGATACATTCGAAACGCCCAAATACGAGGCCTTTCTTCAAATGCGCGCCACGCCACGCCTATGCGGCAATACGTTGTGCAATGTCTTCGCCACGAAAAAATGATAATGAACCGAAAATTACTAGAATGCGCAGCACTTCCGAACACGGCCGCCGCAATAAGTACATGCAGTAGTCATTGGTGACTTTTCCCCACCGTTACTTTTCTGAATAAACAATCCGCACGGACGCATACACCAGCGTCCGTCCGTCCGCCGTAGATACACACCTCGCTAAAGTGCCAAACGCAATCAGCTATGCTCGCTGTTTATGTCACATGCCATTGTTTGCAAGCAATATCGTTAAAATATTCAGGAGCCCTTACTCTATAAGGGAAACGGGCAAGCAAAACTTGGCTACAGCGTGCCTACCGTCCTGCTTTCTTTATTTAGGTAGCGCCCGTCCCCGGAACGCCGTTCTCGGTCTGAATCAGCGTGGCGTCTGTTCTTTCCAGCGTTCATCAGCCTCTAGAACGGGCCAACGAAAAGACCGTCAACTGTGACGCGATCATTTAAACGCGGTTTAGGAATTCAATTTTCTCGAAACTGGAATTTTCCTGAAATGTGCAATTCATGATATTGACCTTAAGCGTTGTCCAGCGGATCAATTTTATTCCGCCAACACGAGCTATTTCAATGGAACGCCGATACCGCGGTTATCGCAAACAGCGCTGAGCAGGAACGGTTTACCCTCACAAACCGACACGCAGCGTCTCGATGGCGTCTGATAAGCTGCGAGTCGCAGTGCAGTGCACAGCCGTGAAGCGGTGCAAGTTAATGGCAGCTTCGCGTCGTTTGATTATTTTCACGGAACGCAACCAACAAAGATTATGCCGTTCTCGGCGGGGATAGCAAGGAAGTACAGCTAGTGCAGCCCTCTTGCTACGCGTTTCTTCAGGGGGCATGCTTTTCGCATTGTTCGCGTCTAGCCGCCTCATATAGAGCCGCAAACTGCTTTTTTTAGCGAGCCTCGTCGCGCTCACAAGTCAATTACTCCAAGCTTCGCTTAAAAACGTGACTCACCTTTCTCACACACAAAAACACCACCGCAGCCGATGTTCACGAGACGTTCCCGCTGGCACGCCGCTGGTGTATTGGATTTGTTCTCGATGGACGAATGGTGATTGGTGTTGATGGCAGTACGAATTAAGAACAAAAAGCACGGAAGGTGTCTTCCATAAATTCAGTTTTTATGTATCAGAAACACGCCAAGTTTGGATGTAAAATTATTTTGTAATGCGATTGAGCAGAATTCATTAGAACATTTTCTTTTTTTCCGCCTGCGTCCCCTCGCGTTTGATGAGAGCATTAGTTCGTTACGTAGCCGTGACGTAATTCCTGAGGCCAGATTTCTCTAAAGATTCAACATTCGAAAGATATCTGCAAGTTGACGGGGCCACTGGCGGAGTGTCGTTGGAGCCAACATGTATGGTAGGGCCACGAGATACCACTTTGTATAACGTACTTTGCTTCTCAAGGTACCTACGTAAGTTGCTTTACATTATTTTTAAACTGAATGCGTTGAATAAAAAAAAGCACGTTTGGCAAAATACACCTGTAGAAGTAGCATTACGTTTTTATCTAAATTACGCTTCAGCAAGATATGTTCCGTCTAGGGGTAATACAAAATAAAATAAAGGTCACCAGCCGCTACCGACACCATGGTCGAAATATGACCATATTCGCAGTGCCGCCCGAAAGGCGAAGCACCGATTGCGATAGCAAATTAGTTGATAGTTGTAAGAAGTAAGGATAGTAGTTTTGTCGCCCGCATAAACTTGTAATGGTTCATTTACTAACTAAATGATTATGATAGAATATGTATTCTGGACTCAGTGAGGACGTAGAAAGAAACATACGCACAAAGACAGCGCTGTCTCTGGGTGTCTACCTCTTTCTACGTCCTTGTTCAGTCGTGCTTACACATTCTATCCCGTATTCAAACCAACTAACCCGCCAGCGGGCTTTAACTAAATTAACTACCCCGGTGTCCCGCGCGCGCAGGTAGACTTGAACACATCTCCCTCGATGCGGGTGCCAACTCGCCGTCAAACTTCTTGAGTGAGGAATCGCGGCAGCAGCAAGCGAATTGACCTTCATGCATGTCACGCTGCAATGCGAACGAAACGTCGAAAGCAAAGCGCATACGAAGCTATTGGTACTACACGCGCTGGGCAATCTTCGCAGATCGTTTTGAAGATGACGATCGCGCGGGCGCACACTTTGGCAACGTCGCAGATCTCTTTCAAGACACGCCAGCGCCGGCAACGCGAGGAGGAGCTCATCAAAGAGGATGACGATGCTGATGATGATAGTGATCTAATGAAAGGAAAGACGCTTGATTCTGCGTCCTAACAGCCACCAGAGAAGAACGGCCCTCCTCCCTCGTTTGAACCCCCTGCCTCAAGCGTGACAGGAGTGGGCACTCCTCCAGGCCGTTTTCCTCGCTCGTGCACGTGAGATTAAACGGCGTTCGCTGGTTCACCCTAACACATTTTCATTCATTCGTAAGATCCCGGCGACGCCGACGCCGACAGCAGAAACGTACCTAGAGTGTCCATATAATTGGTATCACAATAAAAGCAGTCTTTTTTTTGTTTCTCTTATGCGTAAGCGTAGATGACCGCTCTTTGAAATCGTCGAAATTATGATTGAAGCCGCGAGAGAAGCGAGTCTGGAGGAGGAAAGCACTGAGCCGTGGAGAAAAGAGTCGCCGAGTTCGCGCGTTATCCGGTTGCGCTTCAATGCGGCGTTGCTCACAGTGCATATTCGCGGCGTCTTTTCTTTGCATGTGTAGCAATAAGAACATTCGGTGCTGCACAGCAGGCGTTGCACGGTCTAGATTGATGTAGCGTCCGCTAACGGGCTCGTGCCCTTTTCCTTTGGGCTTCGTCGCCGTGGTGCCCCCTGTGCATGCTCGCGGTGCCCGTACACTTGCGCGTAACTCGATTTGCCGAAGTGAAACGTCATTCGTCACTTTTTGTTGATTTGTCCACTTTGTAGGTATGTACCCGAAAGAAAAGATTCACCTACGAAAACGGTACTCTCGAGCGTGAGCTTAGAGCGCAGCTGTTTAGGGGGTTTCAATTCACTACAGATTGTGGCAAAGAATTTGACTCTGAACGACAGGGGCTTCTGAGCGGCGCGTGAGCCTCTGCTCGGGCAGCTCGTGTATCACCAGCCGCAGATGAAGCATTTACACCGATTGCGTCGATCATTGTTCAGAAAGAAAGGATTAACACGGGAACATGTCGCAAGCACAGAGCGCATTCTCTAGCGCCATTACCGCAAGCAATATAGTGCACGCGGACTAGGTCCGACGCCCACGCCAGCTTTTGTGTCCATATATGGTATCGGCGCACGCGCTCACACCCGGCCTCGTCACCACCAATGAACACGTGCCCCGCTTCCTCCACAAGTACAAGCAGAAGAACAAGTACCCCGCTTTCCTCCTCATGCTTGCACTGCACCCTCGTCCTCAGCTCTCTTCACGCTCTCTTTCCTATCGCCGTCTTCCATGTGCCGTGAGCTCTGCGTTCGCTCTTTCATCCTTCGCACTACTCGGTTGCTCAGTTACGCCGAGGGACAACGACGCCGATGCTCAACGCTGGAACATATGCATAAGAGCTTCGCTCTAAAGGTTAGGTCAGAAAAATAAATGATTAATAGAGATGAGAGATAGGCAATGAAAAATATTGAAAATTTTACAGGCATGACAATCTAGTCAGACAGTGAGGCTGTTGAACACTCGGAGGCATCTTCCATCACATTTGGCTTTATCATGAGCTCTATGTTGTCCTTAACAGTGTCAATCCAGCAAAAAGCACAGAAGTGCGGGTAGTGCGTGGTTAACGAAAAGCCATAAGAAAACACTCACAATGCATGTGTTTTCACGCCTTTACGTTAAGTACATGGTTTTTCTATGGTCTTTTGGCAGCGGCGGCAGCATCTGGAAACACGTCTGATTCTGTGTACACTGCTGTTGCAGGCTGTTGGAGTAGCCGCATTGGAGCCGCATCGGAGCCGTGCTGACTTCCAGCGTACCTGAGCATCTTCGGATCTGCTGCCTTCTTGCGGGCACTCTTATCGTCAGCGTTTTTCGGCGACGAATTCTGCTCGACCGTGCTCCGCTCCTGTCTTCGCGATTCTGACGGACTCTATTTGCGCAAGCGCAGTTCGACACATCGCATCCTGATATAAGTGGGCGTCTCCCAGTCGGCGGTCTTTTGGCAGCGGCGGCAGCATCTGGAAACACGTCTGATTCTGTGTACACTGCTGTTGCAGGCTGTTGGAGTAGCCGCATTGGAGCCGCATCGGAGCCGTGCTGACTTCCAGCGTACCTGAGCATCTTCGGATCTACTGCCTTCTTGCGGGCACTCTTATCGTCAGCGTTTTTCGGCGACGAATTCTGCTCGACCGTGCTCCGCTCCTGTCTTCGCGATTCTGACGGACTCTATTTGCGCAAGCGCAGTTCGACACATCGCATCCTGATATAAGTGGGCGTCTCCCAGTCGGCGGTCTTTTGGCAGCGGCGGCAGCATCTGGAAACACGTCTGATTCTGTGTACACTGCTGTTGCAGGTTAGTTATCCTTGACATTATTCTGTACTGCTGCTGTTTTCTCGTATTTAAGCTGTCGCTGCTGCCACTGCTGCCATTGCTGCTATAGAATGATACAACATGCTTAACCAGTAGTTGCTTTGCAGAACGTTCTAGCTCCTTGTTCTTTTTTCTTATCTGTTTGTGCTTTTATTGCACTATGCCCGACACCTGCTTATCGTGCCACTTACCTGTAGAGGATGAAGGGTCTGTGAAATGTTGCGAGTGTTTACACATGTACCACTTCGGGAAGTGTGCTGGCCTGCTAGAAAAATCATACAAATCCAAATCGGAAACGGCAAAGAAGGCCTGGAAGTGCATGACATGTAAGAGCATGGGCCCTCGGGGTAGTCGCAGTGACGATGAAGTTGACGTACATTTAGTGCTCGCATCGATAAACGAGAAACTTGAGGGCTTGCCGTCTTTAATAGGAAAAGTAAATAGCATGGAACAGTCGGTTCAGTTTCTATCCCAGAAATTCGATGAATTTCAGGGAAAGATAACTAAGCAAGACACTGAGATCAAGGAGCTAAGAAAAAGGGTGACAGAACTGGAAGAAAGAGAAAAGGCACATGCATCTGCAGAATGCGGCCTTATACGACAGGTGAATGATCTTGAGTTCCGAAGTAGGCGACTGAACTTGGAAGTTCACGGAATCCCTGTTGTGCAGGGTGAAAACTTGATGAACTCTCTAAATGAAGTCGCTGATAAGCTTAGAGTACCTCAGCTTACAAAGGCTGATATCGCATCCGTGCATCGGCTGCTCGCTAAGCAAGACAAGGTGCCAGGAATTATCCGCTTCACAAAGCAAGAGACCAGAGATGCGTGGCTAAAAAAGAAGTACACCCTCACTGGCGACAACCCTCGAATTTTCTTTCAAGAAAATCTGACTCGACACAGCAGGGAGCTTCTACGGGCTACGAAAGAAGCGGCAAGGCAAAAGGGTTATAAGTTTGTTTGGCACGTCAATGGCAAGGTCCTTGTACGGAAGACCGAGGGAGCTAATGCAGTTCACATTAAGGATAAGGATGAACTTGCGGAGCTCTAAACAGCGGAGTTGGTTGCAATATCTGAGGGAAGTATGATGAAGTGGAGTTTTACTTACCAAATGATGTAAATGAAATTGTAGCAACGTTTACTACAACCTCCATAAAATGTATCCACCTAAATACGCGATCTGTGAGAAACAAAATATCGGGCTTGGAGGAGCTAATTACCGCATTTTCCTTTCAATTTTCCGTTATCATGCTAACCGAAACATGGAGCACTTCTGAAAGTGATATATTTAGGTTGCCTAATTATAATACTTACTATTTAAACAGGTCACACTCTCGAGGGGGTGGAGTAGCGTTGCTGATTGCAGATGACGTTGAATGTCAAATCCTTGATTCTTATAATGTGATTTCACCTGACTATGAAATATTAGAGAGTTTTAGTATAGCGTAAAGCAGCAAACGCAAAGAGTTAGCGTTAGCGTTGCGTGCACGACACTGCGCATGCGCTATACGTAAACGCTGCTGGAGCTCTTACGTACGTACGCTATTTTCAGGATTTAGCGTTGAACGCTAACGCACGCAAGGGGAGCCTTACGTACGGCAAGATGGCGGCGCCGGTCGAAGTGAGAGCAGCCCGCTTCGGATCTATCGAGCCGTCTGCCTGAACTGCTAGGCTCTATCCTTCCCCACTAATGCTCGTGTTCGCCTTAGATTTGTGTGATGATGCTTCGGCAGCGGTGCACAGGTGACAAATGGGCGTTGTTTACGATATACGTTCTCGATTAGCGGCGCAGTAGGCTTAACGAGAGGGTTTGCTCATAGAGTTAGTAGAACAACTCTATGGGTTTGCTAAAAGTGTTTGCTGTATCCGCCTCGAGATGGCGCCCAAGTGTATTTCGCTCGTTCGCTTGGTGTGAAGCCGCATGTGGAACCGATGCATGTCATGTTTTCCGCGGCAAAACACAGTAGTGTGGTCGGTGCTGTGGTCACGATGCGTGTGCGTTTTACCAACGACGACGATATGAACCTCGTGAAGGAGGTTTTCGCCTTGAACCCATTCGGATGGACGTCAAGGTGGGCGTCCGTTGCAAAAAATTGCAAAGAAGTGGGAAATCCGCTTTCTGGAAGAGAAATTGCCGGCGAAACGTCCCCTCCGATGTAGCTTCGACGTTTAGTGGATCTTTAGGACACGTAGAACCTGCGCGGTCGCTCTCATTCCCGAAGCATAAGGGTGTCTATGTCATCCCAACTTAAAAAGGACACGTAATATGGGTCCCACAGAACACTCAATCGCAGCATGCCAAGATTAATCGGTATGTTTCGCGACTCTCGACAAAACAACGCTCAAACCAAACACCTACATGCGTAATTAACGCAGCGATTGTGGCTTTCGATAAGCTTGACTTAGGGACACACTTGCGGATTCGACATTGGATAAGCTCGACAGTTCGTGTGGATTTGGCTTTCCAGTACTTTGTGTCTTTACATCTAGATGGCGCTGTATTTGTTTGCGTTAACGTTAACGCTTTTCTCCGTTCCGCTATTCTAAAACACTACCTTGTGCCGCGCAGTGCAGTCCTTCTATGCGTTAGCGTTGCGTGGCACGCTAACGCTAACGCAAGGGTTTTACGCTATACTAAAACTCTCTATTGTCACTATGCACTGGTACGCATGTATTTTCTGTGTGCTATCGACCACCGACTGGTGATATACCGGCGTTTATAAAGTTATACGATCAATTTCTTGCATATGTGGTTCAAAATCATAATTCCAAAACTTTAATAGCTGGCGGAGATTTCAACATTGACATGGGTTCGAATAGTCAGTCATCGAATTCTTTCAATATGGTTATATTATCAAACGGTTTTGTCAACTTAATCAACACGCCTACTAGGGTCACGCCTCAAGGCCAGTCAACTCTGGATTTATTTATCACTAATTCCTTACAGTCAAACATAAAATCCGGAGTCTTATCTTGTTCTATCAGTGACCATTTGCCGGTGTTTGTGTGTTCTGAAATAAGCGAATTAAGAGGAAAAAAGTTCCCACCATTGTCATACCAATTAATTACAGACACAACTCTGAAATCTTTTTGTGATACCCTTTTGACAATAGATTGGGATGTGATAACTAACCTAACAGATGCCAATGAGGCTTACAATATGTTCATTGATATATTGTCCCGCCTATACCACCACAGCTTTCCTTCCAGGACACGTAGAAAAAGTAGAAAAACCCGGAAACCATGGATTACACCTGATTTACGCAATGAAATGAAAATGAGGGACAAGCTATACCAACATTTCCTCCACACGCGATCAACGGATGACCTTGCCATATTTAAAAAGTATCGAAACAAGTTAACTAAGAAGTTACGGCATGCACGCACAGCATACGACTCATCTTTTCTGGACATCGAAAGCCATAAACACAGTCTACTGTGGGCGAGGTTGAACCGACTTTTGAATCGTAATGATTGCCACAAACCTTTATTGCAGTTACAAATTAATGGCCAAGAATTATCAGGTAATGAACTAGCTGATGCATTTAATATTTTTTTCACAGATATGGCTAGTACTCACGCTACAAACTGTCATGCTAGTAAATATATTTGCACTAACAACGAGAGCACAATTTACCTTCAGCCCGTCACACCGAATGAAATTGTGTCAGTTATAAAAACCTTAAACAATAGCAGTAGTTGTGACATTGACGGTTTTAAAGTGTGCCCAATTAAACATGTAGCTGAAATCATTGCCCCAATACTCACCCATATTTTTAACTTGTGTTTGGAATCGGCAATTTTTCCGGTGAAGATGCAGTCTGCGAAAGTAACTGTTCTATATAAAAAAGGAGATCGTAATGATTTGGGAAACTACAGGCCGGTATCTATTTTGCCAATCTTTTCAAAGGTGCTTGAAAAAATTTTGCATTCGAGGATGACAAATTTTATTGAGAAATATAACCTGTTAACACCACACCAGTTCGGTTTTCGTAAGAAAAAGTCAGTCGAGTTAGCATTAGTAGAGCAAAAAGAATATATATTAACAGAGTTTGAAAACAAAGCTATAGTTGTTGGTATTTTCGTAGACTTTTCTAAGGCCTTTGACTTAGTTGATCATAACATTTTATTGGAGAAATTAAACTATTATGGAATACGAGGACAGGCACTATCTCTTGTCAAATCCTACTTATCTGAGAGAACACAAATTGTGAAAATCGACACCTTTACTTCTAAGGCTAGAGCTGTCCATTGTGGAGTGCCACAGGGAAGTATTTTAGGGCCTTTGCTTTTTAATATATATCTGAATGATATCGTCAATACTAACTCTCAGGCAAGGTTTATTATCTACGCGGACGACACGAGTATTTTCTTCAATGGTAATAATATTCAAGTTCTTATAGAACAATGCAACAATGCAATGAAATCCTTAGAGGAATGGTCGAGAGTGAATTTATTGAAGATAAATGGAAACAAAACAAAAGCAGTTATATTCAGACCGAAAAACAAGCAAATACCTCCCCATCAAGACATTGTATTAAACTCAAAGACTATTGAAATTGTCGAGACCTTCAAATGTTGGGTGTCTTCTTTTCAGCGAACATGTCTTGGGACGATCACGTGAAACACGTTCTAAGCAAAATAAGTACAATAACTGGTGTAGTAGGCCGTATGAGATACATTCTTTCCACGCGTATTAAACTCTTGCTGTACAATTCACTTTTTCAATCACATTTAAACTATTGCCAATTAGTATGGGGTAATACAACATCCACCAATCTAGAACATATTCACCTGTTACAAAAGAAGTATCTCCGCAACGCATATAACGCTTCCTACACAGCATCGACAATAACCTTCTTTAATAATTCTGGTGTGATCCCAGCTCACAATCTCTACAGATATCGTCTGAGTCATGTATATAAACTGGAAATCCATCGAAATATCAGCAACCTGCGTACTCTAGCCCAACTTCGGAGAAAATCTACAAATTATGTTACAAGACATTTTGAGGATTGGTTGGTACCAACACCACGTTCAAACTATGGGAAACAATGCCTTAAATACACAATACCAACACTGTTAAATTACTATAATTCCGTCCGATTTGATCTTTTCACGTCATCATCCAAGGAACTGAAACTGATGTATACGGTTTCGATGTAATATCTGGTAGCGTTGTGTATCTGTGTTATTGCATTCTTTTGTTGACATGAAAGTGTGAGTGAGTAACATGTCATTGCAGCTATGTACACAGCTACATATATGTATGTACATGTATGTGCGCATATGTTATGCTGCCTCCCTGCAGAAACGGGGATTGTGGACACGTCAAGCTGTTGAAGGACAGCTTTTTATCTACAGTCCCTCCATCTGTAAATGTACAGGATGGCAAATAAACAATTTCATTTCAATTTCAACTTGGGTGATTTGCGGTTCATTGAAATAATGAACTTGGACTAACCCGACCAAATCGCTATCCAAATTACTCTAACCCAGTGCATAGCCTTGAGATGCACTTTTTTACCACCCGTTTTGTAAACACATACTTCGGTGAAAGCTCAGTCCAGACTTCAGCGTAGTTACGAAGCATTCCCTCAGAGAGAAGATTAGGGTCTTCAAAGTCACACTTGACGCTGTAATTTATCGGCAAAGTTGCAATGAAGACACAGTACGAGGGTAAAAGGAGAGGTTGTCAAAGCATCCAGCCGAGGGCATTCTCATATATTTGATGTCCCTCGTGTAAGCATTCGCATATATACGTAACCTGTAGGGGGGCTTTGTTGATATTGTTGGGAATATGAGCGGTCGCTCATATCTGACCCTGTTCCTTCTGTACACCCACAAAGGCTTAAAGTGTTTTCGTTTGAATTCTGCGGAAAGTGAGACGGCGAGTGGCGAATATCCAGGATGCTGAAAACGACACATTTTCAAAAATAAACGCGGCACGCTAACATAGATAAAATAATCTTGTCAGGGAATTTTGAAAACTGTTTCCTTGAAACCTTTTCGATGATAAGTTACTCTACGAATGACACGGGAGATCTATTTCACCGTAGTCCTAAGGGTTTTAGTGATGTGGTCTACTCGTCTGTTACTTTGCAGCCACAGTCTGAGGACTCGCATATTCTGGATCACCCTTATCTGGCTGTCCCCTAGAAAGAGGTTGACCGGCTCGTGAGTTTGACGGCCTCGACCTCGGATCTTGATCAATCCTTATTTATCGGGAGCGCTGCTCATTCCCCTCCTACGAGTGAAGGTTTCAACAGCAGTCGGCGCTTCTTGTAGGATTTGTTCTTTTTGTTCTAAGGAGCCGCTGGTTGCCCATAGGGCAATATCTTCTGCATATAACGCGTACCCCAGCCCGGGTATGACGTCGAGTGTTTGGCTAATCATCTGAAGCCGATATTGAAAAGAAGGTGGGAGAGTATCGCCTCTTGCGGCGTACCTTTATTGGGCGTGGGAAAAGGATCTGAGCGCGTAGTGCCGATGCCTATTGTCGCGATGCGAGAGGTCAGGAAAGAGCAGGTGTGGTCATTGATGCTTTGTCCACAACCGATGTCATTTAGCTCAGATAAGATAAGTTCATGTGAAATAGAGTCAAATGCGCTTTTCAAATCAAGAGCTAGGACGAGATGTTCTGCACCAACCGTGGTGGGGCAAAGAACTTCTTCGCGAAGTAGCAGGAAAACCTTTTGCGTCGGGGGGGTGGGGCTGGAGGGGGGGGGACAAATGTTGGCGAAAGCCGAATATGTTTGTGGGACATAGGTTGCGGTCTTGAATGTAAGACGTGAGACGTGTGTGGATCGCCTTCTCAAATAATATGCCAAGACAGGAGGTTAGTGACATCGGTTTGAGATGTTGTAGATCATGAGGATTTCCTGCTTTCAGAATAAGTACAATTTTGGCCTCCTTCCACTGTTGTGGAACTACGCCCCTCTGCCAAATCTGTTCACTAAAAAAACGAGTAAGCTGTTCTAGGTGCTCGTCGCTCAGGTTACGGATCCTAGCATTTTTGAGCTGATCTGGTCCTGGAGCAGTATTTCTCTTCGCAGCTTGCGCTGCCGCGAAGGATCCTGCCTTTATTATCGGGGCGTCTAGCACCGCGTTTTCTTGCCCTTTGTGATTACTGCGCCTACGTATTCTCTTTAAGCTTAGTGAGGAGGGTCCGATCTCTTCCTGAAAAATCTCCGGCAAGTTTTTGAAGGGTGCGGATATTGGCCGTTTTGGTATTTCCTGGTTCCATTACGCTGCAAAGTATCGCCCATGTCTTAGAGGTGTGTAACGTTTCGCGAAGTGAGTCGCAAGAACTCACCCAAGTCACTGCCTCTAAGTGCTGTGCGTAAGCGTTTGCCCGCCCGGATTTTTCAACCATTCTGTGGCGCACTTTGGGATTAAGTCTCTGTTTTTTCCATCGTCTGGTTAGCCCCCTTCTGGCTTCCCGCATAAGTAGTAGATGGTTGTAAACTACAGGCGTTACCGCTGTGAGCGCTAGCCGCTTAGATGTTGCTTTATGAGCGTCTCGTATGTGCGTTGCCCACTCTTCCGCGTTCTCAAGTGATATATCCGGAATGGGGATTTTGCGATAATTTACCCAGTTCTTGATTACCACCTGGCCACAGGGTCGCCGAATTTTTGTGGAGCCGAGCGACACGCTGATGATGACATGGTCACTGCGTACATTCTCTCGTAGATTGGTCCAGAATACCTCGTCGACATTATTTGTGAATGTGAGATCTGGGAAGGTGTCTGCACTGACGCAGTTACCTAATCTCGTCGGGTTTCGAGGGAGAATAATGAGTTGGAGATCATATGCTTCGGCGGCTCACTCGAGATCCCGGCATTTGGGGGTGTCTGTGCGGTAACCCCAGCTGGTGTGAGGGGCATTGAAGTCCCTAAGTAGCAGTAATCTGTCCTGGGTGCCGGAGTGACACATGTTGTACTGAATGAGGGCCTCAAAATTGGCCCCCTTTTCTATAGGTATGCTATACACGTTCGTGATTATTGTTCTTCCCTTGCTACGATTCTGCGGTAGTATTGTTATGATTTGGTGGTTGATGCTGCTAGTCGGCAGATAATCTATACTGGTTGCTGTGTCCTTGAGCAGCATCGTCGCGACCTTAGGGTAGTCTGGTTGAGATACCGTGTAATAGCCAGTCAATCTGACCGGCTTGTTACCGATCTCTTGCAAACAAATAACTTCAGGTTTGACTGGCAACGTGTTAATGTATTGCTGTAGAGCTGCCACCCGTTTGTGAAAAGTGTGGCAGTTCCATTTCTAAATTTCGATATATTCGTGATGTGCTTGCATTCTACTCGCCATGAATAGTGCTTTCGCTCTCCGAGGTCGGTATGGGTCTCGGACGGCCGTTAGACTGAGCACTGGGGCTGATGCTGGCTAGATTACGAACCGTGCTCTTTATACTGGCCACGAATTCATCGACGTAAGTATGCAGGCTTTGAAATTCTGCGTACAGCTGCTGCTGAATATTTTGCATGCTTTGCAACAATCCTCCAATCACCTTTTACTAATCCCTATTATCCCCGCAGAGGCGTCTGCGCAAGCAGGCGTTTGGTGTGTTGCGACACCACGGACCCGAGCACACGAGGGTTGAACCCTCCCGCGTGTTGCCGTGCGCGGCTTAGCCGTGTCCGGGGAAAAGGGGATCCTGGGGGTTGAGCCGATGCCGGGTGTTCGGACCTTTAAGGCCCCCCGGCGGAGGCAACACACCTCTTTGGCCTCTGCTTCACGTAGACGGCACCCCCGGACTGACCCACCCGGGGGAAATCGGTAGTCGCCTTTTCCTGTCTCTCTCTACTCAAACCTTCGTCTTTATCTCTCGTTTTACATCTTTCCTGTCTTCTTCTCTCTTCCATTTTACTTCCTTTCTCCACGGCGGGAAGGGTTAACCTTGTGTGGATATCCTACCTTGGGTACACCATATTGGGTTATAGGGATGGCGTACGGCTGGCGTCGTGCAGGCTTGTACACAAGCTGTGCCGCGTCCCCTCGTTGGGCTCCGTGGTGGGCGGTCGGCGCTGTTGCCGAACATACACATTTTCCTATGGCAGCGCAAGCCTCTGTTGTTTATGATCGGCGTCTGAAGAGATGCCGCACCGAAGTGCCATTTCAATTTTCCTTTCAAAGCAACGCCCCAACATTTCCAAAGTACTATGTAGTGCATAGTGAAAGCAACATTCCGGTAAGGAAACTCTCTCCTTTCCTGGTAGCGAAGTGTCTGAAAGACAAAATCGGACCAACATACAAAGCATCCAAAATGTCTAGTGGGGACCTCCTCCTAGAACTGAATAACAAAGATCAAGCAGATAAGCTCTCTGAACTTACCAGTATTGGCGAAGCGACAGTCACTGTTTCAGCCCACAGAACACTTAATACAAGCAGGGGAGTAATATCTGAAGAAGACTTCATTGGTTTAAGCGACGAGGAACTGCTGGAAGGTTTCCAGGAACAAGATGTGACCAAAGTACAAAGAATAGTAATCCGAAGAAACGATCAAGAAATCCCCACCAAACATGTTATACTCACCTTCGGAACAAGCGTAATGCCCACTTCACTCGATGCAGGTTATGTCAAAGTCAATGTGTATATCCCGAATCCCAGACGGTGTTTTAAGTGCCAAAGATTTGGACATGCCTCACATGCATGCCGAGGACAAACAACTTGTGCTAAATGCAGCTCCAACGACCACCAATCAGAGAATTGCACTTCTTCGCCACATTGTGTTAACTGCAAGGGAGATCACCCAGCTTATTCGCGGTCCTGCCCTTGCTGGAAAAAAAGAAAAAGAAGTCATTGCACTAACTGTTAAAGAAAATATCTCGTTCTTCGAAGCCAGAAAAAGACTGTCGTACCTTCCCCGAAGAAGTTATGCCGAAGTGACGCAGGTGGGGGCAGCGTCACAGAGGCCTGCAGAGTCCTCCGAGCCCACGCGCAGTGGTGCCGCAGTGACTCCTCCCGCCCCCGTGGTGGAAGCAGTGAGTACTGCTCCACCCTCTTCGACGGCCCTGCAGACACCAGCCCCGCAGGGCCCCAAAATCAAACGAACCCCAAGGCCCGAGGCACGTGTCTCGGCGCCTAACTCTCGGTCCTCCAGCGCCTCAGAGAGAGCGATGGAGGTCGACGTAAAAACCTCGGTGTCATCGACACCCAAGGACAAGCGCTCTCTGGAGCGCTTAAAGAGGGATTAACTCCCAATAACTACTCTAAATAAGAAGGCGATAACCTGAAGGTTATCGCTCCTTTGTATCACCCTTCTTCAGATCTAAGTCACCTAATATTTTTTTATCTCCTATTCAACTTTTAAAGTCATTTTTTACCCTTCAATTCCATAATGGCTTTTATTATTCACTGGAATTGTAGAGGTATTTTACATAACTTAGGTGACATTAAAGACCTGTTATTTAACTTCTCTCCTGTGGCCTTATGTTTACAGGAAACAAACCTAGGTGAAAAACACAAACATATATTAAAAGGCTTCACTGTTGTACGGCGCGACCGTACTCATATGAACCGGCTTTCGGGTGGTGTAGCCATTGTTGTGCAGGGCGGTATTGCAGTCAGAGAAGTTCCGATTACCAGTCACATAGAAGCCGTTGCCGTCACTGTCATAAATCACAAAACCATCACCATTTGCTCCCTGCATATCCCACCCCACACCCATTTTACCACTAAACACTTGGAAAATATAACGGGTCAATTACCGGAGCCATTTGTTTTAGTGGGGGATTTTAATGCTCACGGTACTCTTTGGGGCAGCACCAAAACTGACCAAAGAGGGCAAATGGTTGAGGGTTTTATTCTATCAAATGGTATCTGCCTTTTAAATTCAGGTGCACCGACATACTTTTCACCGACTTCCCGCACTTTTAGTTGTTTAGATTTAGCGTTTTGCTCACCGTCTCTTTTTAATGATCTTAAATGGGAAACCATCGACAATTCTTATGGCAGTGATCACTTGCCCGCAATCATCAAATTTTTATCATCACCACCAACCATATTCACTAGGCCACGCCAGTGGAAATTACAGCTAGCTGACTGGCCGACTTTTACGGAAAACGCGAAACTGGAAGTCGTCTTTTCCCAAGAACTAAGCATCGATGAACTTAACAAAAAAATCACTGAGGTGATAATCTCTGCAGCAGAAAAGGCAATACCCCAGTCATCCGGTATTGTACACAAAAGGTTAAATCCCTGGTGGACGAACGAGTGTACCGAAGCCAAAAAGAAACAAAATAAGGCCTGGGGAATCCTACGTCGGTACCCCACTTATAACAATCTCTTAAATTTCAAACAGGCCAAAGCCAAAGCACGATTTATTCGAAGGCAGGCAGGGAAATCGTCATGGCAAAAATATGTATCTTCCATTAATAATACGGTCACGTCAAAACGAATGTGGGACCAGGTAAGGGAATTTAAAAGAGAGTACACGTCATACACAATACCACTACTGACATGTCCAGGCACACAAACAACACTACAGGACCAGGTCAACTCATTAGGTCAACACTTTTACAACATCTCCAGCTCAGCACACTATTCAAATTCATTCTTAAAATATAAAGAATCGGCGGAGAAACAGACTGCCCACCACTGGGGCTTCAAAGGAACCTTACAATAAATTCCTGACAATACAAGAACTGAACAGGGTTCTGTCTGCCGGTAAAAAAACAGCAACAGGTCTTGACCGTGTGCATTACACAATGTTGGCACACCTATCTCAAGCATCCGCAGAAACACTTCTTAAATTTTTCAACAAGATCTGGGAATCTGGAGTAATGCCTATAGACTGGAAAAATGCAGTAATAGTGCCTTTTTTGAAACCAGGTAAACCCGCAACGTCCGCAAGCAGCTACAGGCCCATTGCCTTAACAAGCTGTCTAGCCAAATCCTACGAGAGTATCATAAACATAAGGCTCACATTCATCCTTGAATAACGGAACCTGATAGACACGCACCAGTACGGATACAGAAAGGGCTGCTCGACAACTGACCACCTCGTAAGACTAGAACATGAAATACGTAACGCGTTTCTACACAAACAACACTGTCTCACAGTATTTTTCGATCTAGAGAAAGCGTATGATACCACGTGGCGGTATGGAATTTTAAGAGACCTGGCTGACTTGGGAGTACGTGGCAGAATGCTAAACTGTCTATCTGATTTTATGGCAAATAGAACATTTCAGGTGCGTCTCGGCACAATACTTTCACGCACATTTACACAGGAAAATGGCGTTCCACACACGACACTCTTCATAATCAAAATGAACTCTGTTAATAAGATCATACCATCCTCTGTGATGCACTCGATATATGTCGACGATTTGCAAGTGGCTTGTCGTGCCTCAACTCTATCCACTTGCGAAAGACAACTACAAATAACCATAAATAACCTTACACAATGGGCTGATAATAATGGATTTCGGTTTTCCACAGACAAAACTGTTGCAGTTCTCTTCTCCCAGAAACGAGGGTTACACGTCAATCCAGTCCTCACATTGCATGGTACAACCTTGCCGGTCAAAGAAGACTACAAATTTTTAGGCGTAACATTTGACACAAAGCTGAACTTCCTGGCCAACATTAACACAACTAAAATTAAAGCAAATAAAGCATTAAATATCCTCAAGGTGCTATCCCACAAGCACTGGGGATCTGACCGAACTTGCCTACTACGTATATACCGGTCCCTCGTACGTAGCATCCTCGACTACGGTAGTGTAGTTTAAGGTGCAGCTAGGCCGTCATACATCAAGCGACTGGATCCAGTTCATAATCTCGGCCTACGACTGGCAAGCGGCGCCTACAGAACATCGCCTGTCCGAAGTTTATATGTTGACTGCAATGAGCCGTCCTTACAGCAACGCAGAGCACTACTTACACTTTCCTATGTACTACGAATTCGATCATCACCATAACACATATGCTACAGCATCGTTACACAGCGCAAATCAAGGACACACTACACAAGCAAACCGAACATGATTCGACCACTAATCTTACGA
Source organism: Dermacentor albipictus (assembly GCF_038994185.2). Classification (NCBI taxonomy): domain Eukaryota; kingdom Metazoa; phylum Arthropoda; class Arachnida; order Ixodida; family Ixodidae; genus Dermacentor; species Dermacentor albipictus. The sequence continues at coordinate 78,456,888 of NC_091829.1, read as the reverse complement.
TACGAAGAATACTGTCAGGCTTATGATGTTCCTCACGAGGCCCTGCAGGTTGCTGAAAGGCCACCAAGATTGCCACCATGGTACAACTTTTCACAGCTATGTGACTGGACACTAACACATCTGAAGAAAAAAGACATTCCCCAAGAACACATAATACAAGAGTTCCGAGCTATACAAGAAAAATATAAACATTACAAGGAATTTTACATCGACGGCTCCAAAACACAAGAATACGTAGGTGTCCGAATAATTACGAAAAATTGGCAAAATAGCATTCGGATAAATAATTTTTCTTCAGTGTATACTGCCGAAGTTTTCGCAATATGGACGGCAGTAAAAAAAAATTACCTGTGACAAGCAGACGAATACTATCATATATACCGATTCGTTAAGCGCACTCAGAGCTCTAAACGTTAACTCCGCGTCCGAACCACTACTTGGTGATATCCTAAACATGTTGGCCTATAACGAATATGGAAGAACCATACGATTCTGCTGGGTCCCAAGCCATGTCGGGATACCAGGGAATGAAACAGCAGATAGATGCGCGTTCATGGCAGCACACAAAAGTATAACACAAACAAGACTTCCATACAAAGACAGTATCCGAGCTATTCATAAGGCCCTGACATTAAACTGGCAACTAGAATGGGACTCTTGCACAAATAACAAGTTACACACAATAAAACCCCAGCTTAGAGAATGGAAGCCATGCTGTCACCAGCAACGCTTCTATGAGGTGATCCTATGTAGACTCCGAATCGGGCATACACACCTGACACACAATTTTCTACTTAAAAACGAAAACCCGCCAACTTGCGAGAAGTGCCATGAACCACTCACCATAATGCACATTATTATGACATGTCGAAATATTGAAACACAGAGACAAAGGCTTTTACAGAATCTCTACAACTTACACATACCTTTACACCCCGCATCAATACTCGGAGACGAACCGCTAGTGCCCTTCGCTGACTTGTTCAGCTTTCTAGAAGAAACCGGTTTTTTACACGGACTCTAAGGTAACACAGCTTCCACTGCTTTAACATCTGAATTCTTAATATCTTGTGGCTGGCGCAGCATGGCCTTAGTCGCTTTTGCGCCATTAAACCCGAATAACCTAACTAATCCCTATTGTGGACATGTTTACTTTTCCACTGCTCTCGCTGAACCCAAACGCTTCAAGGAGGACAGTGCCGATCTGCGGAGGCGAGCGCCATCAGAAGGCATTGCAAGTAACTGGGCGCGCCGCCCAGTGGCCTCCGAGATACTCACGCCCCGGCGTGCGCAAATGGTGGACGCCGTGACCGGTCTATGGATGGTGAAACGCTAAAAAAAGCGCTTCTTTGAGTTTTCACGTAACAGAATTAGGTTTTCTTGTATTGTCGAATTACAATACGATGCTGTCATGTTTGTAGGTTGTGTGCTAATTATACTTTACAATTTTTATACGTATTTTGCCTTGAGAAATTCAATTAATTCAGTAGCTTCCTTCTGCCACCTGGAGGGCCTGGGTATGGCTGCTTCAAAACTCTTTTTGCAGACACCGTGTCTCGCTCTGGTCGTCGAAGGCGGGACGCCGACGTCAGATTTTATGCGACATGGGGCCGTTAACGCTATCGCGTCAAAACGCCTGTGTCCCATGCATGGGGCGCTTGATAGCGATTCCCTGGTGATCAAAATTAATCCAGGGTCCTTCACTACAGCATGCTCCATAATCGAATCGCAGTTTTGAACCGTAAAACGCAGAAGTCATCATTTATGCTCTGGTGATATTATCGCCGGAAAGCTTGTTGTGGTGCAGCACTACGCTTTTCTTCTTTCGCTTTCGCCATATCCTCCTCCTCCCATGCCCCCCTCGCGCTCTCTTCGCTATAGCAGTATTTCATTTCCTGTAGCGATCCGCGTTCACTTTCATACTTTCCTGTTTTCCTCTGCTCGGTTACGAGGAACAACGCCGACGCTAGCCTCTGGAACGTGGGCCTAAGAGCTGCGCTATAAAAATATCACAGTTTAGCCATAAGACTGACACAATTAATCCGATAGTAACATATTATTATTGACACGTGTACTTGTTTATCTTTCTCGGGAGACCTTTTTTTTTTCACCGTCTAACAAAGGGTAAACGTTATCGCTAAGCACAGGACGCATCTGCATATATCGGAAGTTTTTCTAATGTTATCGATGGGTCTATCTGTTCTCTGTTGTCACCGAGCTTTTCGCAATCTGATCGTATGCTTCAAGCGAATTGTCTAGTACTTTAGAGAATACAAACCGGCGCCAGTGATTATTCGGGAGCGTTCGATGACTTATGCTTAAAAGCAGACGCGTTTGCCCCGCAGATGAGATTTCGATGATAGACGACTGTGTTCGCCGCTATCCTTGTGCCATGAGTGTAACTAGCTTTTGTGGGCACAGGCTCACCCAATTAAAAGTTAGATTCGTTGTTCAGTTTTGCGACTGTTTTCTTCTTCGTCACTCCAACGTGACACTGTATTATACGTAAGACTCCTAGCTCTTGTGTCAGCCTGAATTTAAGTAGACGTAAGGTACTGACAAAGTAATACTACGCTGTTGTGTTAGGGGTTCTCTGTTTCAGTCCCGCCGTCTGGCAATCCCATTTATTTTACTAATTAAAGCCAGCGTCTTTCTTAGTGACTTTACCACCACTTCTGGTCATTTGGTACGTTTCAGACCTCCCTCCTGGGCAGATCACGGAGATAGTGCACAGCCGCGTCAATAAAATAACATCACTTTAAAGGTTGAGCTCTGTTATTGTTTCGCACCCTTAACATTAGAGCGCCGCGCGCCCGTTCCTGACGCGAGCATGGGCGTTGTTCCTCGTAACCGAGCGAACGAACACAGCGAAGGATGAAAGCAAACGCGGAGCGCAGCGCGACATAAGAGACAGCGACAGAGAAGAGAGTGCGAGGAGGAAAGCGTATTAAGAGGGTGCAGCGTAAACTATAGGAGGAAAGCGGAGGTGGAGGGTATGGCGAAGGTGTGAGTAGAAATGTCAATGACTATTACGAATGCGCTATTTGAGCGCACGGCGCTACACTTTTCTTCTCATGCTTTCGCCATACCCTCCTCTTCCGCTTTGCACTTCGCCCTCTCTTCGCTGTCATCGCTGTTTTCAACCCTGGCTGCGCTTTGCGTTCGCTCTCATCCTTCTTTGTGCACGTTCGCTAAGTTGCGCGACAGAAAGCCGACGCTGGAGGTCGCCTCAGGAACAGGCTCGGCGCCTAGGAGCCGCGCTCTAAAACATTTGACCGAAGGTAAAAAACGGGCTCGCATTCCTCCACGTAAGGAGATTTATGTGACTGTGCCGCCTCTTTGTACTCAGAACTGTTGTACATATAACTTTCAGTTAGCTTATTATTCATAGCGTAGTAGAATACAGTGAATAACATTTATTTATACAGTTGCGACCCCAGAACTCAACGTGAGGTTTGGAAGGGGTCCCTATGATAGATATTGTTAATTATGCGTCTCTAACAATATCATAAACATGGGTGCATACATTAAGAATTAAGGCAAAACGTTATACAATACACAAAAGGAAACTAACTTTTTGTGGATTTAAGAATTTTACAAATAAACATGAGCCATTCGACTCTGAAGGTGGATGACCAACGAAGCTGTTGAAACCACCACAACCTCTGAGGGTGTTATGCAGTGCTTTATAGCTTTAGAGTAGTGGCAGTGGTGATGTTATGGTAACGGTAGAAATCGGAGTAATCGTCAATTGCAGCCCATAGCAGTGCTGCAACAACATTGAGATCAGTTGTTAGGCTGGTTATTTTATATACGAAAGGCTGGAGACGTCAGATCCTATGTCGACAGCTGGGTGGTCGCAGTAGCTTGTGTAACCGCAATGTTTACCGGGACAAGTTTGCGGAGAACGCTACGTGCTTAACATTGCTATCACGAGCGCCTTATGATGAATTATGGGGTTCCCATGCTTTCTTAAGCTTGTTATTCATTGAAACGTATGCTGTTCTGTATGCGGTATGCATGATTTTCTATGTTTCTGCCCCTCCTTTCTGAAGAGTAGCCAGGCATTGTTCCCCATCCGGTGGCAGTTTCCAGAGTGTTCCTCGATTCTAATGTCCTGTAAAACGTATATATGTTTCCGAAACATAAGAAAGAATATAAGCACTGTTCACTGCACTGCTGAGTACTTGTACCCTATGTCTTATGGGGATACGAGCGATAAGTGTTTACGTGCTTACGGAGATATGAGCCATTGATCGATCATTAGAGCTTTTGTTCAGGGCGAATAAAAATTTACGGAAGCATAGCCACATATAGTTTCGCTGTAAAATAATGTATGGATGCTCTATAAGTTACCTCTTTAGTAAGGGCGATTGAAAGACCGGTTGCAGTATTTGTTAAGGAAAATGTTCCCTAATGTGTTCGTGCACAAGAAACTGTTAATAACGCAAAGGCAGCTCTAAACTCAGAGGACATCGATGGCGCTGTCTTTAGAGCCCATCTTGATTTGAACGCCATGAGATACCACTTTGTATAACCAACATAGTTTCTCAAAATTTTCCATAATTTGTGTATGTACGTGAATGTTAACGGAAAGCCACCGTTAAGGGCTTGCACATTCTTTCGTCAGTGGTCTTTCGAGCCAATTCGTACGGCAGGGCCACGAAATACCACTTTGTATAGCTTACATAGTTACTCAATGTACCTATGTGTGTTATTTAACAATATTTTTTAATGTTATTGTGTTGAAAAAAAAACATATATGGCGCAATACAGTTGCGCAAGCAGCATAAACCTTTTATCTAACTTGTGCTTGAAAAAAATATGTGTTATTTTGCTATCTCAAAGACCAGAGACGGGCAGAGGTCGGGGAAGTTAAGGCGTTAAAAAAATCCACGCCGTCTTCATATGTCGGGGGAGGGCGTACGGGCTTCCGTGTGGGAGACGGCGCTCCATTTGAGGCGGCCGCCGCAACACAAGCGATTTGTTGAGGAGCATTATGCGTCGGTGTCGTGTGCCAGACGCTTCACCGACGCGACGCGGCGGCAATCGCCGCGCCTTAGCTCTGATGCATGCTAGCTCCGACGCCGTGTACCTGGTAGCACCTTGATATCCGCCGAAGAGAGTGCCAGGGTTTTTTGTCGGAGAACCCTGACGTCACACAAACTGTGTCCCCGCTGCGCCGCTCTTTCTGCCTCGCAAGGCTCCGACCACCCTCGCCGCTTGCTATGTTGCGCGATTCTATTTTAATACTCTGCTTTCACTCTTTCTCTCAGCTCTTCCTCCCCCAGCTGGGTGTAGCGGCGAACTGCGAAGGTCAAGAGAAACCCAGCGAGGTTCTAACACATCCAATGTAAAAAAAAAAAACTGTATAACTTAAGTAGTTTCTCAAGCTAAATTATTCCATGATTTGGGCGTGTACGCGAAACTGCTGGTTTAGAAAAGGTTATTCCAGCAAGAGAGGATACGTACCTGAAGTCACAATCACTGCACAGTTCCACTAGGGCGATAAATCTACAAAGTACGAAGCATTGTACACATGGTACTTTTGAAAGAAATGTCTGAGTCCATACTCACATGTAAACGCAAACGCCCAGGGAAAGGTACAGTTACACATAAACCGATTGTCACAATGCCAAAATCATGTTTAATATATACAGTGCACACAATGGTCATGCACAGTTATGACGTGACTGCTCACAGCGGAAAGACATCCTAACGGTCGTTGGACATTGACGGTACTGCCTTGGAACAATTCCTATGGTACTTGTGTAAGTTAAAATAATTTTAAATATAATATTTTGCAAAAAAATATTATGTGGTGTAATACAGTTGTACACGTAGCATAAGCCTTTCAACTAACTTACACTGGAAAAAAAGATGCACCTCGTAGTGGTAGTAGAAAATTAAATAATAAATGTTACCAGCCGCTACCGTCAACTACCGTCGAAACATTACTCTTTCATTTTAGCGTTACGTTGTATAACACTTATAAGCTTCTCTGATGCGTAAGCGTAGATGGCCCGTCTGTGAAATCGTAGATATAATGTTTCAAGCTGTCAGGGAAACGAGCGCATAAGAGGAAGGCGCCTGGCGGTGCAGAAGAGAATCGCCGCGTTCGCGCCTTTTCCGTTTGGCCTTCGACGCCGTGGTGCTCGCTGTGCGCGTTCGCGGCGTACATACGCTTTTGCACAACCCGAGTTCACGAAGTGAAACCTCACTGTAATTTTTGTTGATTTCGGCATTTTTAGGCATTCATCGCAAGAAACAAATTCACCGACGATTACGATGCTTTCGAGTGTGAGTTTTTAGCGCCGCGATTTAGGTGCTTTCAGTTCGCGACATATTCTGGCAGTGAATTCGACTCTGACCGACAAGGATCTCTCAGCGGCGGCGCTAAGCCTCCGTTCGGGCAGCTCGTTTATCAACTGCGGCAGAAGAAGCATTTACACCGATTGCGTCGCTCATTGTTCAGAAAAAAGGGGTGAAAATGGGAACACGTCACACGCGCGGAGCACATTCCATAGCAGTGGTGCCACAAGTGAAGTACCGCATGCGCACCAAGTCGTACGCCCACGCCAGCTCCTGCGTCGAGATATGGCATCGGTGGACGCGTTCGCCGCACGCTTGTTCCCCGCCGTGGAGCACATCCAGGGTGGTACTGCGCTTTCCTCCTCACCCTTTCGCCAGTCCCCTCCTCCGCTTTTCTCTTCATGCTTCCGCTGCGCTCTCGTCCTCCGGTCTCCTCTTTGCCCTTTCTCCGCTAAAGCCGTCTTTCGCGCCAACTGCGCTGCGCGCTCGTTTCTTTTATCCTTCGCTATGCGCGTTCACTCGGTCACGCCGAGGGACACCAACGCCGACGCTCAACGCAGGCGCTGTCGCCATTGAGCGTCATATTGAACCTCACGCCGCCGGTGACGCCAGCGGCCAGAATCCGCTTAGAGTGTGAATATAATTGCTACAGCTATAAAAGATTGTGCGAGTGACGATGGCGGTAACGGACAAACTCCAACATATGCATGAAAATCAGACATCCCTCTGGAGCATACAGTGACTGATGGACAAATAGCTGGTGAAGTTGAATGGATAGGCCAGCTGTCTGTGAGCAGTGGCTGAGCACGCCGCCATGTTTGTGAAGTGACTGTGTTATGTAGCAGAGGAGGTACAAATAACACAGGCTGACAAAACCGGCGACTTCCAACTAAGGGTTACTTCTCGGAGACACATATAGACACATTTGTGAATGCGTGACCACTGATATCAGTAGACATCTCGGAAACAAAGCAACCACGACGGGAATAGAATCACCCAAAAGCAAAAAGACCAACTACATACGAATGAGCCTCAAATAGCGTTCTACCCAGGTACCACAGTCTTTCTTGAGAGAGGTGAATCGAGATTTTGCTTACTTCACCATATCTGGTTATAGTTACCGCTGCTCAAGTTCTCCCTGTATAATCATTATCGTTCTTGTCATGCTAGTCTACAGTGTTCGTACCTTGAAACTTTGAAACGCGACTGCACTGATTGCAATGAAGAGGGAGAAAGTCTCCCCTCTGGTTACGCCGCTTGCAACAGCTCAGACAACCTGTATTTTAAGGCTGTTCTTACGCGCATCCGCATATATCGGGAAGCCGTAAAGAGGCATTCGGCGAAGATGGCTTTTTACCGCGTGTTGGAATATTTAGGTGAACGACCTCTTTGCCTTTTTTATTCGTGTGTTCCAAATAAACTTTCAGTTGATAGTCAGTGCTCCTCCTTTTTGTTCCACTTCCTGCATCTTCTTTTGTTCAGGCTCTATTTTTCGTAAAAATTTTTACTGTGCATGTCACTAAAATCTGCGCAAATTTCGGAGTTGGTGAAATGGAAGCAATTTCGCTTCAAGTGTGAAGAAAAAAACAATCGCACACTAAGTGACCAGTCTTTCCCTGATCAGTCACTGGTCTAAGGCATAGCGCTAACTGTACATGGATGACAAGCTACAAAAGACAAGTGTAAGCTTCTACTCCGAGCAATACCTTAGAGGCGATGAACGCGTAAACTAAATCAAATGCTCGATAGAACAGAAGGGCTCATGGAGATAAATTCAATATCAGTATAATAAAGCCGAAAATACAAAGTGTATATAAAGTTTTTTTATACAAAGTGAATAAATTCATGACAATTGAAAAAAAAAATCTCAAGCCTGGAAAGCCATTATAGCTGATACAGGCGCGGTGCAAATGTGAACCTGCCAAAATAAACACGGCACTCATCTCATACCTTACATGGTCTTTACACGTTTACGTGAAGCCGTTACATATTGATACGCATGCTAGTTAACCCTTATTATAGGAGGGGCCGGACCGCTTTTTTACTCGGTAACAACGTGAAATTACCGCTCAGAGCAATACACGCCTGCATGCATCACCTCTTTATCGCATCTGGTCGTTGATTCTATCTGTTGGCTGCGTTTGCGCCAAATTTTGTGTCATCACAATTTACGCGCGAGGTGAATAGTGGTTCTGCGAGCACCACAGAATCCGCTAGAACCTTCGATGTGTCATCTAAAACTGGATGACGCACTTGGCCCTCAGCTCTGATTTCTTCAATCGCCGACAGTGTTCGCCGCTATCGCTGTGCTTTTGAGTGTTGCTTGGTCTTGCGGGCGGAGGTTCGCCCAGAACAGGCTTAGTTTCGTTCCTTGCATTTTTTGCTACGGCGTTCCACACGGTCATTGCAACGTCACATCTCGTCGCAGACGCTAAACGAGATTTACACCTTTACAAGGAGCCGTTACATGTGCGTAGGTACGTGAATAGCGTAGCACACTCTCACTTGTTCTTGTGTTTCTGCAGTACACAGACCATCGTGCTCCCGAATAGTGTCTATTTGTATGCACACATTTTACTTGCCTGTCAAGAAACTAAAGACACCGTCTATTGCTGTGAAAACATCGAACGTCAATGCTTTCACTCTTTACTCCATGACGAGCTGGTATTTCTTGGTGCAAAAACACGGCAAATGCCTCCCAATAACCTACACATTCGCGTAGTGAAACCTAGGAGAGGTACGTCGCTAACAAACTCAATAAACAGCTTGAACTACGTCACGGCTGGAAGATAGCTTGATATATGACGCGTCAGCTACATTAGAGGCGAAGGCATAGAGGCACGAAACTGTGGCCGAAGGACAATGAAGGTGTTGCGCAACCTTAGCCACAAGATTGCCTAGTTGCCCTTTGTCGACTCCGATCTGTCGGTCTTAAACAAGCCAGCTACAGAAAACACCGTCGTCCCAAATGCGTTTCGTCTCTGCAGGTCGCGGTGGGTTAAGATAATTGAGGGAGAACCCCTCTCATCACATATAAAAGTGTGCCACTTTTACCTCCGCTATAATCCTGTTCCTTCTTCAATGGCTCGCACTGCGAAAGCTACGGCGGAATGGGGCGTGCCCGCCAACTTCCGCCTTCTAAACATCGTGGCGCGAAACTCAAATTTCCATTTGAATGCGAGGACTTCTGATTTTGGTGCCTACAAGGAGCTAAACGTAAGCCAAAGCTGGTGGTCTTCCACGAGCCGCTGAGTCTTTAGCTAGTCGGCTCTTGGTAGCACCCCGGGGCGGCCGCGGTATCTACGCTACGTAGCCGCCCGCAGCTACCAATAGCAGCCGCGTATAGGCATCGGGTGGCCGTCGCGCGTCAGTGACGTGCTAGTGTTCTTGTATATGCTGCCGCAGGGAGCAGAGTTGCGCATAAAGTTTCCGGTGCCGCTTGCAGCACTAATCGCCGAGCGCTATCACGTGCTACCAAAATGACGTGAAAAGTTCAACTGCGGCGCTGCGAAGCCAACTTTACGGGCACGACGCCGACTCGGTTCCGTCAGTGCCATCGAAAGTGCAATCAGCGGACCGTCGAGCGCGCGTTGCACTCATTGGCTCTGGGTTCAAGCTACGGTATTCGACGACATTAAGGTAATAACTTTCGTGAAGACGATGAGCAAAAGGCGAACAAGGTGAAAGCAGAAGGTAACGTTTCGACAAGTGGACTAGTCTTCTTCAAGGCGACGTAGCGTTCCTCGCCAGTGTATATATAGGTAGGGTTATTCTAAAGAGGAGAGGGTGTAAGGCAGGTGGGTGCGTCAACAAGGGGAGCTGTGGAAGCGTGTCTAATTGAGAATAAAGGAATGCTGTGCACAAGGCCAATGACAGGGCCACGCCCCCCCCTGCCAACCACGTGTCAACGCACGCGTGTTATCGGGCGTGTCCACGGCGTCTGACACGCCGGCTGAAAAAAAAAAAGCAGGAAATAAACGGATACGCCAAGAAACCATACTAAGTGTTGTTGCCTATGGCTTGAAATTTAGCATGGCGAATAGATTCTAAAGCTCCCTTTGAAACGTTTATGCCTATTGGTTGCAATGTCTTGAGCTTATGGATAAGGTATGATTCTCTGTATTTTCTTTCTCGTTCAGAACGGAAATTTCACTGTAAGATGTAGACTTTAAGTTCATCATAGTTATGACCTGGCTGGTTGAAATGCTCGGCGACGGCTTTGGGAAGCGTTTTAGCTGTGTCCGCACGGTGTCCGTTTAATCTGACGTTCAGTGATTGTCCTGTTTCACCGATATGTTGTTTCTTATAGAAGGAACATTCCAGCATATAAATCACATCAGAACTTGTACAAGTGAAGCTAGATTTGACTTCATGTGTATAACTGTTTGCGGTGCTTTTAATTTTAATGTAACTTTGAAAGTGCCATCAGGATTTGCACCTGGGCCGACAACATGCTTTTATAACGGGTGAATGCTGTTGGCAGAATTTGCGTGCACTAACATGTCTTTAAAGTTCCTGTTTCGGCGATAGGTAACCCTAGGTACTTTCGGGAACGCTTTTCTCAGACGCTCGTTACTTGATAATGTTGGGTGGTATTTTCGTAGCATGTTGTTTATGTTTGGGAGTGCATTAGAATGTTTTGATATAAAGGCCGGCGGTTTGTCAGATTTTAGTGTGCGCTCTTTCTTCGCCAATTCCGATTGTCCCTGCTATCTTGACGCGGCATCATACACTCTACTCAGAGTAACTTGAGGATAGTTCCTTTCTGCTAGCGTTGTTTTAAGTTCATTTAGGTGGTAGATATAATCGTGGTCTTGTCTGCAGATTCTTCTTATTCGTTTCGCTTGTCCGACGAAATTTCCTTGCTTGCAATGTCGCGGGTGATAACTGTTGCGGTCTAAATGTTGCTGGCTATCCGTAGGCTTCCGGTAAAGTGTCGTTCTCAGTTTTCCGTTATCTATGTATACCATCGGGTCCAGGAAGTTGATCTGGGACGCCTCTGGAATGCAATGACCTATATCACAAATGACTAATTGTAAAATTAGATTACCTACGCACTGTGCATATAAGGCGCAAGAAACGAAAGGGCAAACGCTAAAAGCGCAACTAATATGTTCAGACTACAATCATATAAAGCGTTAAGAGCGCAACGGTCATCAGACAGGCAAGTGTATTTGTTCAAGTAAAACTCTTGCTTGGGCTTGTTGGTTCATGCTTGAAGTAGCACAGGCAAGGCGGAGAAGACCAGGACTCAAGAAGAAAAACACAAACGACAGGACCGGCGCCACTGGGAAGCTGCGACGGCGATCATGTTTACGCACAAAATGGCAAGATTGGTGCGAAAGCTTTGTTGAAAGAAAGGGCCAAATGTATAAGAAATATGCTCATGCAAAACTCTTGCTTGGGCTAGTGGATCGAAGGCCCGCTACTTTTGCGTTTCATACATATAAGATAGTTACGATGTAGCCAAGAAGCAGCGCTGTTTCTGTTTTAAATAGCCCATGGCGCGACTTCCGGCACCCTCAGTTAGAACAAGATACATTACTTCGTATTCGTATGTGCGTTGTTTGAGATGCAACGGCGCCCGCATTTCTTTGGTCCCTTCGCATAGCCTTTTTCGGCGGGTTCGCCATGTTAGAATCCACTGAGATGCTACTGGTCGGCTCACGTTTTTATTGGCCGGTCTTAAGAAGCGTAGCGAGTACAAACAATATGCACGACTAGTATTGTTAACGATCTTACCGCAAGTGACGCGCTATGCAGGCTTTACCACAGGTGCGCGCTTAGCTAAAGTTACGACCGTAGTTTGAAGACTCTTTAGCCCTGTCCTTTGGCGCTATAACGAAAACTATTCCAAACTTTTCTATATCAATTCTGTGATCAACCCTCCGCGATTGGACACAAAAATTTTTGGACCACCCCTACTTCACCTGTCTGTCACGCGACTTTACGAAAACTACGATAGCTCCCCAGCTGACATGACGTGTGCACAGTGATTATGTATGATTTCACAGAACAAAATAAGAATAGTCACTTCTGATTCGACGACTTTTAGCCATTAACCCTAGGCTATACGTCAAAAGCTTTAGGGCTGTGCGCACTTCACCCGCCTGTCACGCGACGTCACTAAACCGCAAAAAGTCACCGCGTCAAAGTGACGTGTACGGGTTAAAGATGCATTAATATGCCGAACAAAACTGAATTTTCTGAGTAGTCGTAGGCTGCCCCGTTGCGAAAAGAATAAGAGATGGCTGCCGCCGATTGCTCAGGCTACTGGCATCAGGCTACTGGCACCTGCCGGAGAGCATGGGTTTATTTGCGTGTAATAAAGCGTTTTGCGTGGCGGTGTAACGTTTTCGAGCACTTTCGGCACGTCTACGACCTCGTTCTTCCAACTCTTCTTTGCTGAGGATCCGTTTTAGCATTGTTATTAAGCTTCCGTTGCATGCCACCGCGATTTTCGACCAGCAACCGCAAGCTAAGTGAGGGAAAGCAGACCAATCGCAGACGCCGGCACCACCCTTTTCATCCGGTTATGCATTTTCAGTGCACCGGCTCGGCCCCATCGAATCCCTCGCCACTTGAGCGTGCTCTTCGCCACATGTCAGCCAAATAGATAAGAGAAGCCGCACAGTGTAGGCAATGTTAGTCGTTTTTCAAGCAAACAAAAGTGGCCTCCTATGAACGGGGAGAGCATTTGATTGGTCTGTTCAGACAACGCTGAGGGCGACCGCCCGATGCTTGCCTCGGCGGGTACGCAAACTTGACGTCAGGAGATTAGAATGAATACGTATTGGAATACTTTTACGTTATAGGGCCCCTTGTTTTCAAATGAAGCTTTTATTGGCTCACAAATTTCAGTGGTGTTGTGGTGAAGCAAAAAAGCAACCAAGTTGCTCCCAGAGCAGAGCAGCTCCTGGACAGGGCGGTTTGATTAATTGGCAGCTGCGCTGGCACCGGAGCGGCAGTAATTAGCAAGGATTTCAGCTGCATAGGCGCACACTCGCTACACGCGCGCAACCAAGCAGAAGCGTTTCGCTTCAGCCGGGAAGGGAAAGGAGGGGAAGGGATTCGCGCCCTGCGCCGGCTTCGTTTCCATTCAGTTCTTCTCGGAAAATGGATGGGATGGCCACGCGTTGTGCGGTGCCCCGAGGAACGGGCAGCGTTCGACGAGCGTCTCCGCAGTGGGTGGAGTCCCTATTCCAGGACCAATGGGGTCCCGGAATAGGAGCTCCATTCATTCCGGAGCCACATAAAGGCTCCACCTCTATTTTTGTTTTCAATAAAAGCGTTCAAGCAAGCAAGTAAGAATTTGGCCGCAAAACGGCTCTGCGCCGATCGCCATTCCAGCCGTTAGAGCCGCACAAGCCCAGGAAATCCGTCAACAACAAGAAGATTCCGAGTTGAGGGAGCGGGAGGCTGAAGCGATCCGGTGCCATTACCCGTGGGTTACATAACCCTGACTGAAGACAAGCTTCAAGACGAGCTTCGATTACCCCCATTTTCCGGTAGGGCACAGGTTCGTCAAATTTTTCCTATATGAGCTGTGCGCTATGCGGCCTTTGCATTGAAGTGACCTTTATAACGAAAGATTTCACTTGCTCCAAGCACTTCGTTATCAAGGCCGTCGACTGTATTATACTTCTTTGGCACGACTGGCACGTATACGTCACGTGCCACATAGCACGAGCTCGAGCACTTGTGTGCGCTCCAGCTTCTGTTCGGCCACTAGAATTACTGACTTTTTTCTTTCAGTCCCGAGTGTGAGTGTGTCAGTTCGTCCCGTTCTCGCCATGTGGCAGCTAACATTTCGGGACGCTGCGTTAAGCTGCACTCCCACCTTGGTGGTCGGCTCTCATTCCCCACTCCTCTCCTAGAAGCAGAACACTACAAACACGCTGCAAGACATTGTACCGCCTTCCGCTTCGACCCGGGTTATACCGTTTCTTTCTGGAGTAAAAAATTCGGCGTTGATCACGCTACTCCATAATGCGAAGTTTATATCCGTTTTCAATTCAGGATATATTGGCTGGCATGGAAAATCACGCACGTGCATGCGCATTGCAAAGGCAAGGATTGTGGCACGACTACCTCTGTAATCGGGTAAACACGAGAGGCAATGCGTGGGCGATGCATGGCCGCGATTGACAGAAGCCGCCGCAGACAGACCTCCGCTCATGCAGCGCTTCTGTTTCCATATATGGTATCGGTGGGTGCGCTCTCCGCATGCCATTGGTGAAACTGTGTTGCCACCTGGTCGCGGTCGTCGTCGCATAGCCTGTCCTGCGTGGTGATAGGCTTTTCTCCTCACGCTTTCGCCATAATCTCCTCCTCTACTCTTCGGCTCATGCTTTCGCTACACCTTCCTCGTCTGCTGTCCTCCTCACGCTCTCTTCACTATCGCCGTCTTTCATGCCCCTGCCTATGCTCTGCCTTCGCTCTTTCATCTTTCACTGTGCTAGTTCGCTCGGTTACGCCGACGCTCAACGGAGGAACTGGCTTATGAGTCCTGCGCTCTAAAAGCATGGACAAAATAAAAAAGAAGACGTATGCCTCCCTTATTTTTTTTTTCTTCAGTGGCTTCGCCAAACACAGATGTGTCAGAAAGTTCTTGTTCTGTGTCCGTTGTAATTATATACATGATTGCAATGGTTCGTCATTCCTAATGTTTTAGAATGTAGGCCAATAGCCATCGGTGCCGGCAAGTGTGAACACGCCGATGCGTTTGCGTTCGCTGTGGATGGATAGCGGTCTACCATGTGCCGGACGCCACCAGATGTGGGAAGCACGAGGAAGCAAAGCATACCTTGAACGGCAGGCTAATGCCTCTCGTTTAGACGACAAAATGGCGACTGCCAATGTGACTGTTCGCTTTCGTAGCCTAAGCTCCGGAGCTGTTGCAGCTCCGTAGGCGAACACAAGTAATTCCCATGGGACACAAATTTTTTCTTTACGAACAGCTCCTTTAATATTGGTAGAAGCACTAGACAACATCCCACGAATGTCAGAAATGTACAATGCTCAATGATTGAATCGCAAAATTGGACAATGTTATTTCAACAAGCGCTTTAAGAAAATAAAGAACCCGTGTCGGCAGAAGGTCCAGCTTCCTATCAACGCCAGTGCTGGGGCTTCTTTTTGGAGGATGCTTACCGACTTGGATACTATCCGGGCCCGCCACGCTTGCTGTTGCTGGTCATGCGGTTTCCAAATGAACAGCATGGCCTCTCACATTTCGAGGGTAGGATTTGTGATGCGGCGTTGGTGGGCGTATATCAGCATGTTCTTCTGGAGTGATAAAGGTTGCGTACTCACCGCAATGTGGACTTTCGTAAGAGCAGAATATAGAGTAAATTGCATGGCACTGACTTAAGTGCGCGCGGGAAGGTCTGTAGCTGACGCCACGCAACACCTGCTTCTCAGGAGAAGCCTTTGTTAGCAGGGAGTAAAGACGGCGCTATAGTCAATGGTGATGGGGGAGGGTGCGATAAGTACAATGTATGGACTCAACTTCGCGGTCATGGTCTACTTGGTGCAGCTTCGCAATAACATAGACTCGGGCGACCGCGTCGGGTCGCTGCATGTTGTCGTGGGAATCGTGCCTTTGGGTTGATACGATGCTGATGCTGGTTGGCATTGTGGTAGCACGGCAAATGATGCGATTGGCCGCTGTGGAGAGTCGGCCTCATATGAAGCTGCGATAATGGGTCTGGGAATCAGAGATCACGTTGACATGTTCTAGAATACGTGTTCTGTTTGGTTTCCGAAGGATGGCAAGGTAAATGGACGGAACATCTGCTAGAGTGGCCTACGGGGCCTACGCTATATCTTGCAAGGTGTGGTCGATCACACAAGCCTAGTGGTCTTGCCGACTGAGGTGCGCAGACGTGTCTACATAGATGATGCTGTATGAATTGATCGCCATGTTCCTCTTTTAGCGCACTCGGTCAAGTGCGGTGATGTTCGTCGTGGAAATCTGGTTGTTATTTTGTGGCAAGCAGACGACCATTTTTCACTGCCAGATTTTGGGAGGTACTGCTTCGGTGTTGAAGTCGAAGTCAACAGCAGGGTGCCCTAGGCGGTGGACGGTGGTGCGGCCTGCTGTGGTGATTACTAGGCGTTCTCGTTAGTTGATTATGTGTGCCTCGATGGTTCCTTTGGCAGCATTGCAGACGCCTAGATATCTTAAGCAGAGAGCATAGAACATGTTTGGAAGCCTTCCTATGTACCTTGTCTGCTCTGGCCAGCCTATTTGATGTGAGCGACAGGCAAGTAGCTGAATAGGCTTCTTCACTGACGAGCAGAGTTTGTATGCGAAGACTTGTAACTTGGTCCTCCTGCAGGCCCTGATGCCGAGCCATCCTTGTTAGTTTGGGATACTACGTTCTATAGTAAGAAATGAAGCTCTGCGGTCTAAGGAAAGATTCTTCCGGGAAAGCGAATCGAATCGCGCGCCTATGCCTTCCGAGCTCGTTCTCAGTTCAGAGCTAACCAGGAGGCTAGCATATCGCAGAGAGAGACAAATAATCGTCGTCTAGAAGCAGCAGGGACAGAGAACGTAGAAATGTAGTTCTGCGGAAGTGTGCAAGGTTACGGAGAGCTTCTAGGCGTTTCCATTGTAGGTACGTGGTGTTGTCGATGGGAGGACAATTATCCATTTTCATAAGCTTTCCTCCATATTAGAGGCATGTGCATTGCGCTACCCTGATCATTAGGGACTCCGTGGCCTGTTGTCGAACTTTGTGATACGAGTAGCCGACTTGGTTTACCTCGTGCCTGAAGGAATTGCAAGCGACAATTTGCATCTGTTTCGGTAGATTAGGAATCCCACAGTCCAACAGGATATTGCAAAGAGCAAATCGTTTGACGAAGAAATGGTCTAAGGAGTAGCCAAAACTACAGCTGTTCCAGGGGCTCCCAAACGCTACCGCTGCATTGCCTATAGCAAGTCTGTCTGCCTGCTTCAGCTTTATATTTGTTATCTGTTATTATCAAAACCGGCTGTGGTTTAGACGCATAAAGCACTTAGAAATAGTATAAAACAAATTTCATCAAAATCAAGCTTATAGATTATTTAAAAAGAAATTAGTACAGTTATGTCCCGCTGACACATGAGAGAGCCTACAAAAGTGGGAAAACATGGTTCTACTGTCTCGGGACGGCACCATATTGTAGAACACTTTGCCAGGTTTTTCGCATGAAACGGCCCGAGACAAGTTTCTAAAGTTGGCACTTCACGAGTTGGGCTGAGGAACTTTTTGCTCGCCTCATTCCCAGCAGTAGAACACCAGCTGCTTCTACGCCTCTTGAGAACCTTCATAGCATTTTGGTCTGTTCCTTGGAATCTCACCTGATCGCATACACCAAAAAAATGTTCGCCATTTTTTTTCCTTCTTATTGCTGTCGATAGGGTCGAGTGCTGCTGCTGTCCCTGAATTTCTGCCAATTTCACTGCAATATTTCAAGGCACCATTCACCACAAATAAGCTTAGCGAGAAATGACGAAATATTGCGGGGTGTGCTTTGATGCCTATATCGCTCAAGTTACTGTACAAATTTGTAAAAAGACACACGACGGTTGGGAGCCCAAATTGACTTTGTAAAAAACCACAACATGATTAACTTGACCGCATTATGAAGGGTAGGTTTTTGAAACCAAACAGGGAGAAAATGCAAAAACTTTCCTAAAGAACAGAACAAATTTATGGCACTACCACCACCGGTTGAAAGCGTGTTAAAACATTTTTTTTTTTTAGCTGAGATAATCGTAGGTTATATTTGCAGCACCGTCTTATTGCGCTGGTGGCGATGGGCGCTGGCGGAGAACAAGATTTCTGCAGAAATAGGAGCGTATCTTCCGCGCGGTCCCACAAATGGATAGTATAGAAAGCTTGAAAATGAGTTGATGAAGGTGTCTTTCTGATAATGTTATCAATATAGAAAAAAAACTTCTTGTTAATTTAATATTTGTACAGGAAATACTGGCGCAGTGTGCAGAATAAGTACTGATAAGGTAGGAATGTAGTTATGTCTTTCGGCAAGCTAGCATAGAGAAAGAAAAAAAAGTTAAGAGCGGACACTCCCCTACACCCCCAGCGGCCCAATCGAACCTAGCGCGCCTGGCGGTTGATGAGAGCAACTGGCCTGCACTTCCTGTTTCGGTTTCGCTTGCGCGAAATTTGGATTACCCTTCGTAACCGACGTTGGGCTGTCGCGGAAGCTTGTCATTTCAGACTACTTTTCGTCTCCCAAATGGCAACGCTTTTATTTGTCGCTTTGATTTAGCGAATCACTCTTTTGTCTAGTTCAATATTTGCTGTGAATTGAGGTAGTTACGCAATTATTATTTTGATTAAGTTGCAACCGATGGAGACAGAGGTAATCATAATTCACTACGGCTTTATCCATCGCGCTTGTCTTCTGTATTTTGGTACAAGCGCTCATATGTATTAAAGAGACAGAGTTTCCGCAATGTTTATATTCCAAGTCAAGATAGGCTTCTTCTGGGTTCTGCCTTTGTCAAAGCACCACGACACACAGCAGTAGCTGCCGTAGCTTGGACCGCCGGACGGCATGGCATCAGCACGGTCTGAAAATATCAATAAGTGCACGCTTCATTATTACCAAATACATATGTACACGTCATAACTGTACCAGGAAACCACTTTGAATGAATAGCGAACCGATGCACAATATAAAACCACTGACACTTACTGACCTCTGACCCATATAACCCGGACTTACAAGGATAAATGTTAATTCACCGTACAGGGGTGTTCAAAAGTTCCCAGGCCGCCATCCTATTTAATCCCATGAAGGTCATCGCGGCCTGTGAAGTTTTTGGCACCCCTGTACATACTCAGTATAAGGAGTACATTGGTAGGCAAAATAGCAGTTCACATAAGCGTGATGAAGATACATTCGAAACGTCCAAATACGAGGCCTTTGTTCAAATGCGTGCCACACCACGCCTACGCGACAATACGTTGTGCAATGTCTTCGCCACAAAAAAATGATAATGAACCGAAAATTACTAGAATGCGCAGTACTTCCCAACACGGCCGCCGCAATACGTACATGCAGTAGTCATTGGTGACTTTACCCCACCGTTACTTTTCTGAATAAACAATCCGCACGGACTCATACACCAGCGTCCGTCCGTCCGCCGTAAATACACACCTCGCTAAAGTACCAAACGCAATAAGCTATGCTCGCTGTTTATGTCACATGCCATTGTTTGCAAGCAATACCGTTAAAATATTCAGGAGCCCTTACTCTATAAGGGAAACGAGCAAGCAAAACTTGGCTACAGCGTGCCTACCGTCCTGCTTTCTTTATTTAGGTAGCGCCCGTCCCCGGAACGCCGTTCTCGGTCTGAATCAGCGTGGCGTCTGTTCTTTCCAGCGTTCATCAGCCTCTAGAACGGGCCAACGAAAAGACCGTCAACTGTGACGCGATCATTTCAACGCGGTTTAGGAATTCAATTTTCTCGAAACTGGAATTTTCCTGAAATGTGCAGTTCATGACATTGACCTTAAGCGTTGTCCAGCAGATCATTTTTATTCCGCCAACACGAGCTATTTCAATGGAACGCCGATACCGCGGTTATCGCAAACAGCGCTGGGCAGGAACGGTTTACCCTCGCAAACCGACCCGCAACGTCTCGATGGCGTCTGATAAGCTGCGAGTCGCAGTGCAGTGCACAGCCGTGAAGCGGTGCAAGTTAATGGTAGCTTCGCGTCGTTTGATTATTTTCACGGAACGCAACCAACAAAGATTATGCCGTTCTCGGCGGGGATAGCAAGGGAGTACAGCTAGTGCAGCCCTCTTGCTACGCGTTTGTTGAGTGGGCATGCTTTTCGCATTGTTCGCGTCTAGCCGCCTCATATAGAGCCGCAAACTGCTTTTTTTAGCGAGCCTCGTCGCGCTCACA
Source organism: Dermacentor albipictus (assembly GCF_038994185.2). Lineage (NCBI taxonomy): Eukaryota > Metazoa > Arthropoda > Arachnida > Ixodida > Ixodidae > Dermacentor > Dermacentor albipictus. The sequence goes on along the minus strand of NC_091829.1, from coordinate 78,436,643 downwards.
AGTCAATATTTACTCCAAGCTTCGCTTAAAAACGTGACTCACCTTTCTCACACACAAAAACACCGCCGCAGCCGACGTTCACGAGATGTTCCCGCTGGCACGCCGCTGGTGTTTTGGGTTTCTTCTCGATGGACGAATGGTGATTGGTGTTGATGGCAGTACGAATGAAGAACAAAAAGCACGGAAAGTGTCTTCGATAAATTCTGTTTTTATGTATCAGAAACACGGCAAATTTGGGTGTAAAATTATTATTCTTTAATGCGATTGAGCAGAATTCAATTTGCGCCTCCGTCCCCTCGCGTTTGATGAGAGCATTAGTTCGTTACGTAGCCGTGACGTAGTTCCTGACGCCAGATTTCGCTAAAGATTGAACATTCCAAAGATATCTGCAAGCTGACGGAGACACGCGCAAGATGTCGTTGGAGCCAACATGTATGGCAGGGCCGCGATATACCACTTTGTATAACGTACTTTGCTTCTCAAGGTAACTACGTAAGTTGCTTTATATTATTTTTAAACTGAATGCGTTGAAGAAAAAAAAGTACGTTTGGCACAATACACCTGTAGAAGTAGCATTAGGTTTTTATCTAAATTACGCTTGAGTAAGATATGTTCCGTCTAGGGCTAATACAAAATAATATAAAGGTCACCAGCCGCTACCGACACCATGGTCGAAATTTGACCATATTCGCAGTGCCGCCCGGAAGGCAAAGCACCGATTGCGATAGCAAATTAGTTGATAGTTGTAAGAAATAAGGATAGTAGTTTTGTCGGCCGCATAAACTTGTAATGGTTCATTTACTAACTAAATGATTATGATAGAATATGTATTCTGGACTCAGCGAGGACGTAGAAAGAAACATACGCACAAAGACAGCGCTGTCTCTGGGTGTCTACTTCTTTCTACGTCCTTGTTCAGTCGTGCTTACACATTCTATCCCGTATTCAAACCAACTAACCCGCCAGCGTGCTTTAACTAAATTAACTACCCCGGTGTCACGCGCGCGCAGGTAAACATGAACACATCTCGCTCGATGCACGCGCCAACTCGCCGTCAAAATTCTTGAGTGAGGAATCGCGGCAGCAGCAAGCGAATTGACCTTCATGCATGTCGCGCTGCAATGCGAACGAAACGTCGAAAGCAACGCGCATACGAAGCTATCGGTACTACACGCGCTGGGCAAACTTCACAGATCGTTTTGAAGATGAGGCCCGCGCTGGCGCGCACTTTGGCAACGTCGCTGATCCCTTTCAAGACACACAAGCGCCGGCAGCGCGACGCTTGATGACGCGCGACAAAGAGGATGACGGCGCTGATGATGATCGTGATCTAAAGAAAGGAAAGACGCTTGATTCTGCATCCTAACAGCCGCCAGAGAAAAACGTCCCTCGTCTCCGTTTGAACCACCTGCCTCAAGCCTGACAGGAGTGGGCACTCCTCCAGGCCGTGTTCCTCGCTCGTGCACGAGAGATTAAACGGCGTTCGCTGGTTCACCCTCACACATCTTCATTCATTCGTCACATCACGGCGACGCCGACGCTGGCAGCAGAAACGTACCAAGAGTGTCGATATAATTGCTATAGCAATAAAACCAGTTTTTTTTGTTTCTCTTATGCATAAGCGTCTGTGAAATCGGCGATGTTATGTTTGAAGCCGGGAGGGAAGCGAGCCCGGAGGAGGAAGGCACTGAGCCGCGGAGAAAAGAGTCGCCGAGTTCGCGCGTTATCCGTTTGTGCTTCGATGTCGCGTTGCTCACAGTGCATGCTCGCGACGTCTTTTCTTTGCATGCGTAGCAATAAGAACATTCCGTGTTGCACAGCAGGTATTGCACGGTCGATATTGATGTCGAGTGCGGTAACGGGCTCGCACCCTTTCCCTTTCGGCTTCGTCGCCGTGGTGCCCACTGTGCACATACGCGGTGTCCATACACTTGCGCGTAACTCGAGTTCCCGAAGTTAAACATCACCGTAACGTTTTGCTGATTTGCCCAATTTGTAGGTATGCACCCGAAGGAAAAAATTCACCGACGATAACGGTTCTCTCGAGCGTGAGCTTGGAGCGCAGCTGTTTAGGGGGTTTCAATTCACTACAGATTGCGGTAAAGGATTTGATTCTGAACGACAGGGAGCTCTGAGCGGCGAGCGAGCCTCTGCTAGGGCAGCTCGTTTATCACCATCCGCATACGAAGCACTTACACCGATTGCGTCGATCATTGATCAGAAAGAGAGGATTAGCACGGGAACATGTCGCAAGCACCGAGCGCATTCTCTAGCGCCGTTACCGCAAGCGATGTAGCGCACGCACACTAGGTCCGACGCCCGCGCCAGCTTTTGTGTCCATATATAGTATCGCCGGACGCGCTCACCACCTGCCTCGTCAACGCCGTAGAACACGTGCCGTGCGGTACTCCACTTTCCTCCTCATGCTTGCACTGCACCCTCGTCCTCAGCTCTCCTCCCGCGCTCTTCCCTATCGCCGTCTTCCATGCCCCGCTGAGGTCTGCGTTCTTTCTTTCATCCTTCGCAGTGGTCGGTCGATCTGTTACGCCGAGGGACAAGGACACCGATGCTCAACGCAGGAACGGATGCCTAAGAGCTTCGCTCTAAAGGTTAGGTCAGAAAAAGAAATTTTTGACGGACAAGAGAAATAGGTAATGAAACATATTGAAAATTATACAGGCATGACAATGTAGTCAGAAAGTGCGGTTGTTGAATACTCGGACGCATCTTCCATCACACTTGGCTTTATCATGAGCTCTTTGTCGTCCTTAACAATGTCAATTCAGCAAAAAGCGCAGAACTGCGGGTAGTGCGTGGTTAACGAAAAGCCGTAAGAAAACACGCACAATGCCTGTGTTATCACGCCTTTACGCTAACCACATGGTTTTTCTCCCAAACTTCGGTGATTTGCGGTTGATTGAAATAATGAACTTGGACTAACCCGACCAAATCTCTATCCAAATTACTCTAACACATTGCATAGTTTTGAGATCCACTTTTTTGTGAAAAACAAGGCCTCTAGAGTACTCAATATACCTAAAGTCCTTTCACGGAAACACTGGGGCTCTGATAGGGCATGCCTTCTACAAATATACCGCTCCGTCATACGCTCCTCCTTGGACTATGGGTGTATAGTGTATGGCTCTGCCAGATCATCATATTTGAAACGATTGGACCCAGTACACAATTTAGGTTTACGCTTGTCAACTGGTGCCTACACGACGTCGCCCATAACCAGTTTGTATGTAGAAACTAACGAACCCCCACTTGCCGACAGAAGAAGCATGCTGACATGCTCGTATGTTCTAAAAATCCGTTCCTTGCCAAAACATTTATGTTACCCAATAGTTAACAAATGCCCATCTAGAATATTATTCACAAACAAACCCCAGGCTATCAGACCACTCCTTCTCCATTTTGAAGAGAAATTACAAGAGTTGCACGTAACGGGCACACTGCCTGGTATTGCCCAGAAACCCGATCCACTGCCACCATGGTATTGCTTGCCTTCTGTTTGTGACTTCTCATTAACACGTTTTCAGAAAAAAATAACGCCGCGGGAACATATATTACAGGAATATTTAGCACTAAAGGAAAAATATGTGGAATATACAGCATTTTACACCGATGGTTCCAAAGCTGCACACTATGTGGGATGTGCTGTGATACAGAATAGCTGGGAAGAAATAGTACGGCTGCCGCAATGTGCATCAATTCTCACTGGAGAGAGTCATGCAATTTCCATGGCAGTGGAAAGAATATTACATGAAAACATTAAAAACAGCATCATTTATACAGACTCACTAAGCATACTTACAGCACTTCAGCCTAGGAATGCAGTTCTGCCAATAATCGGTGACATCCTACACAACATAACGGAAGCCGCGAGGCGGGGACAAAACATCAAGTTTTGTTGGGTGCCGAGCCACGTAGGAATCTGTGGAAATGAGAAAGCAGACGAGTGTGCAGCGAAAGCTCGAAATAAGCAAATCAAAAACATAAGAATTCCTTACAGAGATTGCATGAAATTAGTGTGCCATAAACTGAAAGAAAAATGGCAGTCCGCATGGAACAATCAAATGAACAATAAGCTACGCCTTGTAAAACCCATCATCGAAGAGTGGAAGTCATGTTCACACCAAGAACGTTTTATTGAAGTTGTCTTATGTCGACTCCGCATTGGACACACGCACCTCACCCATAATTACTTGCTGACAAAAAAAGACAAGCCTGTTTGTGACAAATGGGGAGACGAACTCACAGTAACCCACATTTTACTCTCCTGCAGGCAACTTGAAGCATTGACAAAAAAATATTTTACGCCATTTTACAGTGAACGCATTCCTTTTCATCCTTCATTGATTTTAAGCGAAGATGCACTGGTTGGCACAATTCATGTATTTAGCTTTTTAAAAGAAACCGGTTTTCTTGGAAAATTATAAAGCCTGACCTTGTTCTCTTTCACATCCAGTGACACACCTCATCCACCTTCTCATGTCTGAGAAGAACGCTGAGGTGTTTATTTAATTTGTTGGAATCCTCGGGGTCCTCTATCAGAAAAGGACCTTTTGAGGTTACCCAGCTTTTCCCTACATTATACCTTGCTGTTGGCGCATGATGGCCTTAGTTGCTTATGCGCCATTAAACTCAACATCAACATCAACAACTTTTTTACCACCCGTTTTGTAAACACATACTTCGGTGAAAGCTCAGTCCAGACTTCAGCGTAGTTACGAAGCATTCCCTCAGAGAGAAGATTAGGATCTTCAAAGTCACACTAGACGCTGTAATTTATCGGCAAAGTCGCAATGAAGACGAAGTACGGGGATAAAAGGAGATGTTGGCAAGCCAACCAGCCGAGGGCTTTCTCATATATTTAATGTCCCTCGTGTAAGCATTCGCATATATAAGTAACCTGTAGGGCGGCTTTGTTAATATTGTTGGGAATATGAGCGGTCGCTCGCATCTGGCCGTGTTCCTTCTGTACACCTACAAAGGCTTAAGTGTAAGTGTTTTCATTTGAATTCTGCGGAAAGTGACACGGCGAGTGGTGAAAATCCAGGATGCTGAAAACGACACATTTTCTTAAATAAATGCGGAACGGTAACATAGATAAAATAATGTTGTCAGGGAATTTTGAAATCTGCCTCCTTGAAACATTTTCGGTGATAAGCTACTCTACGAATGATACGTGAAATATGGTTCACCGTAGTCCTAAGGGTTTAATGATGTGGTCTACTCGTTTGTTGCTTTGCAGTCACAGTCCGAGGACTCGCATTTTCTAGACCTCCTTTATCTGGCTGTCTCCTAGAAAGAGGTTGACCGGCTCGTGAGTTTGACGGCCTCGACCTCGGATCTTGATCAATTCTGATTTATCGCGAGCGCAGCTCATTCCGCTGCTGCCAGCGGCGGTTTCAACAGCAGTCGCTGCTTCTTGCAGGATTTGTTCTTTTTGTCCTAACGAGCCGCTGGTTGTCCACAGGGTAATATCGTCTGCATATAAGCTGTACCCAGCCCGGATATGACGTCGAGTGTTTTGGCTAAGCGTCCCAATCCGATATTGAAAAAAAGAGGGGAGAGTATCACCCCTTACGATGTACCTCTACTGGGCATGGGAAAAGGGTCTGAGAGCGTAGTGCCGATGCCTATTGTCGCGATGCGAGATGTCAGGAAAGAGCGGCCGTATTCACAGATTCTTTGTCCACAACCAATGTCATTTAGCTCAAATAAGATGAGTTCATGTTCACGGACTTCTCTTTAAGCTTAAGGAGGAGGGTTTGATCTGTTCCTGAAAACTCTCCGGCAAGATTTTGAAGGGTGCGGTTATTGGCCTTTTTGGTTTTTCCTGGTTCCATTATGCTGCAAAGTATCGCCCATGTCTTAGAGGTGCGTAACGTTTCGCGAAGTGAGTCGCAAGAACTCACCCAAGTCGCTGCCTCTAACTGCTGTGCGTAAGGGTTTTGCCACTCGAATATTTCAGCAATCCCGTGGCGCAGTTTGGGATTAAGTCGCTGTTTTTTCCATCGTTTAGTTAGCCCCCTTCTGGCTTCCCGCATAAGTAGTAGATGGTTGTAAACTACAGGCGTTACCGCTGTGAGCGCTAGCGCTTAGATGTTGCTTTATGAGCGTCTCGTATGTGCGTTGCCCACTCTTCAGCGTTCTCAAGTGATATATCCGGCATGGGGATTTTGCGATAATTTAGCCAGTTCGTGATTACCACCTGGCCACAGGGTCGCTGAATTTTCGGGGAGCGGAGCGACACGCGGATGATGCGATGTCACTGCCTAGATTCTCTCCTAGATTGGTCCAGAATATCTCGTCGACATTATTTGTGAATGTGAGATCTGGGAAGGTGTCTGCACTGACGCAGTTACCTAATCTCGTCGGGTTTCGAGGGAGAATAATGAGTTGGAGATCATATGCTTCGGCTGCTCACTCGAGATCCCGGCATTTGGGGGTGTCTGTGTGGTGACCCCAGCTGGTGTGAGGGGCACTGAAGTCCCTAAGTAGCAGTCCTGGGTGCCGGAGTGACACATGTTGTACCGAGTGAGGGCCTCAAAATTGGCCCTCTTTTCTATAGGTACGCTATACACGTTCGTGATTATTGTTTTTCCCTTGCTACGTTTCTGCGGTAGTATTGTTATGATTTGGTGGTTGATGCTGCTAGTCGCCAGATAATCTATACTGGTTGCTGTGTCCTTGAGCAGCATCGTCGCGACCTTAGGGCAGTCTGGTTGGGATATCGTGTATTAGCCAGTCAACCTGACCGGCTTGTTACCGATCTGTTGTAAACAAATAACATCAGGTTTGACTGGCAACGTGTTAATGTATTGCTGTAGAGCTGCCACCCGTTCGTGGAAAGTGTGGCAGTTCCATTTCCAAATTTCGAGATATTCGTGATATGCTTGCATTCAACTCGCCATGGATAGTGCTTTCGCTGTCCGAAGTCGGTATGGGTCGCGGACGGCCGTTAGATTGAGCACTGAGGCTAATGCTGGCTCGCTTACAAACCGTGCTCTTTACACTGGCCACGGATTCATCGACATAAGTATGTAGGCTTTGAAATTCTGCGTACATCTGCTGCTGAATCTTTTACATATTTTGCAACAATCCTCCAATCGCCTCTTACTAATCCCTATTGTGGACATCTTTACTTTTGCACTGCTCTCGCTGAACCCAAATGCTTCAAGGAGGCCAATGGCGATCTGCGGAGGCGAGCGCTATCTGCAGGTATTGCAAGTAACCGGGCGCCGCCCAGTGGCCTCCGAGATACTCACGCCCCGGCGCGTGCAAATGGTGGACGCCGTGACTGGTCTATGGATGGTGAAACGCTATAAAAAGCGCTTCTTTGAGTTTTCACGTAAGAGAATTATGTTTTCTCGTATTGTCGAATTACAATACGATGCTGTCATGTTTGTAGGTTGTGTGCTAATTGTATTTACAATTTTTACACGTATTCTACTTTGAGAAATTCAATTAATTCAGTAGCTTCCTTCTGCCACCTGGAGGGCCTGGGTATGGCTGCTTCAAAACTCTTTTTGCAGACACCGTGTCTCGCTCTGGTCGTCGAAGGCGGGAGGCCAACGTCGGTTTTTTTTTTGCGACATGGGGCCGTTAGCGCTATCGCGTCAAAACGCCTGTGGGCCATACATGAGGCGTATGATAGAGATTCCCTGGTGGTCAAAATTAATCCGGGGTCTTGCACTACAGCATGCCCCATGATCAAATCCCAGTTTTGGCGCCTAAAAGCCAGAAGTCATCATCTATGCTGTAGTGATATCGTCACCGGAAAGCTTGTTTGGTGCAGCACTACGCTTTTCTTCTCACGCTTTCGCCATATCCTCCTCCTGCGCTTTCCGTCTCGTGGATCTGCTGCACCCTCCTTCTCCGATGTCCTCCTCGCGCTCTCTTCGCTATAGCAGTCTTTCATCTCCTGCTGCGCTCCGCGCTCACTTTCATATTTCGTTGTTTTCCTCTGCTCAGTTACGAGGGACAACGCCAACGCTCACCTCTGGAACGTGGGCCTAAGAGCTGCGCTATACAAATATCACAGTTTTGCCACAAGGCTGACAAAAATAATGCGATAGTAACACGCTTGTATTGACAAGTGCAGTTGTTTATCTTTCTCGGAAGTCCGTTTTTTTACACCGTCTAACAAACAGTAAACGTTAAAGCTCAACGCAAGAAGCACCTGCATATATCGGAAGTTTTTCTAATGTGTTGGATGGTTCTATCTGTTGTCTGTTGTCACCGAACTTTTCGTAATCTGATCGTATGCGTCAAGCGAATCATGTAGTACTTTAGGGAATACAAACCAGCACCAGGCATTATTCGGGAACTTTTGATGACTTAATTTATTATGCTTAAATGCAGACGCGTTTGCTCTGCCGATGAGATTTCGAGGACAGACGGCTGTGTTCGCCGCTATCGTTGTGCCACTAATGTAACTTGGTTTTGTAGGCACAGGCTCACGCAATTAAAAGTTAGGTCCCTTGTTCACTGTTGCGACTGTTTTCTTCTTCTGAGTCACTCCAACGTGACACTGTATTATACGGAACACTCGTAGCTGTTGTGTTAGCATGAATTTAAGAAGACGTAAGGTGCCGGCTAATATTGCGCTGTTGGGTTAGGGGTTGTCCAGCTTGTTTGGTGCAGCACTACGCTTTTCTTCACACGCTTTCGCCATATCCTCCTACTCCGCTTTCCGTCTCTTGGATCCGCTGCACCCTCTTTCTCCGATGTCCTCCTCGCGCTCTCTTCGCTATAGCGCTCTTTCATCTCCTGCTGCGCTCCGCGTTCACTTTCATACTTTGCTGTTTTCCTCTGCTCGGTTACGAGGGACAACCCTGACGCTCGCCTCTGGAACGGGGGCCTAAGAGCTGCGCTATAAAAATATCACAGTTTCGCCATAAGACTGACAAAATAATGCGATCGTAACACGTTAGTATTGACACGTGCACTTGTTTATCCTTCTCGGAAGTCTGTTTTTTTTCACCGTGTAACAAAGAGTAAACGTTATCGCTCAGCGCAGGAGGCACCTGTACATATCGGAAGTTTGTCTAATGATATCGATGGTTCCATCTGTTGTCTGTTGTCACCGAACTTTTCGTGATCTGATCGTATGCGTCAAGCGAATCGTATAGTATTTCAGGGAATACAAACCGGCACCAGCCATTATTGGGGAACTTTCAATGACTTATGCTTAAATGCAGACGCGTTTGCCCTGCAGGTGAGATTTCGAGGACAGATGGCTGTGTTCGCCGCGATCGTTGTGCCATGAATGTAACTTGCTTTTGTTGGAACAGGATCGCCCAAATAAAAGTTAGATTCCTTGTTCACTGTTGCGACCGTTTTCTTCTTCGTCACTCCAACGTGACACTGTATTACACGTAAGACTCGTAGCTGTTGTGTTAGCATGAATTTAAGTAGACGTAAGGTGCTGGCTAATATTGCGCTGTTGTTTTAGGGGTTCTCCATTTCAATCCTGCCATCGGGCCATTCCATTTTTCTTGCTAATTATTGACAGCGTCTTTCTTGGCGATTTTACCACCACTTCTGGTCATTGAGTATATTTCAGACCTCCCTCCTGGGCAGATCAGGGAGATAGTGCACAGCCGCGTCAAAAAAACAACATCACTTTAAAGTTTCAGCTCTGTTATTGTTTTGCACCCTTAACATTAGGGCAGAGTTCCTGGGCGCCCGTTCCTGACGCGAGCGTGGGCGTTGTCCCTGGTAACCGAGTGAACGAACACAGCGAAGGATGAAAGCGAACGCGGAGCGCAGCGCAAGATAAGAGACAGCGATAGAGAAGAGAGTGCGAGGAGTCAAGTCAAGTCAAGTCAGTTTTATTTACATCATTATGATGTGGGTAGGCTCAGGCAAAAAGCGAACGGTTTTCGCTTGAAGAAGCCCGACCCCCCCTACATGGCGTACAGCAAGGTCAAAAGTTTTAAAAAAAGTACAAAATCCACACACACTACATAACAGAATATAATACAAAAAATTCAGAACAGTTGATATAAACTCTTGGTACGTGCTCACTAATACACAATGCATAGCTGTTCACAGAGATGAAAATGTCCTTCCCATCACACTTTAACGCAAAGGAAATATAGCGGAGCAACTAAGAAAAATCGTTATTAGTGAAATTCAGAACAATCGATGTAAACTCGTCATACATGCTCATTAATACACAATGCATAGGTGTTAACAGAGATGCAAATGTCATTCGTGTCAGACTTTAATGCAAAGGGAATACAGCGGCTTACAAAAAATGATTTCTTAGTGTTTGTGTACTAGATGTTTCAAGAGAAAAACTTTCAAATATGAATTTATTTAGTAACCTTGGAACTGCATGACGCATCATCTGTCGACCATGTTCTGTACGGCAAAAGGGAATGGTCCAACGTTCGTGTTTTCGAAACGAGTATGGCGTTGAGTTTGCTTCGAGGGATGACAATGCTGTCAAGAAGTTGTCATTGTGAAGAATTGATTTTTTAAATCTTACGGCTAAGAAAAATTCGTATAGCTTATGAACGGGTATGATTTTGAATTGCTTAAACAATTCTTCGGTGTGTGCGAGGTAGTCAACATTTGCTATGTAACGTACTGCTTTTTTTTGCAGCATGTGTATTTTGTGCAGGTTAGTTTGAGTAGTAGTGCCCCAAACAAGGAAACAGTAGTTAACATATGACATGAATAATCTGTTGTATATTATTAATTTAATCGATACAGGTAGATAGGAGCGAAATTTGCGAGCATTCCGACGCACTTTGATAAATTGATTAAAGTGGAGCTAATATGAGGGTCCCAGCTCATGTTCTTGTTAAAGAAAATTCCTAGTGTTTTTACTTTGTCGACTACCTCTATAATAGAATTGTCTATTTTTAGCCTAATGTCTGATGTAACGATGCTCTGCCGGTAATGAAAAAGTACCGCTTTTGTTTTCTTACTATTTATTATCAAGGAATTTGCTGCGCTTCATGATTTCAACTTTTCTAATACGCTGTTTACGCTTGAAATGAGCAATGGAATGTTATTACCACTAAACAAGAGACTCGTATCGTCTACATACAGAAGATATTTTGGAAGGTTGCTGATATCTGTTATGTCGTTTATGTATATAATAAAAAGTAGCGGTCCTAAAAAACTTCCTTGTGGAACTCCAGTGGTGATTGGTTGAAGGGTTGAAACATGCTGATCTATTGTTACACATTGATATCGATGCTGTAGGTAGGACTTTAGTAGACATGCTGCAGTGCCACGGATTCCATACCTTTCTAGCTTAGTGAGTAGTCTTTGATGGTTTAGGCGATCAAAAGCCTTCGAGAAATCCACAAAAACACCTATGCATATCTCCCTGTTTTCAAGTGCCTCGAGGATGATCTCTTTTTGCATTAGTAAGGCTGTTTCAGTGGACCTGTTTGGGCGGAAACCATGTTGTGACGGATTAATGAGGTTAAGCTTATTGCAAAAGTTCACGAGTCTTTTATGAATTACTCTTTCTAGGCCTTTAGAAAAAATCGGCAGAATAGAAATAGGTCGATAGTTGGACATTTCGTTTTTATCGCCACCCCTGAAAAGTACAATTACTGAGGAGATTTGCATTAATTTGGGGAAGCAACCTGTTGATAACGCCAAATTATATATATAAGTCAGTAGGGGGGGCAATAACATTCAGCACATATTTAACTGGAATAATTTGTATGCCATCAATATCGCGTGATTTGCTATTTTTCAACGAGTTGAAGATACTACATACCTCGCGTTCATCTGTCGGATCAAAATAAATGCTGCGGTTATTCCTAGGAATAGTGCTGCTCAGAGATTGACGGTTTCGAGAACTGCTGACAACATCTTTAAAAAATTTGTTAAATTTTACGGCAAGCTCTGTGCCATGTATGCGGCAGCCCTGAAAAACGAGATCTTTGATAACTGGCGACGATGGGGTTCTGTTTAGCAACTTGTTTAGTTTTTTCCACACGTCTGCACTATCCTTACAGGATTCCTGTTGGAACTGATGCTGCAGGAAGCGCCGCTTTTCGTTTCTCATGAAGGAATTCAGCTTATTTCGATATTGCTTAAATATTTTCAAATCTAAAAGTGACTTCGTTTTGACACACTTTTTATATAATCTACGCTTCTTTTTTATTCCTTTTAAACACTCACGGCTGATCCAGGGCTTTCGGTTGTTATGATGTGGCTTGAAAATTATTTCTCTAAATTGTTCACAGTAAATTCGCTTAAAAATGGATATGAATGTTTCATACGCCTCATCTGCAGTGTCACAATGGAATACACCATCCCAGTTTTCATTCACAAGACTCGAGTAGAAAGATTCCAAAGTTACAGGGGTGATGTTCTGGATAGTTACTGTCATCGAAGTTTGCCCATGTGTTCTTTTATCTTCAGATTCAACAAAAAAGTATATCGGAAAGTGGTCGCTTATGCCATTACATACAACACCTGATATTACATTTTTTACATCAATGTTGGTGATAAAAACGTCTATCAAAGTATCTGTGTACATTGTAACACGTGTTGCAGTTTTAGTAGTGATAGCATGACCATTTGCTTCTACTGCCAAAAGAAAGGTCTCTTGCGCAGGGCAAGATTTTAGCACATCAATGTTGAAATCACCCGCACGTATTAATTTCAAATTATTTACATTCACGTAGTTGAATAGCAATTCAATGTGGCAAATGAATTGATTGAATTGACCGTTTGTCGGTCGGTAGATCACACAGTAGATGTATTTTCTCGATTTCAAGCATAGGCATTCAAAATCTTCAGTCAATAGAGACAGTTCAGGAATTATTACACATTCTAGATTATTTTTGATGAGAATTTCAATTCCAAGCGTATTAAGAGGCTGCAGTGGAACTATAGCAGGAAAGCGGAGGTGTAGAGTATGGCGAAAGTGTGAGTAGAAATTTCACTGACTATTACGAATGCGAAATTTGAGTGCAGGTCACTAGACTTTTCTTCTCATGCTTTCGCCATACCCTCCTCCTACGAGTTCCACTTCGCACTCTCTTCGCTCTCATCGCTTTTTTCAACCCCCGCTGCGCTTTGCGTTCGCTCTCATCCTTCTCTGTGCACGTTCCCTCGGTTACGCGACAGAAAGCCGAAGCTGGAGGTCGCCTCAGCCGCGCTCTAAAACATTTGACCGAAGGCACTAAATGGGCTCGCATTCCGGCACGTAAGCAGTTTTAAGTGGCTCTGGCGCCTCTTTGTACTCAGAACTGTTGTACATGCATCTTTGTACTCCGAACTGTTGTACAGTGCATCATATTTATTTATACGGTTGGGGCCCCAGCCCTCAAAGTGAGCTTTGGAAGGGATCTCTATGATAGATTTTGTAAATATGTATCTGTAACAATATCATATACATAGATGCATACTATAAAAAACGTTATGGAATACAAAAAAGGAAGCTAACTTTTTGCGAATTTAAGAATTTTACGGAAATTGCTGGCACAGTGAGTTCGAAGAAATAAACATGAGCCATTCGACTCTGAAGCGAATTACCAGCGACGCTGTTGAAACCGCCACTACAACCTCTGAGGGTGTTATGCAGTGAATTATGGCTTTAGAGTAGTGACAGTAGTGATGGTATAGTAATGGTAGGAATAGGAGTAATCGTAATTTTGACAGCACACCGCGGCCCATAGCAGGGCTGCAACAACATCGAGATCAGTTGTTAGGCTGGTTATGTTATATACAAAAGGCTAGAGACGTCACACCCTATGTCGACAGCTGGGGTCGCTGCGGTAGCTTGTGTAACAGCAATGTTTACCGGGAAACGTTCGCGGAGGCGCTACGTGCTTCGCATTGCTATCACGAGCGCCTTATGATGAATTATGTGGTTCCAATGCTTTCTTTAGCTTGTTCTTTGTTGAAACGTATGCTGTTTTGCATGTTGTATGCGTGATTTTCTATGGTTATGTCCCCTCCTTTCTGAAGAGTAGGCAGGCATTGTGCCCCTTCCGGTGGCAGATTCCAGCCTGCTCCTCGATTCCAATGTCCTGTCAAGCGCATATATGTTTTTGTTCAGGGAGAATAAAAATTCAAGGAACCATAGCCATATATAGTTTCGCTGTAAAATACTGAATGGATGATGATTAAGGTACGTCTTTAGGAAGGGCAATTCAAACTCCGGCAGCAGCATTTGCTAAGGAAAATGTTTCCTAACTTGTTCGCGCACATGAAACTGTAAACATCAAAAAGACATGTCTACACTCAGAGGACATCTATGGAGCTGTCTTTAGAGCTAATCTTACTTCAAGGACATGATGATAATGATGAAAACGTTTTATTTCAAGGACATGAGAAACCACTTTGTGTAACCTACGTAGTTTCTCAAAGTAAAATGTTCCATGACTTGTGCGTGTACGTGAAAATCTCAATGGACGGCAGTCTTGTCATTGTCTTTGGAGCCGATTCGTATCACAGGGCCACGAGATACCACTTTGTATGACTTATATAGTTACTCAATGTACCTATGGAAGTTACTTAACAATAATTTTCAATGTTATTGTATTGAAAAGAAAAGCTGATATGGCGCAATACAGTTGCGCTCGCAGCACAAACCTTTTATCTAACTTACGCTTGAAAAAATTATGTGTGATTTTGCTATCCCAAAGACCATAGACCGGCAGAGGTCGCCGAAGTTAAGCTTATGAAAAATCCACGCCGTCTTCATCTGTGGGGGGGGGGGGGGGGGCGCTCCGTGTGGGAGACTGCGCTCCATCTGGCACGAGCTGAAGACTCCATCGTGAAGCACAACCTGGAAGCCTACGTAGCTTAGCCTCCCTTATCCCGTACCCCTTCTAATAATAAAGTTGACACTCACTCACTCACCAAGTCTGCGGCGGCCGCCGCAAAACAAGCGATTTGTTGAGGAGCATTGTGTCTCGGTGTCGTGTGCCAGACGCTTCACCGACGCGACGCGGCGGCAACCGTCGCGCCTTAGCTTGATGCATGCTAGCTCCGACGCCGTGTACCTGGTATCTTGATATCCGCCGAAGAGAGCGCGCGGGTTTTTCATCGGAGAGCAATGACGTCACACCAACTGTCTCCCCACTTCGCCGCTCCTTCTGCGTCGCAAGGCCCCACCCACCCTCGCCTCGTCGCTATGCTGCGTGATGCCATTTAATACTCTCCTTTCACTCTTTCTCTCAGCTCTCCCTTCCCCAGCTGGGCGTAGCTGCGAACTGCGAACGTTAAGAGAAACCCAGCGAGGTTCTAACACATCCACTGTAAAAGAAAAAGAACTGTATAACTTACGTAGTTTCTCAAGATATATTATCCCATAATTTTTGTGTGTACGTGAAAGTGCTGGTTTAGAAAAGGTTATTTCAAGAAGAGACTATACGAACATGAAGTCATAATCACTGCACAGTTCCACTAGGCGGATAAATTTACAAAGTAAGAAGCATTGTATACATGGCACGTTTTGAAAGAAGTGCCCGAGTCCACACTCACTTACATATAACCACAAAAACCTACGAAAACCACAGCTACACGTAAACCGATTATCACAATACACAAAATCGTGTTTAATATATACGGTGCACACAATGGTTATGTGCAATTACGACGTGACTGCTAACAGTGTAAGGACATCCTTATGATCGATCGACATTGACGGTACTGTCTTTGGAACCAATCCCTATGGTACTTATGCAAGTGAAAAGTATTTTTTAAATATTATTTTGCCAAGAAAATATGTGGTGTAATACATTTCTACACGTGGCATAAGCCTTTCAACTAACTCACACTGGAAAAAAAGATGCAACGCGTAGTGGTAATAGAAAATTAAATAATAAACGTTACCAGCCGCTACCGACAACCCCCGTCGAAACATAACGCTTTCATTTTAGAGTTAGGTTATATAAAACACTTATAAGCTTCTCTGATGCGTAAGCGTAGATGGCCCGTCTGTGAAATCGTAGATGTAAAGGTTCAAGCCGTCAGGGAAACGAGCGCATAAGAGGAAGGCGCCTGGCGGTGCAGAAGAGAATCGCCGCGTTTGCGCCTTTTCCGTTTGGCTTTCGACGCCGTGGTGCTCGCTGTGCATGTTCGCGGCGTACATACGCTTTTGCATAACCCGAATTCACAACGTGAAACCTCACTGTAATTTTTGTTGATTTGGGGATTTTTAGGTATTCATCGCGAGAAACAAATTCACCGACGATTACTATACTCTCGAGTGTGAGGTTTTAGCGCAGCTGTTTAGGTGTTTTCAGTTCGCGAGATATAGTGGCAAAGAATTTGATTCTGAACGACAAGGATCTCTCAGCGGCTGCGCTAAGCCTCCGCTCGGGCATCTCGTTTATCAACCGTGGCAGACGAAGCATTTAGACCGATTGCGTCACTCATTGTTCAAAGAGAAAGGGCGAAAACGGGAACACGTCGCACGCGCGTAGCGCATTCCATAGCAGCTGTGCCACAAGTGAAGTACCGCATGCCCACTGAGTCGGACGCCCACGCCAGCTTCTGCCTCCATATATGGCATCGGTGGACGCGATCGCCGCACGCTTGTTCCCCGCCGTAGAGCACATCCAGAGCGCTACTCCACTTTCCTCCTCACCCTTTCGCCAGTCCCCTCCTCCGCTTTTCTCTTCATGCTTCCGCTGCGCACTCGTCCTCCGGTCTCCTCCTTGCCCTTTCTGCGCTGTAGCCGTCTTTCGCGCCCCGCTGCGCTGCGCGTTCGTATCCTTCGCTGTGCTCGTTCGCTCTGTCACGCCGAGGGACACCAAAAGCCGACGTTCAACGCAGGCGTTGTCGCCATTGAACCTTATATTCAACCTCACGCCACCGGGGACGCCAGCGGCCAGAATCCGCTTAGAGTGTGAATATAATTGCTACCACAATCGAAGATTGTGCGCGTGACGTTGGCCGTAACGGACATACTCCAACGTAGGCGTGAAACTCAGGCATTGCTCTGGAGCGTACAGTGACTGATGGACAAGTAGCCGGCGAAGTTGAACGGACAGGCCAGATTTCTGTGAGCAGTGGCTGAGCACGCCGCCATGGTTGTGAAGTGACTGCGTTATGTAGCAGAGGAAGTACAAATACCAGAGGCTGACAAAAGCGACGACTTCCAACTAAGGATTACTTTTCAGACACACTTATAGACATCTTTGTGAAGGCGTGACCACTGATATCTGTAGACATCTTGGCAAGAAAGCAACAATGACGGGAATAGGATCACCAAATGAAAAAAGACCCATTACATACAAATGAGCCTCAAAAAGCGCTCTACCCAGGTACTAGAGTCTTTCTTGAGAGAGGTCAATCGAGATTTTCCTTACTTCACCATATCTGGTTATAGCTACCGCTGCTCAAATTCCCCCTGTATAATCATTATCATGCTTGTAATGCTAGTCTACAGTGTTCGTACCTTGAAACTTTGAAACGCGACAGCACTGATTGCAATGTAGAGGGAAAACGTCCCCCCTCTGGTTACGCCGCTTGCAACAGCCCAGACAACATGAATTTTAAAGCTGTTGTTGCGCGATGCGCATATATCGGGAAGCCGTACACAGGCATTCGGCGAAGATGGCTTTTTACCGCGCGTTGGAATATTTAGGTGAACGACCTCTTTGGCTTTTTTATTCATGTTTTCCAAATAAAGTTACAGTTGTTAGTCAGTGCTCCTCCTTTCTCTTCCACTTACTGCATCTTCTTTTGTTCAGGCTCTTCTTTTTCGTCAATATTTTTACTGTGCATGTCACTAAAATCTGCGCGAATTTCCGAGTTGGTGAAACGGAAGCAATTTTGCTCCGAGTGCGAAGAAAAGAGGAATCGCACACTAAGTGACTAATCTTTCCCTGATCAGTCACTGGTCTAAGGCATTGCGCCAAATGTGAATGGATGACAAGCTACAAAAGACAAGTGTAAGCTTTTACTCCAAGGAATACCTTAGAGGCGATAAACGCGTAAACTAAATCAAATGCTTGATAAAAGAAAAAGGCGCATGGAAATAAATTCAATATAGGTCCAATTAGGCCGAGAATACAAAGTGTATACAAAGCTTTTTATACAAAGTGTATAAATTCATGACAATTGAAAGAAAAATTGCAAGACGGGAAAACCACTATAGCTGATACAGGCGCCGTGAAAATGTGAGCCTGCCAAAATAAACACGGCACTCATCTGATACCTTACACGGTCTTTACACGTTTACGTGAGGCCGTTAGAGTTTGATACGCATCCTAGTTAACCCTTATTATAGGAGGGGCCGGACCGCTTTTTTACTCGGTAACAACGTGAAATTACCGCTCAGAGCAATACACGCCTGCATGCATCACCTCTTTATCGCATCTGGTCGTTGATTCTATCTGTTGGCTGCGTTTGCGCCAAATTTTGTGTCATCACAATTTACGCGCGAGGTGAATAGTGGTTCTGCGAGCACCACAGAATCCGCTAGAACCTTCGATGTGTCATCTAAAACTGGATGACGCACTTGGCCCTCAGCTCTGATTTCTTCAATCGCCGACAGTGTTCGCCGCTATCGCTGTGCTTTTGAGTGTTGCTTGGTCTTGCGGGCGGAGGTTCGCCCAGAACAGGCTTAGTTTCGTTCCTTGCATTTTTTGCTACGGCGTTCCACACGGTCATTGCAACGTCACATCTCGTCGCAGACGCTAAACGAGATTTACACCTTTACAAGGAGCCGTTACATGTGCGTAGGTACGTGAATAGCGTAGCACACTCTCACTTGTTCTTGTGTTTCTGCAGTACACAGACCATCGTGCTCCCGAATAGTGTCTATTTGTATGCACACATTTTACTTGCCTGTCAAGAAACTAAAGACACCGTCTATTGCTGTGAAAACATCGAACGTCAATGCTTTCACTCTTTACTCCATGACGAGCTGGTATTTCTTGGTGCAAAAACACGGCAAATGCCTCCCAATAACCTACACATTCGCGTAGTGAAACCTAGGAGAGGTACGTCGCTAACAAACTCAATAAACAGCTTGAACTACGTCACGGCTGGAAGATAGCTTGATATATGACGCGTCAGCTACATTAGAGGCGAAGGCATAGAGGCACGAAACTGTGGCCGAAGGACAATGAAGGTGTTGCGCAACCTTAGCCACAAGATTGCCTAGTTGCCCTTTGTCGAGTCCGATTTGTCGGTCTTAAACAAGCCAGCTACAGAAAACACCGTCATCGCGAACGCGTTTCATCTCTGCACGTCGTGGTGTGTTAGGATAATTGAGGGAGAACCCCGCTCAACTCATGTAAAAGTGGGCCCCTTTTACCTCCGCTATGATCCTGTTCCTTCTTCAATGGCTCGCACTGCGAAGGCTACGGCGGATTGGGGCGTGCCCGCAACGCTCCGCCTTCTACATATCGTGGCGCGCAGCTCAAATTTCCATTTGGATGCCAAGACTTCAGATTTTGGTGCCTACAACGTGCTAAACGTAAGGCAAAGGCGGTGGTCTTCCATGAGCTGCTGTGCCTTTAGCTAGTGAGCTCTAGGCGGCACCCCGGGGCGGCCGTGGTATCTACACTATGTAGCCGCCCGCAGCTACCTACAGCAGCCGCGTATAGGCATCGGGTGGTTGTCGCGCGTCAGTGACCTGCTAGTGTTCCTGTGTATCCTCCCGCAGGGAGCAGAGTTGCGTATATGTTTTCCGGCGCCGCTCGCACCACTAATCACGGAGTGCTATCACGTGGTACCAAAATGACGTCAAATGTTCAACTGCGCCGCTGCGAAGCCAACTTTACGGGGAGGATGCCGACTCGGTTCCGTCAGTGCCATCGAAAGTGCAATCAGCGGACCGTCGAGCATGCGTTGCACTGATTGGCTCTGGGTACAAGGTACGGTATTCGACGACATTAAGTTATTAACTTTGGTGAAGACGATGAGCAAAACGAGAACAAGGTGAAAGCAGAAGCCAATGTTTCGACAAGTGGACTTGGACACGTGGTTGACAGACGGCGGCGGGGGGGGGGGGGGGGGAGGGTCTGGCCTTGGCCTTGTGCACAGAGTTCCTTTATTCTCAATTCGACACGCTAACACACCTCCCCTCGTTACCGCACCCACCCACCTTACACCCTGTCCCATTTAGAAGAACCCCACCTATATATACTGTGGCGAGGGAAGCATAGGTCGCCTTGAAGTAGACATGTCCACTTGTCGAAACGTTGGCTACTGCTTTCACCTTGTTCTCGTTTTGCTCATCGCGTTGAATTTCCATCTCCCGCATTCCCCGTGTTTTCCCTCACTTTGATGAAGTGATACGAAGCACATCATTTCGACTGTTGTATTCCAATATGACGGGGTGCAGCGCAACAACTGCACAACTCGCACTGAAGGTGGCAAAGCTTCTTACGCGGTAGGGTGCGGACGGACGAGACTGGGCAGCTCCGAAAGGGAGCAGGATATGCGAGGTGCGTTCGCCTTGTTTACGCTGGCGACTTTGGCTTGTTTAAACTTAAACAGCATTTAACTCGAGTAAAATTCCTGTACACGCTGAAATGCGGACGCCTGGCTTGAGAGGTTCCACACTTGTGCAATGTTTAGAGTATATGTGCAGCGCGACACAGACGCACGACAAAGTATGGACGAGACGTCTGTGTCGCGTTGCAAATATATGCAAGAATGTTAACTTAGGTATTCGCCCAATTCACTGTGTAGCTTGTACGATTGTTCTGTCTATGCGCAACTATAACACTGTGTTGAAAACAGAGTAAATACAAGCAGGTAGAATTTGCCCGCTGCATCCTGGCTTTTCTCTACTGTTTTTTCTTTTTGTCGACGTTGTGATTTCACATGTAAGGTTGATTTATGTACTCGTGTTCATTGTTTTGTAGTGTGCGAAAACATCGTGCGCTCCCGCAGGTGAGAAAGCAGTGATAGCTTCAGCATTTACCGCCCGCAATATGTTATTTGTTCGATCAGCCTTAGTCGACGTGAGGAGTGTAAAATTATTTTTGTACGTTTAGTAGGCGTTGTGTTATGGTACCTTCACCTGAGTAGCACGAAGAAATAAATAAAAATGTGTTTTCATGCTACAGTCTGCAATGTGTGAATAATTTCTTTGCAAGTTTGTCATCTTATGTGATTAGTGCAAATAAAATACCCTGTTGTCACTCTTAATAACTTGTTGCCTGTCCAGTGCTTTTAATTGTTCCCCCAAGGCTCCAAGAACCAGCACTCATTCCCTGCTGCCACCAACCATGGCTCATCCACTCTCCTGTACGAAATAAATTTGATCTAGAAGCTCGTGCATCTTGAATCTTTTTCCGCTTGCAAATTTGTTGCAACGAAGCAGCTATTAAGTTTGCGGTATGAATCGAAAGAATAACCGAAGAAATGTTCGCATGTGAGCATATGAAATGTCTTTACATCTATGTGCCTGTACCGCGGATATCGAAAACATGCAACAGATCTGAAGGACGGTTAGTGATGAATGACGGTCATGGTTAACGGTCACTGACAAAACTAAAGGCATGATAGCTCTCTTGGCCACGATCATTATTGGTCTGGTTTCGCAGCCAAAATGTGCTCATATAATTGTCCACCACACGTGTGCGAAGTTTCCTTTAAACACTCTTGAAAACATTTCTTGCCTTCCGGCCTCGGCGAGAAAACTTCATATGAATGCTGAAAAACATTGCACCGCTTTTTGTTGCAAGGTAATGCACGTTTGCACGCAAATTGTTTAGCTGTTCGAGCCTCGGGTGTTGTCAGGATTTTATTTCGAGGGATCGAAGGGTGTCCTACTCCTACGTGCACGTTCGTGCGTGGGCTTGTAATGTGCATGTAGAGATGTACATACAAGCTAAACATTTCGGGGGTTAGCACCCACTCCGGCTGCGCCAATCGTTCGATTGCGGCCTGCATTAAAAAGTGTCATCTTGCTCACTGCTTGCCAGCAATGGCCGCAGGTAAGTCGCAACCAGCAGAGAAGAAAGCAAATAGAACACCACGCTGCATTTGCCTCCTGTGCCCTCGAAGAGTTGTTTCAATGCAGAGCTGGACCGCAACAGCGGACCTATGCGCAATTTTTCTCCCTGTGTGGGAATATATACAGGAGCACTATGACGGCCTGACGAACAGAGCCACGAAGGGCAGAAGTCAGCACTGTCATGCGAAGCAGACGACAGAGACGAAGGCGATCATGGTGCTTCCAGTGATTTCGCACTGCGGGTAAGGCCTGACGTACCGGAAAATGCATTTTGGTGTTTCTGCTTTTGAAAAAGGTCGCCACTAGTAGGACGTAGGCCACTTTTATGGCACCAGTTATTACAAATAGTGGCAAAATAGTGCAAATTGCGATGCAAACGCACCCTGCTAACGGATCTTACTGCGGTATAAGGTGGGACGTGGAGCTGCAGCATTTTATGCCAGATGCCACATTAACATGCACGTGAACATTGTCGCGTACTTAGCCATGTAAATGGGGGAAGGACAAGAAAAAATTCACTGACAATGTAAGAAAAATGTGCAAAATACATACGACTGGGTATGTATCAAAGGGGCTGCGGGTCGTGTGCGACATACTATATGCCCCAATGGCCTTCGGGCATCTGCCCCTCTTCCGTGAACCTTTCTTGACGTCAACTTGGGTAACTGCAAGTATCACAGAAATATCACCCATAGAGGGTTACATTCAAGGCTCTCAAAAATTGCATTCTAGTCAAATATGTCCGTCATGATCGCAATTGTTCTGTGTAAGGGATTAGTGTGGGAGGTATTGAGCTAAAAGCCCTTTGGTGCTAACGGAATGGTTCACGATCAGAGTTTTCCCGCCAATCATAAAAGGACGAAATATTTGTTAGAGGACTTCAAAGATTGCCTGACTAATTGATGCGGTTATGAGCGATAACAATTATGCATGCGCATGGCTCGTTTGGCTGGTCTGCTGTATAGATGGCTTGATCGAATGTCTAACGTCACATGCAGTGCAACTGCTGAAGCCGTCCACGTGCTTCCACCATGCCGCCAACTGCAGTCAATTACCTCACAACGTACGCCTGTGGAATGCAATGACCTATATAACGAATGAATAATTGTACGATTAGATTACCTAGACACGGCGCATATAAGTCTCAAAAAATGCAAGGACAAACGCTAAACGCGCAACTAATAGTTTCAGACTACAATTGTATGAAGCGTTAAGAGTGCAACAGTCATCAGACAGGCCAGCGTATTTGTTCGAAGGCCCGCTAGTTTTACGTTTCATACATATACGACAGTTACGATGTAGCCAAGAAGCAGAGCAGTTCCTGTTTTAAATAGCCCATGGCGCGACTTCCTGCACCCTCAGTTAGAACAAGAGACATTACTGCGTATTCGTATGTGGGTTGTTCGAGCTTAAGTGGCACGCGCATTTCTTTGGTCCTTTCGCATATTCCTTTTTGGCGGGTTCACCATGTTAAAATCCACTGAGACGATACTGGCCGGCTCACGTTTTTATTGGCCGTTCTTAAGAAGCGTAGCGAATACAAGCAATATGCGCGACCAGCATTGTTAACGATCTTACCGCAAGTAACTCGCTATGCGGGCTTTACAACAGGTACGCGCTTAGCTAACGTTACGACCGCAGTTTGAACACACCTTCCCTGTCCTTGTTTTCAAATGAAGCTCGTATTGGTTCACAAGTTTCAGTGGTGTTGTGGTGAAGCACAAAAACAACCAAGTTGCTCCCAGAGCAGAGCAGCTCCTGGAAAGGGCCGTTTGATTAGGTGGCAGCTGCGCTGGCGCCGGAGCGACGGTAATTAGCAAGGATTGCAGCTGCATAGGCACACAGTCGCTGCACGCGCGCAACCAATCAGAACCATTTCGCTTCAGCTGGGAAGGGAAAAGGCGGGGAAGGAATCCGCGCCCTGCGCCGGCTTCGTTTCCATTCAGTTCCTCTCGGAAAACGGATGGGACGGCCACGCGTTGTGCGTTGCCCCGAGGAACGGCCAGCGTTCGACGAGCGTCTCCGCAATGGGTGAAGTCCGTATTCCGGGAGCAATAGGGTCCCGTAATAGGGACTCCACCCAATGCGGAGCCACGTAAAGGCTCCACCTCTCTTTTGTTTTAAATAAAAGCGTTCAAGCAAGCAAGCAAGTGTTTGACCGCACTACGGCTCGGCGCCGATCGCTATTCCAGCCGTTAGAGCCGCACAAGCCCAGGAAATCCGACAACAACGAGAAGATTCCGAGTTGAGGGAGCGGGATGCTGAAGCGATCCGGCGCCATTACCGGTGGGTTACCTAAACCTGCCAGAAGACAAGCTTCAAGACGAGCTTTGATTACTCCCATTTTCAGGTAGGGGAGAGGTTCGTCATATTTTTTTATATGAGCTTTCCGCTCTGGGGCCATTGCATGGAAGTGACCTTTATAACGGAGGATTTCACTTGCCCCAAGCACTTCGGAATTGGCAAGAATCAGATGTATGCGTTAAGAGACAAAGCCGGCAATATCATTACTAACATGGATGAGATAGTTGAAGTGGCTGAGGAGTTCTATAGAGATTTATACAGTATCAGTGGCACCCACAGCGATAATGGAAGAGAAAATAGTCTACAGGAATTCGATATCCCACAGGTAACGCCGGAAGAAGTAAAGAAAGTCTTGGGAGATATGCAAAGGGGCAAGGCAGCCGGGGAGGATCAGGTAACAGCAGATTTGTTGAAGGATGGCGGGCAGATTGTTCTAGAGAAACTGGCCACACTGTATACGCTATGCCTCATGACGTCGAGCGTACCGGAATCTTGCAAAAATGCTAACATAATCGTAATCCATAAGAAAGGGGACGCCAAAGACTTGTAAAAGTATTCCGATCAGCTTACTGTCCGTTGCCTACAAACTATTTACTAAGGTAATTGCAAATAGAATCAGGAACACCTTAGACTTCTGTCAAGCAAAGGACCAGGCAGGATTCCGTAAAGGCTACTCAACAATAGATCATATTCACACTATCAATCAGGTGATAGAGAAATGTGCGGAATATAACCAATCCTTATATATAGCTTTCATTGATTACGAGAAAGCGTTTGATTCTGTCGAAGCCTCTGCAGTTATGGAAGCATTACGGAACCAGGGTGTAGATGAGCCGTATGTAAAAATACTGGAAGATATCTATAGCGGCTCCACAGCCACCGTAGTCCTCCACAAAGAAAGCAACAAAATCCCAATAAAGAAAGGCGTCAGACAGGGAGATACGATCTCTCCAATGCTATTCACAGCATGTTTACAGGAGGTATTCAGAGACCTGGATTGGGAAGAATTGGGGATAAAAGTTAATGGAGAATACCTTAGGAACTTGCGATTCGCTGATGATATTGCCTTGCTTAGTAACTCAGGGGACCAATTGCAATGCATGCTCAATGACCTGGAGAGGCAAAGCAGAAGAGTGGGTCTAAAAATTAATCTGCAGAAAACTAAAGTAATGTTTAACAGTCTCGGAAGAGAACAGCAATTTACAATAGGTTGCGAGGCACTGGAAGTGGTAAGGAAATACATCTACTAAGGGCAGGTAGTGACGGCGGATCCGGATAATGAGACGGAAATAATCAGAAGAATAAGAATGGGCTGGGGTGCGTTTGGCAGGCATTCTCAGATCATGAACAGCAGGTTGCCATTATCCCTCAAGAGAAAAGTCTATAATAGCTGTGTCTTACCAGTACTCACCTACGGGGCAGAAACCTGGAGGCTTACGAAAAGGGTTCTACTCAAATTGAGGACGACGCAACGAGCTATGGAAAGAAGAATGATAGGTGTAACGTTAAGGGATAAGAAAAGAGCAGATTGGGTGAGGGAACAAACGCGAGTTAATGACATCTTAGTTGAAATCAAGGAAAAGAAATGGGCATGGGCAGGACCTGTAATGTGGAGGGAAGATAACCGATGGTCATTAAGGGTTACGGACTGGATTCCAAGGGAAGGGAAGCGTAGCAGGGGGCGGCAGAAAGTTCGGTGGGTGGACGAGATTAAGAAGTTTGCAGGGACGGCATGGCCACAATTAGTACATGACCGGGGTTGTTGGAGAAATATGGGAGAGGTCTTTGCCCTGCAGTGGGCGTAACCAGGCTGCTGCTGCTGCTGCTGCTGCTGCTGCTGATGATGATGATGAAGCACTTCGTTATCAAGGCGGTTGACTGTATTACACTTCTTTGGCACGACTGGCACGTATACGTCACGTGCCACATAGCACGAGCTCGAGCACATGTGTGCGCTCCAGCTTCCGTTCAGCCACTAGAATTACTGACTTTTTTCTTTGAGTCCCGAGTGTGAGTGTGTCAGCTTGTCCCGTTCTTGCCATGTGGCAGCTAACGTTTTGGGACGCTGTGTTAAGCTGCACCCCCACCTTCGTGGTCGGCTCTCATTCCCCACTCCTCTCCTAGAAGCAGTACACTACGAACACGCTGTAAGACATTGTACCGCCTTGGGCTTCAACCCGGGTTATACCGTTTCTTTCTGGAGTAAAAAATTCACCGTCGATCACGCTACTCCCTAACGCGAAGTTTTTATGCGTTTTCATTTCAGGATATATTGGCTGGCATCGAAAATCACACGCGTGCGGCAAATTCTAAAGGCAGGGAGTGTGGAATGACTACCTCGCTTATCGGGTAAATACGAGAGACAACGCGTGGGTGATGCATGGGCGCGATTCACAGCAGCCGCCGCAGACAGACCTCCGCTCATGCAGCGCTTCTGTTTCCATATATGCTATCGGTGGGTGTGCTCTCCGCACGCCATCGGTGAACCTGTGTTGCCACCTCGTCACAGTCGTCGTCGCATAGCCCGTCCTGCGCGGTGATACGCTTTTCTCCTCACGCTTTCGCCATATTCTCCTCCTCTACTCTCCGGCTCATGCTTTCGCTACACCTTCCTGGTCTGCTGTCCTCCTCGCGCTCTCTCCACTATCGCCGTCTTTCATGCCCCTCCCTGCACTCTGCCTTCGCTCTTTCATCTTTCACTGTGCTAGTTCACTCGGTTACGCGGACGCTCCGCGGAGGAACTGGCTTCTGAGTCCTGCGCTCTAGAAGCATGGACAAAAAAAGAAGGCGTATGTCTCCCTTATTTTTTTTTTTTTGAGCGGCTTCGCCAATCACAGATGTGTCAGTAAGTTCCTGTTCTATCTATGTGCCTTGTAATTATATTCATGATTGCAATGCTTCGTCATTCCTAATGCCTTAGAATGTAGGCCAATAGCCGTCGGTGCCGGCAAGTGTGAACACGCCGATGCGTTTGCGTTCGCAGTGGATGGATAGCGAGCTACCATGTGCTGGACGCCACCAGATGTGGAAAGCGCGAGGAAGGAAAGCATACCCTCAAGGTGAGGCTAATGCCTCCCGTTTAGACGAAAAAATGGTGACCGCAAATCTCACTGTTCGCTTTCGTAACCTAAGCTCCGGAGCTGTTGCAGCTGCTTAGGCCCACACAAGTAATCCCCATCGGACACAAATCTCTTGCTTACGATCAGCTCCCTTAATAATGGTAGAACTACTAGACAACATCACAGGAGCGTCAGAAATTTACAATGCTCAATGATTGAAATGCAAAATTGGGACAATGTTATTTCATCAAGCGCTTTAAGAAAAATAAAGAACCCATGTCGGCAGATTGGTCCAGCTTCCGATCAACGCCAGTGCTGGGGCTTCTTTTTGGAGGATGCATACCAACTTGGCTACTAGCCGGGCCCGCCACGCTTGCTGTTGCTGGTCACGCGGGTTCCAACTGAACAGCATGGCCTCTCACTTTTCGAGGGGAGGATTTGTGATGCGGTGATGGTGGGCGTATATAAGCATGTCCTGCTGGAGTGATAAAGGTTGCGTATCACCGCAGTGTGGACGTTTGTAAGAGTAGAGTATAGGCTAATAGCATGGTATTGACTTAAGTGCGCGCGGGAAGGTCTGTAGCTGCCGCCACGCAACAGCTGCGTCTCACGAGAAGGATTTGTTAGCAGGGGGTAAAGACTGCGGTATAGTTGATAGTGTTGGAGGAGGGTGTCATAAGTTCAGTGTATGGACTCAACTTCACGGTCATGGTCTACTTCGTGCAGCTTCCCTATGACATAGGTTCGGGCGACTGCGTCGGGTCGCTGCTTGTTGCCGCGGGAATCATGCCTTTGGGTTGATACGATGCTGATGCTGGGTGGAATTGTGGTAGCACGGCAAATGACGCGATTGGCTGCTGTGGAGAGTCGGCCTCATATGAAGCTACGATAATAGGTCTGGAAATCAGAGATCACGTTGACGTGTTCTAGAATACGTGTTCTGTTTGGTTTGTGAGGGATACCAAGGTAAATGGGCGGAACACCTGCTAGAATGATGGGAGTTACCTTAAACGGGGCCTACGCTAGATCTTGCAAGGTGTGGTCGATCACTCAAGCCTAGTGGTCTTGCCGACCGAGGTGCGCAGACGTGTCTACATAGATGATGCTGTATGAATTGATCACCATGTTGCTCTTTTAGCGCACTCGGACGAGTTTGGCGATGTTCGGCGTGGAAATGTGGTTGTTTATTTTGTGGCAAGCAGACGACCATTTTGCACTGCCAGATTTTTTGGAGGTACTGCTTCGGTGTTGAAGTCGAAATCTACAGCAGGGTACCCTAGGCGGTGGACGACGGTGCCGCCTGCTGTGGTGATTACTAGGCGTTCTCGTTAGTTGATTATGTGTGCCTCGACGGTTCCTGTGGCAGCATTGCAGACGCCTAGAGATCTTCAGCAGAGGGCATAGAACATGTTTGTAAGCCTTGCTATGCAACTTGTCTGCTTTGCACAGCTTATTTGATGTGAGCGACAGGCAAGTAGCTGAATAGGCTTCTTCGCTGACGAGCACAGTTTGTATGCGAAGACTTGTAACTTGGTCCTCCTGCAGGCCCTGATGCCGAGCCATCCTTGTTAGTTTGGGATACTACGTTCTATAGTAAGAAATCAAGCTCTGCGGTCTGAAGAAAGATTCTTCCGGGAAAGCGAATCCAATCGCGCTCCTATGCCTTCCGAGCTTGTTCTGAGTTCAGAGCTAACCAGGAGGCTAGCATATCGCAGAGAGAGACAAATAATTGTCGTCTAGAAGCAGAAGGGATAGAGAACGTAGAAATGTAGTTCTGCGGAAGCGTGCAAGGTTACGGAGAGCTCCTAGGCGTTTCAATTGTAAGTACGTGGTGTTGTCGATGGGAGGACAATTATCCGTTTTCATAAGCTTTCCTCCATATTAGAGGCATGTGCACTGCGCTACCCTGCACATTAGGGATTCCGTGGCTTTTTGTCGAACTTTGTGATACGAGTACCAGACTTGGTTTACCTCGTGCCTCAAGGAATTGCATGCGACAATTTGCATCTGTTTCGGTAGATAAGGAATCCCACACTCCAACAGGATATGGCAAAGGGCAAATCGTTTGACGAAGACATGGTCTAAAGAGTAGCCAAATCTACAGCTGTTCCAGCGGCTGCCAAAGGCCACCGCTGCATTGCCTATCGCAAGCCTGTCCACCTGCTTCATCTTTATATTTGATATCTGATGATATCAAAAGCGGCTGTGGTTTAGACGTATAAGGCACTTAGAAATTGTGTAAAACAAATTTCATCAAAATAGAGCCCATACATTATTTAAAAAGAAATTAGTGCAGTTATCTCCCGCTGACACATAAGAGAGCCTACAAATGTGGGAAAACTTTGTAGCACTGTCTCGTGAAGGCACCATCTTGTGGAACGCTTCACCAGGTTTTTGGCATGAAACGGCCCGAAACAAGTTTCTCAAGTTGGCACTTCACGAGTTGCGCTGAGGAACTTTTTGCGCACCTCATTCCCAGCAGTAGAACACCAGCTGCCTCTGCGCCTCTTGAGAACCTTCATTGCATTGTGGTCTGTTCTTACGAATCTCACCTGATCGCATACACCAAAAAATGTTCGCCAATTTTTTTCCTTCTTATTGCTGTCGATAGGATCGAGTGCTGCTGCTGTCCCTGAATTTCTGCGAATTTCTCTGCAATATTTCAACGCACCATTCACCACAAATAAGCTTAGCGAGAAACGACGCAATATTGCGGACTTTGCTTTGATGCCTATATCGCTCACGTTACCGCAGAAATTTGAAAAAAAAACACATAGGTTGGGAGCTAAAACTGACTTTCTAAAAAATCACAGGAGTAACTTGACCGCATTATGATGGGCAGGTTTTTTGAACCAAACCGGGAGAAAATTCAAAAACTTTCCTAAAGAACAGAACAAATTTTA
This sequence comes from Dermacentor albipictus, assembly GCF_038994185.2. Classification (NCBI taxonomy): domain Eukaryota; kingdom Metazoa; phylum Arthropoda; class Arachnida; order Ixodida; family Ixodidae; genus Dermacentor; species Dermacentor albipictus. The sequence goes on along the minus strand of NC_091829.1, from coordinate 78,406,449 downwards.
ACTTATTTATGGCACTACCCCCACCTGTTGAGAGCGTGTTAAAACGCTTTTTTTAGCTGAGATTATCGTAGGTTATATTTGCGGCCCCGTCTTATTGCGCTGGTAGTGATGGGTGCTGGCGGAAAACATGTTTTCTGCAGAAAGTGGAGCGCATCTTTCCCGCGGTACCACAAAGGAATAGAATAGAGTGCATCAAATTTATGCAGCTTGGACTCCAGAATTGAAAGGTAGTTGATGAAGGCGCCTTTGTGATAATGTTATCAATATACAAAATAAAAGAAACTTCTTGTGTATTTAATATTTGTACAGGAAATACTGGCGCAGTGTGCATAAAAAATACTGAAAAGGTAAGATTGAAGTTATGTCTTTCGGCAAGGTAGTTCAAAGGCTGGCTGCAGTGTTTGTAAAGTTTGAACATTCGAAAGATATCGCACCTTTCACAAAAGAGAACCGTTGTCCGTGGAGCCAACATTTATGGCATGGCCACGAGATACCACATTCTATAACGTACTTTGCTTCTCAAGGTGCCTACGTAAGTTACTTAACACTATTTTTAATTTGAATGCATTCAAGAAAAAAAGGCACATGTGGCACAATACAACTGGAGAATTAGCATTAAGGTTTTATCTAACTTACGCTTGAACTAGATATGTTCCGTCTAGGGCTTCTACAAAATAAAATAAAGGTGACCAGCCGATAGTGACACCATGGTCGAAATAAGACTTCATATTCGCAGTGCCGCCCGAAAGGCGAATCACCGATTGCGATAGAAAATTAGTTGATGATTGTAAGAAGTAAGGATAGTAGTTTTGTCGGCCGCATAAACTTGTAATGGTTCATTTACTAACTAAATGATTATGATAGAATATGTATTCTGGACTAAGCGAGGACGTAGAAAGAAACATATGCACAAAGACAGCGCTGTCTCTGGGTGTCTACTTCTTTCTGCGTCCTTGTACAGTCGTGCTTACACATTCTATCACGTATTCAAACCAACTAACCCGCCAGCGTGCTTTAACTAAATTAACTACCCCGGTGTCTCGCGCGCGCAGGTGGACTTGAACACATCTCGCTCGATGCGCGCGCCAACTCGCCGTCAAAATTCTTGAGTGAGGAATCGCGGCAGCAGCAAGCGAATTCACCTTCATGCATGTCGCGCTGCAATGCGAACGAAACGTCGAAAGCAACGCGCATACGAAGCTATCGGTACTACACGCGCTGGGCAAACTTCGCAGATCGTTTTGAAGATGAGGCCCGCGCTGGCGCGCACTTTGGGAACGTCACCGATCCTGATGATGATGATAGTGATCTAAAGAAATGAAAGACGCTTCATTCTGCCTCCTAACAGCCTCCAGAGAAGAACGGCCCTCCGCCCTTGTTTGAACCCCCTGCCTGAAGCGTGACAGGAGTAGGCCCTCCTCCAGGCCGTGTTCCTCGTTCATGCAAGCGAGATTAAACGGCGTTCGCTGGCTCACCCTCACACATTTTCATTCGTTCGTAACATCACGGCGACAGTGACGCCGACAGCAGAAACGTACCTAGAGTGTCGATATAATTGCTATCGTAATAACACCAGTTTTTTTTTCTCCTATGCGCAAGCGTCTGTGAAATCGGCGAAGTTATGTTTGAAGCCGCGAGAGAAGCGAGTCCGGAGGAGGAAGGCACTGAGCCGTGGCGAAGAGAGTCGCCGAGTTCACGCGTTATCCGTTTGTGTTTCGATGTCGCGTTGCTCACAGTGCATGCTCGCGACGTCTTTTCGTAGCATGGGTAGCAATAAGGACAGTCGGTGTGGCACAGCAGGCTTTCACGGTCGTGATACGTGTAGAATCCGCTAACGTGTTCGCGCCCTTTCCCTTTGGGCTTCATCGCCGTGGTGCCCACTGTGCATGCTCGCGGTATCCGTACACTTGCGCGTAACTTGATTTGGCGAAGTAGAACATACATGTAACTTTTTATTGATTTGCCCACTTTGTAAGTATGCACCCGAAGGAAAAAAAATCACCGACGATAACGGCACTCTCGAGCGTGAGCTTTGAACGCAGCAGTTTAGGGAGTTTCAATTCACGACATATTGTGGCAAAGACTTTGATTCTGCACGACAGGGAGCTCTGTGCGGCGCGTGAGTCCCTGCTCGGGCAGCTCGTGTGTCACCAGCCACAGACGAAGCATTTACACCGATTGCGTCGATCAGTGTTCAGAAAGAAAGGATTAACACGAGAACATGTCGCAAGCACAGAGCGCATTCTCTAGCGCCGTTACCGCAAGCATTATAGTGCACGCGGACTAGGTCCGACCTCCACGCCAGCTTTTGTGTCCATATATGGTAACGGCGCACGCGCTCACACCCTGCCTCGTCACCGCCATAGAACACGTGTGGTGCCGTACCCCGCCTTCCTCCTCATGCTTGCACTGCACCCTCGTCCTCAGCTCTCCTCCCGCTCTCTTCCCTATCGCCGTCTTCCATGCCCCGCTGAGCTCTGCGTTCGCTCTTTCATCCTTCGCAGCGCTCGGTTGCTCACTTACGCCGAGGGACAACAACGCCGATGCTCAACGCAGGAACGGATGCCTAAGAGCTTCGCTCAAATGTTAGGTCAGAAAAAAAATATTTCACGGACATGAGAGATAGGGAATGAAAAATATTGAAAATTATAGAGGCGCGACTACGTAGTCGGACTGTGCAGCTCTTTAACACTCATAGGCATCTTCCATCACATTTGGCTTTATCATGAGCTCTATGTCGTCGTTAACAATGTCAATTCAGCGAAAAGCACAGAAGTGCGGGTAGTGCGTGGTTAACGAAAAGCCGTAAGAATACACGCACAATGCATGTGTCAGCATGCCTTTGCGATAACCGCATGGCTTTTCTCCCGAACTTGGGTGATTTGTGGTTCATTGAGGTAATGAACTTGGACTAACCCGGCCAAATTGCTATCCAAATTACTCTAACCCAGTGCATAGTTTTGAGACGCAATTTTTTACCACACGGTTTTTTTTAAAATATGTACTTCGGTGAAATCTCAGCCGGACTTCAGCGTAGTTACGAAGCATTCCCTCAGAGAGAAGATTAGGATCTTCAAAGTCACACTTGACGCTGTAATTTATCGGCACAGTTGAAATGAAGACGAAGTACGAGGGTGAAAGGAGAGGTTGGCGAAGCATCCAGCCGAGGGCTCTCTCATATATTTGAAGTTCCTCGTGTAAACAATCGCATATATAAGTGACCTGTAGGGCGGCTTTGTTAATGTTGGTAATATGAGCGGTCGCTCACGTCTGGCACTGTTCCTTTTGTACACCCACAAAGGCTTAAGTTTAAGTGTTTTCATTTGAACCCTGCGGAAATTTAGATGGGCAGTGGTTCAAATCCAGGATGCTGACAACGACACATTTTCAGAAATAAAGGCGGAACGGTAATATAAATAAAATAATGTTGTGAGGGAAATTCGAAAGGCCCTCTTTTTAGGTAGTTTCAACTTCCTGTTTTCCAAATCAGTGGTAATCATTGTAGAAGTAATGGAAATGTAACTCAAAGTAATAACAATTTTTCTACAAGGCAATTTCAGATCAATGCGAACTTTAGTAGAGCAGTTAATAATATCAATTGGATGTTGGCAGTCCGCTGAACTCCTAGCACAAATTTTAAGGCCCCGCAGATTTGTTCAGGCGACTGCGGAGTGATCAGACCGACTGGTGACGGTTCCATTTCAGAGCGGCCACTGTCCTCCATAACCAGAGGTGACGAGTGGTGTTTTTTTGTGTGTGTGTTAGCATACGTGTATGACCCGCATTGATCAAATACTGATCTCTCAGTCAAGTGAATCAATCAAAGGAACTTTTATTTCTCCAAGAGAAATACGGGGGTGACCCAAAAAAAGCCGCTGAGTGCAGCTTGACAAGGCTCCGGCGCCCCACAATGTCAAGCACCAAGTGAGCGCAGTTTCACTTGTAAATAAATGTGAATGGTAAACAACTAAACATGCTTGTTGAAAAAAGATACACTTTGACAAGAGATATGCACATAACCTATTTATTTCGGTTTAATTCGTAACTCAACGTGGGAATATCAGAACTACACGATCAAAACGAATTACAAGGCTACGAAATAAAAACAAACATATAATAATGTAAAAACGGAAACAAATATCTACCAATATATGAGGTTGAAAAATCAGTGTCGTATCGAGCAAATGAAATCTCAAAATGGAAAGAGGGAACGAAAACAGTTTCAAGAACAAAGTTCCAGAAAAAGCCAAAAAGGCGCAATGAGAAAAATTTGTGACGCATAGTTAAAAGTTAGTACCTGGGAAAAACTAAAAATGAAACAGTCTTCAAGAAAAAGGAATGAGACAGTCATTCACAAATTAATGCGCTAGAAGTAAAGTTGGCAGCTTTCAGCGACTGCTGCGATAAATAATACGCGGTGTTGCTCAAACTAACGAAGCAGCAGGCGGTAAAATGGCTTGATGGGTATGTGGGGACTAAACCATATCTTGACCGGAGAGAGAGAATGAAACCTTTATTTGAAACAGTGACTTGTCAGTCGAGGTCAGAGGGTGCCTTATTCCAGGCACGCTCTGGTCTGGATCGCCCTCCCAGCCCGGGCGACGAGTTCACGCTGGTCGACCAGGTCCGGCTCGGAGATCGCTGCCTCCCACGTTTCAGGGAGGAGGTTTGGGTCTGCGTCTGCTGGTACTAGTTGTGTCGCTGTGATGCGTGCTGGTGTTTGCTTACATTGCGTAGGAGGTGCACGAGGGTGTCTGGCACGTTGCAGTGTGGACAGCTGTAGCTGTATAGCGTCGGGTGGAAATGATGCAGTAAGTAAGCGACGTATCTTTCAAATACGTAATGCAACCTCACCAACAAGTGTGGAGCTAGAAGCGATTAATGTTGCACTGAAATACGTGCAAGACGAGATAACCATATCAAAGATTGCCATCTTTACGGACTCCCACGCTACTCTTAGCAGGTCACAATGCAGTCAGATTGATTGTCCAGTTGTGCGAAGAGTTACTGACGCTTCAAACAAAATTTCATCATGTGGGCTATGTCAGGTTGCTCAGTGGATACCTTCGAACGTAGTAATCGCCGGTAATGAAGATGCGGATCAGCTAGCTTCAATTTGCGCTCATAACTCAGCCTGCCCTGAAATTTTCTGCAAGCTCGATGACACTCGACCGCTGATTTGTCGCCACGTATTCAAGTAGCATCCAGTCCAGCGCGTTGGAAATGGAACTCACCACACCGTGAACATGGTCGAGGCTTGCGTCATCGCGCTCGAGCGCAACTACTCAAGCTCAGGGTTGGCTGCGTGAAGTCCGTCATGTACGTCTTTTGGCTGCTGCGAGACACTTCAGCACTTGGTATATAAGTGTCGCGCTTTCTGTGAGCAGTGCATGTCGCTAGTCCTTGGCATGTCGCATGTCCTTGGCCTGCAGTGTACGATACTCGACGAACGTTTCTACTACAGTGATTGTGCGTCTCAACGTAATCAGGCTCTCGGCGCTGTACTTACTTTTCTAGAGTTAACTTAGGTTCACGTTTGTAACGTCGATACTTTTTCTTCTATTTACCATTCTGTAGTTGCCTCACATTCAGTCACCGGCTCTACTGTGTGTGATCTGTACGGCGTGTTCTACTTTGTTCTTTTAGATTTCTCCTGTTTCTCTTTCCTTCCTCGTTCATCCCCTCCTTCCTATCTTCCATATCTGTGTTGCTGTCATCTCCCTTCTGAAGAGCAGGCAGCCATTGTGCCCCTGCCGGTGGAAGTTGCCAGCCTGCTCCTGGCTTTCCCTTTCCTGTTAAATGCAAATATGTTTTCAAAACTAATAATAATAATAATAATATTAATATTAATAATAATAATAATAATAATAATAATAATAATCTGAACCATGGGGCTGCTGGGTGTGTGCACCTTGGCGTACGCCCCAGGGGCCTACCGGTGTGTGCCGCTCTTCGGTGAATCTTTTTTGACGTCAACTTCAGTAACTGCTGGTATCACAGCAACATCACACCTACCATTCACTTAAGATTTTTCCCTTGCAAGAGACGGTCGGCGTCGAAGTTGTGGCTTTTTTGGACTCTCAAAGAGTGCCTTCTTTTCAAATATGACCCTTATTATCGCGTTTCTGCAATTTTAGAACTTTGCCCCGGAAGCTCAGCTAAAAGGCTTTTCCTGCTGCCGAAACGGTTCCCGAAAACTTTCTGATTTTACACAAAATGATAAAGTGACGTAGTATTCGTCAAAAAACTTCAAAGATTAGGAGAGTTATTGCGGTGGTTATGAGCGATGGCACGTAGGCGTGTGCATGTATTATTCGGCTCCATTGGAAGTGCAGATCGGTCCGTGGCCGATGCGATGACGCAGGCATAGCAGCCGACTCATGCCGACGGCAGTAACCGTCTATTACCTACCTGTACATCGAGTAATTCTGTACCTGATTTCAAGGCCGCCGTTGGAATATTCATTGGAATATTCATTGGAATATTCAAGGCCGGACAGGCCGCCATTGGAATATGAACCTGGCAACGTTGAACTCTAGAACAGGCTGCTGAGCACGAGGTCGCGGGATCGAATCCCGGCCACGGCGGCCGCATTTCGATGGGGGCAAAATGCGAAAACACCCGTGTACTTAGATTTAGGTGCACGTTAAAGAACCCCAGGTGGTCGAAATTTCCGGAGTCCTCCACTACGGCGTGCCTCATAATCAGAAAGTGGTTTTGGCACGTAAAACCCCATAATCTAATCTAATCTAACGCTAGAACGTTATCTAGTGAGGCGAGTCTAGCAGTGCTATTGGAGGAATTAGAGGGCAGTAAATGGGATATTATAGGGCTCAGTGAAGTTAGAAGGCCAAAAGAAGCTTATACAGTGTTAAAAAGCGGGCACGTCCTGTGCTACCGGGGCTTAGCGGAGAGAAGAGAACTAGGCGTCGGATTCCTGATTAATAAGAATATAGCTTGTGACATACAGGAATTCTATAGCATTAACGAGAGGGTGGCAGGTCTTGTTGTGAAACTTAATAAGAGGTACAAAATAAAGATTGTACAGGTCTACGCTCCTACACCCAGTCATGATGACCAGGAAGTCGAAAGCTTCTATGAAGACGTGGAATCGGCGATGGGTAGAGTGAGAACTAAATACACTATGCTAATGGGCGACTTTAATGCTAGGCAAGAAGCAGGCTGGAGACAAGGCAGTAGGGGAATATAGCATAGGAACTAGGAATATCAGGGGAGAGTTATTAGTAGAGTTTGCGGAACAGAATAATATGAGGATAATGAATACCTTCTTCCGCAAGAGGGATAGCCGAAAGTGGACGTGGAGCAGCCCGAACGGCGAGACTAGAAATGAAATAGACTTCATAATTTGCGCTAACCCTGGCATCATACAAGATGTGGACGTGTTCGGCAAGGTGTGCTGCAGTGACCACGGGATGGTAAGAACTCGAATTAGCCTAGACCTGAGAAGGGAACGGAAGAAACTGGTACATAAGAAGCCGATCAATGAGTTAGCGGGAAGAGGGAAAATAGAGGAATTCCAGATCAAGGAACACAGGAAGAGGACCTTAGTGTTGAAGCAATGAACGACAATCTTGTGGGCATCATTAAGGAGTGTGCAATGGAAGTCGGTGGTAACTCCGTTAGGCAGGATACCAGTAAAATATCGCAGGAGACGAAAGATCTGATTATGAAACGCCAATGTATGAAAGCCTCTAATCCTACAGCTAGAATAGAACTGGCAGAACTTTCGAAGTTAATCAACAAGCGTAAGACAGCTGACATAAGGAAGTATAATATGGATAGAATTGAACATGCTCTCAGGAACGGAGGAAGCCTAAAAACAGTGAAGAAGAAACTAGGCATTGGCAACAATCAGACGTATGCGTTAAGAGACAAAGCCGGCAATATCATTACTAATATGGATGAGATAGTTCAAGTGGCTGAGGAGTTCTATAGAGATTTGTACAGTACCAGTGGCACCCACGGCGATAATGGAAGAGAAAATAGTCTAGAGGAATTCGAAATCTCACAGGTAACGCCGGAAGAAGTAAAGAAAGCCTTGGGAGATATGCAAAGGGGGAAGGCAGCTGGGCTGGATCAGGTAACAGCAGATTTGTTAAAGGATGGTGGGCAGATTGTTCTAGAGAAACTGGCCACCCTGTATACGCAATGCCTCATGACCTCGAGCGCACCGGAATCTTGGAAAAATGCTAACCGAATCCTAATCCATAAGAAAGGGGACGCCAGAGACGTGAAAAATTATAGACCGATCAGTTTACTGTCCGTTGCCTACAAACTATTTACTAAGGTAATCGCAAATAGAATAAAGAACACCTTAGACTTCTGTCAAGCAAAGGACCAGGCAGGATTCCGTAAAGGCTACTTAACAATAGATCATATTCACACTATCAATCAGGTGATAGAGAAATTTGCGGAACATAACCAACCCTTATATATAGCTTTCATTGATTACGAGAAAGCGTTTGATTCTGTCGAAACCTCAGCAGTCATGGAGGCATTACGGAACCAGGGTGTAGATGAGCCGTATGTAAAAATACTGTAAGATATCTATAGTGGCTCCACAGCCACCATAGTCCTCCACAAAGAAAGCAACAAAATCCCAATAAAGAAAGGCGTCAGACAGGGAGATACGATCTCTCCAATGCTATTCACAGCATGTTTACAGGAGGCATTCAGAGACCTGGATTGGGAAGAATTGGGGATAAAAGTTAATGGAGAATCCCTTAGTAACTTGCGATTCGCTGATGATATTGCCTTGCTTAGTAACTCAGGGGACCAATTGCAATGCATGCTGAATGACCTGGAGAGGAAAAGCAGAAGAGTGGGTCTAAAAATTAATCTGCAGAAAACTAAAGTAATGTTTAACAGTCTCGGAAGAGAGCAGCAATTTACAATAGGTAGCGAGGCACTGGAAGTGGTAAGGGAATACATCTACTTAGGGCAGGTAGTGACGGCGGATCCGGATCATGAGACGGAAATAATCAGAAGAATAAGAATGGGCTGGGGTGCGTTTGGCAGGCATTCTCAGATCATGAACAGCAGGTTGCCATTATCCCTCAAGAGAAAAGTCTATAATAGCTGTGTCTTACCAGTACTCACCTACGGGGCAGAAACCTGGAGGCTAACGAAGAGGGTTCTACTCAAATTGAGGACGACGCAACGAGCTATGGAAAGAAGAATGACAGGTGTAACGTTAAGGGATAAGAAAAGAGCAGATTGGGTGAGGGAACAAACGCGAGTTAATGACATCTTAGTTGAAATCAAGAAAAAGAAATGGGCATGGGCAGGACATGTAATGAGTAGGGAAGATAAGCGATAGTCATTAAGGGTTACGGACTGCATTCCAAGGGAAGGGAAGCGTAGCAGGGGGCGGCAGAAAGTTAGGTGGGCGGATCAGATTAAGAAGTTTGCAGGGACAACATGGCCACAATTAGTACATGACCGGGGTTGTTGGAGAAATATGGGAGAGGCCTTTGCCCTGCAGTGGGCGTAACCAGACTGATGATGATGATGATGATTTCAAGGGAAGCTTGTATTCGCTCGCAAATTTCGGTGGTGTTGAGTTCACGCATAAAACCCAGTTCCTCCCAGAGAAGAGCAGCTGCGGGAATGGTCGGTTTGGTGAGTTGGCAGCTGCACCGGCACCGGAGTATGAGCCATTAGGAAGGATACGAGCTGCATAGTCGCCACGCGCGCAGACATCGGAGCGCTTTCGCTTTAGCCGGGGATGGAAAGGGTAGGAAAGGGTTTCGCTCACGCTGCGCCGGCTTCGTTCCCGTTCAGTTTAGTCTGGGAAAACGGATGGGACGGCGAGGCGTTATGCGTTCCCCCGAAGAAGGTGCAGCTTTTGGCGAGCGGCGGCGAGAACACACCCGCTAAAGGGCTCGCCGTCCGTGCGACGATCCAGCGCTTAGAGCCGTGCCAGACCAGGCAACCCGACAGCAACGAGAAGATACCGAGCTGAGGCAGCGGGAGGCCGAAGCAATCCGGCACCGTTACCATTGGCTTACGTAACCGTGACGGAGGTTAGGTGCACGCAGGACAAGCATCGCTTACCCCCATTTCCCGGTAGGGGAAGGGTTGGTGATTTTTTGTTTGTGTGTGTGTGTGTGTGAGCTGCGTGCTGCGCGATCTTTACAATGAAGTGACCTATATAGCGAGAGATTTCGGAGGCCCTAAACACTTCGTTATAAAGGCGGTACTGTGTTACACTTTTTGGAACGACTGGCACGTATGAGTCAAATCCCGCATTGCACGAGCTAGAGCACTTGTTTGCACTTTATAGTTTCCTTTCAGTCACTAGAGTTCATGACTTTTTTCTTTGCGTGAAGAGCAGCAGCGTGCCAGTTTGTCCCATTCTCGCCTTGTGGCAGCTAATGCTGTGGGTCGCTGTCTTAAGCTGCACCTCCCCCCCCCTCCCCCACCCCCTCTTTGCGGTCGGCTTTCATTCTCCAGTGCGAGAACACGCCTGGCTCGTAGTTAAACGCTACGAACACGCTGCGAGACATTGTAACACCCTCTGTTTCGACCCAGGTTCTACGGTTTCTTCCTGGAGTAAAACATTCACCGTCGATTACCATACTCCCTAATGCGACGTCTATACGTGTTTTCATTCGACGGATCATCGGTCTCGTGCGGCACATTGCGAATAGAGCGAAGTGTGGCGCTACTGTCTAGCTAATCGCAGAGTCACTGCGCAAGGCTCCCGAACAGGGAACTCCAGCTAAACGGAAGATCGCGCGAGACAGCGCGTGGGTGTTGCGTGGGCGCTATTCAAAGCAGCCGCCGCAGAAAAACCTCTGCTCGTGCAGGGCTTTAGCTCCCATATATGGCACCCTTCTGTGGTGCCATCTCGTCGCCGTCATCGCCGCAGAGCCGATCTTGTCTGGTACTACGCTTTTCTGCTCATGATTTAGCCATATTCTCCTCCTCCTCCGCTTCGCACTTATGGTTACACTACACCCTCCTTACTTTGCCATATCTGGTTATAGTTATACCTGCTCTAATTCCTCCTGTGTAATCATTGTCGTGCTTGATTCAATGTTCGTATCTTGATTGAAACTGTGAAACGCAACTGCAATGATTGAAATGTAGAGCAAGAAAGTCCTCCCTTTGGTTACTTTGGAAACCGGGAACTTATGGGCAGTCGCGCAAGCATGCGCATATATGAGGAAGGCGTAAACAGTTATTCCGCGAAGATGACTTTTTTCGGCGTGTTTCAATATTTCAGTGTCTGTACGTTTGCCTTTTTAAGGGAGGCTTGTAGTCGCTCACAAGTTTCGGTGGCATTGTGAACACGCAAAAAAAAAGTTACTTCCAGAGCAGAACAGCTGCGGGAAAGGGTGCTTTAAAGAGTTGACAGCTACGCTGGTGCCCGAGCTTCAGTCAGTAGCAAAGATTCCAGCTGCAGATGCGCACGATCACGCCACGCGCGCAACGAATCAGAGCTCTTTCGCTTTCGCCGGCGTAGGGAAAGGGCATGAAAGGTGTTGGCGCGTGCGGCACCGGCTTCGTTCCCTTTCAGTTCAGTCTCTGTAAACGGATGGGAGGGCCACACGTTATGCATTCCCCCGAGAAACAACCCGAATCGGATTTGGCACTCAAATTCGTATAGCAGTAAGCGAGGGATCCAAATGAACTGTGATTGTTCCGCAAATATATATATATATATATATATATATATATATATATATATATATATATATATATATATATATATATATATAATTATCTATTTATTTCGTACTGCCAGCCTGTTTTAGAAGCCCTAGGCAGGAGTGGGATAAACATGAAGGGTTAACAAGCTAGTAACATGTGAAACACAAGAAAGAAAACAAAGGAAAAAAGGGTGGAAACAAGCAAAGCGTCTTCTTGTTACAATGGAAGAACCAACAATAAACACACACACACACACACACACACACACATATATATATATATATATATATATATATATATATATATATATATATATATTGTTCTATAATTCTTCCAGAGCTAATTCAAGAAACGTTACCAGAAATCTTTGTTTTACATTTTCGCTTGTTCTTAGGTCTTGACAGTGTTTTACACTTCTACAATGCGCGAGTACATCAGATGGGGTTCCTTGTTTTCGAAGTAAAGGAGAGGTGCACCTGACAGGCGTACCTATGAGCAACACCTTATTTCATTGCTCCTGTGCCAGTTTACGCGTGTGTATTGCGAATTGTGGGGATTATTCACATTTGCACTAGTAAAGGTACGTCACACCCCATACTTGCATAACAAGTTATCTGGGTTGCCCCTCCACCGAATAACATCCTTTGGGCGTGCCTGGGAAGAGCGGCTAAGCGGCGAACCGATAACAGAGACCGTCACATTTCAGCACAGTACTCGTAAAGCGTGCAAGATGGTGGTGACGTATGACTTCGCGGAAAGACTTGCGGGCCAATGTGCAGGTACTTCGCTTTCTGCTGTTTCCTTGAAGTCCACCATCTCCCTTTACAAGAAAGGGGCTGGCAGATGGAATGGCACACTGTGGTATAAAATTTTTTAAACAGGGTTGAAGTACCTCAGACAGGCTGGCCAACGTTTCGATAGGTGGACCTATCTTCGTCAAAGGCGGCCTCGTCATCCTCGGCGTGTTAGTTTTAAAGGGTTAGTGCAGTGACGTCACGTGCGGGTGTTGTCGCTGGCGGCTGGTTTTAAAGAGAGAGATTACAAGAGGGAACAGGCGCTGTCGTCCGACGTCTGTGAGCCTCATTCTCAAGACGAAGGGACAAGAGCGTGAGAGTGGGCACGCGGGGAGGAAAGAAGAGAAATAGAAGCAGAAAAAAGGGGGAAAAAGGAAAAAAAAAGAGGAGGGGGGAGCCAGGGCCATACCAAGACACAACAAAGGCGGGGGGGTGAAAGAAAAAGAAAGAGAAAAATGCAATCTTTAAGAAATACGGGGGCTTGGGAGCGTGTTGGGGATGCGAAAGGATAGGAGGTATTCAGGGGTAGTCGTTGGCGGCATGTTTTTCAGGCATTAGAACGGCCGGTCAAGCAATAGGTCGAGTAATTTTGAAATAGTTAAGGTGGCGACGAGGAGTCTGCGGTGCAATGTGTGGGGTGACTGAAAGGCAGCGGCATGGTCTTTCAAGGGGCACTGCCCCACGCGCTTAACGTAGGTGTCGTTACGGCGGCATCCAGAAGGCGATACTCTGGGTTGAGGCCGAAAAAGGCATATTGACTTCGGAATGTGTTGTCGAGGGGGTTTCAAAAAAAAAAGACTAAAAAAGGGGGGCAGGGGGAAGGGGGGGGGGCGAAATCGGTATCGAAACAGGAGGGTGACGCGTGCAGAAGCGGGCGCGGGCAAGTGTACATGGAAGAAGGGGATCGTACAGTTGGTATAGACGTAAAATCCTGAAAGAGTACATTAAATTGAGTAGTAGGCAGGAAATTTTTTTTTCTTTTTCCCTTCCCCTTTTTCCTCCGAAATGAAAGAGTAGGTGAGGTTAAGAATTAAAGTTGGCTGGTGGCCTAATGTGTTTTGTGTATTGGTTGATTATATGAGAGTTTCAGATTTAAGTTACAGCTTTTAAAGATTCTAAGTTGCCGCGTGCCAAATTAATTCCTGTCGGGTGTAGGCAATTAAACTTGTGTATGAGGTATGATTCCGTGTACTTCCTTTCGCGAGGGGAACGGAAAGTTGTTTGTAGTATATAGAGCCTTGCTTTGTCAAACATATGTCCATGTTCATTAAAGTGGCTGGCTACTGCTTTGGGTAAATTGTGTTTTGTGTCCACGCGGTGACCATTGAGTCTTGTATTGATTTGTTGTCCGGTCTCACCTATGTATTGTTTGCTACAAGCGGCGCATTCTAGACAGTAGACTACATTGCTTGATGTGCAGGTGAAAGCCGAAGTTACCTTGTGTGTGTAATTCGACGCTGTACTTTTTACTGTAGTAGTGGATTGAATGTGTTTGCATGTAGAGCACCTGGGGCGACCACAGGGATTGGTTCCCAACTTCTTCTTTTTCTGTAGTTTGGCGTGCACAAGAACATCTTTAAAATTAGTGTTGCGTCTGTAGGCCACTCTGGGAGAGTCGGGAAAAATCTTCTTAAGTTTCTGGTTGCTAGTGAGAATCGGGTAGTATTTACTTAGGATGTTATTCACGTTTGGGAGTGCGTTTGAGAATTTAGTAGTAAGAAGAGGCGTTGTTGTTCTTGTGATCTTCTGGCGGGGCTTGAGGACCTCGGCTCGATCAAGTTTTGTTGCAGCGATGTAAGCTGTTTGAAGGTCACTGTTTGGGTGGTTCCTGTTTGATAGCGTTTCTTTAAGGTGATCGAGTCTATCTATGTAGTCTTGGTTTTCAACGCAAATGCGACGTAGTCGTGTGGCTTGGCCTTTAAAGATGCCTTGTTTGCAATGTCTGGGATGGTGGCTGGTATATTCTAGGTACTGTTGTTTGTCGAAAGGTTTCGTATACAGCGTTGTCTTTAGTTCACCATTGTCAATGTATATTGTTGTGTCCAGAAAGTTTATGCGCTCAGTTGAGGATTCTGATGTGAATTTTATTGTTGGGTGAACAGAATTTAGAAAGGATACATATTTATCTAGACTGTCTTGGCCATGTCCCCAGATTATGAGTATGTCGTCTATGTATCGTAGGTATGTGTGGGGCTTGGTAGTGCAGCGCGATAGGAAATCTGTTTCTAGAATCCCCATAAATATGTTCGCGTAGGTTGGTGCAAAAGGCGTACCCATGCTTGTACCATGTATCTGTAGGTAGTAACTCTCTTCAAATTCGAAGTAGTTATGTGTGAGAACTAATTCAAGGAGAGACAGGTAAACTTCAGTAGAGTGTTGTGCACTGTGTTTAGACAGCGTTTGTTTTATCGAAGATAAACCATCAGGGATTGGAATGTTGGTGTACAGCGCCGTGACGTCTAGTGTTGCGAGAATTGTGTTGTGGGGTAGTGTGCCTTTAGTATTATTGCCTTCTATAATTCTCAGCAGGTGGGGCGTATCTTGTACAAATGACGGAAGTGTTTTCGGCAAGTTACCAAGGTAGTGGTTAAGGAATGTGGAGATGCTCTCTGTCGGGGTGTTGTTGTTTGATACTATCGGACGACCTGGGATAATAGCAGTGTATAGTTCAGCGGATGGAATTTTATGAATTTTCGGAAGGAGGTAAAAACTTCCGGCAGTTTTGTTGCTTGGTTTAAGAAATTTGTATTCTGATGGTGCTATCAATTCATCAGCCAAAAGTGATTTCAGCCTGTTGGTAATTGTCACTGTATAGGACAATGTCGGATCGTTATCTAGTTTGCGGTAAGGTTCTGGGTTGTTTAGTTGTCGGTAAGCCTCGTGCTTGTATTTTTCTATTGGCCAAATAACTATAATTCCACCCTTATCTGCTTCCTTAATAACAATGTCATTCCGGCAGCTCAGATTTGAAATGATATGACTCTCCGACGCAGTTATGTTTTTAGGTCGCTTAGATGTCTTGGAGTGGCTTATAATTTCTTTAGTGATAGTTTTAAGGTATATGTCAAGTTCTATGGCTTGTTCTGGTTCGGGAGTCCAAGTGGATTGGGCTCTAAGTGGTGTCGTCCCGGTGTCTGGTGTGTCTGCAAAAAAGTGTGGGATACGCATTCGTCGGGAGAATTCTGAGAGGTCCTTGTGAAGCTCGAATTCATTTATTGTGTTGTTCGTGGGGCAAAAGTTTAAGCCCTTGCTGAGTACGGCTATTTCTTTTTGACTTAATGTTTTAGAAGTGTCTATAACATTGGAGCGGTTTAGTTCTGTGGAAATTTCCTTACTGTCTGGTCCTTCTAAGCTCGAGGTCCCTCTTGTCTGGGTGTGGTGGCTGTTTGGCTGGAAGGTTGTGTTTTGATTAAAATTTGCTTTTTTCCTTTGTTTTTGAACCAATTTTCTAGATTGTTTTTCGCCGTAATGTTCTAAATCTCTCTTCTCATCTGGTGTCAGCGTTATGTTCCTAAGTCTGTGGTTAAAAGTTTCGATTTGCTCTTCGCAGTGTTCTTTGAGGATATTCAAAAGTGAAAGTGAGGCATTATGTAATGTTGTTTGCCAATTTGCGCGATGGTGTGGTCGAAGTGTTCCTAGAGCTGGTACAGCCTTGAGTGTTAGGCCTTTAGGAATTATATTTTTCTCGGTGCAGCTTGTGTAGGTTTTCAGATGGGAGGTGTAGCTCACATGTTTTTTGGTAAGTTTTCTAGCCTGTAGGAATTCGGTGCTTCGTGGCATTGAGGAATTATTGATTTGCGATGTCTGTCATTTACTTGTCTTCTTGCGGGCAGATTTGCGTGGGGTGTTTTTCCGTTCGGCCGGTTTATTATCGTATGCCTGGCTTAATTCGATCTCGGTCTCTGTTTGAGTTTGTGTGTGTGCAGGCAGGCGTGTGGGGGTCTGTGTGTAGACTTCGGTGGTGGGTTTTCTGTTGTCTGTTGCCATTGTGTCTGTTTGCATGGTGGTTGATGTCATTTTTGGTGGTGTGTGTACCTTCTGGTTCTTTTCACATTCCACTGTCTGTGTTCCAACTGTTCTTGTGTTGACTGTTTCACTTGTGCAGTGGCTTGCTTCACATTCCACTGTCTGTATTCCCTGTGTCCTCGAAGTGACTGTCACAGTTGTGTTGTTCGCGGTTGCACGTTCCGCAGAGTTGGTGGAGGTGGTATTTGAGGTGGAATTTAAAAGAGTGTTTCTGTACTTGTCCTTAATAAAGGACTTGATGTGTTGGGAAACTAGCTCTATTCCACTGCGGTTCAAGTGGAAGCCATCCCAAGCTAGGTGTTCGTGTGGTGTTTCGTGTATTTCCGCGTGGTGCATGGTGTCAACATACTTATGGACGTTTTCTAAGTTAAAAATTAGTGAGTTTAGCTTGTTAATCTCCTCATTGTGTTTCATGAGTGCATTAGTTTGGTAGAATAGTGGGCGGTGTTTGTTTTGTAGGCGGGGAGCGACAGTCGTTATGGTTATGTGTGCGTTTGGGCGAGCGGCTTGAATGGTTCTTATTACGTCGCTCATGGACTCTATCGTGTCCGCGGCGCTTTGTGTTCTTAGGTTGTTTGTGCCTACATTGATAATAAAGTGTGTGGTGTCAATTGGCGCATCACATACTAGCGGTAGAATATCTGATGTTTGTGCCCCACTAAGGTGTTTTATGTATGGCGCGTGTGGGCCTGGTGGAAAGTGTTCCTTCAGGTATCTGTACTGGCTGTCTCCAAGGACTGCTACATGGGCAAAGGATAACAAGGGGCACTTACCCTGTTCCGTCATCGTCAGCTGTCATGGAAGTCCAAAAACAAGAAAGGGGCTGGCAGATGGAATGGCACACTGTGGTATAAAATTTTTTACTCTACTGAAGTTTACCTGTCTCTCCTTGAATTAGTTCTCACACATAACTACTTCGAATTTGAAGAGAGTTACTACCTACAGATACATGGTACAAGCATGGGTACGCCTTTTGCACCAACCTACGCGAACATATTTATGGGAATTCTAGAAACAGATTTCCTATCGCGCTGCACTACCAAGCCCCGCACATACCTACGATACATAGACGACATACTCATAATCTGGGGACATGGCCAAGGCAGTCTAGATAAATATGTATCCTTTCTAAATTCTGTTCACCCAACAATAAAATTCACATCAGAATCCTCAACTGAGCGCATAAACTTTCTGGACACAACAATATACATTGACAATGGTGAACTAAAGACAACGCTGTATAGGAAACCTTTCGACAAACAACAGTATCTAGAATATACCAGCCACCATCCCAGACATTGCAAACAAGGCATCTTTAAAGGCCAAGCCACACGACTACGTCGCATTTGCGTTGAAAACCAAGACTACATAGATAGACTCGATCACCTTAAAGAAACGCTATCAAACAGGAACCACCCAAACAGTGACCGTCAAACAGCTTACATCGCTGCAACCAAACTTGATCGAGCCGAGGTCCTCAAGCCCCGCCAGAAGATCACAAGAACAACAACGCCTCTTCTTACTACTAAATTCTCAAACGCACTCCCAAACGTGAATAACATCCTAATACTACCCGATTCTCACCAGCAACCAGAAACTTAAGAATATTTTTCCCAACCCTCCCAGAGTGGCCTACAGACGCAACACTAATTTTAAAGATGTTCTTGTGCACGCCAAACTACAGAAAAAGAAGAAGTTGGGAACCAATCTCTGTGGTCGCCCCAGGTGCTCTACATGCAAACACATTCAATACACTACTACAGTAAAAAGTACAGCGTCGAATTACACACACAAGGTAACTTCGGCTTTCACCTGCACATCAAGCAATGTAGTCTACTGTCTAGAATGCGCCGCTTGTAGCAAACAATACATAGGTGAGACCGGACAGCAAATCAATACAAGACTCAATGGTCACCGCGCGGACACAAAACACAATTTACCCAAAGCAGTAGCCAGCCACTTTAATGAACATGGACATATGTTTGACAAAGCAAGGCTCTATATACTACAAACAAATTTCCGTTCCCCTCGCGAAAGGAAGTACACGGAATCATACCTCATACACAAGTTTAATTGCCTACACCCGACAGGAATTAATTTGGCACGCGGCAACTTAGAATCTTTAAAAGCTGTAACTTAAATCTGAAACTCTCATATCATCAACCAATACACAAAATACGTTAGGCCACCAGCCAACTTTAATTCTTAACCTCACCTACTCTTTCATTTCGGAGGAAAAAGGGGAAGGGAAAAAGAAAAAAAAATTTTCCTGCCTACTACTCAATTTAATGTACTCTTTCAGGATTTTACGTCTATACCAACTGTACGATCCCCTTCTTCCATGTACACTTGCCCGCGCCCGCTTCTGCACGCGTCACCCTCCTGTTTCTATACCGATTTCGCCCCCCCTTCCCCCTGCCCCCCTTTTTTAGTCTTTTTTTTTGAAACCCCCTCGACAACACATTCCGAAGTCAATATGCCTTTTTCGGCCTCAACCCAGAGTATCGCCTTCTGGATGCCGCCGTAACGACACCTACGTTAAGCGCGTGGGGCAGTGCCCCTTGAAAGACCATGCCGCTGCCTTTCAGTCACCCCACACATTGCACCGCAGACTCCTCGTCGCCACCTTAACTATTTCAAAATTACTCGACCTATTGCTTGACCGGCCGTTCTAATGCCTGAAAAACATGCCGCCAACGACTACCCCTGAATACCTCCTATCCTTTCGCATCCCCAACACGCTCCCAAGCCCCCGTATTTCTTAAAGATTGCATTTTTCTCTTTCTTTTTCTTTCACCCCCCCCTTTGTTGTGTCTTGGTACGGCCCTGGCTCCCCCCTCCTCTTTTTTTTTCCTTTTTTCCCCCTTTTTTCGGCTTCTATTTCTTTTCTTTCCTCCCCGCGTGCCCACTCTCACATTCTTGTCCCTTCGTCTTGAGAATGAGGCTCACAGACGTCGGACGACAGCGCCTGTTCCCTCTTGTAATCTCTCTCTTTAAAACCAGCCGCCAGCGACAACACCCGCACGTGACGTCACTGCACTAACCCTTTAAAACTAACACGCCGAGGATGACGAGGCCGCCTTTGACGAAGATAGGTCCACCTATCGAAACGTTGGCCAGCCTGTCTGAGGTACTTCAACCCTGTTTAAAAAATTGTATACCACAGTGTGCCATTACATCTGCCAGCCCCTTTCTTGTTTTTGGACTTCCATGACAGCTGACGATGACGGAACAGGGTAAGTGCCCCTTGTTATCCTTTGCCCATGTAGCAGTCCTTGGAGACAGCGAGTACAGATACCTGAAGGAACACTTTCCACCAGGCCCACACGCGCCATACATAAAACACCTTAGTGGGGCACAAACATCAGATATTCTACCGCTAGTATGTGATGCGCCAATTGACACCACACACTTTATTATCAATGTAGGCACAAACAACCTAAGAACACAAAGCGCCGCGGACACGATAGAGTCCATGAGCGACGTAATAAGAACCATTTAAGCCGCTCGCCCAAACGCACACATAACCATAACGACTGTCGCTCCCCGCCTACAAAACAAACACCGCCCACTATTCTACCAAACTAATGCACTCATGAAACGAAATGAGGAGATTAACAAGCTAAACTCACTAATTTTTAACTTAGAAAACGTCCATAAGAATGTTGACACCATGCACCACGCGGAAATACACGAAACACCACACGAACACCTAGCTTGGGATGGCTTCCACTTGAACCGCAGTGGAATAGAGCTAGTTTCCCAACACATCAAGTCCTTTATTAAGGACAAGTACAGAAAAACTCTTTTAAATTCCACCTCAAATACCACCTCCACCAACTCTGCGGAACGTGCAACCGCGAACAACACAACTGTGACAGTCACTTCGAGGACACAGGGAATACAGACAGTGGAATGTGAAGCAAGCCACTGCACAAGTGAAACAGTCAACACAAGAACAGTTGGAACACAGACAGTGGAATGTGAAAAGAACCAGAAGGCACACACACCACCAAAAATGACATCAACCACCATGCAAACAGACACAATGTCAACAGACAACACAAAACCCACCACCGAAGTCTACACACAGACCCCCACACGCCTGCCTGCACACACACAAACTCAAACAGAGACCGAGATCGAATTAAGCCAGGCATACGATAATAAACCGGCCGAACGGAAAAACACCCCACGCAAATCTGCCCGCAAGAAGACAAGTAAATGACAGACATCGCAAATCAATAATTCCTCAATGCCACGAAGCACCGAATTCCTACAGGCTAGAAAACTTACCGAAAAACATGTGAGCTACACCTCCCATCTGAAAACCTACACAAGCTGCACCGAGAAAAATATAATTCCTAAAGGCCTAACACTCAAGGCTGTACCAGCTCTAGGAACACTCCCACCACACCATCGCGCAAACTGGCAAACAACATTACATAATGCCTCACTTTCACTTTTGAATATCCTCAAAGAACACTGCGAAGAGCAAATCGAAACTTTTAACCACAGACTTAGGAACATAACCCTGACACCAGATGAGAAGAGAGATTTAGAACATTACGGCGAAAAACAATCTAGAAAATTGGTTCAAAAACAAAGGAAAAAAGCAAATTTTAATCAAAAAACAACCTTCCAGCCAAACAGCCACCACACCCAGACAAGAGGGACCTCGAGCTTAGAAGGACCAGACAGTAAGGAAATTTCCACAGAACTAAACCGCTCCAATGTTATAGACATTTCGAAAACATTAGGTCAAAAAGAAATAGCCGTACTCAGCAAGGGCTTAAACTTTTGCCCCACGAACAACACAATAAATGAATTCGAGCTTCACAAGGACCTCTCAGAATTCTCCCGACGAATGCGTATCCGACACTTTTTTGCAGACACACCAGACACCGGGACGACACCACTTACAGCCCAATCCACTTGGACTCCCGAACCAGAACAAGCCATAGAACTTGACATATACCTTAAAACTATCACTAAAGAAATTATAAGCCAATCCAAGACATCTAAGCGACCTAAAAACATAACTGCGTCGGAGAGTCATATCATTTCAAATCTGAGCTGCCGGAATGACATTGTTATTAAGGAAGCAGATAAGGGTGGAAGTACAGTTATTTGGCCAATAGAAAAATACAAGCACGAGGCTTACAGACAACTAAACAACCCAGAACATTACCGCAAACTAGATAACGATCCGACATTGTCCTATACAGTGACAATTACCAACAGGCTGAAATCACTTTTGGCTGATGAATTGATAACACCATCAGAATACAAATTTCTTAAACCAAGCAACAAAACTGCCGGACGTTTTTACCTCCTTCCGAAAATTCATAAAATTCCATCCGCTGAACTATACACTGCTATTATCCCAGGACGTCCGATAGTGTCAAACAACAACACCCCGACAGAGAGCATCTCCACATTCCTTAACCACTACCTTGTTAACTTGCCGAAAACACTTCCGTCATTTGTACAAGATACGCCCCACCTGCTGAGAATTATAGAAGACATTAATACTAAAGGCACACTACCCCACAACACAATACTCGCAAAACTAGACGTCACGGCGCTGTACACCAACGTTCCAATCCCTGATGGTTTATCTTCGATAAAACAAACGCTGTCTAAACACAGTGCACAGCACTCTACTGAAGTTTACCTGTCTCTCCTTGAATTAGTTCTCACACATAACTACTTCGAATTTGAAGAGAGTTACTACCTACAGATACATGGTACAAGCATGGGTACGCCTTTTGCACCAACCTACGCGAACATATTTATGGGGATTCTAGAAACAGATTTCCTATCGCGCTGCACTACCAAGCCCCACACATACCTACGATACATAGACGACATACTCATAATCTGGGGACATGGCGAAGACAGTCTAGATAAATATGTATCCTTTCTAAATTCTGTTCACCCAACAATAAAATTCACATCAGAATGCTCAACTGAGCGCATAAACTTTCTGGACACAACAATATACATTGACAATGGTGAACTAAAGACAACGCTGTATAGGAAACCTTTCGACAAACAACAGTACCTAGAATATACCAGCCACCATCCCGAGACATTGCAAACAAGGCATCTTTAAAGGCCAAGCCACACGACTACGTCGCATTTGCGTTGAAAACCAAGACTACATAGATAGACTCGATCACCTTAAAGAAACGCTATCAAACAGGAACCACCCAAACAGTGACCTTCAAACAGCTTACATCGCTGCAACCAAACGTGATCGAGCCGAGGTCCTCAAGCCCCGCCCGAAGATCACAAGAACAACAACGCCTCTTCTTACTACTAAATTCTCAAACGCACTCCCAAACGTGAATAACATCCTAAGTAAATACTACCCGATTCTCACTAGCAACCAGAAACTTAAGAATATTTTTCCCGACCCTCCCAGAGTGGCCTACAGACGCAACACTAATTTTAAAGATGTTCTTGTGCACGCCAAACTACAGAAAAAGAAGAAGTTGGGAACCAATCCCTGTGGTCGCCCCAGGTGCTCTACATGCAAACACATTCAATCCACTACTACAGTAAAAAGTACAGCGTCGAATTACACACACAAGGTAACTTCGGCTTTCACCTGCACATCAAGCAATGTAGTCTACTGTCTAGAATGCGCCGCTTGTAGCAAACAATACATAGGTGAGACCGGACAACAAATCAATACAAGACTCAATGGTCACCGCGCGGACACAAAACACAATTTACCCAAAGCAGTAGCCAGCCACTTTAATGAACATGGACATATGTTTGACAAAGCAAGGCTCTATATACTACAAACAAATTTCCGTTCCCCTCGCGAAAGGAAGTACACGGAATCATACCTCATACACAAGTTTAATTGCCTACACCCCACAGGAATTAATTTGGCACGCGGCAACTTAGAATCTTTAAAAGCTGTAACTTAAATCTGAAACTCTCATATCATCAACCAATACACAAAACACATTAGGCCACCAGCCAACTTTAATTCTTAACCTCACCTACTCTTTCATTTCGGAGGAAAAAGGGGAAGGGAAAAAGAAAAAAAATGTTCCTGCCTACTACTCAATTTAATGTACTCTTTCAGGATTTTAGGTCTATACCAACTGTACGATCCCCTTCTTCCATGTACACTTGCCCGCGCCCGCTTCTGCACGCGTCACCCTCCTGTTTCTATACCGATTTCGCCCCCCCCCTTCCCCCTGCCCCCCTTTTCTAGTCTTTTTTTTTTGAAACCCCCTCGACAACACATTCCGAAGTCAATATGCCTTTTTCCGCGCCTCAACCCAGAGTATCGCCTTCTGGATGCCGCCGTAACGACACCTACGTTAAGCGCGTGGGGCAGTGCCCCTTGAAAGACCATGCCGCTGCCTTTCAGTCACCCCACACATTGCACCGCAGACTCCTCGTCGCCATCTTAACTATTTCAAAATTACTCGACCTATTGCTTGACCGGCCGTTCTAATGCCTCAAAAACATGCCGCCAACGACTACCCCTGAATACCTCCTAACCTTTCGCATCCCCAACACGCTCCCAAGCCCCCGTATTTCTTAAAGATTTCATTTTTCTCTTTCTTTTTCTTTCACCCCCCCCCCTTTGTTGTGTCTTGGTACGGCCCTGGCTCCCCCCTCCTCTTTTTTTTCCTTTTTTCCCCCTTTTTTCTGCTTCTATTTCTTTTCTTTCCTCCCCGCGTGCCCACTCTCACGCTCTTGTCCCTTCGTCTTGGGAATGAGGCTCACAGACGTCGGACGACAGCGCCTGTTCCCTCTTGTAATCTCTCTCTTTAAAACCAGCCGCCAGCGACAACACCCGCACGTGACGTCACTGCACTAACCCTTTAAAACTAACACGCCGAGGATGACGAGGCCGCCTTTGACGAAGATAGGTCCACCTATCGAAACGTTCGCCAGCCTGTCTGATGTACTTCAACCCTGTTTAAAAAATTTTATACCATCTCCCTTTGGTACGACCTGCGAAGCGGCTATCGACGTCGTTGACTATTACACCTGTGCTCCTCCTCAAATCTTTCTAAAGCTTAAGCAAAATTTAGTGCCCTATTTCCATTTTTAATTGTTTCTGTGAACGAAATAAATAGCAGTGACACGGACGCAAAAGCGCCATGAAAAATCATCTTGTCCCTTGTGTGCCCATACGGGTTTCTCAGATGAGGAGGAGGAAAAATCATTATTAAAGGGCTTCTGAACCACTTCTTATCCGAGTAAAGAATATCACTTAAAATGAAAGTAAGCTATTTCAGAAATACTTCGCAGCAAAAAGTACTTCAATGCGTTCAGCAAACGCAGGGTTATTGGTAATGAAATACGGCCTCCGCTGTGCTCCCGTTCCCTCTTCAATGCCTTGTCCTTCGAAGGCTGCGGCGGAGTGGGGCGTGTCCACAACGCTCCGCCTTCGAAACGTCACCGTGCCGCGCACCTCAAGTGTCAGTTTGCATGTTAAGGTAGAAGGCCGCGACTTCGTATTTCGGTGCGTACGACGTGCTAAACGCGAGCCAAACGCGGTTGCCCTCCATGATCCGCAGTGCGCTTAGTTTGTGGACTCGTGGCGGCACCCCGCGGCTGCCGCGGTATCTACGCAGCATAGCCCACAGCAGCTAACAAGCCGCGTATAGACGGTTTTTCTAGCGCGATTACTGCAGCGAGAGTGCGCCCCGTAGAAACTTCCGGTCACGGGCCTTATCAGTCTACTGCGCCGAAACACAAAGCGCGTTTCAAGTTGTTTTACTCGCGGAACGTGTATTTTTAATTTATGAGATAGAAGACATGTGCATGCGCCTCCAGGCAAATGCATCAAAATTTTTGTGTATATTAGGGCAACATTCAGTTGTAAAATTGTTCTTATGTACCATGGAGGAAGGAAACTGAAGAGAGGCCCTACCCCTTCCGTGCGCTAGGAGAAAAGCGTGGATGAAATGACGTAGTAGGTTATCTTCTTTTTCGCTGATTTTTTAATTTCTTTGCCGTAGCGGCCACGCCTTTCGGGCAACAATGGCGGCATTGTTTTTGTTCTGTGCGCTCACATGTGTTGCTCCGTAGGTTTCGTACCTTGGCAAAGGCGTCGTGCGGGCAGGTTTGCGTTGGTCTCCGTGTTTTGTTGCGATGCGTTATCTGGGCCGTGCTCTTCCGGATGTTGCTGTGGCCAGGTGGGACAGGAGGAACTAAAGTTCGTGAAATGAACGTGCATGCAACGCTGCACGCAATGTACCGTGACACGGCAATGGCAACTGACGAAGGAATATCCGCGGGAAATATTGCTCTCTTTGGCGAAACCATGCTAACGTGCCATCGCAGGCCGAAACCGATGCGTTTCAGAATCTGTACAATGAACGCCTAGCAGGTCAGCGATTCCTGCTTTCGACAGCGAATATGGTGCATTTGCGGCACGTAGACGTACGTTATGAATGCATAGTTCATGTTCAGTAGCAAGTTGCTTTTCTGCATATAAAAACACATGTTGCTTAACTGTTGCTTGTTCCTCGCACTACTCGCGACAGCACGAAGTCTTTTAAGCAGAGCGCGTTTAGGTTCATGCACACCTGCACAAGTGTACCTCAATACACGTGCTTATAGAGCGTTACGCAGAATATGTGCATTTTGCTGCCCTCGGCACCGTGTGCCTGTCAGCCGACGCTTCATCCTGGAAGATGGGAAAGAAGCGGCTGCCTTGACTTAAGAACGAATCCTGCCTACGGCAGGCGTATCTTATCTGTGCGCACGAGAAGCTCAGGGAAGTGAAGGTTAGCATTTTCGCTGCAAGAGTCGGCAAGGCATCACAGATCGTACGCCTGCGAACACATCAACCGGCTGTTCCATAGTAGCACGTAGGCCGGTTCTACGCGCGTACTGTTCTGCACCGTGCGCCCCCTATCGCACAACTTTGGTTAGGTGATGCTTCACTTACCGTGGTAAGAACACTTCAGGCCGCAGTCAATGAACCTAACCAGCAGTCAAATGACATTTTGCCTCCTCGCCGGCGCGCTGTCGTAGTGATGCATGGCCACCCGAAATTTGTTCAAAAAAGCACGGCGATTCCTCGAGCGACGATGTGTTTGTGCTCATAAACTCCAAATGGACCGCAAATGGGTCGGTGTGTCGTACGTGTCTCCAGTGCGTTCTTGCAGTGCAGTGAGAATGCGTACACTTCTTTTTTCATATCGCCAGACGTCTAGCTCACAAGACCGTCTGAGAGCCCCAGGAAGTCCAAGCAGAGAAAAGCAAGTAGAAGGCAGCGATAAAGGTGACCTTTTTTATATCGCGCAAGAAATGGGCAGCGGCCGGTACCCGCGGTTGATGAGAATAGCTCATTTGGCTGGCCTGATAAACCATGTTTATTTTCATAAAAGCCGGTAAAAGCAGCCGATTCGACCTCACGGCCCAATTTTCGAAGTTCATCATGAACTTCTTCCAACATGACTTCTGCAACGGTAATGCATTGAGACATCGCGATTATATGGTTTCGTTTAGTATTGCTGCGGAGCGCGCGCGTCCGAGCAGCCCGGTAGCGCGCAGCGCGGCATGGTTTCGCGAAAAAGGTAAACAGGAGAGGAGACCTGGCCTGAGAAGCGGAGCAGCGCCATGAGCAACGCCAACTTCCGGCTTCACTTTAGCTACGTAAAGAGTGACGTCAGGGCCTCTCCCGAGTTTCCCTCCTCCATGTTTTCTGCAGAGGAGAAGTGTTGAAATGCGGGCTTAGATTTTACGGCACTTATGCTAGTAATTATATTAGCCAGTGCCTTTCTTTCTCGCTAAAGTTAGGGGGCTACACGAATGAGCAAAACCGGAAACGGTCCAGGGACTAAGTTTGCAAACAGTGAGAGGGTCTACGGGCATCGGGCGGCCGTGGTAAGCCGCCAGCGGCGCATCACCGACGTGCTAGTGCAGGGGGCAGAGTAGCGCATAGGTCCGGTTCAATATCCAGCTCTGCAGTGGAGCCACTCCTCGCGCGCGCAGGAGGCAGAAGCCGCGCGGCGTGCCATTTACATTATGTCGGCTGGTCGCGAGCTACATGCGGAAACTGTACGCAAGCGCTGAGCAAGATGGCACTTTTTATTGCAGGCTAAGCTCGAACGATTGGCGTAGCCGGAGAGGTGCCAGCCCACCGAAATTTTGAGTTTGTGTATACATATATACACGCAAATGTACAAACACACGCATGAATGTACATATAATGAATAGGACCCCCCCTCGATCCCTTGAAATAAAATCCTGACTACGCCCGTGGCTCGGACAGCTCAACAGTTCGCGAGCACACGCGCATTACCTTGCGACGAAAGCGGTGCAATGTTTTTCAGCATTCATATGAAGTTTTCTCGCGGAGGCGGAAGGCAAGAAAAGTTTTAAAGGGTGCCTAAAGAAAACTTCTCACACTTGTGGTAGACAATTAGGTGAGCACACTTTGGCTGTCGAAACGAGACGAATAATTAATGTCGCCAACAAAACAATCGTGCCTGCAATTATTTCAGTGACCATTGACCATGATTTATCACTAAACGTCGTTCACAGCAGCTGCACGTTTTTGATATGTGCAGTGCAGACACGTAAATTTAAACACATTTCAAATGTACACACGCGCACACTTTATGCAGAGCTTATTTTTACCATTCATCCGGCAAACTTAACAGCAGCTTCGTAGCAGAAAATCTGCAAGTGGAAAAAAATGCAAGATGCACGAGCTTCTAGATCAAATTTATTTCGTACAAGGGAATGGATGAGCAATGGCTGGTGGTAGCAGGGGATGAGTGCTGGTTCTTGGAGCCTTGAGGGGCAGAATTGAAAGCCAGTGAGAAAGCAACAAGTTACTAAGAGTAACAACAGGTTCTTTCTATTCGACTAATCACATAGCAGGACATACTGGCAAAGTAATTATTCACACATTGCAGACTGTAATATGACAGCACAATTTTCTTTGTCTTCATGCTACTCAGGTTAATTTACTATAGCACAGCACTTCTTTAACGTACAACAATAATTTCACATTCCTCACGTCGACTGAGGCTGATCGAACCAACAACATTTTGGGGGCGGTAAATGCTGAAGCTATCACAACTGTCTCATAAGCGGGAGCGCATGGTCTTTTTGCTTACTACAAAACAATGAACACCAGTCCATCAATCGACTTTACATGAAAAGTTAGAACGCCAACAAAAAATAAAATAAAGAAAACGGAGCAGAGAAAAGCCAGGGTGCAGCGGGCAAATGGTACCTGCTAGCATTTACTCTGTTCTGAACGCACTTTACTGGAGCCGCATAGTCAGAACAATCGCACAAGCAACAAAGCGAATTGAGCGAGTTGGCAAGTTAACATTCTTGGCTTATATGAGCAGCGCGACACAGACGTGTCGTCCTTTCTTTGCACCGCGTCTGTGTCGCGCTGCACATATACACCAAAAATTCCACAAGAGAACCTCTTATGCCAGGCGTATGCATTTCAGCGTGTACAGTATAGTGTTAGTCGAGATAAACGCCGCTTTCGTGTAGTCAAGCCGAACTAGCCTCTGTAAACAAGGCGAACGGACCTCTCATATCCTGATCCCTTTCGGAGACGGCCGGTCTCGTCCGTCCGCACGGCACCGCGTAAAACGCCTTGCCACCTTCCATGCGATTGAGGGAGTTTGGTGCGCTGCATCCCACCTTGCTGGAATACAATTGTCAAAATGATCTGCTTCGTAGCACTTTACCAAAGTCATTGACTTTAGTATCCTGGAATACCGTACCTGCAACACGGAGCCGGTCGTTGCTGCGCATGCTCGACGGTCCGCTGATTGCAATTTCGATGGCACTGACAGAAACGAGTAGGCGCCGTTTCCGTAAAGTTTTCTTGGGAGCACGCTGTTGACCTTTCGATGTCATTTGCACCACGTGATCGCGCTCGGCGAATAGCGGTGCGAGCGGCGCCGGAAAAGTTATGCGCAACTTTGCTACCTGCGGGATCATATACAGGAACACTACGACGTGCTGGCGAACAGCGCCGCGAACAACAGAAGTGAGCACTGGCACGCGAAGCAGACGACAGGGACGGAGGTGATCACGGTGCTTCGAGTGATTTCGCACTGCGGGTAACGCCTGACCTACTGGAAAACGCATTTTCGTGTTTCCCCTTTTGAGGAAGGTCGACAGTTGTACGAGGCAGGCCACATTCATGGCACCTGGTAATATATAATGTGGACAACAAGTGCAACTTTCGCTGCAGGTACACCCCGCCAACAGAGCTCACCGCGGAAGCTGAGACGTGTAGCTCCTTCATTTATATTCCAGCTTTTATTTCGCTCTGCGTGTGAGAATTTCCGCGTACTGAATCGTGTAAATACGAGAAGACCAAGAAAAACATTTCACTGACGATGAATGTATGATCTGTCAAAGACATACCACTGGTTATGTCTCTCCTGCATCCAGTGACGCCACAAATGGCAACTTTCTTTCTTTGAAAAGGTAAAGGGTCCTAATTCCTACTGTCCAGCCTGCCAGATGGACGAGGAAGATGTCACTCTTGAGGAGCAGCGACACGCGCTGAGCCAATCCAAACGCCTCACTCCTCCAGGTGAAGATGGTGTGACGTATCACGTATTCAGGAATGTGGATGAGAGTTTTCATGACCGAGAACCGATGTAATCCCTGCTGAATGGAAATCGTCCGTGGTGATACCAACTTTAAAACCCGGGCGCCCTGGAAAACACCTCATGTCCTACCGGCCATTATCCCCTAACTTCAATTGTCATCAAGTTAATGGAGCGAATGGTCTTGTTTCGCATAGATGTCAGGCTAGAGAAGCTGAATTTTTTTCCTGATGTCATGAGCGGCTTTCATCGCCACCGTTCAGCTCTGGACAGCATCTCAGACTTGGTCTCAGCGCTCGAATTTGCAAGAGCAAACGAGCATTCTTCCTAGAGATACAGCAAGCTTTCGAATCAGTTCCCCGTAAGGCAATTATTTTCGCTCCTACAACGTCAGGCATTTCGGGTCGTCTGCTCCGCTTTGTGCACAATTTTCTATCGGAGTGCCGGATGAGAGTGCATGTCTGAGGAATAACTAGTGAATCTCGAAATGTAAAGTGCGGTGCTCCACAGGGCAGCGTTTTATCGCCGCTTTTGTTTAACATTGTACTCACCGCGTTTCCAAGTTTTTTGCATCGGGAGAGTGACTTCCCTTTGGAAATAGCTGTCTGCGCAGATGACATTGCTCTGCGGATAAGCGGCCCTTCGCACCCTGGTCTGCGGCTTCGTGCAAGCTTGCAAAAAACTCTAAACGTGACTTCGGAGTATTTGGGTGAGGTTGGTCTGCACATATCGCCTGCTAAGCCGGCTGCAATAGCATATCACCCTAACAACGTGCTTGTAGAACAACAAGTCGACTGTACCTTGACGAAACGCATATAAGCTGGGTGCGAAATCACTGTTATTTGGGGTTAATTGTGGATAATCGCTTCTCTTGGAGTCCTGCCGTTACACTTGTACTACCCAAATCTCACTCCCTCCTTGACTGCTAGAGGTGCTGGCTGCGACCAAACAACGGCTCTCCAGGTGTACCAGTCATGTTTACTCTCAGGCATTACGTATGCGCTGCCAGTGCTGTACTTACAACATAGTTTGATGGTGCAACTGGAATGAGATCATCGCGTTGGTCTTGGACTATTGCTTGAATTACCCCGTGAAGCGGAATCTGTTGTAATACTCACTGAAGTGCATCAGTTACCCTTGAGGCTGCAGGCAGACCAGCGACCTCTATATTATATTGAGCGTCTGCACCGCGCATCGAATAGTAAATCGCTCCTTGATCGCGTCATTCACCTGCTGTTATCTCGCATGGGAGAAACGGCGGTATTATTTATGGATATCACTGATATCTCTGAACATGCTGCTTCAGGTACGCCTACCCCTTTAATAGATATCACAAAACACATATTCCCCATTTGCCTCACAATCCCTGACAAACAAGAGGTCTGCTATGCCTGTTTCGGCAATAGCCAATTGGCTTAGTCGCACACGTTCGAAAGATTTCCAGATTATCTTCAGGTACTCACAGATGCACCTGTACAAAGCGACAGTCCAACAGTCTCTGCAGCTATTTTTCTGCCCTTCGACTCACGTATGACGTATCTTTCAAATATCTGATGCAACCTCACCAACAATGCGGAGCTAGAAGCGATTAATGTTGCACTGAAATACCTGCAAGACAAGATAACCTCATCAATGATCGCCATCTTTACGGACTCCCACGCTACTCTAAGCAGGTCACAATGCAGTCAGATTGATTGTCCAGTTGTGCAAAGAGTTATTGACGCTGCAAACAAAATTTCATCACGTGGGGTATCTCTGGTTGCTCAATCGATACCTTCGAACGTAGTAGTCGCCGGTAATGAAGATGCGGATCAGCTGGCTTCAATTTGCGCTCATAACTCAGCCTGCCCTGAAATTTCCTGCAAGCTCGATGACACTCGACCGCTGATTTGTCGCCACGTATTCAAGTAGCATCCAGTCCAGCGCGTTGCAAATGGAACTCACCACATCGTGAACACGGTCGAGGCTTGCGTCATCGCGCTCGAGCGCAATTACTCAAGCTCAGGGTTGGCTGCGTGAACGTGCACGAACGCTTATAGAGACAAGGACGTGTGGCAAGTCTATCATGCACGTCTTGTGGCTGCTGCGAGACACTTCAGCACCTGGTATATAAGTGTCGTGCTTTCTGTGAGCAGTGCATGTCGCTAGTCCTTGGCATGTCGCATGTCCTTGGCCTGCAGTGTACGATGCTCGACGAATGTTTCTACTACAGTGGTTGTGCGTCTCAACGTAATGAGGCTCTCGGCGCTGTACTTACTTTTCTAGGGATAACTAACTTAGGTTCACGTTTGTAACGTCGATACTTTTTGTTCTATTTAGCATTCTGCAGTTGCCTCACATTCAGTCACCGGCTCTACGGTGTGTGATCTGTACGGCGTGTTCTACTTTGTTCTTTTAGATTTCTCCTTTTGCTCTTCCTTTCCTCGTTCATCCGCTCCTTCCTATCTACCATATCTGTGTTGCTGTCATCTCCCTTCTGAAGAGTAGGCAGCCGTTGTGCCCTTTCCGGTGGAAGTTGCCAGCCTGCTCCTGGCTTTCCCTTTCCTGTTAAATGCAAATATGTTTTCAAAACTAATAATAATATAATAATAATCTGTATCCATTGGGCTGCTGGGTGTGTGCACCTTGGCGTACGCACCAGGGGCCTACCAGTGTGTGGCGCTCTTCAGTGAATCTTTTTTGACGTCAACTTCAGTAACTGCTAGTATTACAGCAACATCACACCTACCATTCACTTAAGATTTTAACGCGACAGCGTTAAGGAGCTCGTGTCGCAGAAAAGCCGGTGTCGTCGGCGTCGTCGTCATCGGCGTTGGCCGTGAGCGATAAATCACAGCAGGCACTTCATGAATAAAAAACAACTTGCAAGATGGGCTGGGTGGGAATCGAACCAGGGTCTCCGGAGTGTGAGACGGAGGCGCTACCACTCAGCCACGAGTGCGATGCTTCAAAGCGGTACAAAAGCGTCTCTAGTGAATGCGGTGTTGCCTTAGAAACGAGCTGTTTCTAAGGCTCAGGCATGCGTCGCTTGCTCAGGCGCACATTTCGTTGCCGCGCCGAACGCGGCACTGCTCGACGCCCACTGCGTCCGATGCGGGGCGCGTAGTCGCTGCGCCGTAGCCCACTGTCTTACACCCCTTGGCGGGTCGACGGGAACGCTGTCGCGTTACACTCTTGAAGGCGAAGCTTCAGCGTCCTCCAATTTTTTCCCTTGCAAGAGACGGTCGGCGTCGAAGTTGGGGCTTTTTTGGGCTCTCAAAAAGTGCCTTCTAATCAAATATGACCCTTGATATCGCGTTTCTGCTATTTTAGAGCTTTGCACCGGAAACTCAGCTAAAAGGCTTTTGCTGCTGCCGAAACAGTCACCGAAAACTGTTCTGATTTTTCACAGCAATGATAAAGTGAAGTAGTATTCGTCAAAAAACTTCAAAGATTGGGAGAGATACTGCGGTTGTTATGAGCGATGGCAGGTAGGCGTGTGCATGCATCATTCGGCTCCATTGAAACTACAATCCGGTTCGAGGCCGAATCTGATGAGGGCAGTAACCGTCAATTACCTACCTGTACGTCGAGGGAATAATTCTGTACCTGATTTCAAGGGAAGCTTGTATTGGTTCGCAAATTTCGGCGGTGTTGTGTTCACGCATAAAACGCAGTTCCTCGCAGAGCAGAGCAGCTGCGGGAAAAGTCGGTTTGGTGAGTTGGCAGCTGCACCGGCACCGGAGTATGAGCCATTAGGAAGGATACGAGCTGCATAGTCGCCACGCGCGCAGACATCGGAGCGCTTTCGCTTTAGCCGGGGATGGAAAGGGTAGGAAAGGGTTTCGCTCACGCTGCGCCGGCTTCGTTCCCGTTCAGTTTAGTCTGGGAAAACGGATGGGACGGCGAGGCGCTATGCGTTCCCCCGAGGAAGGTGCAGCTTTTGGCGAGCGGCGGCGAGAACACGCCCGCTAAAGGGCTCGCCGTCCGTGCGCCGATCCAGCGGTTAGAGCCGTGCCAGACCAGGCAACCCGACAGCAACCAGAAGATCCCGAGCGGAGTAAGCGGGCGGCCGAAGCAATCCGGCACCGTTACCTGTGGCTTACGTAACCGTGACGGAGGTAAAGGTACACGCAGGACAAGCATCGCTTACCCCCATTTCCCGGTAGGGGAACGGTTGGTGATTTGTTGTTTGTGTGTGTGTGTGAGCTGCGTGCTGCGCGATCTTTACAATGAAGTGACCTATATAGAGAGAGATTTCGGAGGCCCCAAACACTTCGTTATAAAGGCGGTAGTGTGTTACACTTTTCGGTACGACTGGCGAATGCGTCAAGTCCCACATTGCACGAGCTAGAGCTCTTCTGTGCACTATATAGTTTCCTTTCAGTCACTAGAGTTCATGACATTTTTCCTTGCGTCAAGAGCAGCAGCGTGCCAGTTTGTCCCATTCTCGCCTTGTGGCAGCTAACGCTGTGGGACGCTGTCTTAAGCTGCACCTCCCCCCGCCCCCCCTCTTTGCGGTCGGCTTTCATTCCCCAGTGCGAGAACACGCCTGGCTCGTAGTTAAACACTACTAACACGCTGCGAGACATTGTACCACCCTCTGTT
This sequence comes from Dermacentor albipictus, assembly GCF_038994185.2. NCBI lineage: Eukaryota > Metazoa > Arthropoda > Arachnida > Ixodida > Ixodidae > Dermacentor > Dermacentor albipictus. Next base: position 78,371,774 of record NC_091829.1, on the reverse strand, counting down.
TCGACCCAGGTTGTACGGTTTCTTTCTGGAGTAAAAAATTCATCGTCAATTACCATACTCCCTAATACAGCGTCAATAGGTGCTTTCATTCGACGGAAAATCGGTCTCGTGCGGCACATGGCAAATTGAGCGAAGTGTGGCGCTACTGTCTGGCTAATCGTAGAGTCACTGCGCAAGGCTCCCGAACAGGGAACTCTAGCTAAACGGAAGATCGCGCGAGACAGCGCGTGGGTGGTGCGTGGGCACGATTCAAAGCAGCCGCCGCAGAAAAACATCCGCTCCTGCAGCGCTTTTGCTTCCATATATGGTATCGATGGGCGTACACTGCGTGCCATCGGTGAACGGACGACGGCGCCCTTCTGTGGTGCCATCTCGTCGCGGTCGTTGCCGCAGAGCCCATCTTGCGCGGTACTACACTTTTCTCCTCATGATTAAGCCATATTCACCTCCTCCTCCGCTTCCCACTCATGGTTCCGCTGCACCCTCCTTCTCCATTTTCCTCCTCGCGCTCTTTTCACTATCGCCCTCTTTCAGGCCCCCACCAGTTCTCCGCGTACGCTTTTTCGTCCTTCACTGTGCTCGTTGGCTCGATTGCGCCGACGCAAGTGAAGTGATAAAGGTTGCGTACTCGCCGCAGCGTGGACGTTTGTAGGAGTAGAGGGTGGGGTGAATAGCGTGGTAATGGTTTAGCTGCATGCGGCAAGGTCTGTCACTTTCGCCACGCAACAGCTGCTCTTCTCGTGAAGGTTTTCTTAGAAAGGGGTAAAAACGGCGGTATAGTCGATTGTGTTGAAGTAGGGTGTGATAAGTTCGGTGTATTTACTCGACTTCGGAGTTATGATCTACTTGGTATAGCACCCGGATGATACAGCCTCGGACGACCGCGTAGGGTCGCTAGTTTCCGTGGAGGGAATCGTCGCCTTGGGTTCATACGATGCTGATGCTGGGTGGTATTGTGGTAGCATGGCAAAGGAAGCAATTGGCTGCATTGGGGAGTCGGCCTCATATGAAGCTGTGATAAGAATCTTGGGAATGTGAGATCACAGTGACGTGTTCGCGGATACTTGTTCTCTGTTCGGTCTACAAGTTATGGCAGGGTAAAAGGCCGGATCTTCAGCTTGAGTGATGGAGGTTAGTGTAAACGGGGCCTGCACTAGCTCGGTCAAGGTGTGGTCCACCACTCTTAGCATGGGGACTTGCTGACCGGGGTGTGCAGCCCTGTCTACATGTGAGATGTTGTATGAGTTGATCGCGATATCGCTGTTGTAGCGTGTTATCACGAGTGTAGTGATGTTAGGCATGGAAATCTGGGTGCTTATTTCCTGGCATACAGCCAACTGTTATGCACTGCCAGATTTTTGTAGGTATGGCTTTGGTGTAAGTGAAGTAAAGATGTGCACCAGACTATCCTAGGTGGTGGAGGACGATGCGGTCTACCGGTGTGATTACTAGATGTTCCTGATTACTAGATGGGCCTGATTATTTAGTGTTCGCTGAAATCGTCGAAAGTATCAGAGAAAGGTGAAAAATTAAAATAAATGCCATCCCATTATGGCAAATGCTGCAAGAAGTCTTATGATGTTCATTGCGATTGCTCTGATCTTTAGCACACCCCCCTCTCTCGACACTCTCCTCTGCGCAAACGATGGAAAGCGTTGCAACATTGCAAAGCTACGCCTTATATGAACTGCAAATGCGCGTTCGGCTTGTACGAGCTTTGTAACAAGGGTGTCTGACCACAGCGCCGCCTCTAAGTCTCCAGGCTGGGTCTCGGGCTACCGCCTGGGCTACCGCCTGGGCTACCGCCTGGGCATCCGTAGCCTCTTCCGCCGGAAGGTCTTTATCCATACGTTCTGTTCAACATACCAACTTGCGCGCTTCTTTTGTTATTTTATGAACCCTCTTTGCAAAAAAGGAGGAAACTGTTGTTGTCTCTACTTCCAAGGAGGTGGAAACAATACAGCCTAGTCGGCAGCAATTTCACAAATTGGTATGACGACCACGCCTACACCGAGATCACAGTCGACCCCCTAAGCGTTTTATCAAGAAAGAGAACACGTATTTTTCTTTTACGGCGGATACACAAAACACAGCGGTGCGAAGAACACCTCGGTGTCATCTGGAAAGCTTTGCTTGAAAGAACAGCAATCAGCTCTCTTGCATGAGCAAAAAAGGAATATGCATCGAGAGGGCAGAAAACTACATACAAATATTTCGGCTCTTCGAGAATTTTTTTGGTTGTGCTCGTGCTCTTAGAAAGCGCAGATTTAAAATCATGTCACCCTATTGCGTAGATAGCAAGTTGGTATCGTTTAGTAGACACAAATATTAATTATTTTTATTGCCGAATCTGCCAATCTGCATATGACAAAAACTCTATGAAGAACTGCTCTTAATGTGCACTTCATGGTGACTCAAACCTAAAAGCAACTGATGCAAGCAACCTAAACAGCCCCAGATAAAACGTAAAATCAGGGAAGGAACAAAAATTACGCTTCAGACAAATTCACATTCCAAAGTTGGTCTATGGATGGCGCTTCCACATAATATTAGGGTCAGTGAAAAGACAGTAGGGACAAAAAAAATTATTATGAATCAAACCTTCAACCTCAGTCTTTGTATCTGGAGATGTGCAGAAGACTGCGATACTGTTGCGTGTCCAATTTGTGCATACGTGCAGGCAATTCTAAATGAAGGTACACCTAGTAACGCGCTAAGATACTTGTATTTAGATGCGCTGACGTATCTAAGCGTGCTCTTCTGGTAACAATTGTTTTTGGTTATGGAAATTTCACTATATCTGTTTTACTGTGGTTTGTTGGTAGAATGTACTTGTATGCAGAATACGTTTGTGGGACCTACGTGAAGTCTTCACTCCGCAGTCGGGAGCATGAATCACAGATCTAGGACATTCTAAGACATTTAGCGCAGATGTTATTACCGTTCCGGTGATACTCACGCGGGAATATTGTTGGTTCTGGCAGAAGTTCACAGATGAATTTGCGTTGCTTTTCTGTCGACGTTGGACGTGTCTTACCACGTCGTCACCAGTTTTTTTTCCCTCATTCTTTTCCTTCTAAATGTCTCCACTTTAGAAATATAATCTTGCTTCATAAGATAAAGCAGGCACTTGGAATTCTATAAGTCTAAGTATGTAAACTCAGAAGCCTCTTGATTTGTTCATTAGCTTTCCACTTTCTTCTCAATTCCGTTGTGCTGTTCTTATGAAATGCAGAAATCTGAGCACTCCTGAGTGATGTTATTAAGCCACGCAGGAACCTTATTTGGTTTAGTGCTGAATATATTTCCCAGGAGTTGCCTCGATTTTCAAGCATAAGTTGTCTTCACAAAAAATAACACATATTGATTTTTTTTTCTGCGTGTGCAAGTTAAAGTAATGCTATGTTGTTTTCGCTCTTCTCTTTTATGTGTATCGGTTATGAATTACAATTTTCGCCACTGGATGTTATCATTGATGGACAGCTAATCGTTCACTGGCCGCTAAAATAGATAGGAACAGGCTTCAAGTTATCTCAAGGAACAGCAATCACAAGCTCTCGGTATGAGTTTCTGCGTTATTTGATCCAGAAACCCTTTAAGCATTTGTCTTTTCTACGATGCACTTCAAACTATGCCCATACGAGTGGGGAAGGAGCTGATCTTATTATTCGAAGGACATAGACATAATGCTGACCTGTCCAGCTTGTATTTTTTTTCTTTATCATTGTCATTGCTTTAATGGCGGGGCAGTTACCGGGTAGTAAAAAGTTAAAGGGACACTAAAGAGCAAAATGGTTTCTTTTGAATCAGTAAATAAACGTTCTATGACACCAAAAACACTACCCTTACCACAATAAGACGCTTGGTAAACCAGAAAATGTGCAAGACTGAAGGACGGGTGGCAACGTCTTCTTGAAGTTCCGCACCTGGTCGCTGTGACGTCATCGATTTTGACGGTATCTTTTAACGCCTACTTAATTAAATAGCGGTACAGATTGACTACATTGTGTTCTAAAGGAACCAACTATTAAACATGGCAAGTTTTGGGAACCTTTACTCAGCCAAGGCGGCCTAACTGCGAAAACGTACTTTGGAATCCCTGACGTCACATGACGTCTAGCCGTCGAGGTTTTCGCTCAAAATTCAAATACTAATACTTCGAATTTTAGTTTGTTATCTAATCAAACTATTATTTTTAAATGAGTGCATGCAGGGTTCTGAAAGAATGCTTTATTAGTCTCAACTGATCTATTATTTCGCTTTAGTGTCCCTTTCAACCTGATTCTAGACATGCAGGTTTCGGCTAAGGGCGCCATGTTTGCTTGATGCCAGCAGGGAACAGTGGTGTTGCAGCAAACATCACGCGACTTCCATGTTCTTTCCGGTGTTGGAATACTCTACAGTCTTTTCTCCTTAATAACTAAGAAATATTGGTGCTCTCAACCGCTAAACACGAAACGTTTGTATATTTTCACACATGCGAGAATATCGTGGCAAATAAGTTCTGCCGAAATCTGCAAGGTGGGGGCGCCATTAAACTGGATGGCAACTGTTATTTTTTTATTTACTCAACAAGGACGTTTACAAATAACTCAATTTCGGGAACACTCGTAAATATCGCGGTAATATGAGCGTGCGCGCCTCTGGTGTAGCCCTTATGTGAGCTGTAAAATGAGGACCAGTGTCATGATTTGTCGTGGCATTGTTCTGCGTTTTACATTGCTCCTATTAAAGCAAGTTCGTCATGAGATATTTGTTTGAAAGGTAGGACTGTTATTGCTTAGCCTCTAAAAGTTGATCGGCCTTATACTACCCTATTGAAAGGTACGTTGCTTCGGAACCAAAGCCAACACATCAAAGGAAACGATGCTTTAATGCTTTAAAGTTTTTGAGCTCTTCCACCGTAAGTGGCGGTCGGAACAAAAATATTTTTTGATATATTTTGATCACATGCAACTTAAGGTTTAACAAGAAGTACAATACAAAGAAGAAGGTTTACAAGAAGAACAATACGGATATAACGAGGTAACAATGACGCCGAATTAACGGTTTCATAAATCTTTCTATCTTGTCTACGCAGGTCTTCTGTCATGTTTCGAGCTTTGGTTAAGGATTATGGCTAGTGTGCCGGTGTACGCATCCATGAGAGAGACATGGCTGAGAGCCACACAGTCACGTGACGCGGAGAGGAGAGCAGCGGATCACGCGCGAGGCGGCAAGGAGCGGCCGCGAGGACGGCGAGGGCGGAGCTGACGGTAGCGACGGTAGTGGCGAGTCACCGCAACGGAGCTGCGTGGGGGGAGAGAGCGAGAGGATAGGCGAGAACACGTGATCCTGCTTTGGAGGGCAAGGGGAGAGCGATAATCGTGCCGCGCTTGAGAAATGGCAGCAGGGGCGCGCGCAGCTACAGCAGCGCGTGACCTTGGTTACGACATGGACGACGGCGAGGCTCAATGGCGACGCGAAACGCAGCAGCAGGCACCGAAGAGCTGCGCTGTAAAATATTTGTGTCGCGAACCAATGATTTCAGAAGGCGGGCTTCATCGCAAACACAGAGGCTCTCTCCACTTGTCCCGTCTAGCCTCCCGGAAGCGAAATTTCTTCCCTGCGTTGTCCCACACCGGACCTCGAGGATCTCGTGACGCAAACGTCACAGGCACCGCCTTCATTGTTTTTATTGCGATATCAATTATATGTACACTCCAGGGAGGGTATTCTGCAAGAGTTCACATATTGGACTGTCGATTTCGGCCGCTGCTGATTGGATGCAGCTGTACGAGAGAGGAGAACAGTGACCCCAGCTAATCAGCAGCGACCGAAATGGACAGACCACTAGGTGGACTCCTACAAAATACCTCCCCAGGTGCATTTTTGACGTCACCGTCGGCATGAGGCTCCGTATGAGTGAAAGCGGCTGAGGGTGAGCCTGCGAACGCGCTTGAATATCGCGTGCGCGAGCAAGGAACGCCGCCAGGATGCGTGCCCTCCCCTGTGGTAAAGAGGTCAGACGTGAGAGGAAGGGCGTTCTTCTCCGGCTGCTGCCAGGGTGTCTGTGTCCCGCTCGCCCGGCGCTCTGAACAGAGTGGCGACAATGTCGCGTCTACTACGGCGCTCGCCACGCGAATCGCGGTCGCCATAGTAGACGCCTTTGGCGTAGGGACGGGTTGCCGGTGCTCGTGTGTCTTGAAAGCAATCTGCGACGTGTTCAAAGTCCACGCCGGCAAGGGCCTCATCTTCAAAGCGATCTGCGATGTTTGCGAAGTTCGCGTTGCGCGAGTAGCTTCGTATGCGCTGTGCTTTCGACGTTTCGTTCGCGTTGAAGCGACAGGTGCACGGATGTCAATTGGCTCGCAGCTGCTGCTACGATTCCTAACTCCATCGTTTTCCGAGACAGTTTCCGCTGTCATCGAGCGAGACGTATTGATGTTTACCTGTGCGTGACACCATGCTGGTTAATTTAGTTAAAACACGTTTACGGGCTAGTTGGTTTGAATCCATGATTGAATGGGTAAGCGGGACTGAACAAGAACGTAGAAAGAAGCAGAAACGCACAGTCAGCGCTGTCTCTGTGTGTCTGTTTCTTTCTATGTCCTCGTTGAGTCACGCTTACATATTCTATCATTGTTAATTTAGCTAGTCAGCGAATGTTTACAACTATACACGTCGGATAGAACTACTATCCTTACTTCGTACAGCTATCTACTAATTTTCTATCGCAATCGGTGCTTCGCCTTTCGGGAGTAAATACGAATTTTTTGCCCAGGCGAATGGCAAGGTATAGGATGATCAATATATGCGGAAGGAAACAACAATCGTTGCACATAATGCTCGAAGCATTGATAACAAATACGTAATAGTGTTCGGGTTGGCAGACTATTTTCATGGAAGAAGGGCAGTAGGCCCACCGAATTTTAAGCTGTCGTGTTGCACATAACTTGCGACAATGCATGAATTTTACCTTGATCAACTAATAAACTCAGTTTATTATACAGTACATGGGAATAAATATTCAAATTATTCCTGCATAATTAGGGCAACTAGTGCGATATACCCATGTTCAAGTTGAAACTATACAAAACAAGACTATTATCGGGATGAGTTCGATATACAAATCATCTAAAGCGTAAAGGTTCTTTTATCGTTTGAAAATGATGTGATTGTTTATTTATTAACGTTCAACGTAACAGTCGAACGTATAAATTACCAATCAACGTCTGAAATTATGTAATACATAACGTTTGCGGGCTATAGTAAGCGTACAATAAACATCTGTAAACGCTGCTTGTCCGTGTAAGAAACGGATGGAAAGCTCCGTTAGTTGATTTAACCATTTATATTTGTGGCTTATATTGTTGCAGGTGAGCTATTTTTGGAGTGCTATCTGGTATGACTTGCTTAGCGCTGGATTTGTCGAGTGCTGTCTAGCATCCTTGCAGAACGAGTCCAAGGACTGAGCTTATAAAGCCATATAAATCAAGACAATGGGAAGGGAACCTATTTCGCCGGGTACGTATGTATAAGAGACCGAAACTATGTGCTAAAATATTTGCGAAACATGACAGTGCTTCATATAAGCGGGACTTTTTTCCAGCTCTCGGCCGCTAAAGACACAAGAGAATGCCGCATTTGCTTAAGTGGATGAGCAAGATTTGTACATTAGGGGAAACATCGTTGTTTAGAAATTCCATAACAAGCAGAAGCACGCAAAATATGTGCTTAAGTCACGATGAGAAAGAGTGGATAAGGTAACTGATATTTAAGGCAGAATAAAAATAGCACAATACCTATTGCTTAATTGCCACATTTTCTTTGATCTACGCGACTGCATACAGAAACTTGGTACACCGCACACAAGACTTTATGTCCTCTTCCGAGTAAGCGCTTGAATTGCCTACATTTGCAAAAAAAGTTTATGTTGCCCGTTATTCGACGAAACTCGGAGGGGATCGACTCATTATCACGCCAATATTTGTCATGTTTGATGCCTGACTGTTAAACTAAGAGGAAAGAACATTAGATTATGTGTTCGGTTGCGTTACCATGAGTATTTGACCTCCTTCAGCTGTGTGTAGAAGCCGCAATATTGTTTGTTGCAACAGGACTACTTTAAACTTGCGGAGTTCGTGGCGGGTAGCGATGCGATCTGGCTTGTCTCAAACTGGAGAGGCAATATGTAACACCGTGGCTGGTGTACCAGTTAAAGAATCTCATATTGCAAAGGTAGTTTTGGTTTTAAGTAAAGTTGATGAACACGTATAATTACTCAAATGAAGATGACTTGCACAGCAGAAACTGCGCCGTGCACAAGACGATCCTATTTACGTCCGTAAAGTCGGGTGTCATGTATTCGCACACCTCTGCAGCGCCGACTTGTGTTCCTTGCAGGAAGTGCTGCGCTTCCATGGGCGTTGTTTTTTGACGAAGAGCACGTATTGCCTAATTGCATGTCGGGCAGCTAGGATCCCTGCAACCCACAAGTGCAGCCGCAACTTCCGAGACTTTTCAAAAATGGGCAAGCTCTAACCCAACGGTAACCTAGCGTGCGGTAAATGTAGTTTTGACATTGTAGGTTTTATAAAGGCTCATGTTCGCTATTTTAACGGTACCAGGCAATCTTAGCATTATTTAATTGTTGCATACCATGAATAGTGGCGCTTTATACGAGGTTTCGCTATTATGAAGCAGCGGGTTGCATCAGGAAGGGCAAAATTTACAACGGCCCGCAACGTGTAACTGCGGGGCCAGAAGTCCTGTTACAGCGGAGCGCCTGGCAGTAAAGTTGATTAGGTGTCTCTTGTGAAAATTTTAATAACATCAATGCCACTTTTCAACCAAACAAAGTGTGCTAAAAGAAACGTCCGTACGCTTGCGCTGTAATACTTATTTATTCTGAGCGCCACCTAGATATGGAAAACACAGCAATGAACACGTTATATAAATTAACTTCTCTACAGGGCATAGCCAGCGCGCGGCAGAACGAAGTCAACAAGTTCACATGCTCTATGAAGTCCACATACATGTCAATCGCATCTTTACTTATGTTGTTTAGTGAGGAATAAGCCAGTACTTTAATTGTACTCCTCGAGCCTATCCAATGACAAGCATTTTTTAAAAGTAATAATGAAAGCTCTTGCTTTCGCAGGTTTTACGAAGTAAGATTAGCGAGACAAAGAGAGCTCTCCACTTTATCCGAGAGAGGTTTGCGTGGCTGTATGCATGGCATGCTGCTTCAGATCGGTATGATGATTTGCGTACAAATGATTCAGGCGCCGCGGGCGGATAGGCAGATAAAAGTAGTCCTTTCTGTCTAGGCTAATATGTTACCTACACATGAATGACTGAGTGAGTACAAACGAACCAATTTAAATACTCGAAACGTCAGAGAAAACGTAGAAAACAGAGGCAATTTGTGGTTTTTCGGGTCATCCAATGAAAATCTTGGACATTTCTGGATACCAATCTTACTGAAATCCATGTGCAAGTTGTTGGGCAGATGCGTGCACGTAGCTGACCCATCGTTTGGTCATCTTTTCGAAACCGGCACATGTTCCGCAAATTTTTGACTGTAGTCATTCTAAATGCGTGTGTACCTAATGCGGCTGCGATGTCGTCCTGCGATGACCTTTGCACCGCGCCATCTTCCAACGAGGACATAATGCGCAATTCCTTCGCCATGTGCTTGAGGCTGCATGTCCGGCCCCGCCACATGCTCCACCACTTGACCGTGCAAGTGACTACTAAGCCCAAGCCATCTCCCGCATTCAGGCAGTCATGGAGTAAGAATTTGACAACCACGGTGTCTCTTCCTCCTGCTCTGCCTCGCGACCTGACTCCAGACCACTGCCAATGGCCATGCCCCGCAACGGCCAGCATTTCCCTCCTGACCTTCACAATCCGGCTTAGGTGAAAGCTCCGTACGACAAGCCGATTAGCTTCCCTTGCCGCTGAATTGGTTATGCGTTCCTCCCCTTCCGAACCAGGTTGACGTTGGCGTACATGGAGATACTTTTCCACATCTTCTCACCCTCGTAATAATATAAATAATTTGGTTGTGTCGTATACAAAATGTATGAATAAAATCGTTAACTGTACAAGGCCTTACCGCAAACATAGACTCAGTATGCCTGTCATGTGTTAGAGAAATAATGCGACACTTTGCACGCGCAAACAACAGTATTGTACACAACAAGTGTTACCACTTGTCACCGGATTTACAAATTTAGTACTTCAGCAAAATGAACACACAGCTGTCTATGCCTGTCTTTGTTTGTGTCGTCTAAGCGATTAAGTAAAGCAAGGTTTTATATGGAACCCAACAACGCGCATGCAAATGCACAGCGTTTTTAATATAAAGAGGTATGGTGTTCATCACCTCTAAAAATACGGCCAGATGCCTTTGCTAGTTAATTTGTGTTAGCACTGCTGCCATCTTGTTTAACTTCTTCTTGGATGTGCTCATTTATTTTATATGAAAGTAAACGGGAAATATTGTGAACATCATAAACTAGGGTCCAGTGTTGATGCATATGCTATATTTTTTCAGATTTGTCTTTAATAAATTCAACAATCTTGCCAATACATTCTGAAGTAGAGTGCGTTAGAGAGTGAAAGGGAGAGAAATAACACGCATGCATGTCAAACCCAATCTATGGGACATGACCCCTTGAAGCTCCCTAGTGAAAATTAAAATTGCGACAGAAAATATATTGACACACAAGGCGTATTCCTGCCGTCGCCGTCGCCGTGAGGTTTCGTATAAACCCAATTGCGATAAAACCGTCGCCGCGCACCGTATGTTGTATGTGTCAGTGAGAGCGTGAGAGGGCGAGCCGGTGCAATGGAGGAAAGTGGCGAGGATGCGCGCCGTCTTCCGTCACGCGGAAGGCTGCGGGGAGAGGGTAGGTGGGGGGGGGGGCGTTTCACTTTGGGCGGGCCGAGCGACCGCGTGCGTTTGCCCGGGTCGCTGTAATCTTGAAAGCATCTGCGACGGTGACAGAGCCCGCCGCGCGCTGTGCTTTTGCAGCTTCGTTCGCGTTAATGCGACACGCAGCACGAAGGTCAATTTATTCGCTGCTGCTGCCAGGCTTTCTCACTGCAGCGTTATGACAGCGAGTGTGTGGGGTCGTCGAGTGAGATTTGTTCATGTTCGCTTGTGCGCGCGTGACACCGCGCTTGTAACTTTAGCTAGTGGGCCTATGTCTACAAGTTTACACTGCCGATGAAACTACTGCCCTAATTAAGATAGCTCTCCATTAATTTGTCATTCACAATGATGCTAATACCATCGCCCAATCCACTCTACATTGTTTTTTATGACGTACTAGCAAAACGAAGGTGCTTTGTTTTACTTTGTACTCTATAATGTTTTGCCGAAACAATTGCTACAACGCATCCTAGCTTAATGTTTGAGATACTTTGGCATGTGTAGAGGTATACGTTACGTTTTATGCGCCAGTTCTGGAGATGCGCGAAGCGAAACTTCTTGTCTCTGGGGAGATGGAAGAAAATGCGTGTTTAAAGAAAATTGGTTTAATTTAATGTGATAAGACAGCTGCTAGGAATTGTCTTGGCGCGGTAATAAAAGGCGACTGAAATTCAGGAGGTGTTCTATGAAATATAATTTATGGTTGATTGAACATTGACGTAGAGGTCGGAGCGAGATGGTAGTGATGCGTATAGACAACTATGACATAAGCAGTAGGTGCAAAAGTGTGAGTTAAATGAGTAAAAATGCTTTCTGGTAATTCTAACTGGAAGCCTTCATGCTAACGATGCGCCGCATGCAGCGCATGTGTGTGCGCGTTCTAGTTTACCATTAAAAGGTTTTGCTAGACAAGGCGCGTTTTTCCCTCGCATTTTCCCACAAGTAATAGTATGGTGTGGACGCTCACTATTGGAAAATGAGCTAGAAAGCACGAATATGTCATTGAGTGCAATCCATCTGGAAAAGCCTCGCAGACAGGGCTGCACCGTGAAATCAAATTGCCCACTGCTGCTGTACCACGCGCTACACGAGAGGCAGTGAGATGCACGCAATACATCAGAAATAGGGCTCATGAAAGAGCGAGCAAGCTGCAGCACGAGGCATTTATTCTTGGAAACTAGGAGCTCTTCGCCGTAATGGATATGGCGCAAAACGCAGAACCTGCGCCTACGCAGGGAGCTCAGTTTGAGCCATAAAATAAGATGGCGTAACATGGCTCTGTTTACCAGAAGCAAGTGATAAAACAAGGCAGCAGCGACATGATAAGTTGTACAGAAAGGTTACGTTCTCGCGGCCAGAAGCAAGAGCAAGATGGAAACTTTCGTGATACAACCGTCATTCTGCCGCGGTGCTTCAATATAAGGAAAGGCTTGGGAATACCATGCTGCAAGCAACGATCACGTGCGATAGTTGCTGGATAAGTGAAAGCCGCTTATGCAGTTAATATAGGGGGTTCCACAAGGAGGCATTCAATCAGGGGCAAAAGCGGGCGTACTGGCTTGAACACCGGTGTATACAGATTCGGCAGATTCCTTGAAAGCCTGCCGAAATAAACACAATGAGACAGCCGGGCACCCGTAGGCGCATTCTGTTTCCATTCCATCTGTACAAATGACGCTCCATATAAAGGTTTCCTTCTCTTACCCCCGTATTCAGAAATGCAACTTAAGTCGAAGCACATGCTTGACTTAATTTAGATGACGCCTGGCGTTAACGTGCCCAAAGACGCTCACTGCACTTCCTTCGGCGCGTTCCCGATAGGCGTCACTCAGATCAAGTCAAGCATGGGCTTCAACTTAAGTTGCATTTCTGAATACGGGGGTTAGAGTAAACGAGGCTTGTTTTAGGCCTTAGTATCTTATCATGAAAACAGAACGCAACAGACCCAGATTAGTGCACTCGCGATAAGTGCTTTTCTTTTTTCTGAGCGTTTTACTTTCACAATATTATAAGGCGAGGAACAACCGGCATGAAAGGCAGCTGGAATTCACTGCCGTCTTGTGTTATGAATGATCATCAAATGAAAAATCTGAGGACACTTGAGTGGTTCTTACGAGCTGTGAATGCAGAAGCACTACTGTATAATTTAACGCCGCTAGGCGGTCTTCCGAATTTTGAGCGGCGAGTACTGTTTTCGAGTTTTGATGTGTAATATGTTACCAAGTTGTGCGATTAAGCTGGTGCTATTTTTTGCGAATATTCATGAACGCCAAATGTGGGGAAATTAGTATTTCGCTGACGGGCTTCATTTGTGCGAGATGGGCAGGTTTGGGGGATGAGGAAGTACCCGTTTGTTTTGGAGAGGTTGGGTACGTTGTCGCGATGAATCAACACGAGGCGTGAGCGATAAAGATAGAAATGCCACGACATTCTGTCCTGGGAAGTGTTGTTCCAGGAGAGAATGCGTCTTCTCCGGTGCCTTGGTCATATCGGTGGCAAAATAACAATCTGACGCACTATCTGTGTGCGCTGCCGTACGGGGAAGCAGCAGGGGCCACCAAGGCTAGCAGGCGCGCAGCAGCTAAGCCCAGTGGGGGTGAGAGAAAGAGAGAAAGATATGAACCGCTCGCCGGCTTCCGAGAGCCCTCTCCCTTCACGCAATACCTGGCGCGCTAATGCTTCCGTAGGCGTTCAATTTCACCCGTTCTGTTCCGTCGAGGCGCACTCGTCGCGTGGAGTCACAGCCAATGGGAATTTAGGCGGCGTTTCGCTGTTACAGACGCCTGCTTTTTCCCTCAATGGGCCATTCGATGCTCTCGCATCAATAACTAAATCCATGACCTCTTGTCTGAAGTACAGGCAACTGAACAGAAAGCAGATTACCTAAACAAACGCTGTCACTTTTTACCCATAGCATGATAGTGGCATTATAAAACCCTCAGTATCTACCAACTTAATCAAGCAATCGCTTACAAAAATAACAACTCCTGATTGCGATGCGGTGCCACTTTGATAAGGGATGATTCTTACGACTTGTCCCTATCTGTTTTGGGAGCGACTAGGGAAATACAATGCATCCCGTTGCACAAAGATGGAAAAAATGCTAGTCGTGACGGGTACGCCCTTCTTTCTCGTCAGACCAAGCATGCCAAGATCCACTTTCATTACGTTTACCCGAAGCAACAATATACGTTCCTTAATGAAGTGCTGTGACGCTAGTCCACTGCACAAAACGTGTATTTGATGGAGGTCATAGGATTCCAGACAACACAGCTGGGAGGAGGTTTTGAGAAGTAGCGTGAAATTATTTACAATATTTGGCGTTACTGCAACCTGGCAAAAAACATGAAAACATGAATGATACCTTACTTCTGCATTCGCAATCAAATATTAGGGGGCCTAACGTGTGAGGAGGGCTTACCACTCACATTATGAGGCCTTATTAATGTAACTGTCCCTATGGTCCAGGAAATGCCAAGTCGCCGTTTTGTATATTTGCGCGATGAGGGTTGCGCATGCTAGAAATCACTTCTGCGGTGTAAGTTACTGCTCATCGCTTGTAGATTGGAAACTTTTTGAGCCGCGGAACACGTGGCGTTTTGACATCCTCAATTGCCGGCGCATGCGATATGGCATGACACATATCTAAATGAAGGCATTGATTTTCACAGATACCACAATGAGCATTTTCATTACGCGTGATGCGAAGTTTTTCTCTTAAGGCGAATGCACTGGGGCAAGAAAGGAGAGAACTAGCGGAATTTTTGTTATAACTGGTAAGGGTCGTTGATGTTTTGCATTGAACCGGCTATGCCCAGTTGATGTGTCATGTAAGAAATGGCAGAAAGCCTAAACATATACGACTAGTGCGATTATGTATATTCTAATGAAAACAGAAGCATTGGTTATTTTGGGAGTATAACCGCACAGTCAAAAATGTTTCATTGCACTAAAGAATAGGTTATGCTCGCCCGGCCACTATTCAATGATTCCGTGCCGCTAATTTCGAAAAAAAAGAGTTTTTGCCCCAATTAATGCGCAGTTTAAGGTAGTGGATTAGGTTGATCACGTTAAATATTACCCAGAAATAATTAAGACTCGAAACAAGCTACTGCGGTTCATACACAAGCTCTTACACTTTCCAATCGAAATATATATACCGCGTATGTCTAGAAACAGCTGTTCCTATACGCCAAGAGAGTGCAGCAGGTAATCAGGCATGACCTTTTTTTTGGGCAGCGTACCTAAAACTACGACTGCACTCAAAGTGTTAGCAACAATTCTTATTTAGAATTGATGAGTAACAATTTTTAAACATACCGTTATTTCTACAGTATTTAATGAGGACACACTATAACAGCTTCCCATAAAACAAAAAGGTGCGAAAGGCACACAGGACGTAGAAAAAGCAACACTTACTGCAGCGCATGTTCTGTGTGTTTCTTTTTCTACGTCCTGAGTGTTTTTGCGCAGTAAGTTGTCATTTTGACGCTATAACACCACTAACTTGTACACCCTTCAATACTTACGTATTCCGAATGAGTGACCAAACGTCAATACTCTTCCAGTTCATATTTCTCCGGGCTTAACTTTTTCAGCAACCTCAAGCAGTTTCGCAAAGAACACCGAAACTGAAGTTTTGATCAAGGGATTAGTCTATTATTCTAGAACGCATTCAAGAAGAAAAAGCTGCTCATAGACAACCTAATATCTCTACTTCGAGTTTACCTTCTCAGAGCACCCTTAGAGGCGAGTTTGGCGCTACCAAAACCGCACTGAAAGTTCTGAGCAATGATTTCATAGCGCGCTCCTTGAAATTGCAGAAAGTTCAGCTGCAACGACGCTTATGGTTTCCTCGGTAATGACATCACGGTACCCAAAGTTGCAATTACCGGTCGTGCTTCCGCCCATCATCGAAGCTCCAGAGGATGCGCTGTAGTTTTCTAGATGTAGCCCCCGAAGTAAGAAAAAAGAAATGGAATTCACGCAAGGCAATCGAGAGAGGTTCTCACTTTTTTTTTAATTTTTCTCCGGTTCCCTATTAACGTGACGTGCGGGCGGCGTAGCCTTAGGCAACGCGGACGAGCGCACTTCCCCTCTTTCCGAGATCTATACTGCAGACCGAACGTTGGCGTTAACTCAACGTTAAAGCTGCGTTCAGATTCTGGCTGTTCGAAATTGACTTTTTGTTTTTACTCGTGTACTTCTATAAGAACAGTCCGCGGCGCGTCGGTTAGGCGGGGATGATGTCAGAAGAAATGAACTTGAAGAGGCTTTTGAAATCTACCAAAGTAGCGTTAGCAACATATTCCGGAGTAAAAGCACCAGAACTTTATCCGTTTGACGTAGAAAACAGCAAGAAAAACAAGAAAGGTAGAAATTACCGATGCTTTCGAAGGACCAGAGCCCATCTCACTGTAAGCCCACCTCACCACGTTGCCTCACCATATCGTCCACCACACGTGTCGTTCATCGTCAATCTTGGACACAGTATACCCTCAATTTCTTCCATTGCTTTCATTCAATTTCCCGGGAAGGGGCTCGTGACACGTAAGTTTCTTACTAAAACCTTACGAATTCAATAGATGAGAATTTTAATCTAAATTTGTTTCTTCCAACACAAGTACACGTAATTCTTGTACGCTCACTGGCTTTAACCTGTGCTTGTGCGAGGATGCCGTTTCTTTTTTTGTTTTTATGTGCATACGCGTTAGCGTGATTCCCTTTAAGCGCATGTTCTTTGCTTGCTCGTTCCTGTCGATTAGATGGAATAATATTGAAACGCATTGCACTTGGCATGGTCGATTGTGCATTTCGTAACTCCACGCACTAGCCCTTGTTTGTTTGTTTGTTTGTTTATTTATACTGTCAGTCCAAGGATGGACCATTACAGGAGTGGATATAAATACAACACATATACAAAATATCGGTACATGTTGAACAAAGAACAATACAATAGCAATATCTGTAAAAAGTGACATGCAGTGATCAAAGACAAAACACTCGTAATATGCGCATCAGAAACAAATGCTATGATGCAGTCATATCCGGAAAAATAAGAGTCTCTAAACCAGCAGTAAAAGCACTGACAGAGGAACATGTGACAAGTGAATTGGGTAATTCGTTCCATTCCTTGATTGCCCTAGGAAAGAAACTATACTTGAATATATCATTCCGTGTAACTGGCGGGTGTATGTATAAACTGTGCATGTGTCTGGAGCGTTGATCTGGTGAAATTATACAGAAATCAGTGAAATTAAGTTTAACCTGGTTATGAACAATTAGGTAGAAAAATTTCAGCCGGTCAAACTTAGACCTTAGTTCTAAAGCGGAGAGGTTTGCACGTCTGCATAGTTCTGTAGGAGAGTGCACGCGCCGATACTTATTAAATATGAATCTGGAGGCGAGTCGTTGAACTCTGTCCAATTTATGACGGTTGGTTACAGTGTGTGGGTCCCATACAATGTTAGCGTATTCAATAATTGGCCTTACTAATACTTTATATGCCAAGCTTTTCACTTCAGGAGTTGCGCTGTACAGTCTTCGCCTGAGACCCCATAAGACTTTATTTGCTCTGCTACACACCTGATTGATATGCGCATTCCATCTCAAATCTTGAGTAAATATTAGTCCTAGATATTTATATTCTGTTACTCTATTTAGTTCCTGTAGACCTATGCTGTATTTGTACCACAAAGGCACCTTCTTTCTTGTTATGGTCGTACAAACTGATTTTACTGGGTTCAGTGACATTTGCCATTCATTACACCATTTTAATATTCTTTGTAAATTGTTGTTAAGTTCTAACTGGTCACTTAAAGATCCGATCCTATTGTATATGACGCAGTCGTCTGCAAACAACCTTAGTGGAACAGTTATATCGGAAGGCAAATCATTAATAAATATAAGAAATAAAAGGGGACCCAGGACACTGCCTTGGGGTACTCCAGACAAAACTGGTTTGGGCATGGATTTAATTTTGTTTATTTCAACATACTGCTCACGAGACTGAAGGTAGGATTTAAGCCACTTAGTAATATTTGGATTTCTAAATATTTCATTCGTTTTTAAGAGGAGTTTAGGATGTGATACTTTGTCGAACGCTTTGGCGAAGTCTAAAAAAATTAGGTCGACCTGTCCTCGGCAATTTAAAGTTTGTGAAAGATCGTGAACGGTTTGAACAAGCTGCGTTATTGTAGACAACCTCTTGCGAAAACCATGTTGTGCTGGTGATAATAACTCGTAAGCTTCCAGGTAATTTGACAGATGTTTACAAACTATATGCTCAAGTAGCTTGGAGCAGGTACTCGTAAGAGAAATAGGCCTGTAGTTTCCTACCTCAGATGTGCTCCCACTTTTGTGAACTGGAATTATTTTAGCTTGCTTCCAGGCTGTAGGAAATGTTCCCTGGGTGAGTGAAGATTGAAAGACTATGGTAAGATATTTAGCAACCCATGGAGCATACCTATATAGGAACTCATTCGGGATGCCATCGGGGCCGGGGGATTTCTTAATGTTAATGCGCAGAAGAAGGTTCAGGACTCCTGCCTCGTTGATGAGAAGGTCAGATGCTGAAGGGCGGTCAGAGGTGTCACGAAAGTACGGTAGTGTGCCATCATCATTGGTGAACACGGAGGAAAAAAAGGGATTGAAATTTTCTGTACGTTCTTGGTTAATCCTTTCATCCTCGTCTTTGTGTTGTTTTTTAGAAGGGTTCACATATCTCCAAAATTTAGTAGGTGCGTTATGAAGGAAATTTTTCAGTGTTACATTAAAGAATCTCTCCTTGGATTCCTTAATCAGACGGTTTAAGTCGAGCTTCATGTTATGAAGCAAAGTCTTGTTTTGGGTGCTAGGATCTCGACAACAAGCTTTTCGTTTCCTTTTTATCCTCCGTTTGACATGTATTATTTCCCTTGTAATCCATGGGTTATTTCGTTTACATTTTTTGACGCCTATAGGAATAAATCGCGTAATGCAATGCATCGTAACCTTGGAAAAAAAGTCCCAGAGATCGTCAGTGCCACCATTGGATTGATAAACAGACACAAAGTTATCAGACGACCTTTCAAGGTAATCCAAGACACTAACATCATCAGCTGCTTGAAAGTTTAGATATTGGATGCTTGAATCCTGGTGCAAAGGGTACGATGACATGTTCATGGACAGAATAACCATTTTGTGGTCAGATAGCCCTTCATCAACAAGACAGTCAATCACATGCGGTGTCAAAGCATTTGAAATTAGTATAAGATCAAGTACCGATGACCTTGTTGCACACTCCCTAGTATATTGGTTAACAAGCTGGGTTAAATTGTATGAATATATTAAATCCAAGAACAACTCAGAAGATGTAACATCTGTGTCACCGACTACATATGAATCCCAATCAATAGCAGGGAAATTAAAATCACCTAGTAACAGTATGCTATCTTGCTCTTTCACGTGCGTTTCCATGAATTCTCTTAGCAGCATAATGTGTTCTACTGGGGAGTTCGGAGGCCTGTATACCGCTCCGATGAATACAGTGCGATTATTCAATTTTGTAGTAATCCATACAGCCTCAATATTTCCTGGTACTTCTAAAGTGGAAAATATGATATTTCGTTTCACCAAAATGGCCACGCCTCCGCCTCTTCCATCTCGATCCCTCCTAACCAGCGAATATCCGGGTGGCGCGATTTCGCTATCGATTATATTTTTATGCAACCAGGTTTCAGTGATTACAGCAATGTCAGGAGCGTGATCAATAACTAGAGCTTCAAGCGCATGCGCTTTGTTTATCAGGCTTCTTGCATTTACGTTGATTATTTTGAAACCAGCATGTTGGCCCTGCATGCGTCAATTATCACTTGCTCCTGCATCAGTTCGCAGTTTGCACCTTTCCTCACGTTCTTCATTCCAGCTGTACAGCGTATTGTTTACTTTTAATTTATCAAAAAGCAGCTTTACCTTCTTTCCTGCCTTCTTCTCCTCACTCGCCGAGGCCCATAGCTTTTTTCTTATTCTCTGCACTCTTTTAGAGAAATCTTCGCTTACGCTGTAATCTGTGTCTCTCAGTTTTGTGCAGTTCTGCAAAACTGTCATTTTATCCCTATAGTCTGCCACCCTCAGGATAACTGGTCGAGTTCTACCAGAAATCCTCCTGCCTAACCTATGAATTCGTTCAATAGAAGATACATTCACTTTCAGAGTAGCGCTGAAGATTTCGTCCTTTACTTTGCTTAATAGGGTCTCTTCGTTTTCATGGTCATCTTCTTTAATTCCTCTAATGATAAGATTATTTCGTCGTGAACGATTATCCAGATCATCCAGATGTTTTACCAGAGTAGATGTTTCAACGCTGTGGTTAGCTACAATTCCCTCAAGAGTTGCGAGCCTGTTCTGAGTCTCGTCTAAGCTTTGTACCTTACTCTCGATAAGAAGAATCCGGTTCTGCATGTCTAGGATTCTTGTTTCAAACGAGTCTTGCTTGTCTTGAACCGCAGTGAGTTTAGACAAAATGTCTTTCTGGTTTTGGAGCATTTCCCTGCACATTACTTCTGTTAATGGACCTGGATTTTCCTCCACGTCCCCAGAGAGACTTAACAACAGGGCCGCAATAGAAAAACAGTCGCATATAGAGTCAACGGCAGCCTGCGGACACGGCAGCACTATAAGACCAAGAACATCACTACGGAAGCCATTTTTTCGGTCACCAACCTGCATGAACAGCGGCACGTCAGGCGACATCGTCACGGCGGTGCTGCCGTGTCCACTGAAGCTGGTAGGCGAAGGGTATGCTTTTATAGCATACAGCTGATCCCTTCTGGGCATGCGTCCTGACGTCATCGTGCCCCTAGTTGGTGAGTGGAAAAGACCATCCACGTGTCGATGCGCCTGGATACTGGTGAGGTCAGCAGACTGGCCGAAGTATCCGCCCCCGCAGAAGTGTCGCTGCAGGCCAGCATCGTAGCGAAGCATGATGTTTCCAGCGTCGAAGGGTTTCGCAGCGCCTCCAGTGATGAGACTAAGGCATGCGCAGAGAACCTGCATGAACAGCGGCACGTCAGGCGACATCGTCACGGCGGTGCTGCCGTGTCCACTGAAGCTGGTAGGCGAAGGGTATGCTTTTATAGCATACAGCTGATCCCTTCTGGGCATGCGTCCTGACGTCATCGTGCCCCTAGTTGGTGAGTGGAAAAGACCATCCACGTGTCGATGCGCTTGGATACTGGTGAGGTCAGCAGACTGGCCGAAGTATCCGCCCCCGCAGAAGTGTCGCGGCAGGCCAGCATCGTAGCGAAGCATGATGTTTCCAGCGTCGAAGGGTTTCGCAGCGCCTCCAGCGATGAGACTAAGGCATGCGCAGAGAACCTGCATGAACAGCGGCACGTCAGGCGACATCGTCACGGCGGTGCTGCCGTGTCCACTGAAGCTGGTAGGCGAAGGGTATGCTTTTATAGCATACGGCTGATCCCTTTTGGGCATGCGTCCTGACGTCATCGTGCCCCTAGTTGGTGAGTGGAAAAGACCATCCACGTGTCGATGCGCTTGGATACTGGTGAGGTCAGCAGACTGGCCGAAGTATCCGCCCCCGCAGAAGTGTCGCGGCAGGCCAGCATCGTAGCGAAGCATGATGTTTCCAGCGTCGAAGGGTTTCGCAGCGCCTCCAGCGATGAGACTAAGGCATGCGCAGAGAACCTGCATGAACAGCGGCACGTCAGGCGACATCGTCACGGCGGTGCTGCCGTGTTGCCGTGTTGCCGTGTGTTGCCGTGCTGCCGTGTTGAATAAGACTATTCTGATTGTCTTATTAAAGTAAGGCGGAGAAAATAAATGGGCAAGGAAAGGCTTTTAGCCAGAAGAATGTGCGGTTGTTAACCCTACACGGGGGGAAGGGAAAAGGGGAATACAAGGAAGGCACAGAGAGAGGAAGGTGGTGAACGCGTGCGGACAGCATCACACAGTCAGAGGCACTCGCACCAGCTTTTTGAAAAACGATTTGTTTTCAAAAAAAGCGCACCACCACCCTCACCGCCTTCAGAGTTAATGAAAGTGGCGACTGTGTTCGGGTAGTGACCGTACGCTCAGTGGACTATGATCAGTAGCCTCAGTGCATTGGACGTACACACTAAACATTTTTACACCCTTATGGGTGTTGATAGCGGTGCTTTCGGCATTTACACCCATGCCCACACCCTTTTAGCACCCTTTTCGACCAAAGCACCCTATCACAAGGGTGGATACCACACATAAGGTGTGACTTTGCTCAAAGAAGGGTGTTAAAGCGACGCCTGAAGGGTGTTGAACGTATTGATGCATAAGTCTGAGTAACGTGTACACGTCCACGCATTGAGCAATGTGTGTATGTATTGCATTTTTAATGCGAAAGCGTTTCATGGCCTTTCAGCTAGGAAAGGTGGCGTTCTCCGCAACAACAATCCATACGGGACCCTGCTCATGCCAATCTTGTCATTTCCCTTGAAAGTAGGGGTGTGCGAATATTCGAAATTTCGAATACGAATCGAACATTTTCCTTATTCGAAGCGTATTCGATTAGAGAAATCCATATTCGTAAATTCCCGAATATTCGAGGACGGCCGAATAATGGTCGAAACGGCGAATATATTCGGATAGACTGTGAATAATTTAGCAATCAACGAATTATACGCTTGCTCCACATTCTCCTAAGAACATGTTTATTCACTGAGAGCTTCACATGATCCGCTCATTATCTGTATGCTCTGCATCAAGATGGCAAGTTGGGCCAGTTGGTTGGCATTCATAGTAAGGTTCGTTACAGCGCAACACAAAACAAGGACAAAAGAAGGTACAAAACGACGACACAGCGTTACAGCACTGGGATCTTAAGTGCTGTAACGACCCTTACTATGAATGTGTACGCTCTGTCCCAGTCTATCTGCATCAGGCCCGTGAGACATGATCAGTTTCGATTTTTTTTACCAAGCTTTATTCTAGGGCTCTTTCATATAACAATATATGTACTTTCGGGCTTTGTAAGTATGCGCAATAAAATATGCACCTAGAATATGTTACCTGGATCAATGTTGTCACAGTGCATAGAGAGCCTTTACTTTCTGAACATGTTGAGCAGTCAATTTTCCTTCGCGATAATCTGTAACAAGCGTTTACCTGACAGAGCATTACCTTACATTACCTGAGTGCATTACCTAGAATGAGTGCCTCTTTAACCTGAAGCAGCCTCGTAAAATGCAATATTATTTTTAAAAGGGTAATAAAGCTATTGTTACCTCGTTTTGCAATTTTTTAATAGTACACATATATTCGATATTCGATTCGATATTCGAAGACAGTTTTTCGCCTTATTCGTATTCGATTCGTATTCGAAAATTTCAATATTCGCACACCCCTACTTGAAAGCATTCAGAAAGCATTCAGCACCGCGCCGCCCGTTTTATTCTCTCAAATTATTCACTTCATTCTAGCGTCACGTCCATGAAAATAACACTAGGTGAACCTGACCTTTGGTTACGTCGCAAATACTTTCGTCTCTGTCTTTTTCATAGAATATGCTAATTTAACCCTTCCCGTAAAGAAAATCTTTTCACCACACCAAGTTCTCGTCTCGCGTCGACCATCAACACAAAATTGATGTGCCATTCTGCCAAGAACATTCTGCCATTCTGCCATTCTGCCAAGAACAGCCACTGAATGCAACCGCCTTCCCGCCTCAACAGTCTCAATTTGTGACACCACTAATTCAAGGTCGCCGTTCAAATCATCTTATGGTTTGATTTTCTATTTTTGCGCTGCATTGCAATTATTGCATATTTTCACCACTTCTTTCTGTTGTGCCTACTAGGCCTTGAATGTATATAATAAATAAATAAAATGTGAAGTCATCACCGTCTTGTATGACGTCAGTAGTGATACAGAAGGTAGTAAATACAACAACGTTAAGTATGAGCAATTATGGGTAAATAATGTGAAATAATGTGAATAAGGGTGGAATAAATGGCATTAAGGTTTGTACAAACTATAGCACGGTGGATTACGGGAGATTAAGGTAGTATTGTGAAGAACACGTGACAATGTATGAACTAACGTATCATGGTCACGTGACAATTGCAAGTGTAGATGCGTGAAGCGATTAAGTTTTCCCATTCCTAAGTGACTGTCGATATTTCTTCAAGGATTCTGATGTTACTGGCATGACGGCCACTCCAAAAATGTATCATCCAGAAAAAGAACGCCCTTTCACTTGTAGCGTTCCTATTTAAAGGACACAGTAGACGTAAAGCATTGCTGTGGAACTGGCGTCCATCTTGTCTACATTTTTATTCCCACTTCATTCTTCTCTTCTCCTGTCTCCCGGTTCTCGCGCTTCTTCATCTTCTATTCGAAGGCTCATACCGCTTCATCCTTCCAGGTTTCTTTTGCTAACCCCTCCTGGGGTAATACTTGAAAACGTTTCCAATCGAAGCACATTCAACTGCGCCCCGTTCACCAATGTACCACACAGTCTTCAATATTCCTTTCTGAGTGGCTGTCTTTGTCACAGAGTAAGGACCATAAAATTTGGCACTGGATTCTCTTACTCCTTTCCTAACTAGAATGAGGTCGGTGACTTGAATGTCTGGGATATCTAAGCAATGTCTCTTGTCAAAATTTTGTTTCATTCGTTTACGGTACCTCTCCTCCTGCGATTTTTGTTTCCTCTCCTCGACGATCTTGAGATTTTCTAACAGCCCCAATTCACGGTCCGCCTGAAGAATAGGGGTCTCTCCTGAAGAAGCGAACTGCGGGCTACATCCCAAGCCACTGGTGTAGGAGCGATTGTGATGTCGTACAGCTGCTTCTAAAGAGCATTTCCAACCACCAGGGAAACTATCGTACATCCTGATGTATTGTTTTACATCTCGTATAGCACGCTCTGCAAGCCCATTCGCTGCGGGATGGTATGGCGCACAGAATTTGATTGATATATTATGGTCTCGAGCCCATCTTGCTAGCTTTTCACTCTTGAACGCTGGACCGTTGTCACATACAATCGTCCTGGTTGTCCTAAACATTTCCCGTTCGAGAAGGGCGATGACACTATTCGCATCTTCTTTTCCTGCCCGTGCCGCGACCATCCTGGTGCATTCATCTATGGCCAGAAGAAAAGCTTGCGTTTTTCGGACTCCTTCTCGTTTCTTATTCAGCTCGGCAAAATCAAGGTGTATAACTTCAAAAGGCACGTTCGAGTGGCAAGGTATTATCATGGCGTCCGTAGGCTGCTTATATTTCACTTTGTTGACTTGACAAAGGTGGCATGAACGAACGTATTGCTTGACGTCTTCTTTCATGTGAGGCCACGTAAATCTCTTGACTAGCTTGTTGTAGGTGCGCCAAAATCCGTCGTGTCCTCCAGATTCTGGGC
Source organism: Dermacentor albipictus (assembly GCF_038994185.2). Taxonomy (NCBI): domain Eukaryota; kingdom Metazoa; phylum Arthropoda; class Arachnida; order Ixodida; family Ixodidae; genus Dermacentor; species Dermacentor albipictus. The sequence continues at coordinate 78,346,464 of NC_091829.1, read as the reverse complement.
TATCGTGGTACAAATAAAGAACCTTTGAAATCAGCGTTGGCGGGACTTGATAGCGACCTTCCATAAACATCAATTGTTCAGTGCCTTCCCACAATTTTACTTCATTGATTTCTTCAGATTGTTCGGCCTGTATCATCAGTCTAGACAATGCATCTGCATCAGTCAAAAGGGGTCTAGGTCTGTGGGAGATGGTGAAATCAAATTGCTGCAAATAGTTCACCCATCTGGCGATACGTCCCTTAGGTTGGGTCATATTCAAGAGATGAGTGAGGGCCTGGTGATCGGTGAACAAAGTAAACTTCGCACCTTCTAGGTACGTACGGAAGTACTGAATTGCTTTAAGGACTGCAAGCGCTTCCTTTTCAGTAGTGGTGTAGTTGACTTCAGGTGGCTTGAGGGTGTAGCTGTAGTAGCCTACTACGTGTCGCTTTTCTCGGCCGGATGCTTCTGGACATTTCTGGTACAAGACTGCACCTGTTCCATAATGTGAGGCGTCGGTATTCAGTTCAAAGGGTAAAGTGAAATCTGGTATGCGTAGAATAGGGTCAGCAGAGATTCTGTGCACCAGATCACGGTAGACTCTCTCACATTCCTCATCCCACACAAATGGAACTGCTTTCTGCGTTAGGCGCGTGAGGCATCTTGTTTTTATGGCAAAGTCTTTTATGAAAGGTCTGAAAGGTCCTGCTAATCCCAAAAACACACGCAATGAGTGGACGTCATATGGTTTTACCAGTTGGGATATCCTCTCAACGGACTCTTGTTTCGTGCTTTTGGTAGTACAATCAAAGACTCTTCCAAGAAACACAACTTTTCTTTGAAAGAACGCACTTTTCTTAAAATTAACCTTGAGGTGTGCCAAGCTCAAGGCATTTAATACCTGGGACAGGTGTTCCTGATGCTCTGCCTCTGTTTTGGAGAAGACGATAATATCGTCGATGTACACGTTACAAAAGACACCTAGGAAAGGCTTCAGGACTTCGTTCATTATCTTCTGGAACCATGCTGGTGAGTTTTTCCAGCCGAAAGGAAGCCGGTTATACTCGTACAGGTCGAAGGGCGTGATAAAAGCAGTGTACATTTTTGTTTCTTCGGTTAGCGGGATCTGCCAGAAACCTTTGCACAAGTCAATACGTGAAAAACATCGGCAACCACCTGTCTCATCTATAATCGTGTCTATCTTCGGCATGGGAAATGGTATAAGCTCTGTCTGGCGGTTGAGAACCCTGTAATCTGTGCACAGTCTGAAAGTTCCATCTTCTTTCGGCGCAATAGTTATGGGAGAGGCGAAGGGTGACACCGAAGGCCGGATTATATTCGCGTCTAGCATCTCCTGCAATTCCTTCTTCAACCATATCTTGCGCTCTCTTGACATGTTATAAGGCGATTTTCGGATGACAGTCTTGTCGGTTAGTTCGAAAGGCACCTTGTGTGACGTCATCGCTGGTGGGTAGCTTCCTATGCATACCAGTTCAGGATAGGTCGTTGCAATATCCCTCGCGCACTTGACAACTCGCAGGTTATCTTTTCTATCAGGCTGTGTCTCTTGCCTTGATAGTCCTTCCACTAAAACAGCATCGTCCAGTAAACGTTGATTTTTAGTTTCTTTATATCTGGTCTGGATAGCAGAAAGTCATACGTCACCCCCTCAATCACCAGTACTTCACTCTCTATTTGATGACCTTGGAACTCGATGTTTACTGAGGCCCATTGATTATGCATTGTCACTTTTCCGTCGTAGCCTTGCACCCGTAGTACTCTTCCACTATGCAGGTGAATTGCATCTACCAGCTTGGCATTAATTATAGACACAGAGGCACCGCTGTCAACCAAAGCCATCATATGTCTGTTTCCCACTTTGACAGGGATGTGAAGTAGGCTAGAGCAAGTTAAATAAACAGTCTCAGTTGTGGTCATCGGGTCGGACTGATCACCCTTGTTTATCAGTTTTGTTGTCGTCGGAGCCTCTTTAGCGTCCGAAAGGAGGGGAACGGGGTCGCTGTCGACGTTATGCACCCGACCTCTGGGAGCGCGCCAACCCAAGTTCTCTGTGCCGCCTGCAAGGCGGCGCGGTTCTCGCTGATTACGGCTTGACCAATCCGCGCCGGACCGTGTGAAGCGACCGCTTGAGCTAGCGTTTATATTTTCTTCTGAAGTAAATGATATGTCGTGAAGGCACTCCAGGAGCCCGTCCATAGTTTTAGGTGACCGTATTTGCACTTGCTTCAGGACTTGCGCGTGCAGTCCGTGCATTATTAGTGCTACTACGGCAGACGGAGGAAGCAGAGGCTCGGCCAGCTTTAAAAGGCGGCATTTGTCAAAGAAATACTCGACGAGGGAGCCTTGCTTGAATTTGAAATTAAGCGCGGCGTCCCACCTTTGCACTGGGTTGCTTCGGAATGTCGTCAAGAATTTTTCTTTCCACTGATTCCAAGAGTTGCCAGCCTCTTCAATAATGTGCAAATCATACCACTTCCGTGCAACACCGCTTAAGTAACTACGCATGTTAGTAATCTTGTCCTCATTAGAGTGCCAGTTGTTCTTCCCAGCAGCATAGTCATAGAATTCAAGCCAACCTTCTGGACTTGATGACATGCCGTCGAATGCATCGGGTTCTACAAATTTAGTCACTGACTTCTCAGCGTTTAAAGAGCTTATAAGCGATGTCACCAGCTGGTTTTGTTGCGAAATCTGTTCTTGTTGTAGCCGAAGTGCTTTCAAAACGAGGCTCACCTCTTCCGTCGACGACTGTGATCCAGAGTCCTGTCGACGCATCGGTTGAAGAACTAATTCGTCGAAGATCACCAGAGGCAAGTTCACGTTCACAGCACCCTTCCGACGTAGTTCATCAGGGTCCATGGAAGCCTTCTCTAAATCCAGGTTCATGAGTTCTGCCGAGTTGAGTTCGCGAGGTAGTTCCACCGCTGGTTCATCTTCAGCTTGGTATCTCGAAAAGATGATCTTGTCCGCGGAGGTCTCCTCAAGGAAAAATCTCACCCACATGTTGGAGTTCGCTGTCGGCTGCGCCAAAATAATGTAGCGTTCCTATTTAAAGGACACAGTAGACGTAAAGCATTGCTGTGGAACTGGCGTCCATCTTGTCTACATTTTTATTCCCACTTCATTCTTCTCTTCTCCTGTCTCCCGGTTCTCGCGCTTCTTCATCTTCTATTCGAAGGCTCATACCGCTTCATCACTTACAATTCCATTATCATTATTTTTCGTGCTCACAGGAATATTAACATGCAATTAAACACTTCTAGAAAAACTGCAGTAGCAGAGCGAAAACACGAGAGCAACTTGCGCAATTCTGCACTAGTATTTCGGTGCCCTTAATAGCCCAACAAAAAGTGGTGAAATGGAAGAAGCTGTTTGGATACATTGCTGAACAAACAGGGACTTGCTGTTGGACGAGCCTCTGCTGTACAATGGCATCAACATACAATTTGCATGGTGAATCCATAAAGAAGACTTATAGAGGCGAGATCACGTTGGAAGTTCTCAAACCCGAATTTCCACGTACCTTGCCTAATTCATTCAGAGGCTTACTAAGCTACTGATCTGCTTTCTAAGTGCATCCTCAAATACAGCTTGTAAGGCTGAGCCTATATATTAAGGGCTGGTGTCGTCAAAGCTGTAATTTCTTATCCAGAGCATACGCACTTGTAAACGCAGTCTTCAGTCTCCTCATGAATGTTTACGCGTCGCTGTCGCACGACCAAGATGTGAGCGTCTTTATCGAGCCATGATATCGCTGAAACTACGCTGTGACCTCGCAAAGTTGCTTCGTTCGGACGCAGCGAATAATCTAATCGCACCAGCAGAAGAGCGCCGATCGTCTCGCTCACGGTCCCGATTTGTGTACTGTACCCTCAGTGATGCAGCACAGACTGCGCCCCCCACCCCAAAATAAAATGCCCCCCACGAAACGTAGTAGTAACTGCCCGCCTCACCGCTCTAGTTAGAGACCACAACGAAGCAGCAGCAAACAGGCGGCCATGCGAGCAAGCAAACCTGTCAGAATAAACGTTCAATTTGCGCGGCCACCCCATGCCCAATGAAAAGCGACCGGAAGTGACGGCCGACGCTGTACCATCACTTCGGCGCGCGGCACGACGGGAAGGCGGAAGCTGCGCCATCATGCTCGTTTTCGCGTGCGTTCGCGGCGCGCGCTGTGCGAAGTAATTTTAAACGTGTGATTAGTTTTGCGCGCTGGGTAGAAAAAGATGTGGCCCATGCTTTGTGTATTACTCGTGCCCCACTTCAAAGCAAAGCGTTCGTACGCACTGGAAGATGGATCCACGAAGGCTGAAACGAGAAGTTGCAACGTGCCCGGTCGGTAGTACTGGCATGATGGAAACTTTCAGGCAAGTGCCCGTTTATTTGGTATTTGTTTTGTTTGCTTTAGAAATATCTCACTGTGATCTCGTAGCATAATTCATAATTCGCTAATGTAAGAGCAAGAGCAGCTGCACTCTTACTAGGGCAAGTTAACTACCTCGATCGCGTCCCGTGTGACTAATGTTTGTGAAATCTACATCGGGCGTGGTGCGCCTGCATAGTTACGCTTTGTTTCTCAGCGCTTGAACGTTCATTGATGTGATTCTCTTGTGCGTTCAGCGCGGCTGCTTGTAATACGGTGGTTCGCACTTCAGTTAAATGTGGTCGACCACTTTTGCGTCGCGTAGAAAAAGGACTGGCCTAGCCACCTTTCGAAGGAACCGGCGCGGTATTGGCACAGAACACCTATACAAACTTAGAGAAGGGAAACTGTACCTTCCACAGTGCTACGGAAATAAGCGTAGCGGTGGCGTCGTGAACTAAAGTATGTGACCACGGGTGGCGCTGTACAACAGGAAACGGAAACGGGGTTTTGCACACGCTTTACCAGGTGTTCTGTGGCTTTACTGGGTTTCTGGCTGCTGCGCCTCGATCGTGCTCCCGCCAGTTTAGTTGCTGTGTAGCAAACGTAGCGCCTATATTAAGTAGGCGCTACGTTTGCTACACAGCAACCAAACTGGCGGGAGCACGATCGAGGCGCAGAATACATGTAGCGCTGAGTCATATCGAGTTAAGGCACACTCTGAACTGACTTTTAAGGGCATCCCGAGCGGTTTTTCGTTTATTACGCCGCCGTTACGCCGAGTTGTGCCGCCGCGCTCCAGCTGTTGCATTTCGTGTAGGGCTACTGACAAAATGCGGTTTCCAGGTGGCACGATGGCCTCGACTGGAATAAACGCACACGACACCAAAGATTGAGTAAGCCTGAAAATATTTTATTTGTATTTTACAAGTACAACAAAAAGCACACGTCTACGCATCCACACAAACGCGGTTACATAGTCAAGAACATAGGCAAGAAATGGCTCATTAATAAGGGCAGCACAAACGCACAAGAAAGAAGACCTAAGCTACAAAACGTACGGTCGGCTGCTAAGTATAATAATTTCCCTGTCACCGCGTGTCACTTTTATACAGCATCTTTACAGCACTACCAGGCCGGGTAGTTTGGCGGAAAGAACGCAACAGCTTACGGCCGTCAACTGCCTCTGTCATAATTATCCTAATCTCCGCATCAACGTCGTGCAAGTCCGCATACAGGCATCTGTATCTGAACCATATATGTGCCAGCTTAATACATGTGTAGTGAAATTATGACAACCACTGCGTCTTATCAAACGTATTGGTTTTGCAAATGCGCATTACAGCTGACGGAACGACATACTGTAAGTGAAGCACAAGAGAACAAGGACAAAAGGAGGATACAGCACTTGAAGAAATGAAGAATTAGTAGGCGTACAGGAAACAAGCGATGACGGAGAACACACAATGATCGGGTGTTCTGTGACATCGCTTTGCGTATTTACGGTGTTATGGAGATCAACGGCATAAAAACGTACCTTCAAGCGTACTCCCTCAACCTCCGCCGCATTCATTATGATAATCAACGCCTAAACAAAATGAGGCACTATTTTTTGCCAAGAGTAGACCTCTTTACAGCAAGTCTGTGTAATGACTCGCAGACGAAACCAGCATGCTTTCGAAAATGTTTTACCGCCGTAGTATTCGAACGCCAACGGCCAGGAAACACATCGATGCCAATAGGCTGTCGGCTGTCGGTGGTTAATCAAGTACAAAAACCTTGACGCTATGACTAAAAAGCAGCTTCAACAATCAAACTTAAAAAAAATCAACTGCCTATTTGCCTGAGGTAACAAAACATCCTTAGACACCTCGATTGTTTATGTCAATGGTGTGTGTAAAGTAAAAAATTCAGCATGTTCAGCGCCCCTAGCAGAAAAAGCACAAATTAAAGTATTCGACCAAATTACAGTATCTCCACTTGCGCGCTTACACTGAAACGCGCCTCTATTGATTTTTCGCCCTCTGTGGCCATTTGTTGAACTTGAGAGTGTACGGGGCCTGGTATTGGTTCTCCCTGAAGCGGTCGCGTGCTGCTGTTGCTGCTTGCCGGACGCCTTCAGCATTTTTTCGGCTCGCTGTCTCTGCGTGTGCGCGTGCTCGCGCTCGCCTTGATTTGTGTGTGCGTGCGTGCGTGTGTGCGCTCAGCTCAGCTCGCTTTGTGTGTGTGTGCGTGCGTGCGCGCGCTCGGCTCGCTGTGTGTGTGTGTGTGTGTGTGTGTGTGTGTGTGTGTGTGTGTGTGTGTGTGTGCGCGTGCGCGTGCGTGCGTGCGTGAGCGCGCCCCCGCGCGTTCAGTACATGCCGGTTCGTATGGGCCGGCGTGTTTGCGCGTGTCTAGTGCGTACGTGTTTTGTGAGTGTTGTCTGTGGGTCGCTGTGTGTGCGTACACGTGTTAGCGTGTCTGCCTGCATGCATGTATGTGTGCTTGTTTGTGTTCAATGTGCGCGTGCGCGCTTTTGTGTCTGCGCTTTGAGAGTGCGTATACTTGTGTGTGCGTGTGGGTGCGTTTTGTGTGCGTGCGTGTGTATTGCATGAGGCCGGTAGAGTTTTACTCGCAATAAAACTCTTCCGATTTGGTGCAGCGAATGTTCCCGCCTGAAAGCCGAGTTTGGTTTCAAGCCACCCTGGACAACTGCTGTATGAGGCGCCGTTTCTCGGGAGGACCAGTGGGAAGGCGCCAAGTATACGCTTCGTGCTTTTTCCTCCCATGCACTGATAAATCAATAGCCTTGTTTTTTATTGTGAAAGGAACGGTACATCCAGAGCATAAATAAATGATTAAGAAATCTGGTAGTGTGTTTTAAAGACGTGGATTTCCCATTAGCCCACATTTCTTTTGATGCAGACAACCGCTGAAATTGTTAGCGGCAGGTTATTCGAGACGTTCTACGTATATAGCAATTGTCTTCAGGAGCTTTAATGAATTTTGAAAATTTGAAGTGTTGTGCTTTAGAGGTATCATATACAAGCTTTAGGTCTCCGAGTAATTTGCATGCCCTTCGAGAGCTGTCGCCTATAGCCCTATTGAAATTCGTAACTACAGTTTAGAGCACTGGGGAAGCTAGAAGGCTTGTCCTGGCTCTCGAGAAAGTGTTTAATTGGGTGGTGTAGGTTGAGCAGTTTGGGGTTGGTAACACAAAGGATTTTTTATGCCTTAGCAGTAGGAGTGACACAGGATAAAAAAAATGTATGTGTGTCAAGCACAGGAAGCTGCTCATATTGTAGAAGCATGTGTGTGCGTGTGTGTGTGTGCGCGCCCATGCATGCGTTCGTGTGTGTGAATTCTCTCCTCAAAAGGGAGTATGTGTGTAAGTGAGCTATTTCATTGCTGGTCTGTTTGCCAAGAATTGGCAAGAAAACACAATAATCAATTTAACTTGAAATAATAAACTTCAAAGCATACTGGCGTACTGGCGACAGCAGCATACAAGCATGCAGCTGTGTGACAATCTTAATGCATGACCAACATCTGGAAGGAGGCTTGCTTCTTCAGTAAGCAGCACAAAGTCCATATTCTTGGCTTTTCTCGTTCAAACCAAAATGAGGCTCATTGCCAATGATCTTGTCTTTTGCTCTAATAGCATTTGTTTATCTTGTACTTAGAGCGTCGTTTCTCGCAGGTCATGCAGATGGTAGCAGCAATTTCACAATGCCCAGCCTTGGCGCCCCCCATCAAGAGCAAGCCACTTGCGTTTGCCTTCAGACAGATGGTTAATGTCTTCTTGAAAGCGGTTGAGAAGACAACATTGTAAGTAGATATAGTTGTGTAGTGTAATATAATAAGTCAAGTTATAATTTAAAACTCGGGCTCCTTGGCCGCCTAAGCTTGATATGATGTGCAGTTGTGTGTGGTTGTAAATATTGCCGATGGTACAGTGCATACTGCAGGTATGACTGCTGATCCAAAGTATACATTTGCATTTTCTTGATGGTCTTTCATAATGAGGATTTTCTTTGTGCAAGAATATTCACAGAATGCCAGGGCATTGTAGCATCATATTCTTTATTGTGCATTCACTGCTAATTTCGTATGACCTTCCTGCTACCAATTTATTTGCAGGAAAGGAATATTTGTTTACTCTCTGCAATGAACTTGTTATTTGCTCATTGCATTACACTCTTCTACCTTTAATTTATTCCCATATAATTATCAAAACCTTAAAATTTCAGCTGTTTTTATTTTGAATACAATATCAAAATCAAAATGCACCGGATTGCAATCTCGACTGCAAGGGATTTGAAGAAATTACAAGAAACCAGGACCTCTCGAGAGCGTTAAAAAAACGTTTCCGCAGGTAATGTGCCTAATTGTACTGAGCTAGCTGCTCACGAAAATTGCTAGCATATTTCATTTCACATAGTTTTGCAGGATATAGCAGGCCTATCATAGTCTCTGAGCACAACCTTACCTCATTTGCATCATGAAAATGTCTCGTGCTGAATTTGGGACAAGTTTTGAAAAATGAATGTATCATAATTTTGAAACTACACAAAGTATTGGTTGAGGCTAGACAGTTTTCAAACAACTTGACCATGTCGAACTTAGCCATTACAGGACGGAAAAAAAAACATGCACAGGAGCACTCATTCAATGAAATGTGATGCTTGTGGTTATTTTCCACATGCAAAATGTACTTTTAAGCGAGAGAGGGCAGGTAGCCAATTTACAACCATTGTGACTCATGCGGGTAGTAGCAACACAGGATGAGAAATGGTTGTGTCTCTGAGGTTCATTGAATATGTGAAAACTCATATACAGTACACCCCCCCACCCCCTATGAGGGGTAACCGTGCAATATGTTTTGGGCAAGAAAAACGATTGTTCTAGGAGACAAGAAATTTCAGGCTCTAGTTGAGAGGCTACAGAAAGAAGGACCATGTAAATAGTCACAGATTAACATAAACTGCATCGGAGTGGCATCACAGTTTAGAGCATGAAGTGGGAGCATGAGGAAGGATCATAAGTTTAAATAAGGGAATACTACTTGTCAGTGCATTGCCAAGCTAACCCATTGAAAGAAGGGGGCGTGCTCTAAGAAAAATAGTTGATCACACATGCTAAATTTTCGAGGAAAGTATGCCAAAATGCCCATTCTTACTAAATTAGTAAATAAGAAATACACGATAAATTTTAGGATGCAGAAAATGTCTAATAAACTGCATTGTAGAGTTGGATATTGTTGGGCTGGATGCATGTATTTCAGGGCAAATGAGAATGCCAGTGGGGATTCCCTCATTTTCATTTTGTGTGCACACTCTGTAAAACAGTTCTCTTTGTCTCCTAGTGTAATAATGTTGTGTAAAAACAGTCATTTTTTAAAGCCTTGTGCATTTAACTCTTAATGTGCCATATCCCGTAAGCTTCTCACCTGCAGTACTTATAAAGTGTAATGCAGATATATTGCAGATTTCATAACGTCAATTTTGTATTAAGGTCACATACGCACTCTTGGACAAATGTCTGTTGTTGAGAGATGTCATTGGTAGTCTTTAAACTTTATTCACTCTTATTTTCTATGGTGAAAAGGCTACTGTAAATTTATGTTTTTGCTGCTGTATGTACCTTGTGTTCACAATGACATAGTGGTTTAGCATTCACAGTAACATGCAATTCCTTAATTTGCAAAATAGAAACTTCTACCTTTCACTTGTCTTGCCCAGTTGCCTGAGCAGTGCATTCTGCCCAGTCACATTAATTATCATTTTTCCGCAAAGTTCGTGTGTAATTGCACGGTCTGAATTCTCATGATTCTCCTCTTATTTTGCTAATGCAGGATGCAAGATTCCAGCAATGCCATGCGCTGCATTTATTGGTCAAGATGCTCAGAGAATGGAGTCCCTGCACCTCGTGGTTAACCGTGAACATTTCTTTTTCTTTTGGAAAGCTAAAGGCCATTTGCTGCATCACTTGCATTTTTGCAGCTCAGATGTGTCCTATATTTTTCTAATTTTGAATCAATATTGGCTGTTCAGTATAAAAAATGACGTACAGCGTGAAGGACAAGGACTGCGAGAGACACACTCCACTGACTTTCAACAATATTTTATTGCGTTGCCACATCGTGTGTGTATACACAGAGGGGTCATGCGGAGAAAATGAAAGCCACTCGCAAGGGGTGTTCTAACAGCAAGTCATTGTAAAAAGAACATGGTCACTTGAATAAAAAAACATCACAATTTCTATCTGTTTAGATACAGAATTTCACTAGGGGTCAGCGTGATAGAGGGGCCACTAACGCACACACTACCCAGTTTTCTGGTGAAATCAGCTTCAATAATTTACCGGGTGAGCTGTGTCTCGCTGAAACTTCCGTATCTTAAAGAGGGGCATGCAGCCGCAGTCCCGGCAATGAATGCCCAAGTGGCCTTGAACAGTGTTATTGACGTTGTTATAGTGCTCTCTTAAACGATCATTTAGGCGCCTGCCTATCTGTCCAATATATTTACTGCCTCAAAATGGGAATTTGGTAAACCACATTCGTTGCACACATCGCAAAACGTTTTCTGTGCCCGGCAGAGCAACAACTCTGACGTGATTCAGGCGCGTTTACACACTTACAGAGCCTTGCCAGCTTTTCCGGGGCTGAGAAAAGGACTGCGATTTCTGTAGGTTCCCTAATCTTTTTTAGCCTATGGGAGACATCATGAACATACGGGAGCACTGCAAACCTGTGTCTTTCAACCGGCTGGTTCCTTGACCGAGCGCGCTCATCATGTTTTGTGCACTTCAGAAGCTGCTCCGCTATGCCTGAAATTAAGGCCAAAGGGTAGCCAACCCAAGAAAGGCAATCAGCCTGTGCAGCAACGCTATGTTGCATCTCGTGTGAGCAAGATTTATTGAGGCTGTTAAGGAGGCAAAGCTTTAAAATATCTCATTTGACTTTGTTGGACAGACAGGCAGGCGCCTAAACAATCATTTAGGAGAGCACGATAACAACGTCCATAACACTATTCAAGGCCACTTCGGCATCCATTGCTGGGACTGCGGCTGCGTGCCCCTCTTTGAAGGTACGGAAGCTTTAGCGAGACACAGGTCATCCGGGAAACTATAGAAGCAGATTTCACTAGAAAACTGGTTAGTGTGTGCGTTAGTGACCCCTCTATCGTGCTGACTCCTTGTGAAGTCTTGTATCTCAACAGATAGAAATTCTGTTTATTTTTTTCAAAGGGCGATGTTCTTAGTACAGTCACTTGCTGTTAGACACCCCTTGTGACTCATATTCTGCGCATGCCCGCTTTTGTACAAATACACATTATGTGGCAACATGATTAAATATTGTTGGAAGTCAGCGCAGTCTGTCATCTCTCGCAGTTCTTGTCATTCAAGCTGTACGTAATTTTATCTCATTAATTGCAAACTATCCCAAGAAACTACCCTTGTTCAGTATAATTATAATGTTTCATACGACTATTTGCTGGCAAATGTTAACAGTGTGATATTTAACTTGAACTTTTGCATGACTGCCTATGCCTGTGTTCTGTTAGTAACCAGAGTATGGCTAATTTATTAAACCATATTTGCTAATTTGCATGCTCACATGCTATAGCATGCCTTAATCTTGAATTACTGCATCTAAGTGCAAATAATTTAGAAATTTACTATGTATTTTAAAACACTGTCCACATTTTGTGCTCAGCAAAATCGTTTAATCAACAGTGGTTTGTTTTTATCAGGCCTCCTACTGCACTTTGCACCCAGGCACTAGTAGATGTGGAATATGCACTCTTTTGATTTATAGTAAGAAAAGAACCTATTTTCAAACTACATATTGTATATGTACCAGTGCCTTAGAGTTACAAAACAAAAATTTATAGAAACAGGTATTGTAGTTAGAAAAACCGCTACACAGCACCTTTAGCCCAGAGAACTCTCGTTTCACAAAAGAGGACAAACTATGTAGGCACTAAAAAATTCTACGTATTTTTTGTGCTCAAGTAATCTTGTTGGAAATAGAAAATTAGCAATAAGGCTTCTGGCATAAACCTCACTTAAAGCATGTCTGTGCTTAGAAAGTATTGTTTCAGTCTGAAAAATGTTGGCCAGTTATGCTTTACATCGACTTTCCAAACTTTTCATAATGCTTTGCGATTACATTAGTGTACAAAATAACACGTGCCTTTCTTGTGCGTTTGCTCTGCATTTCAATTGCTTCCCTAATTCACCTTTGCAATATGCCTTTTTTAAGGCATCGAAACTTGAATTTTCGTTCACTGGAGCCTAATACTAAAAATTTATTCCTTTATGTGGCCCAAAACACTGCGAATCAACCTAGGCTCTTTCAGTGCCGCTATACATAGTTTCTTCTCTAATAACAGATTTGATCAATACATATATTTTAGGTACCTTTGTGGGGAATGTACATGTTCTTGTACTTACCGATGTGTTTGGTGATTGTGCATGTTTATATTTCATGTGATTTATGTATATGTTGTACTCTGTATTGCAGCATGCAATAAATATATTTTCGTTTTCTTGAAAATTCAGCATATATCTTACCAGTCTGTGTTGCATGTTATTTGGATATGGAAATCGTGATAACCTTGGTGTTGATATACATGCTCAAAAGTGTCACGTTTGCTAGGTTGTATTTGTGCAGCGAAGACAGGTTTTCCAATATACACCATGAATTACTAATATGTAATGTGATCCACACGTATAGGTGTTGTGTATGCCCATCGAAGCTTCAAGGCCGGCTGTTCAACAGTGCGTTTGGTAGCCGAACTTGAACCTTCTGGCACACGCAATAGTTGCGCGAGGATCGCTGTACATAGTAGTAATTGAAGGCGTGTACTGCCGAATCTGCCTTCCATACACGCTAGAAATAAAAGGGTGTACACCCTTCCAACACCCACACAGATGGGTGTTAATTTGGACGAGCACCCTTACACCCTAAATTTATTTTGCTGGACACCCTTCCTTTAGGGTGCTATAGTGGCACCCCAACTGTAGGGTGTAGACAACAGCACCCTTAGGGTGTTCGTCTGGCGACAAACTGATTTATGCAATGATTTATTATGACAATTACAATGACAATTACATCACGCAGCCAGCCTTGGCAAGCGAAGGCGCCATAAAGCCAGCCCTTAGCTCAGCGGCGGCTTTACACGTGACCTCTTGCGTCAAGACCACGAAGCAGGAATTGAGATTTTTTGAGACGTTTCATCGCGCCTCCTTTAGGCGTTTTTCTTCTTCTAGATGTGCAATGCGTTCGGTCTACGTGGCGTGTTTCGCTGCCTGTCGTGCCGCCTTCAGCGGGTTTTTTTCTTCAAGCTTGGCAGCGTCCGTATGGAACAATGCACAATATGACATGGTGCGGTGTGGCGTGGTGGGATGTGCCGTTGCGAACATGCATACACCCCTTTTAGGGTGGCGGGTACTATAACCTCCAACCAATCTGCTTTGCCGATTGCCATATCATGCTTATATCTACTGTCGATTACGGGAGAACCAGCAATGTTTTATGCGAAGCATAATAGCCGCACAACCACGCTCTTTCTTGCTGCGCCACGCACGGCCGCGTAGCTACCATATGACGTCATAACAGCTGCAAAGCGGACGCTTAAGCTTCACCTTCAAGAGTGGAACGCGACAGCGTTCCCGTCGACCCGCCAAGGGGTGTAAGACAATGGGCTACGGCGCAGCGACTACGCGCCCGCATCGGACGCGGTGAGCGTCGAACAACGCAGCGTTCGGCGCGACAACAAAATGTGCGCCTGAGCAAGCGACGCACGCCTGAGCCGACGCCGACGACACCGGCTTTTCGGCGACACGAGCTCCTTAACGCTGTCGAGTTAAAATAAAGGCTAGTATGCTTCGCATCCTGGGCTTAACCTTAGCTAAGCCACAGCCATTTTTTCATAAGGTTTACGTAACTATTTATTACACAGTACATTGTTGAAAATTACAAATTTACAAATTCGTGGAGCCATTGGAAACCAGAAAGACGAAGTTTAGGTACATCCATGTACTTCCCAACATTAGCATGCTGGCTGAGCCGCCCCGATTGCTGCTCCCGCAGACACTAGCACGAAAGTTCCCTCTAGTAATTATTGCATGAAACTATAAGGTGGAGCCCGACAGAAAGCCTTTGGCGCTTGTCAGCGCCCAACAGAAATACTTTTGAGGCTGTCTACATCTAACTAAATTGCAGCGGAGAAACTGTGGGAGCGAACGAAGGCATGTGGAAAGGGTGAAAGTGCCGCAGAGAAAGAAGAATCGCCGCCCAAGCACTCCGTACAGAGGGTTAACCAGCAAAGCTCGAACGTGCAGCTCCGGTGTTTATCACTGGGCTTATCCCGATCATTCATTAAACGATCGCTTAGTAGGCTGTCGGATTCTCGGTACGCAGTTGCTGCTTGCACTCGGCTGCACGAGCCTGTTTTTGTGCCCGGGCTGCAGCAACGCCATGGCGTAGACGGGCTCGTTCCTGGTTGTGTCCGCGGTGTTGCTGTTGAAAGCTGCCTGCTCCTAAGAACTACATATGACGCGCGGCGGAGGGCAACGGAGAGCAACGACGTCACTGCTGGCGCAGCTAATCCAACACCACCAGATATCAGAATGCCTTTTCACTCCGATGCATGACGACCTGGCCCGACTGCCATAGACTACTGGAGATGCTCCCGAGTAGGCACCAGTGTTTTTGGCGTCACTGCTTTGATCAGGCCAGCCTTTTCTATGAAAATTTCGGGCCAGGTAGCCTGACGCCATGAATTGTAGTAAAGAAGCTTTGTGCTAACTAGGTGATGTTGGCTAATCATGTGCCTCGCTTTCTCTCTTTTTATCGCGCATTCGCATAGGGTTGCGCCGGAGCGGTTTTCGGCATACAGGAGACCGACAGACGGTCGAATTAGCTTGCCATATATAGCTTCGGTGTAAAAAAAAAAAAGAGATGGCGAAAAGCTGAGGTGAAGGGAGGACCACTTAATTCGAGAGGAAATAAGGTCAGAAACGTTTAGCAGTGTGGTGGCGTCATTTGGAGCTGCATTAGCTCGTGCGTCACTAGAATTGAGGCTACCTGAATCTCCATGTGGCTGTTCATGATATGGCTCAATGACACCATGCCAGCTTTGCTCACCTCAGCGCCGCTTGGCTTCAGTAGAATTCACCCTGACGCTTCCGCACTTAAGTCTTGTGGAACCTTAAAGGCGATGAAGTGACAATGGTGGTCACAAGGACGGCAATATTTGGGTAAGCCCGAGTGAGGAACCCAGTTTCTCCGAGTTCACTTAATATGCATCTTACAGGTAGTTGCAATAGTGAAGTCTCCAACTATCGGCAAGTTTCTGGCCAATATCACACAAACTCAATCTAATATGTTCAAGGCCAGAGCTGTATTGGCGAGTCTAATTCATGTGAATGTGCAAAATCAATATCTACCGCCTCTCTCAACGACCACGATGCATTTCTCGATAAAGTTTTGAGCAATAACAAGCAACCGTGCCACGCTTGATGAAGTATGTATGCTGTCTGTTGCTTTTTACGGTATTCATGCATAAGTTGTGTTGGCTTCTATGCACTAAGGACGGGGCATTTACTAGTCTTCATTTGTACGCACAAGTTTGATTTGTGTGTCATATATTTTACTTTACATTGCTGTGTCAATATATTGATATATTGATATATTGTCAATATACTGATATATATATTTCTCTGTACATATTGTTCTCCTCTCATGTAGTACCCCAGTGGCCGTTTAACCGAATAAAATGAAAAAAAATGCCGCTTTCATTTGAGCCTCTGAAAGGCATGCACAGTGAAGTCCTTGCTGACGTTAAACAAGCACCACCACCGCAAGCGACATACGTCACACGCGCACACGTTTGAGGAACAGCAGCATGCGTGCTCATTCCTCTAGGCCTCAGCCAAGTCAAGTGCCTTCTGGAACTAATCGAATTTTCAAGGTAAATTCCTTCAGAGAACACGTCAAGTACAATTTGCAGACAAGCTGCATGCATTCTAGCTTCGCACTGTAATTCGAATATCCGAGAAAACACATTTGTGTTAGGCGGAAACTCAAAGACAAAGGCCGTTTCCAGCTGCCGTTTGAAGACTGTCCGAGTGGCCGCGACTGCTAGGTAGAAAGAGGGTTTTCAGATGCATTTTTCCAGTCTCAGCCAACGAGATATGTCGCCCCACATGCTGTGCGAAATATGCAGCGGGCAGAGCGCCCATGCATCAAGGACAGACACATTGTGTGTACACATGCTTCACGCGCGCACGCACGTGTGCAGTAGTGCTGCGCACGTCCTCAATCTTCTTGGCCCTCCGCCAAGCGCACGTGTGGTATAAACTAATTAATTTTCGCAAAGTAAACTGCGTCAGAAAATTCGTAAAGCATGGCTTACGCACAAGTTGCAGACATAATAGCTTCGGATTTGTAATTCCAATATGGGAGCATCATCACGTGACGATATCGCCTGATGATGTCATCAGGTCAAAAGTGATGTCACGCTATTACTTCTTTGTGAAGTGAAGACGTCACCTGATGACGTCATGTGATGCCTCTTTGAGAAGGAGCACACTGTGTACTTCCCGCTTCGTTTCGTTGTCTCGGGGTCGGCCCATATTTTTGTGTCAGCACCGCGCAAGCAGGCACCTAACATCCCGACCAACTAGAGGCTCATAGCTTAACTCTAAAATGCAAATGAATTGATACATGGCACTTACACACAGCAAACGTCCCACACCTAGCGCGCCAGTTCGCAGAAATGCAAGGTATTTCTGTACAATAGGTGCTCATATTACAGACATAACTAACGTATCCCACAATGGAGGAGGATAGGAGGAGACAAAGGGGAGGAAAGACAGGGAGGTTAGCCAGTGGAAGTACGGGCTGGCTACCTTGTGCTGGGGAAAGGAGTAGAAGGAATAAAATGAGAAAGAACGTTTCTGCTTAAATCTCCGAAGTTATGACGTTCCCCCACTTGACATGAATAACTAACACAAAAATGGTGGTGAGCGTCGCACCTGTCCGAGAATACGTGCTTTCGCATCGCTACGGATGAAAGACGCGAATGTCAAATTATTTGACAATGAACAATCCTCACACGTAACTCAGCTCGTCTTAGTACATTATCCTAACCTTCTCGCCAATTTGTGTTGTGATTGGACCAGCGTGCTGTGAGTTTGAATGCTTTTGTCACGGACTTGGCAGGGCTCCCACCTAGCCCTCATGGCTAGGAGAGTAGGCCTACCATCAAGTACGCCAAAGGCCCGCACTCCTGCAGCAGCAGTGGCCCCGAAATTCGTCACTGACGCTGATGGGTGGACTACCAGAACATAAAAATATTTCTCAAGGTACGCCGCACGTCGTAAAGCTCACTTTGCGTCCGTCAAGTGAACTAATTTTCCACAGCAGCGAAGCCCACGAAAGCTTTACGACGCGTTAAGCGTCTCGGTGGCCCTGACTGCTGCAGAGGCTCACGCAGCTACAGTAGACACCAAAAAAAAGAAAACTTGGCTATAATAACCAGCGATGACCCCTCGGCGACAGAAAAGCTCGAACGCATTAACAAAACCACCCTTAACGGCAAAAACTTACCCTGTTCACGTCTATATCGCATCGCCCCACAACTCGTGTAGAGGTGCGATTCCCAACGTGGAATTGAGCTCCCCAGCCGTCGAACTGATGCGAGAACAATGAGCCCCCAATTATGAAATTATTGCGGCTTGTATGACGGGTAAAAGAGCCACAGGAATAATAACTTTCAATGCCTTGCATGTACCTCGCCAAGTATCTTCGGCGGAGGTCTATACTGCTTCATCCCTCACCGACCCAAGGCTGAATTTTGCTCGACAGGCTTTGCTACACGCGAGAGATCAGATGTTAGCCCCGACAATGTAATTCCACTTTGCACAACACGTCAGAAAAGCTGTCGGGAAACCTCTAGAGGATCATTGCTGCAAGCCAGGCTGCCCTAAATGGGGCAATGACCCCAAGGCCGATGACCCAACATGTGTAGTGCAACAAGCAGCTGATAAAGATCAGAGAGGGGGCGTTTACAACGACACGACGGCAAGCATACAAAAACAGTCACTATACCAAGCAGAAGCCCAAGACCCAAACGCAACTCCGACAACACATCCAGAGATATAAGCCTCTCCAGAAGCCGTCAACCGTTCAGGGACAAAAATAACCTACAGCGCGAAAGACAAGGACTGCGAGGACGTCATACACAGCGCTGACTTCCAACAACATTTATTTTCGTTGCCACATCGTGTGTATATATACAAGAAAGTGTTTTCGCAGAAAATGAAAGGCACTCACATGGGGTGTTCTAAAAGCAAGTCACTGAACTAAGAGCATGGTCACCAGAAAAATAAAAAATTAAAAATTAAAAAAACATTACGATTTCTATCTGTTCAGATACGTGACTCTAGAGCGGTGGCGTAGAGGTAGAACACCCGCCTCGCGTGCAAGAGGTCCGTGGTTCGAATCCCGGTGCCGGCAATTTTACACCGGATTAAAAAAAATCCGCGTGTTGATGAAATTGCAAAAACAGGCCTGGAGTGTGGCCTGATCCCGGTGACCAGAACCGGTAACGCACTCCCTCACCAGAGCAGGATTGGCCACCCAGGTGCAGCACTTGGCCACAACCTCCTATATGAACACAACAATCAAACCCCGGACCCCAGTCCCCAGCAGCTGCGAAGCAACTGACCACGGCGGCGGTCAGACCTGCGGCGCAGCAGAGGGTGCTAAGAATCACTGGCTCCGGACAGGCCGCCATTGGAATATGAACCTGGCAACGTTTAACGCTAGAACGTTATCTAGTGAGGCGAGTCTAGCAGTGCTATTGGAGGAATTAGAGGGCAGTAAATAGAATATAATAGGGCTCAGTGAAGTTAGGAGGCCAAAAGAAGCATATACTGTGCTAAAAAGCGGGCAAGTCCTGTGCTACCGGGGCTTAGCTGAGAGAAGAGAACTAGAAGTCGGATTCCTCATTAATAAGAATATAGCTGGGAACATACAGGAATTCTATAGCATTAACGAGAGGGTGGCAGGTCTTGATGTGAAACTTAATAAGAGGTACAAAATGAAGATTGTACAGGTCTACGCCTCTACATCCAGTCATGATGACCAGGAAGTCGAAGGCTTCTATGAAGACGTGGAATCGGCGATGGGCAGAGTGAAAACTAAATACACTATACTAATGGGCGACTTTAATGCCAAGGTAGGCAAGAAGCAGGCTGGAGACAAGGTAGTGGGGGAATATGGCATAGGCACTAGGAATAGCAGGGGAGAGTTATTAGTAGAGTTTGCGGAACAGAATAATATGACGATAATGAATACCTTCTTCCGCAAGCGGGATAGCCGAAAGTGGATGTGGAGGAGCCCGAACGGCGAGTCTTGAAATGAAATAGACCTCATACTCTGCGCTAAGCCTGGCATCATACAAGATGTGGACGTGCTCGGCAAGGTGCGCTGCAGTGACCACAGGATGGTAAGAACTCGAATTAGTCTAGACCTGAGGAGGGAACGGAAGAAACTGGTACATAAGAAGCCGTATAATGAGTTAGCGGTAAGAGGGAAAATAGAGGAATTCCAGATCAAGCTACAGAACAGGTATTCGGCTTTAACTCAGGAAGAGGACCTTAGTGTTGAAACAATGATCGACAATCTTGTGGGCATCATTAAGGAGTGTGCAATGGAAGTCGGTGGTAACTCTGTTTGGCAGGATACCAGCAAACTATCGCAGGAGACGAAAGATCTGATCAAGAAACGCCAATGTATGAAAGCATCTAACCCTACAGCTAGAATAGAACTGGCAGAACTTTTGAAGGTAATCAACAAGCGTAAGACAGCTGACATAAGGAAGTATAATATGGATAGAATTGAACATGCTCTCAGGAACGGAGGAAGCCTAAAAACAGTGAAGAAGAAACTAGGCATTGGCAAGAATCAGATGTATGCGTTAAGAGACAAAGCCGGCAATATCATTACTAATATGGATGAGATAGTTCAACTGGCTGAGGAGTTCTATAGAGATTTGTACAGTACCAGTGGCACCCACGACGATAATGGAAGAGAAAATAGTCTAGACGAATTCGAAATCCTAAAGGTAACCCCGGAAGAAGTAAACAAAGTCTTGGGAGATATGCAAACGGGGAAGGCAGCTGGGGAGGATCAGGTAACAGCAGATTTGTTGAAGGATGGGGGACAGATTGTTCTAGAGAGACTGGCCACCCTGTATACGCAATGCCTCATGACCTCGAGCGTACCGGTATCTTGGAAGAACGCTAACACAATCCTAATCCATAAGATAGGGGACGCCAAAGACTTGAAAAATTATAGACCGATTAGCTTACTGTCCGTTGCCTACAAACTATTTACTAAGGTAATCGCAAATAGAATCAGGAGCACCTTAGACTTCTGTCAAGCAAAGGACCATGCAGTACTCCGTAAAGGCTACTCAACAATAGATCACACTCTCACTCTCAATCAGGTGATAGAGAAATGTGCGGAATATAACCAACCCTTATATATTGCTTTCATTGATTACGAGAAAGCGTTCGATTTAGTCGAAACCTCAGCAGTCATTGAGGCATTACGGAATCAAGGTGTAGACGAGCCGTATGTAAAAATACTGAAAGATATCTATAGCTGCTCCACAGCCACCGTAGTCCTCCATAAAGCAAGCAACAAAATTCCAATAAAGAAAGGCATCAGGCAGGGAGATACGATATCTCCAATGCTATTCACAGCGTGCTTACAGGAGGTATTCAGAGACCTGGATTGGGAAGAATTGGGGATAAAAGTTAATGGAGAATACCTTAGTAACTTGCGATTAGCGGATGATATTGCCTTGCTTAGTAACTCAGGGGACCAATTGCAATGCTTGCTCACTGACCTGGAGAGGCAAATCAGAAAAGTGGGTCTAAAAATTAATCTGCAGAAAACTAAAGTGATGCTTAACAGTCTCGGTAGAGAACAGCAATTTACAATAGGCAGTGAGGCACTGGAAGTCGTAAGGGAATACATCTACTTAGGGCAGGTAGTGACCGCGGATCCGGATCATGAGAAGGAAATAATCAGAAGAATAAGAATGGGCTGGGGAGCATTTGGCAGGCATTCTCAGATCATGAACAGCAGGTTGCCATTATCCCTCAAGAGAAAAGTATATAATAGCTGTGTCTTACCAGTACTCACCTACGGGGCAGAAACCTGGAGGCTTACGAAAAGGGTTCTACTCAAATTGAGGACGACGCAACGAGCTATGGAAAGAAGAATGATAGGTGTGACGTTAAGGGATAAGAAAAGAGCAGATTGGGTGAGGGAACAAACGCGAGTGAATGACATCTTAGTTGAAATCAAGAAAAAGAAATGGGCATGGGCAGGACATGTAATGAGGAGGGAAGATAACCGTCATTAAGGGTTACGGACTGGATTGCAAGGGAAGGGAAGCGTAGCAGGGGGCGGCAGAAAGTTAGGTGGGCGGATGAGATTAAGAAGTTTTCAGGGACGGCATGGCCACAATTAGTACATGACCGGGGTTGTTGGCCAAATATGGGAGAGGCCTTTGCCCTGCAGTGGGTTACTTTTCCACAATTATTGAAGAGCACCTACTGGATCCTTTAGAAATCATCTGGACACCTTGTCATGACTGGTCGGCGGGAAATGAAGTAGCTAATCAGCTCTCCTGCGGGCCTTTCGCCAGGCACCCGACAACCGAAACCATCACATTCGAAAAAGGTGGGCTACCCTTCTCCTGCAACTTTGTCAAGAGGCAAGACGCAAGTTCTCCACGCTAAGCAGTGCGCTCACCCGTAAACAGGGTATATTGATTCAACAGGCGCAGACTGAAACACTCGCTATGCCAGCTAGATCGCATGTCCACTGCAGGCTCTTACTTGAAAATCCCCCACCTTTGCGAAAGTCTGCCGAACGCCCGAACGCATCCCATATGCTGTGGTCCTGTGGACCACTTCCACCTCCACTGCATGTCCCTAGAATAGTTTCCCTTCAACCCTATGCCGGGTGGTTGAAAGAAGCGACCAGCACCGACAAACAATGGTATCTTGTGGCGTTTATCAATGTTGCACTGAAGAATGAAACTAGCGAGGGTATGGAATTAGGGCCCTTTCACTACATTAACCAACATGAAAGGCCTCTCTCTCTCCAACACAAAAATGCACGCATGCGTACATAAGGATATAGACAGCGTTACACAGAACTAGCACATGCGATGGCATAGAGTCAGTTAAAACTCACGCGTATCAACACAAGAGAAAAAAGAGCACAAAAAAACAAACACTATAAAGCCATGAATTGTCTAAAAACAGGATTGGGAATGATTCACCGTTTACTCCATCTTAAATGGAAATAAAAGCTTGCTCTAAGATATGATGTTATCGGTGAATGCAAATTCATCTTATTTTAGAAGTTACATCCGTGAGCGCTCTAAAGGCGAACTCTTATTAAAGACCGTTGTGAACAAGTTGAATTACCCGTGTTGCTCGCGAAGAAGAGCCACATGTTGGATCAGCAATGCCAAATCGGCTCCATAAACAGTGTTGCTACGAATGACGCCATATCCCGACACTAAACCCACTATGCCACCACCTGTGGGTGAGATGACGTGCATAGAAGGCTGAAGGTGGTAGGACGACGACGGTATGACGACAATGAGGTGACGTGTCTGAAATGATGACGATGGTACAATGACAGCGTGAGCACGATGACAGGACGAGTTGAGCAATCGACCCACCGACCGACTCGAAGTGCCTAAGGGAGACAAAAAAAATTGGAGGCTTATCAAGGTTAAGCCCAGTGGATGCGAAGCATGTATCACGTGATGCAGCGATGGTGGCGCCGCCGCCGCGTCGCGCGCGACGGCGCGAACCGAAGCGTGGAGGCCTGCGCCGGGCGACGTTCGACGGCGCGATATGAGGCCCCATCTGCAGCCTGTGTGACGTCATCACGTGACGTCATGTCACGTGACCCCATTTCAGGGTCAATGGTGGCCACCGCCGGGCGTCGCGCGAAGGCCCGAAACCTACGTTAATATGCTTCGCATAATACCTTTACTGGCATTAAAAAAAATGCAACGCAATGCACGGGTCCTACTGGGGAACATGACAATGCGATCAGAAAGCGACTGGCTCTGAAAGCGAAACTCTCAGCTACCACAGGTTCAAGCTCTTGGTTTTTCTATTACCGTTGTTAACGCAAAGGTTACTGAAGTAAACACCATTTTTGAACACTATCAATCATTAAGGGCAATTCCTCCCCCCTCACCCCATTCCCTTTAGCGGCGAGGAAGACGTAGAACACGCCACTCTAAAACCAGGGAAATATGGAGCCGACAGAAATATTTCGAACCCTTGCTGGGAAGCTCGAGTTCGCGCATTTTCGCTAACAGATTAGAAAGAGTGTTGCCAGTGTTGCCTCCGACGCTGCGCATACGGCAAACCTTAAGCTTGTCTGTGCAAGCATTCGAGACACTGCGCATGCGTATCGTGAGAGCCCCTACGATGTTTACACCAGAATTTACGAGAAAGAGGAAACGCCGGTGCCCCCTCCCCCTTTTTTACACTCTACTCACTCCTAATGACGTGCCTTGTCTTTTGAAACAATATATGAACAAAACACTTAGTTTTTTTTGTTCTATTTTAAGGGCGAAATATTATGGGCCTAGTTTTGCACAAAGATATGGAAGCCAAAACAGCATCCCGTAATAATTTCCAAAGATCGTAATTATAGGCTAGAAACGTTAACATTTCTTCACATTCATACCTCCAGTGCACATAACTCACACGGGGCTCCGTATTTCATCTAAATAAAAATATGAATGGGAATATTATATTTCATTTTCATGGAATACTGGGGAAAAATTGTA
The DNA here is from genome assembly GCF_038994185.2 of Dermacentor albipictus. Taxonomy (NCBI): domain Eukaryota; kingdom Metazoa; phylum Arthropoda; class Arachnida; order Ixodida; family Ixodidae; genus Dermacentor; species Dermacentor albipictus. Next base: position 78,322,203 of record NC_091829.1, on the reverse strand, counting down.
AGCGTATCGCATAGCGATTCCAGGCCTCCACAAAGTGTTTTATAGAAATAATTATGAGGTTTTACGTGCCAAAACCACTTTCTGATTATGAGGCACGCCGTAATGGAGGACTCCGGAAATTTAGACCACTTGAGGTTCTTTAATGTGCACCTAAATCTAAGTACACGGGTGTTTTCGCATTTCGCCCCCATCGAAATGCGGCCGCCATGGCCGGGATTCGATCCCGCGACCTCGTGCTCAACAGCCGAACACCATATCCACTGAGCAACCACGGCCGGTTATAGAAAATAGAGAGCTTTAGCCACGGAGGAAGTTAAGTATTAGGAGCGATGGTTGTCCAACTTTGCTGAAGCGAAACTCACTGGCCTTATACTCGCGGACAACTTTTCTTGGCAATAAAGTGAAGGCTACAGAACCAAATTACGCAAGTGCTACCGTGATACACACAAAACCACGATACAAAACAACGATCTATTATTACGAGGCACGCCGCAGTTGGTACTGCACAATAATTTTGACCACCTGGGGTTCCTTAATGCGCACCCTATGAATGAATTATTTAAAGTGGTAATTAAGCGCTTAGTTAACGCACACACATCAAACTCCGCTCGCGTATAGCCTCTAACATTACCACCTTTGTATTCAAACGAAAGCCCGCTGATTATTCTACTCGTCCCAGTCAACCGGTGGACCACGGATATAACTTTTTCCAGCGTTTCTAGTCGTTCTGACTGAAGCTGTAGCGCGAAATTTTTATATTTATTTAATCCGAAACTAGCCTTATGCGTCAAGCTGCTTTGTATTTAATATGAAAGTAGTGTGGCAAGCAAACGTTTGCAAATGAGGAATGCAGGAAAATCTAATGTTTATTGAAAGATGGGATGTTTAACTTGGAATATAGTGTAGCGAATAGTGTGTGTGTATCTTGAAAATATAGCGGATGTATCGGCTCCAAGGTGCACCAACGCACCAAATTCCATCGTGGCACTCTAAATCAATGCGCTATAACCGCTGCACGCATAAGGAACACAGTGGTGTGAACACGGTGGTGTGAACCTCTCCTCTTGTTCTTTGTGTATTTTACTGTTTTTTTTCCTTCATCTATGTACCAACTGGCCCGGATTTCAACCCTTCTGCAAGGAACGCGGGTTCGAAATATCATATTTGATTTCATTGTCTCCTGCTCTACTGAGAATTTTTATCGTGGCTCGTAGGGTAAAGCACCGGAGTCAGAACATAGAGATTATATTTTCAATTTCCCTCTCAGCCAGGGCAGAGTGATTACTTCCTACTCTTAAACGGCTGTTTAGTAATCGATACCGCATGGCGTATTGGTGACACAATTTTGCAGATGAGCAGCAGCCATCGAACTGTTTACCTCACGGTGTCCCAATCAATTTCACTCGAGTGGAGTAGTCTGATTGCGGAAGTGGGGAAAAAAACATTGAACGCTAAGCACAGGTTGCTTAGCGTTCATGATACAATAGCTGCCACCATTTGCAAGTTTATCCAAAGTTATCGGCATCTACATGCTCCATATATGTGTGACTGTGCGGGGTTGTGCCATTCTAATTCTTTTTACCAGCCAATGTTTTTTTTTTCTTTTCTCAGCCCACAATTCTTTCCAAGCTTGTACAAATTTGCGCTATCGTTGTTAAATAGAACGAACTCAAAGCTGCGGCTGATGCTATAGGGAGCGAGTTCTTATTCTCGGGGAAACATCTGGAACAACAAAACATTCAAACGCAGCTTCTCGAGATATCATTACGAAAAAGCGCTCGTTGCAACGGCATGTCAAGCGGGCTTTCAGATGAACGCGCCGGCACTCTTATTTCACTGGGATTATATGCAGCGTGGAAAGAGAGAAGTGTTTCTGTAGTCACGGATGGCCGCATTTCTTAGACTGCGTTCACAGCCCGCGCCTGCCACAGAAGGCTTCTTCGCCGCCAAGCGCTTTTTGCCGGGTTGCTTCACTGCCATTACACGAAGCTAATGGCTCGTGTCGATCTGCGGATCTTGAAACGTTGCACTATAGGGATCCCGAAACACGCGAAGGCTTGCTTCAGCTGCCGCGAAGAGCAGTCATGCAAACTGCGATAGGCTTGCAGCATTTCTCATTCCGGTGTGTACAACGAAGCATATGCGTCATGTGCGTTACTTCTGCCGAACCACTTCCGCTTTGGCGTCTTGTGTTGCCTGTTCTAAGACCATCACTGTTGTTGTTCCCTTTATGCCTTTCACGGCTCAAGTGTGCACCCCCTGACTTAGCCTCTGCCGCTGCAGCGCACTTCCTGTGCAAAATACGTCGCCGATGCGGTGACTTAGCCGAAAGTAGTGGTTGCCATATGCCTGCAGTTTCATCGACTTCCTTCCACAATGTTGTCAGCTCTTCGATCATTTGCAGCAGAAAAATATATTCGGTACGTACGAAGATATCTTATGTGTCTTTTATTTAGTACAAGTCAAATTATTGAGAATCCTTTTATGCTCCCTAGTTTCTTTTAAGGTACCGTCTGACCTTACGGTGTTGTAAAGAAATGTATGCCCTGTGTACATTAATATGTTTATGATTCGTGCTTGGTGTGACTAAAATAAGGCTGTGGCGAAAGAAGAAAAAAAAATTCAGCACAAATTGGCAGAGCACGAAGCAAGAAGATGGAAAGAAATTTCAATGGATCAGACGTTCTCGGATAATGCAGCATGGAAAAACCAGAGTATCGCTATTGGAGATGCGTTCATCCATCTGGAACTGAACGTGAACAAGCTGGTAGGCTTCAACAAGTTTTCTTGACTTTCTGGACAAGCAAAGAAATTAAACACAAATACACATCAGGCGGAGGAAAGCAGCAAGGACGAGACAAACTATGAGAAAGACGACACAGTCGTGTGACTCTTTGTGCTATCCTTGTGAGATGCTTTCCACTGAATTTCTAACCAACAATACCTAGTCATTTGCATTAACTACATAGGTTCTCTCGTTCACACAGTGACCATTATAAACCTTGTTTATATCACTCTTTTTTACATCTGAGACAAATACTGCACAAATATGGGGCGTGACGAGGAAACATCTACTATTATAGTTGATGATTTTAACTTTTTCTATAAATAGTATCATGGCTAGACAATGGCACCCAATTAAACACTGTGGCACACTTTCAAGGATAATTTAAACTCATTAGGCGCAGAAGCCAGAACATAGGCAGAAGAGTTACCTACGCTAACAACAGCACTACATTATGCTGAACACCTGATATTATCTGCAAAACTTTTTACTGGGATCACAGGGATAATGTGACCGAGCTTCTGTGCATAAAAACAATTTGTGATGCCATATGGGCCGCAAAGGCGCGATACACACTATGAGAGGGATGAATTTTAGGACAGTCATTTGCTTTGGCACTGAAATGTTCCTTGTACTCTGTGGACTGGGGTAGGAAGTCACATGCGTTTTTATAGAACAGCATATAGAAAGGTTTTTTACCTCCACCTCAAGACCAGGGTTTCGTACGTTTATATAGGTTCGCACTCCTGACTTGAGTGCGGGCACTCGATTTCGCCCTCCAATATCCTATTTCGGCCCCCCTATCCTATTATTCACAGCAGTCTTACGGCATTGGCCTGCCAGCTTTGTTTCGTGAAATGCATTCGTTTTTGAGCAAAAACTCGAGGCAAGAAAAATGTAGCTAGGACATATGTGAAACACCATTCACAACTCCAGGATGTTGACTACGCGCTGCGCGGTTTTTTTCGGAGACACCGTCTACTGCATTCGTGTTGCCTTAGCGCAAATTATGCTACTCTTGTATAGATATATTTTTATTTCCCTCTGATACTCCAGCTTTTCTTTCGCTGCCCACTGTACTTACTAGTGGTAGTAGTTATTGCTGCAGAACGAGCGCTACTAGTAGTTAGGAATGACGGTGGCACATGTACTCGTTTTCGGAAATCGGACAATGATCTGACATTCCAAATTTAATAAATCCAAATAATGTAAATATATAAAAAGGTAAAGTTAATTATTGCATCGCTCATATGAAGAAATCAATGAATTCGGCCAGTAAAATAATGAAAATATAATATTAGTTCACAACATGAAAATATACTAAAATTGGACGAAATCACACATTCTGCGTAACTCCCCTCCATGCTTATTATGTCTGGTGCCGTTTATTATATTTGTGTAATGCTACCCTCTATTGACGGTATGTTTGTCGCTTTTCTCTCCGTAGCTGTGTGTGTTTAAGCCCTTAAAACATAGCATTATTCTGAGAATGTACTTAAATTAGCGTCTTCAATTGAGAAGGTCAGCAAAATGCAACTGTTCCGCTCATTTTCTCTGCAGATATCATTGCATTAGCCGGGCTACATGGCCAAGGAAAATGCACGGAATGACTGGCTTGATAGGCTTACTAAAAATATGAGCACGTCCTCCTTCGTTAGCTTACTGAAGTTTAGGACATATATTCCAACTCCAAACCATCCTGTCAGAGTTTCCTGGTGTTAAGACGGGCGTCAAGCCACCGTCCCATCGGGATTATATTGCAAGAGATGCATTAACCTGCTCACTGTTCGCGAGCAGTGTTTGAACCGATGCCGTGCGATCGGAGAGGATTCCTCGCCGCTCTTCGAATTCGACGCGAGAGCAATCGTTACGCTTTTTGTTGGAGTTGCTCCCATACTCTTCGCCTTTCCCGCATTGGGCGGGAAACATTCGTACTTGCCGTAGCAAAGCGGGCGAAAAGCATCGACCAAACTGGTGCAGTGCTTGAGTCCCATTCAGTTTCTTCTAGTGCTGTCTCCGGTTTTGTGACCAGTTCTCGCTGGTTTTCAGTGTTGCCAATTTCGAGATGCTTCTGCTGTGTAAGAGGGTGCTCTCATGCATGGGGATATTTGTTGTTTCCGTTTCGTATGCTTAAGCTACTTCCGCCTCTTTTCCAAGCCACATGGAATAATTACATTCACTATAGTCGCACGGCAGTTTCCGAGGTCTACTTGCAGTCGAATCTTCGTAGTTCCGACTGCTCGTGTAATGTACTTTGAAATTAATATAAATGGCTTTTCTGGGTGTAAGCCCGTAAATTCCTTAGCAGCTTTCTGTAACGCTGTGCTTGTCAGACAGCTTGTCTAAGGAGGCGCGCATGGGTAGTTAAGCAAAACCTCCATGCATTGTGATGCTCTTCACACGAAACGACAAAGTATTACTCGCACGGAAATACAATCACTCGGAGGCCAACGGGAACTAAAAAAATGAAATAAGCTTTACTAGTTGCTCAAACGACGCATCTCAAGGAGCAAGATTGCCGAAACGGAAGGTTATTACGAGTTGCAACATGTCTGAAATTAATGCGGCCGATAGATAATATTAAGGCAAACGTAGTCAAGCCTTGCAAGCTGACTGTAATGAACTTGAAAATAGTGTATATGACAGATCAAGATTGTCTCGAACTGTAAACTTGGCGGCAGCATGTCGATGGGTGGCAGCATTCCGTGTGCTTAGATTTAGGTGCTTATTAAAGAACCCCAGGTGGTCCAAATTATCGGAGTCCCCAGCTACAGCGTGCCTCTTCATCAGATCGTGGTTTTGGCACGTGAAACCTCACAATTTAACTTACAGAAATGTAAATAGAGAGAGAATATTTGGTTAAAGTGTTCTTTAAGTTAATGCGGCGAAGTTGGCAGAAATGGCTGATTGCACCATAGGATTTGACGTCACAATTCAAAACTGGGGATATGAGGTTCGCCGTGTATAGTCGAGGCCATTCGTTTTTAAGCTATACTTCGAATAATTTAGTGTGCCTAAATATATGTAAAAAAAGGCATCTGGCTCTCACCGCCATTGAAATGTAGCCGGCGTGGTGGGGAATCGGACCGGCAACATCGCGCTCAGCAGCAGAGTAAGGGCGGTTGCCGGAAACTCGTGACGTCATCTGAGCGTTGTGCCACAAGAGGTACGGAGGCTGAACAAAGAATCGGGAGCCAATCCTAAGAGAGCAAGCTGTCATGGCTGCTGGCCTAAAAACCAGCAAAGATCCAGCTGGAAAGCACACAACCGATCCGAGGCAATACAGAGCCGGGTAAGAACTCTAGGCGTCAGCAAACGAAAAAAAAAAAGCGCCAGCGATAAAAGTGTGTTCTCCTAAACTCATCAACGGTGAGAGTCGTGCGTCCTTTGGCTCAACAAAACGTCCTGTGGGGTCGCAGGTCGGAAGACGGGGCTCGCTGCGACTATGGCTTTGAAAGAGGCCAACGTTTTCTGCGCGCCTCTGGCGGCGTGCACCTGAGGTAGGCACTGAGAGAGGAGCTTGGAGCGTTTCTGCCACGAAGCGATGATGGCTACAGCGGCTTCTGTCGAGTGCCAGTAGCCTTAAGGTGGCACCGGTGGACAAGATGAATGGAACGTAGAGGCGCCTTAGCGAGGTTCCCAGGGCGTAAAAGAAAGTTGGGCTATTGTGTTTCCCTCGTAAGCTACTTTCGCAACAAGGAGAGAAGAGGACTGATGAGGCACGCAGTTACGTTCTGCTGCAAGAAATAGCAATAGTGTTACCTCGGTTGACACTGATAGAAGTAGATGATGCTTTGAAGATGTATTTTATTGCACCGAGCGTATGTGATCACACAAGAAATTCACGCGCAATCTCCGCGGGAATTGTCAAAGTTTGCGTAAGCATTATTCCACTTGCCCATCTCCGCGTAGTCTTTTGTCAATATCAGTCTTATAAAACTTGGTCCGACCATTATAAACACTTTTCAAACCATTTTAGAGGTCATTATCAACATTGGATTAGATCCGACCCTTATCAATTATCAACCATATCGAACTTGATCTGACCCTTATCATCCCTTATCGCAATTGGTCGGACCCTTGTGGGTCATTATCGACCTTAACAGACATGTTCTGGCCCTTATCAACTGTTACCGATGCTTTTTAACGTTGTCAGACTCAGTTGGACCCTTATCAGCCCTTATCCGTCTTTATCAATTTTATCAGTATTTCTCCGATCATTGTAAGTCGCTAATCTCTTTGGCATCTTATTTATCGGTCTTTATTAATTTTATCATGATTGCTCTGATCATTGTAAGTCGTTATATGTCTTTAGCATCTTATCCATCCCCGTCGAACCATTATGAGCCGTAATGAGACCGATATTACCCAGTATCTCTACTTATAATCCTTATCAACTCATCGATAGTTTATCTCTGAGTGTTGCACTCCATGAAACGCATCAGCCCTTAGAGGTACATGGCATTTCAGTCGGTGAAGGAATGCCTTCAATGAAAGGCGTAGCCCGGGACCGCCGAAACGATCCGGGGATGTGGCGTGTTTATTTATACATTTTCTTTTTTTGTTGAACATTGCATTTTAGTAAAACTGGAGTTTCCCTGATATCTACGATGCTCCACGTCAGCTTTAGATGTGGTCCCAGAGATGTTTTATTCCACCATCATCAAATCTTTCAACAAAGGCTTCATTGCAACTGTTCTCCTTTGAAATTTATTTTGTATCGCCGGTACAGCAAATTCATAAGGTTCAGATATATTCACCTTCTGCAGGCGTGGATGCTTAGCCCAGTTTCAAGAAGAGCGTTGGCAAGGCGCACTTAAAAGGGTTAAAAATATTTGGATTCCAGTGGACGTTAAAACAGATTTCTTCACGCTTCACCCGGGGAGCTTGCATACACATGTTTAGAGGAAAGACGAATTGATGTGTCATGGAGAAGCAGATTCCCTATCTACAGCGAATTTCAATGAATGTAATAATGACGTATTTTTTTCAGGGTATATTACAGATAACATTAAAGATAGGCCTACCCGTTAATCCAAATGGCGTTAGGTTTTTCCCTGCCTGAACGGGATTTTCAACAGATTGTCGTTGTCTTTTTACTCGTGCTGCATGCAGCCTGGCATAGTCTGTTGGCATATAGATACTGTGATGTTAAAGGTCTATTTGCGCATGAACACTTTGTTGAAATGGTAAGTACGGGGTGTCTATAAGACTGTAATGACGATGCGATGTCAATCTTGGATGCTTTAAAACATATGACACGTGTGTGACCTGTGATAACAAACACTTATTTAGGCTTGCAGCCAAGCTGAAAATATAAAAAAAGGTGTTTAGCCCAATGGGTAACGCACTCGGCTTCTGAGTGCGGGGTCGAAGGTACGTAACTGAACACCACCATCGCTCCTCCTTTGGAATTTTTTTTATACGTCAATTTCTTTATAGCTATTCGTCCTATGTGACAGACGGCCGTAGGGATGGTTTTCTGGTTGGATCAGCATGGAAATGCGCAGGCATTTATGAAGAGGCCGCTTGGTGTTTTGTCAACCAAAAGTCGTATCAAAGTATGGAAGTCGCACTTGTGATTGTGTATATACACACTTATCGCAAAAGCCGGCGGTCAGCCATCCCAATCGCTGAGCCGTCTCCCCACCTGCACGGATGAGCAACGACGTTGCTGATGCTTTTGCGACTGCGTCGTGGGGACATCCGCACCTCGCACGCCGTGGATCTTTCATCGGAAGGAGGCGAAGTCCCTGGGGCGCGGTCGTCACATGGGCACACTGGCGCTTACGGTGTCGCCCTAATAAGCTCATCTCCGTCGGTGACAGCCCGGCCTGTCACGGAATCCCCGTGAAGGGGTTTACCCCAGCTCGATTTGTCACTCTTTTCGTGTTTGTGTCGCTTCTTTTATGCCGCCATCCCCCCACCCTCACCCGTCATTGTTTGTAAGCCCAGGGAGTTGATGCTTTTCCTTGCGAAGAAACCTGGCTGTCGGATCTCGATCCCGATACCTTGCTTCTATTCTCATCCGCGACCCTACGGTGCTTACGATCTATCTTGATGCCACACTTTCCTCCACACATTCCTGCACGTTCGCGCATTGCACAGTCGACTGAGGAGGCGTGCGCTTTTGTATTGCCCTCTCCAAATAAGCTTTCCATGTATCGCGTCTTCCTGTGGTCTTGAGGGCCTTTTCTCCCCCCATATAGCGAGCAGCTTATTTAGGGAAACGAAGGATACCCTGCAAGAATATAAGGATGGTCTAGTGCGCGACACCTGAAAATATGCGAAAGCCTAGCATATGCAGCTTGCCCCATCAATCCTGCAGCTAATTTTGAGTAGGCAGAGGGCCTTCAATGGGCATTTCTCCAGTATATGACCTCTCTAGTGACCACCACTTGAACTAAATTTCATGGGAAGACACAAACGCCCGCTCTCGCCTCTCTGTAGAGGTAGCGTTTGAACGGGAGTCTCTAGTGGCTGGCATGCGGTACTTCCTTTTTTTAACTTCTTTTGTTTATGTAGCTTCTTACTGACCATACTGTAGCACACACGCATCTGGCCACGCGTGGCAGTCACACATTTTTCATTTACTGACGCGAATTCAACATACCGACTACGACACGCAGGCTCCCCCTCTTCCTCCATCGTTAGCGACAAGAAAGCATGGAACCAAGATTTTTAAGGTGCGCCAGAATCAATTATTCAAGGGGTTTTGACGTAGGCCGCCGAATGCGTGCCCCACGTATCGCAGAAATCGGCGTATGTATATGCGGCACAAAATTACTACTACAATGATCCAATCAGAAAGATAGGTGCGGCCGTCAAACGCGTCGCGACAGGACTTCAGAATAAACTGCGCTCCTCGTTTGTAGTAGTTCGACCTGAATGAGGCGGTCAACGTACACACACATGGGCTTGGCCTCAGTGTATAGCGGGTACTGCAAACAGCTCATCATGATGGGAAAAAATGGAAACAGGCTGCAAATGCTATGCACTCGTACTCCACATGCACTGCAGGTCAAGTGGTGCCTTTTTCTCGAGATTGTAGAGTATGACATAGTACGTAGAGGTAGAGGGAGAGTACACGCAACATATTCTTTTGTCTGGGGGGTCAAGCTACATGTGCATGTCTAAAAATAAAGACTCCTAATTTCGCATAATGTGGCACCACTGGCGTGTCACTTTAGTCTTGTGCAACGCAGCCCAAGGCACTGTGTGACGACATTTGTTTTTTTGTTTAGACTTCCATAGCTGCACAACTTATTACGCGATGCCTGTAGTATGCGCATTCTTCAATCAGTGGTAAAAACCATGCTATATAGATACGGGCAGATTAAAACAGCGACGAGATTGTCGAATCACTCATTGGGCGGCATTTGCGGTTCGAATCATTAGAGAACTGGTGCGAGGCTGTTACCATAAGGTAGGCTTACCTCTACGGCTCAGTAACAATAACGCGATGGCTAACAGGTGACATTGCGTATCTTTTTTCTTGACCGTGCACAGCAACATTACTACAACACGTCCGACATTCCACGCTGATATGTGTAGTCAACGTCACACCAAGAGTCTGGCGTTGGGCACGCCTCAACCAGTGAGGATTGCGCTCAAACGTTAATTCATGGAGTCACGGAGCAGTTATGTCGATATAACTGCTCGAAGTCTTTCCCTCGAATTGCTGAAGTGTTTATTTACCAATTTTAACGACCCAGAGACGTACCGAATTATTGCTCAGCCTCGCAACATCCGAAACTCACCGCGGATCATGCAAGGGATCTCACTTCGCTCAGCTGCCCCGCAGTAATGGCGGCGCAGCTTGACTCCAACTGGGAGCTAGGGTACACGCATGCGCATAGCTGAATTGGCAAAATATCTATCGGGGATTTACTTTTTTGACAGGTCAAGGTCTGTCATTCGCGGAATTGGTGCAGCTGGTGACAGTGATCGAATGGGGTTGTAATAGTGAGGCACGCACAAGCAGAGCAACAACTCAATCTCCACATTCCGCCTATACAAGTTGTCGAACGATTTCCTTAAACTCTTTTGAAGGGGTACCTGTATATTCGCACTTATACCTGAACAAACAGTAGGGAGTTGTTAACTGTTTGAATGAAGTTAGTTCAGTTTTCTATACTGACAAGAAGATGGTGGTAGAATAAGAGACGTAGCCAATTGGCACCGATCCTTTAATGTTCCGTGCATTTGGCGACAGCTTTTCCATTTCCGCCAGTTTACGCAAGGTGGAAGCACGGTAGTTAGAGCTTAGTGCGATGCTTCACCCTATGTAAAAGGACCTAGTCGTGGTAGTTGAAAATAAGTGTTATGTCTCCACTGTTTGGTAAAGCACTTGACATCGCAGTGTCAAGCTTCAGAGAAATGTTAGATGGCACGGAATACTTTTCATCCTCTAAACCCGACTGATAGCGCAGATTCGTGCCTGCAGCAGGACAGCAGAGGCGTCATTTGCTACGTGCGTACGTTACTCCGGGTGTAATGTAACTTTTCTTTCTTTTGGCCTCACCCAAGGATCATCGATAAAATTAACGGCCACTTGATTCACCCTGAATAAGGAGGCATCCAAACAGAGTTGGCTACGATGCAAGCATAGAGCCCGCTTCTTGCCAGAACCAGTTGCTGGTTTCTACGCCAAACTTTGGTGTGAGAATCGAAGACCTCAGTGGTCAATGCGTTTTTTATACTGGTTACCTGCAACAAAATGTCTTATTATACCGCGGTTGTACGTGTCAACCGGATGTATGAATTATCCCTCAAAGAATGACCCTGAGTCGCGCAGGAATGCATGGTCAGTTTCAAAGCACGGGACTGCAAAAAAAAATATATATTATTTGTTCGTTGGCAGGACAACATATGTGACAATGTTAGACGAATTTTCTTCCAACATCGCATCCCTCCTCGCTGTTTGAGAAACTTTGCAAGTATTGACGAGCTATCATTAATGCGCAGCCAAAACCACTGTTGGGTGACCATGTGTCGCGGCTACGGCTGCCACTCACGGCTTTGCTTTCGGGATGCGTCGCGTCGTTTCTTTTTGTTCGCAAGTAGCAATACTGCAAAGCTTGGCTAAAAAATGTAGGGAGGAGTACATTATTGTAACCCCCCAGAGTGGTCAGCTGCGAGTATAAATTGACGCCACTCTGTCTAGTCATCGTCGTCTGGAGAGATTGGCGTCTGCTGGCGTTGCCAGCCGACGCCGAGGTTTCATTAGTGCTTTGACTATTACAACCGAGTGGGCTTAGAGGAACACGTTCCTTGAGTGGGTTTGGAAAGTTAGCGTGCGAATTCGTGTGACCCTGGCTCAACAACGTAAACATAGAACGCTTGCCACGTGTCACTAAACAGCTTATTTGAAATTCTTACGTGAGCTATCTCCAGGACCATAATATTGCCCAGAATGACTTGTGGACTAAACATTTTCATAGTGTACACTCACGTATATTTTTTGCTTCTGGAAGAAAGCGCCCCACGTCGCCCACCGTGGGTGACATGTGCGAGTCATGTCGCTCGCGTGCACCTCTTTACAAATTGAAAACATTGTGCGGCATTGTACATTTAATTTTGTTTGTAAGGCCGGCTGAATGCCTAAAACAGCGATATAAAATAAATCACCGTACTTTAATGCCCAGCCGAAAACATTCAATGTGCTTTTCGAAGCCTAAAAGTCCGCATCGCCACCTGGCGACAACCGGAGAAACTCCAGACGTGCGGAGTCACTCAGGCAAAGCTGTTTTGGCCGCCTGTTCCAATCTACCACCGTGGCCAACACATTGGAAAAAAGTTGATCTTCGCCTTTTTACGCAAAGAAGTCAGCAAATCCGCAAACTAGATGTGTGATTGGGTGGCTTTCCTGACTGTTCTGCATTTCTCATGCTTTCAGGCTTTCAAGTACACTGTTCTTTTCCCTTTCTCCTTTATTGCCCCTTTCTGCGCTTCACTGCTTATATGCAGCATTTTCTATGACACGGTGTGGCGCAAATACCACACGTCATTCCATGCAATCGTTAAACAATTTCTCGGTTAGTAGTTTTCAAATGTTGTGAAGAATGACATGACCTCGCATAAAAATGTGATCCTTCCGTCAGCGCTACGCCTAACTGCCTGCAAAATGTGCGTCAACATTAAGGACCTCACGGGAAACATAACTAAATATAACGGACATATTTATGCTAATCCTGCTCTCATTTAGAGGCAAAGCCGTTTCTATACTCACACCAAACTGGCTACTGGAACTCGTCATGACACGAGCTCAGAACACCTCGTGGATATTTTAAGATAGAATAGATGTATTGACCTTCCAGTTGAAAATTTTCACCTTTAGGGCAACCCATTTCCAATGTATATTAAACAGTTTTACGGTCAAATGTGTGTGTTTATTGGGTGATTCTCTTATCTTATGGCTGCCACGCTCACCCTTAAGGGATAATATAAAACATTTGGTGAGGATCAATGAGGTTTTTATTCTTGGCAACATTTTGTGGCAACTGCCAAGTGAATATGAGTATAGCTGCGACACACCGAACGAACGATGCATGAAATTACCTTTATTAGGTATTGCTTCCAAAATTTTCCTTTCATATACGTGAGCGTGCGCAGCAGCTCGTAAGAATTATTGCACAATTATCACGTAATAGACCATTACGTTAAGGGTAATGGTTTCACCGCACGAGAGAAATCAGCGCCGTAAAATACGTGAATGTTTTTAGAGAGCGGTTATTGTTGAGTTAGTGCTTCTTGCGCCAGCAAGTTTGCAGCATCTAAGGCGAATTTAGCTAATTGTGCCACAGGGAACGTGTATTTAGACGTTGATCTCTGTTCGCGGGAGCTTGCGACTCATGTGTCTTCATTTACGACAGGCGCGATTGCGAAGTAGTCGCAGCGAGTACAGGTTGAGAGCCGCAAACAGGCGAGTGCTGAGTGAAAATGTAGAGTAACTGAAACACTAACGCTCGCTTGCTCGTCAGGTCAGCTTCATTGCGCTACTCTAGCTTCTGTTCTTCAAGACTACAATTGTTTAGTGAATTCTTATGATGCACTCATTGTCAAGCACTGTCTCATAATGAACGCGCCAAACGTGTAAATGTTGTCTTCCACGACCTACATTCGACAAAGAAATGCACAAGAGTCAAACTTCTAGGAGTAAATTTGGTGACAGATGTGCCAGCCTGACGGCTATACACTGCATCATAATAGCGGAGAAAGACGGTATTCTTCTGGCGTAAACGAAGGCTACTTTCCAAAGACCCGCCCCATTGGGTAATCACAGCACGCCAACATTACACTCAGGGGATGCTCTCCCGAGGCAAATCCAGTGACGAAGGTTTAAGCTACGTGGTGTCTCTCGCAAGGGTGCCGGGGTCCGATGAATTAGAGGACTCACGTCGGCAAGCAGTTTGTCTCTGACGACGATACGGCTTGAGATAAGACTAACGCTGTAGCGACACCGTCGCGCATTATTACTATTTTTTTACTTTTGCATTTTTTCTATCAATGGGCTTCTCGGGAACAAGAAAAAAAGCAAGAAATCACGGGACTGCACATTTGTATTTTGACGCGGCTTTAGCAAGTAAGTAATGCGAGTGCAAATTTGAGAGTTTTTGGAGGCAGGGACGTTTTTGTTTCGTTATATTTCCCAATGGATTGCCACATCGAAGTCTATTGCGGGATTCCACTAATTATTGGACAGAAGGATTAGCGCAACAATTAATATGCCTATTTATGTGGTGCATTTTATAGTAACTATAACTGGCCGCAAGGTCCCCTAATACCAGAAACGCTGTTCCGCTTCAAATTTCACTCTCTGAAGTACTACCAATTATTTGTAGGTAGACTGTAAGTTTAATCACAGGATATGAATGCAAATAGTGGTGCTAATTATTTGAACCATTTAAAAGCTGTGCTGGTTCACAAACAATGGTTCAGGAGAGAAAGAATGCACCAATTCATGTAAGAGAACCATGGTTATTGTGTCATTTCATGGAATCCGCATTGACCACCGTCTTGGGGGACGTAAGGTGCTGAGTAAAGAAAAGATATACAGAGGTGACGTTTATACAGGTGGACGAAGGCGCTCTTCCTTGGGCTAGAAAGGTGTTATTCGTATACAGTGTAAATTAAGGCAAACAATGCGGAGATAAGGTGATATTATCATAAGTGCTAAGCTGTCATTTAGTGGCAGTATATCGCAGGCCCTTGATCATCACGAAAGTCTTCGGTCCTTGGCCTACATACTCATCGCAGAACGAGCGTTACCGGCCCTCCAAAGATTTCTAGAAGCGAGAAATATTCTCAGAAACTATTGAGTAGTGTTTAAGGGTGATAAGCTCATGCTGTGAGATTTTTTAACCTTACTCTGACCAATTCAATGCGTGGACTTGAAGGTCATCGATGCTTTCTTATGTGCCCTTATTTTAGTGCAGTTATGCGACCGGAGTTCATGCTTACCTGTGTTCCCCTATGTGACTGGACTTTGTGTTACTGTTTCTGAGGTGACTTTCAGTTTTACTGTGGAATTATTGCACTTATGCGACTTGAGGTTGTGTTAATATGATTTGGAGTTTAGCTTTAGTTTTAATGAGTTAAGGTAATTATTGTTTAAATACCTTTGTGAAAAGGAGTAGCCGGCGCCAACTAACGGCGATACTGTAACAATGGTGACATAATGGGTAACACCGACCAGAGAAAGCTTAGCATTTATCAAGAAATAAACAAACATCTGCACCACCTACAAAACATATCAAATGGCGCGCCTTTTAGGCACACAGCAAATCCACACGAGTGCCGACTTGTTGGTAGGGTTCATTGCATGGCCCAGTTCGCATAAAAAAGCATCCCCGCCGCCATCAATATTGGGAAATGGTTCTTCGCATGTGACGCCGGCGAAGAGCAGCAAGGCGTTCATTCCATGACACGGAGCCCAACACGGTTCATTGAAGTGTAGCCTGTTTGAGCTAATCCATCCAGTGAAGCCATCAAATTGCACTTGGGATATTCTTAAAAACCAGCATGAACGTCTATTCGGCTGCCATTTATGCACCACTGGTAATTGTGCTTTCATTGCGTCTCAGGTTAAAATAACTGCCTGCATTGGTGTTGCTGATGGCATTTTCCGAACAGCCTGCCTCCGCAGTGCTAGACATTATTTAACTGCAACATCAAAACAAAGCAGTAGGTGTTTTTCTGACGAGATTGTTGAACATGTTCATAGATTGTTGAACACACACACACACACATATATATATATATATATATATATAGGACATAGCTGAAAAGTACGACAGCCTGTGGTCAGTTCAACGTGTCCCTACAGCTGTGTTCGAAATTAATTTTTAAAGCCTGGTTAACGTTGCACAGAATCCACTGTTATATTGCGCCAGGTTTGCACCGCAAGAGATATGAACGGATGCACGATACATGAAAGTACAAACAAAATAATGCGACACTGCTTGCAGATCATGCCAAGAACCGACGCCGTAACTTACTTCTTCACACAGCCAAACTTTCGGCAACGCAGAAGTGCCTCCGGGGAGCTTCGTATGAAAGCCGCTGGAACGTCGGTGCTCCGCCATCTGAATTGCCAATGTGGTTCAGCTTGTAGCCACGCCTGCGCCTCAACCACGAGGCCGATTTGGCGATAGGTCTCAAGCATAATATCCTCCTCTCCCCTTCCTGTTCTGAGGATTTACATTCCATTGTAAGGAATAAACGTAGTAGAAAGAGCGCGAGTATCGAGGGGTTACCGTTGTGTCACCCGGCTCCGAATGGCACCAGACATGACATTCTGAATTCCCTCGGTACGCATGGACAGCGTCAGCGTAGTGTTATTAATATCTGTTTCTTATTAGACAGCTGGCGTCTTCACGCGTTTTGCCTTCTGCTTGTGTAACTTGTGTTGCACATCATTCACTGTCTCTGGCTTCAGAGGGGTGGTGAGAGCACAGCAGACAAGGCGCTGACAGACAACCAGCGGTCTGTTGGAGGGAATGCAAAATATAGAGAAAAAATCAGCTACAGCGCACGAGATATTGCACGACAGCCATATTGTCGGCTGGGAAGTATATAAGAAAATCAAAACGCCGAAAAGCAGTTATATATACAGACTCCCTAAGTGTCGCGAAGGCTTTGATGTCACTCTGTAAGCATAAAGGTCTAGTCATTAGTGAACTCTATTCCTACCTGTCTAAAGGTTATCTATCTAATCACCACATCATTATATGCTGGCTACCTGGCCATAGTGGCATCGATGGCAACGTTGTGGTGGACGAGATGGCCACGTGCATTGCATCGCATGCTGTTAGTCTTGCCGGTGTTGTCCCTGTCACAGATCTGAAGCCCGTCTTACGAAGGAAACTTCGAAACCACTGGCAACGCATGTGGGACGCAGAAACGAATAATAAGCTGTACATGATAAAGCCACAGTTAGGTTTTTGGCCCACCGCAACAAAATCATGGTGAACAGATGTTCTATTCAGTCGTCTGAGAATACGACACATATTTGGCACTCATAATATTCTACTTACTGGAAATGAACCTCCAACCTGTGATAGATGTGGTGAGAGGCTGACCGTCCTGCACGTCCTCCTGGAGTGTCGGGAGGCCGTAGCTGAGAGAAAGAAACATTTTCCTCTTTCTTACCCCTATTCTGTCCCTCTTCACCCGGCTATGCTTCTTGGCCAAGGACCGCTCTTTACCACTGAAGCAGTCCTCGGTTCTTTAATGATGTTATCGTGCATGTTATACGTCCATTACATTCGTAGGGCATTCTTTTTCCAGAGGATGTTGATCTGACAATCTTTTTTACGTAGCACGTGCCTCCAGGCCCTTGAGTTTCAAGGGCTCTAAAGAGGCAGTAGTGCTCTAGCCAATTTAAGCATTCTTTCATTCCAACTGTTAGCGAATTTCTTTATATTCGTGGCCCAACTACGTTCGACGTCAGGGCGGAGGCGAACTACATTAAAGTCTGATATTTCTATTCCTTAATGAAACGGAGGACAAAAGATAAGGACCATGCAGTGCGAAAAAATATTGTGCTCCCTGTAAAATACTGCCTAAAAACGCATAATTAGGCACGATCGCAATTTCATGTTTACTATGCTTCAAGGCTGAGAGGCCCAGATGGTACAAGTAAGTGCCGGTGCCTGCACGGATCTCTTAGGTTGCGATTCGTATGATGAAACTGCTCATACTGCTCATACTTATCCATGCATCCGGTGCGCCATCAGGTCATCGTTTGAGGATCTGCAGGATTGGCGAAACTTGAGCACAATGTGAGCAGTTCTGCAATGATGCTGCAGTGATACATTATCAGAACTTGTTTGGTTCTGATAACAGATCGATGCTTTATTACCCACCTGCGAAACATGTAGAGTGTACGAAGAGCAAGTACACTGCAAGACAAGAACAATGCAAAGCAAAAGGAAGGCGGTGGAGAAAGGTACGAGCAGAGAACGCAGCCTAAAACAGGCACTAGCCCCGTACACTCTAATGTAACGAACTTGGACGCCGCAAAGGACATGAAACGAAGTTGCCCTGAGGTGATGACCAAAGCCGCAAACAGGGTTACCAAACTGTGCGTTCAGAGGCCCGCGATTGGCGGGCGCGTTCCTGCTCGTTGAGACGACTAACAAGGCGGATAGGATTGCGCTCATTCAAGTCTGCGGTTCGAGTGGATTTAACCGTGCTCGAAACTGACACGCTGAATGCTCGGGCGGGTCGCGCGAACTTTTTCGGCGCCCGCTTGCAGGCTAAAAAGAAACATGATTGTGGCGCATGGTCATCACATCTGCTTCACGTGCTTCCATGCACGCTAAGTGCCCGCTAACTTTTTTTATTGCATTAACATTTTTAGGGTACTTCAAGGACATTCCGGATGCTACGCATCTATCTATCTATGTTTGTATCGATGTATGTATGTGTCTATGTGTGCCTGTATGTTTCTATCTAACCGTTTTTCAGCCTGCCTGGATCAATGGCTATTCAGTGGTCGAATGTATAGCGCGTGGCGCCGCAGCGCCGAGGTAACAGGGATCGAAACCAAATGTCGGACTAACTTGGGTCACTCAGCATGTGGCAACGTATACAAATGTGCCGCTCTTCAACCAACCTGTTTCATGCTGACATGGGACAATATAGACGCGGAACTGGGTAAATACCGCTGTTCGAAGAAACTCTGTGACGCTGACTTGAAGTTTTGAAGTTTTGAAACTTGCTCCGTGCTGCTCATACTGCTGCTTTTCAATGAACTTCTTTTATGCCAACTTGGGTAACTAGGCATGTGTCCCTGCAAATGTACCGCTCTACAATGACAAAATCTATCTCTTAAATTTCTCTGATGCTGAGAGTAATCGAAGCCATGCAACAAAGCATCCGCAAGGGCACCAAGTCTACACATTAGAAGGCTGCGCCGTTAGTGCACTGGGCATTTGCCGCTTTTCAATAATCCTGTGGTGGCCGCGTTGGACAGAGGGATACGAAGACTCTCTCACGCAGCAGCATTGAAGCAAACTGGCTTTTAGACCCAAAAGGGTTCGTGTTCTGTTAGCCTGGTATATATAGCGGTGATCAAATCACTGTGACACTGCGCTTGTAAAGCAGGAACCGTGACCACCACATCATCTCCACCGACTCAATTGACCATTGGCCGTCTTCCTCCTCTCTCGCCAAGACAGACTGAAGTCTGGTTCGTGCAAGCGGACTTACTTTTCCGCCCACACGCTATCACCTCTCCACATGCTCGCTTTGCCCCCATCGAGTCCTGCCTCCCAAGTGACCTCGCGCTGGGAATTCGCGATTTCATTTGCCAATCCCCTCATGAGAAACGAGTAAAACACACTCAAGGCGAGTGTCCTCGAGCGCACCATGCTGTCCAAATGTAGGCGCCTACAACAACTTATTGCTGAGGAGGAACTCGGTGACCGCCGACCTAAACAGCGTCTCCGTAAAATGCAGGCCCTGTTAAAGATGGAGAAGCAGCTTTTGACCAGCAGCTCCTGTGGGAGTATTTCTTGCAGCGTCTGTCAGCGTCCGCGCGGATCTACCTGGCCCCTACATTGCATAGATGCGCGTTCCAAATGATTTTGTGGTTTTGCCGCACGGTCCATCTCGGTCCACCGACTCGTCGAATGAGATCATGTCACAGCGCCAAGATTTCAGCAGCCTCCGAGAACACGTTGCGTCTGTGCTTTTGCAAATGATGAAAAAATGGTGACCGCAATTCGTGCTGTGGATCTTCCGGGTGATGCTGCACTCACGACGCCATCTGTCGCACTCATTCTCCGTTCCCCACCCGCTCACTCAACCCACAACGCCGCGCTCGCTTTTTCCTTGGCCCTCGCACGACCGTGTTTCTGGCTGGCAAACGAAGACAACAGGGATTACTAATGGCAACGAGTGGTTCGCAGCACACTCCAAGTTGTCGCTTTTACGTCCCCGAGATCCACCAATGGAGTCAAGTTTCTTGTTGATACTGGCGCCGAGGTCAGTGTCGTGCCGGCAAATTCTGTTCTCCACACTCTTTCCCCCATCTGTCCTCTTCGAGCGGAAAATTCTGTGAGCAGTGTGCTGTGTACCGACGCAGATTGCTGCTTGTAAGCATCGGCCTCCACCGCCGATTGTTTCGTTGGATTTTCCTCTTCGCCAACGCCAGGCACGCTGTAGTTCGAGCAGAATACTTTCCCACTTCACTCTTCTGCTTGCCATGCCCGCAAACGAAGTCCTCGACTACAGCACACATCTCTCAGTCGCGGGTACTTATCTCGCCTTTACGGGCTTGCTTTTACCTTGTTGTGCCAGTTCCAGCTTCGTACAAGGATTTGCTCCGGGAGTTTTCGTCTATCACCGGTGTACCAGACTGGACTAAACATGCCAAGCTTGACATCGTTCATCGTGTTGTTACCAACGGCCAGTGGATCCATGCCATGCCACGCCGTCTCGCTCCTCATAAGCTCCACATTGCACGTCATCAGTTCGAGCACATCGTTGAGAACGTCGTGCGCGACCGTCGTCTATCAGTTGGTCGGTGTCCCTGCACATAGTTCCAAAAAGAAGTGTGAACAGGCGGCCCTGCCGGGTAACAGACGGCCCTGTGGGGCGGCGCTGCGGGGAGGCACCTGTTCCAGACTGACGCCCGCCACCCAACGTTTGCATACTTCATAGGGGACTTCTGTGTATGCAAGGTATTCTCAAAGCATTCTCAAAGATCGATCTCGAGAAGGCATACCACCGATTTGCCGTTGCACCAGAAGACGTTCTTAAGAGAGCTATTTCTATTCGGGTAGTCCGGATTCACCCGCATGCTCTTCAGCCTTAGAAACTCCGCTAAAAGTTTTCAACGCCTCATTTATCTCGTCTTCTGAGGAGTGCAATTAGTGTTCGCCTACAGGGACGCTTCCTGGGCACCAGCGCGTTGCCTTCCGAACACCTTCAAGACCTGCACCTCTAATTCGACAGTCTCACCTTGCATGGCCTGATCATCAACGTAGCCAAATGAAAATTCGGCGTTGTATCCTTGGTGTTATTGAATGACTTGCTTGGCGTCAGTGGTATCCGTCCCCTTCACTCCAAGGGCTCAACCATCACAGAATT
The DNA here is from genome assembly GCF_038994185.2 of Dermacentor albipictus. Classification (NCBI taxonomy): domain Eukaryota; kingdom Metazoa; phylum Arthropoda; class Arachnida; order Ixodida; family Ixodidae; genus Dermacentor; species Dermacentor albipictus. The sequence goes on along the minus strand of NC_091829.1, from coordinate 78,300,818 downwards.
ACTACACCTGGAATCGCTTCGCAAAGTACGCCGTTTTCGGGGACTGGTGACTTACTACCGACGATTCATACGCTAAATGCACTGCCATTGTCCAGCCACTCGACACGTTACTTACATTAACTTACATCACCTGCCCTTGCCCAGCGAAAGCCACCACCATCAGTTTCAAGACACGTCACCCAACGACACCGATGGCTGCGGAGCTTGCAGCTCTTTGCGCTGCACTTCGTCTCGTCAGCCAAGAACAACCTCGAAGATGGTCAATATTCAGTGACTTGAAGGCAGCACTGTAGTCTTTGCTATCCGCCCTGCGGCGTGGACCACATGAACAAATGGCATTCTAGATTAGAGAACTAATCCATACCTTGACTGAGAAAGGACATCACGTGACATTTCAGTGGCTGCGAAGTCACTGCGGCGTCATAGAAAACGAACGCGCCGATAACGCTGCTCGGTCGACTCTTCAAGGCGACGCAGAGAAGCCGATACCTTTATCAAGGACATATGCTGCAAGAAAACTTGATATCATGATATGACGTTCTGCTTGTGGATTGCAGGATGTTTTCAAAACAACCGGCTGCACAACCTAGATACTTCTCTACGCCTTTACATTTCAGATGGACTCTGCCATGGCGAAGCTACCCTGTTTTGTCGAATATGGCTAGGGGTGGCTTTCACCAAGTCTTTTGCTCTCCGAATCGGATAATATGTGTGATAACTGTGGTACCTCGTGTGATAACTGTGGTAACAAGGAGACTCTTCAACACCTTCTCTGGGACTGTCCGCGTTATAATTTACAGAGACGATCCCTCGATAACGCGATAGCGCGCTTTGACCGAAGACCTCTAACAGAGGAACTTATTTTAAAATGCCGCCATCACAAGGGGCCATCACAGCAGAGGGCGATGAGGGCACTGTGGCAGTTGTTAAGGGCTACAGAATTGGACAAGCGGCTGTTGCATGAACAGATGCTCATAGTGCTGCAAGTGCTACTGTGCTGTGCGGTGACAGTGTGCGGAGACAGTGACCGACTGGGATTGTATGTCTGTGCTACTTTCTTTCGTTATCTCTACTTTGTTATCACTTTACCTCCCCCTCCCCTCTTTCCCCATCGTAGGGTAGTAAACTGGATCTTCCCCTCTGGTTAACCTCCCTGCCTTTCACCTTTCCTCTCTCTCGCTCTCTCTCCTTCCTCCATGCATCTATCGTATTCCTTTCCCCCTCTCTTTATGCAGGGCAGCCAACCATGCATAATGTCTGTTTAATTTCCCTGTCTTTCTTTTCTAATACCTTTAAATCTCGCGATCTCTCCCTCTCTCTCTCTTCGCAGCAGCTACCATGTAAAAGGGCCAGATCTGCTAGTCACCTTATAATTAACAATAAAATTGAACGTTCTTCAACTGCAATGTGGTCACAAGGAGCGTCTTAGTGGAATGGGCAGGACTTTGACCGCCTGGGGTTGTTTACTGCCCATCCAAATGACAGTGCTAGCATTTCTTTTCTTACTTTTTTTCCCGCCATATGGAGGTTGCCTCGACGGGGAATCGCACCCGTTTCATTGTGTTCTACAGCACAGCGACACAGCTAATTCAGCCCGCTTTACGCCTAGTGTCTTAACAACCAGTTTTTCTTCTCGCATCCTACTTGAAGTTCTATACTCGCAACAAAAGCAAGGATAACACTCGCCACCCACACCGCGATTATTCTAAGAAGAACACCTTCTAGAATGCCGAACGGATTACATAGTATCCCGCATTTGCATCTAATCAATGCGCGCAAACGCCAAATTCTGCTCACCTCATCAAATTTCAGTGCGAAGCATCTACTCTTGCCTACTACAGACTCAAAAAGCGAAGCTTTTTGAGTCTGCAGTGTATGCTCTGATAAAGTTTGAGGAAACTTCTCACTTTCAGATGTTTGTGGACTGCTGATGCATGCAAGCTTTTAGTAGGAGATTTATGTTTTTATATAAGGTTATCGGTTTAGCCAAGCAGCCCTTTTCCTCCACTTTTTATTTGTTTGTTTGTCGTGTGACAAACTTATTCTCCAGCTAAAAATGCAGTATGGATTCACTAGCTGGACCGCGCAACTAGCACCACGTATACATTGCTGTATGGCCTCCTATGCACCTAGAAAAAAGATTTGTGATGGACACGAAATTAGATCTCTCAGACGCATAGTTTACCCCGTAATCTACCTTAACTCAAAGCTTCAGCCCTGAGCGTTCCGCGTGATACATCCGTCGTTTTTAGGCTGTTGTGCTCCAGAAGATTAAAGTGCTCTCTCTTCACGAGAAAACTACCGGACGCTGCATCAAGTAGATTAATTTTTCCTCGGCGTGCTTTTAATATTGGAAGAATTTCCGGCATCACATATTAGATTTCAAGCAAATTCTGCTCTGAACTAAACATATACAAGAAAACAAGTTTGCCGCTTTTTAATATAACGTTTTGAAAGTATGGCTAGAACGCTCGCTTTCCACTCGCATCAAGATTACTAAGATGCACTGGAAGGGCATTTCGGGCTTTACATATATTGGGCTTTACATATACTGTCGGGCGCAGTGGTGTTTGGAAATTCAGCGCATTTCTTTATGCTTATTATCGCAAGCCCTCTCGACGATAGAGCGATCACCCAGCTAAGCCGTTGGTCCCGGGCTTGAATCTCGGATGCGGATAAACTTTTTTTCAACAACGAAGCTCTCTTTTTGAGACAAATGTATTGTTTTTTTTTGTAGCTTCGTGCTACAATTAAGTGGACGGAATTTTGTCCCTTTCATAAGCCTTCGTCCGCCTTGCGGACTTCCGCGAAACTGATTCGTCATTATCGCAATTTCAAGAGGGCATTGTGATGACAGCAATTAGACATACAAACTTCTTCAGCGTAAAATTAAGTTGGTTGCTTTTTGGATGCAGCCTTTATTCATTTTGCAGTCACTTCGGCTATATTCACACTTGGTCTGGGAGCAGGCAGAAACGGAAAATACTTGAGAAAATCCGCCCGCCTAGGCGGAAAAACGGGGGGAGAACCAGGAGGAGGAAAAATCGGTTTCGGACCGATTTTTTCGCCACGGCGAAGCGGAAAACGGTTCCGCTTCACCGGAAGCGATGTAAACGTCCGGTCGTAAAATTTATCATTTTCAGTTGTTCATTGTCTATTTTTAGGAAAAGCAACTAGCTAAAGCTATCGAAACTATGTCTTGTTTACCTTCCATGATAGACGAAAGTTAAAAACGACACTCACAGTTTCGCGAAATGATAGCCTTTAGTACCTGATCGGTCAATGAATGAACGTATGTCTTGAAATAGTGTGTTGAACAGCGCCACCACGCGGACAAACGTACGCAAACTAGATGGATGTGGGTGAAAGCGGCAGTGGTTTCCGCTACAGTGACGAAACAAATGTGAACATCTTGTACATGCGCGGAAAAGATTTTCCGGACGCTTTGGCTTTTCCGCCCGCGTGTCGTTTCCCAAGTGTGAACGTACAGTTGAGAATACAGAAGATTTTCTTTATCGCTGCTAGCTTCGGAGCGCAAGATTTGTGTCTTTATAGGATAATTAAGTAAAGAGGCCGAAGGGCCATCGCTGCCTCAGGGGGACCGACTCCGACCTCAAACATTGGTTCTGATTTCAACTCAGGTTCTGTCATGCTCTGAGCTTAGAGTAAAAAAAATGTAGCTTCTTATTGTTCGTAATGGTGCACGCTTGAAGAGTACAAAAGATATTAAAACAAAATTGAATCGTTGAGCGTTTAGTCATGCGGGTTTTGTTTTTTTATCCAGTAGGAAGTGTTCTCAAGACGTTTGGTGTAGTATTTGTTTCAAATGAAATGCTTCTTTACGCTCATGTTGTTGCTTTAAGCGAGAGATTGAGTAATTTAGCTAAATATTTGTTAATTCTATTGAAAGTCACTGTATTATTCAAGACATTGGCTGAGATTTTTGAAAGTTGTCATTCGGCAACGCAAATGGTTACACGGAGTCGAAAGGAAGTCATGCTTTCTCCATGTGGTTCAGAAAATTACCATCTTGCCACAAAGACACCGATGGAGAAGACCATGACTGAAAGACGAACACACTGACTTTGCGTACATGTTAAGCACGTACACATTATGCGCAGAAGGCACACTAAGGCAATACTCTGGAGCTGATCTACGCCCCCCCCCCCCCCCCAAAGAAGAAGAAGAAATCAGTGGCTGTATAAAATGCAGAAACTGCATAATAGTGCTGGACAAGATTATCTTGATTAGCTTGGATTTTTTTAACTTGCACCTTAGTGTAAATACACCAACATTGATATTTGCTCCCATCGAAATGAACCCACCGTAACTTATTCCATTCCGGGAGAAAGGCAATGAAAAGAAATGCCGATTGAATACACGAAAGCAAAGACCTATCTTTATGTTAAGCTCCAACATCATCGTCAAAACTAACCTAAGATGTCCGATACTTTGTCGAATCGCCAGAGTCGACACCTTTCTGCTTGAGTCAAACCAATATGAAAGAAACCACAGAATCATGCCCTGCTCGCCAAGCCGGCAGCGCACGCAGACTCCCATACAGAGCATATTATTCATATGGCATCTACCCGAGGGAGTGCCCCAATCCACACCGGTAATGTGGCAATGTCAAGTCGCTTGTGCTTTTTGTTTCATTATCGCGAGGCCGGGGCAGCCTCACAAGTGGTTTGTTTTATGAAACCCATCACTGTACCTCGCGCATGCTTATGTTACTGAGCCATCCTTCTTTTAAGGCTCATTTTCCATCTTCCGTTTGAGTCAATGAGGAGACAATTATGAGTTGCTGAACTATTTCGGCTAGAAAAAGAAAGTAAGAACAAGAAACAAAGAAAGAATAAAAAAGAAAGGAAGAAAGAAACCAGGTGGTGTTTTTAATTGCCGTGTCAGAAAATAGCGCGAACATAGAAAATAGCAAAGTTCGCATTTTTATCGCACTGACGAAGAGAAAAGTCAAAAGCCAGGCACGAAATCAGCTCAGGAAAAAGGAATCATGCTGACTGTAGTGCCAGCATTGACACCTGCGACAGCGAAATCAGTTCGGCAGCAACACCAGCACAAATTTCCCTGAGCGTATGTCTACGTACGTTGCTTTTCTGCCATGTTTCTCTTAAGTATGCAGCTCTACAGAATTTGAGAGCATGGTATTTTTACTTTTTTGAAACAAAGGAAAGCACCAGGGATGCTGTTTGACCTGTCGCACGTCGTCAAGTTACAAGAAAACACACTGCCAGAAGTTTTTTTTCTGTACTTTACGCAATCGTTACTTTGCACCAGAAGTGCATGTGTAGAGTCTTTAAATACAGGCGTAAATATTCTTACAACGCCGCTAAAATGTACCCAAAATACTTACGCGGATTGTAGACCTTGCTTTTTGAGTTGCGTGCCATCTCGCTTCTGAATTTGAAGAAACACAAAGGAGAAAATAGCTCGAGTGGTTTAAGTATATTACCTGTGTACAATGCCAAAGACGTTAAAGAAAGCTTGTTAAACCTGAAAAATGCGGAAGACAAAAACGTGTCGTGACGTCACAATGATGTGCTGACCACACCAACCATTCCATGACATCCTTGACTTTGACGCGGATTCTGAGGCCTAGCCGTTTTTGTCCATAAGTAAAAAAAAATTATGGGGTTTTACGTGGCAAAACCACGACCTAATTATGAGACGTGCTGTTGTGAGAGACTCCGGAAATATGAACCACTTGGAGTTGTTTTACGTGCACCTAAATCTAAGTGCATGGGTGTTTTCGCATTTGGTCCTATCGAAATGCGGCCGCCATGACCGGGATGCAATCCCGCGACCACGTGCTTAGCAGCCCAACACCACAGCCGCTAAGCAGCCACGGCGAGTATCTGTAAGTATGGCCTACATCGTATTGCGAAAGACCATGGACTAAACTTGGCGTGTTTCGAAAACTTTTACCAAGCCATACCAGCTCAAATGCGAAGAAAAAAACAGTTCGCAATTTGTAACGAACTAATGGATCGGCGTGATGTCGGTGCGACAATAAAATAAATAAATATTCATGGTTCGTTCCGTATGTTTCCATTAGACCTTTTATCGGTATAGTAGAAAAAATACAGTTTTGAACGCATTCTTTATTGCACTGAATTGATCCAGTGTTTGTCTTGGGTGTCGATTTAAACCAAATGACGCAACAACTTCTGTTCCCAACCTCTACGAAAGTCTCTTTGTGCTACCTGCGGCTAATAACGCGTGTGCGATAGAACGTGATTGACATTTTTCCACGTTGCGAGAATGGGGATTCTTCACAGTAGCAGGCCTTCTGAACACCTTTTTTTTTCTTATATATCCGCATGAGCGGCGATCAAACGAAAGTCAACAGCCCCAAGCCAGCGTGAACCAACTCCTCTCACTAATTACTTTAAACGCGGCCCCGTCACCGATGAAATTGGCTGAATACGAAAATGCTGTCAAAGGTGCCACATGCATTTGACGCATTGAAGGCAACATTCTCCACCCCCTTGTCCTCTGTTTCTAGCAAAATAGGCTGTGACGCGCGCTGTTACCAAAAAGTGCGTCGTACGCTCTTCCGCCCAGCTGTTTTTGATCTGATGAATGCTTGGAAGATAACACGTCAAGTGTAATATGCGTATGTCGCCCTCTACTTCGCTGTGTTGATAGAATATTTGAGACATGTTGCCGCACAAGAACGATGCGACAGCCGACCTTACGTGCCTTATGTGTTGGTAGCACTCGTCGCAGGGCTTTCCGGAATGCGTAAAAATTTAATGAATGTACGTAAAGCCCAGGATTAACCCAACATAAACAAGCAAAAATAAAGAATAACACGCGCACTAACAGAAAGCTCAAAATTTTGATAGGAAGCTCTTGGGCTGATTAGCAAGCACGTGGGCTCCACAGGCCACTTGGTACAATGAGCGAATAAGTGCTCAGACCCCGGAAACAAATTAAAGATAAACAGTGGCTAAGGGAAGTAAGCATCAGTCAGATTTGAACGGAAGTGTCGAGACATAAGCAGAACTATGACAGATGTCGTGAGTTAATGATGGAATATATGCACATAGGCATAAATGAAGAAGTAAAAAAATATGTTGATACAAAAAAGCTGTGTTACTGGTCATTCAATGAAAATTTTCCAGTTTACTTGTTATATTTACTAACTACATGCGTGACTGGCTTTTAAGCCGTGCATAATGTAACTGTCCGTATGCGATGCCATTTCGTTCTTTTTTCGAGCCCTTCCTAATCATTCAAAGTGTTGCCTGCACTCTTTGACCGCTTTTTTTTGGAGGGCTGAATAAAAAAAAACATCACTAGACACGAAAGAGCCCTTCACAGTGAAGTCGTTTTACGAGCTCATAGATATACGCGCTTATTCGGTGTATTCAGTTCACTAACGATGGAGTGAATCTTTTGAAATAACAGCCTTGTTTATTGTTTTATTTGTTTGTTTGCAAACGAAAAAAAACAAAAATCCATTAGGGGTTTTACGTGGTAAAAATCACGATCCGATTATGATGCATGCCGTAAAACAGGACTCGCATTAATTTACGCCACCTGAGGTCCTTAAACGTGCACTCAACTTCTGGCTAGGGGCGTTTGCGCATTTAGCCCCTCTCAAAATGCCGCCTCCAGGGCCGCGACTGAAACCGGCGACCTCGTCTTTCGGTTTGTAAACACATCGTGGGATTTGGTGGTGTGTTGTTTTTTTCTTTTTTTTTCTAGCTTCCACAAGAAAAAATAACTGCGCTGAAGATTGACTGAACCGTAACGTTGATTGTCCATCTAGTAGAAGCGACGACAAGCGAAAATCATTACCACGCAAAATGACAACGCCCAAATAGACAACTAAAATGATTAATCACGTTTTGACCTTGCTATGTTTGTAGCCGAGAAACAAAATCGATCTCCGAGCCTTTAATCAAACATGGTTGCTTAATGGACCGATACTGGCAACAGTGTACTACACCTGTCCCGCCATGCTGGAGGCAGCGAAATCGATGACGTTGGTGGGTTTGTCAAGATATTTAGCTAGAGCCAAGTACCGTGCTTGGCTCGCCCGTGTAGATTAGTATCAGTTTTTTGCACATGACAAAATGTTGTTCAGAAAGCTCTGGCGCGGAGAACTAAAAACACGAACAGTTGAACCGTTAGCAGGGAGAAGGGTGGGGAGAAAGCACTGACGTAGAGGAAAATGGTTACATGGTGCAAATGATGTTCGTGTCGTTTGACAGGACTGCTGATATCTTAGAGCCATGTTTAGAAATTGGTAGTTCTAATTTGACATTAGTTTTCATAAGATTACTTCTATTGCACGAAAACAACTGACCTTCGTCATTGTAAGTGGTAAAAAGGCCTCCGTTATTTACATTAAAACGAAAAATATTGACTAGAAAACACGTTTACCGAATTTTCAATTGTGGCATGCAGTTATCTACATTTTGCTACACACTGTATGCGAACAGGTTCACATTCAAGCGTTGTGTTTCATATTTCACATAGAGTATTTCATGTTTCACATTTCTACCTGCAGTTATATCTGTACGCCACGATACTAAGGGCGTCTCGGTTTTCAGAGTGCGCGAAAAGCCAGAGCGGGTATGGATATGCTCCATTGTGAATCAGTGACGTCACTCAATAAATAAATCTACCAACCTAATTGCCTATCGCGCATTGATTCAGTGGAAGAAATGATGTCATATTTATGATAAATGTCATTTGGGCAACACTTGAAACAAGGGGTGCTATAACGTAAAACTATTCCAAACTTTTCTATTCCAATTCTGCTATCAGCCTTCCGCGATTGCTCAAAAACTTTTTTCGACCACCCCCCATTTCACCTGTCTCTCACGCGACGTCAAGAAAACCGCAATACCTCCCCATCTGATATGATGTGTACACACTGATTATGCATGATTTGACAGAAAAAAGAAAAACAGTTATTTCTGATTCGACCCCTTTTTGCCATTAGCCCTCGGCTATTGGTAAAAAGTTTTCGGGCTGCACCCACTTCACCTGCCTGTCACGCGACGTCACAAAACCGCACAAACTCACCGCGTCAAAGTGACGTGTGCGCGATAAAGATGCATTAATATGCCGAACGAAACTGAATTTTTTTCGGAATAGCCGCAGGCTGTCCCGTTCTGAAAGGAATAAAATATGGATGGCGCCGATCGCTGAGACGCTGGCTACTCGCCCCTGCCGCAGAGCATGGGTGTATTTGCGTATAATAAAGCTTCTTGCGTGGCCGTGTGACGTTTTCGAGCAGTTTGCGCACGTCTATGACCTCATTCGGCCAACTGTTCTTTGCTGAGGACCCGCTGTAGTGTCATTCTCAAGCTTCCGTTGCATGCTGCCGCGATTTTCGACCAGCCACCGAAAGCTAAGTAAGGGAAAGCGGACCAATCGCAGACGCCGGCACCACCCTCTTCATCCGGTTATCGATTTTCAGTGCACTGGCTCTGCCCCATCGAATCCCCCTCCACTTGAGCGTTCTCCTCGCCTCTCGTCAGCCAATTAGATACTAGAAGCCGCTCAGTGTAGTTGATGGTATTTGCTTTTCAAGCAAACAAAAGTGACCTCCTATGAACGAGGGGAGCATTTGATTGGTCTGTTCAGGCACCCTGCGGGTGACCGCCCGGTGGTTGCGTCGGTGGTTACGCAAATGTGACGTCTAGAGATTGGATTAAATATTATTGGAAGAGTTTTACGTTATACGGCCCATGCTTTCTGCAATCTTTACACTAGAGTATGTAAAAAAAATACTTTTGGTCCTGTATTCTGCTTGTTCTTTAAGATATAAACATAATGCCAATTAATTTATCATAGCGGTACCTTCCATATTTTAGAATTCGTCTGCAAGAGCCACTAGATAGCATGGAAACTTCGTGGGATGTTTTATGTAATACGCCCTGTGTAAATGGTTGCCGGCTAATGCGCATCTCGCATCCCAAGGGAAGTGACACGATACGATGCTAATTATGATTATTATGATTATGATTATTATTTATTGGCATCCTCTTTGAAACGCGGTGGTAACATAATCACCCAGCCACCTTGATTTCATCAGGTACGCATTATATGTTTCTTTTTAGCACTCTAGTATACGTCCTAATCTTTTTTCTTTTTCTCTCTCAAATATTCTATATCGGCCTTGTACCACTCGCTGCCTGTGCATCAGCTACATGGCGTGCTACCTCGTGTTATCATATGCAACTGCAATAAAAATGGGCGTGTATCTACGCTACGCGGCGCGCATGTCACATCGCGTGTCTCCTCGCGCGCTAGGACGATTCTACAGGGCGTATTTCCGCTGCATGCTTGCAAGCGCAGGCGTGGCTCAGCATCTAATGCCACGTGTTTGACGGCCTCCCGCCAGTGGTGGAATTACGTATTCAAAGCCACTAGGTAATACCTTCGCAAATATCTTATAATCCACGTTGGAAAGTGATATGGGGCGATGTCCTTTTTTTTCTTCGAACTTTAAAGGCGTCACTATCTCTTATGCCTATGGAACAACAAGGCTAATAGTTAATTGCTGTCTATCTGAATCTATCTGCCTCAGGGCATCGGCAAGGCATGGTTGTCCCTTGTCACCTCTATTATTCTCTCTGAACTTGAAATCGCTTTGCGCATGAATGATGAATGATCATACCTTTCACGGGTTGAAATTGTTATTCAATGAGGTCCGGATACTTGCCTATGCAGATGACATAGCCTTGTTCTCTGCTGACAAGCAAAGCGTACAAACTCCATTTGCCATAACAAAACGGTTTTACTCAGTTTCTGGTGCAGCCCTTAACTTTGAGAAAAGTTCAATGTTTTGGTTCGGTCTATTGTGTTCGTATCGCAATAGTAATGCTCACTGGTAAGCGGAACTTGCAGAAGTGCAACGTAAAGTTAACAACTGGCAGGGGTGGCAGCTGTCCTTATTTAACGAAGCTGAAGCTTGCCATTTCCTGCAGGTATTACACTGCTCGGGGCTTAAGTTACGAGCTTATTCTATTGTGTGTCATTTTGTTAGGCAACTTGTTTCCCGGTTACGCTCCGATCGTAGTACGAACCATCCATTTGCAAGAGAGACTTTACAACTTCGATTAATCAATTACTTTCCCGAAATAGTTGTGTCGTCATCTGTCCGAGATTGTTGCAGGTTGTTGAAGGATTTCACTTTCTGAAGGCTCGCATTAGGATGAATTATATTTTCACTGCCTCCCGCAAAGAAAATTCTGCTGCAATCAGATCCATTGGTTCCTGTTCTACGTTATCGTGCGCCTTATTGGGAATAGTATTGCCTAGATATACTTAAGCGCGTTCATCGAGCCATCATTCCTGCAGTGATCAAAACATTTTGCTTTAAGTTACATTCATCAATCCTTCCTCACCAAATCTGGTTAGAAAAAATTACCGACGATTACGTTACTTCCTAATGCGAAATTTGAGCGCAGCAAATAAGCTGTTTCACCTTTTCGATAGATTGAGGCAAAGAAATCGAGCAACACATGTATGCGCTATCACAGAATTTTTTTTTTTCACACGTATTCCTTTAACAAAGACTCCACTAACAGTTCTTGACAGTCATGAAGGAAGCTTTGTCTATAGACTGATATATGTTCGACTTGGTGTACTTAGCCTCTGCTTCGGCGACGCGTACTCCTGGATCATCTCGACGGCGGCGACGGTAAGCTTCTGCTTCGGCGGCACGCACCTCTGGATTCTGACGGCGACGGCGCTGGGCCTCTGCTCTGGCAGCTCGTTTAGCAGCAGCAGCAGCAGACGGAGGACTTCCATCGGTCGTCTCGCTCATGGCTCAGAAAGAATTGGCAGATAATTTCGCAGTGGCGAACGGCAGCGGCAATTTCGGCTCGGGCGGTGCACATATACAGATCCGCCACCACCGATCTGGCTCTCTGATTGCCACCGCACAGGGGTTGCATTGGAGGAGGAGCGAAGAAAGGAATTAAGTTCGAGCCGGCGCTTTGACAACCGGAGACTCGCAGGAAGAGGAAGGAGGGGGGCGGCGTGTACACCCAGCAGCAAACGATGGGGGCAGAAGCGCGCGCAGCAAGCGGACAACACGATAAAGGGAGGAGGGAAGAGATAGCAGCGACTGACTGATGCCGCTGACGCCGATAGTGAGTCAACCCCAGCTGCGAAGTTGGTTTCAGGGACAACGCCGCCGATGCCGACACAAACAATATGATACCCTCGCTTCCGCAGCGCTAAGAACCAGGTCTAGCCGTGGGAAGGTGGTCACGTATTCGTCGACGTGCCGGGGCCTACGTGAAATAACCGGCGCGTCGGCAACTGAAGAGCACCCTATCCGCCACACAAGAACAGGAAGGGGGGGGGGGGGGACCCTTTCCTCCTCTTTCTGCATGGCGGCGACGGTGTTCTATGCAGTCACGTTATCTTGACTCTCTAGCGGCGTCAGCGGCATCCAGCGGTATCAGTCGGTCGCTGCTAGCGCTGGGGGGATGAAAGGGGGGCGGAGCTGGTTACGAGGCCGATGACAACGCCGACGACGACGCGAAACCCAGGAACGGACGCCAAGGAGCTGCGCTCTAAAAAGGGTCTATTTCGTGCCTTGAACGACAAAGTGCCGTTTGTGTTTACATGCTGAAACTATTTGTCCCTGTTTGGAAGATTGTAGGGATGCCTTGTTCTTCTAGAACATTCTCCAAAGAAAACTTAAAAAGATTTAGATATTAAACCATACCCAATCCTTTCCCTGCCTTTAAAAGATGCCTTTGACCCTGTGACGTGTTCATGGTACTTGGCCTACATATATCCTTTGGCGTTCTAGAATTTGTTATAGACGTGCTTAACCACCACGAAGCACTTGGTCGCTTTTTCGGGAATCCGCTCCCTGCGTTCGTAGTGTGTACGCTGCACAAAAAACAGCGCCATACTGGATGCCTGTATTGGACGCTTGCACGAGCTTGCCTGACTTTTTAATGTGTTTTCAGCCACCTTAAACTTCTGTAGCGCTTTGTTTTTCTTGTTTTGCTGAATATTCTGCTCCCATATATAAAGGATAAAAATTCGCCGGCGTGGCTTAGTGGTAGAGTAGCTGACCTGCCGGGAACTGGGTAGTTTTTTTTTTTTCATTGCCGTATTCTTCTCATCCATCGTGTGTGTGTCTCAGCCGTGTCGCCCATCCTGCTCTCATTGCTGCCGCTGCGTTTCTGGCGGCTGCTCAACGACAGCACCGATCCTTGTGATGTTATATATGTTAGCTCCGAGCAGAGGCGCAAAATGTTCGCCTTTAGCATTCCATGAGTACCATTATTTTCTTTTCTTGAATTCGGGTAGCGGGGATGCCGTGGCGTAATGTGCGGGCCGGCATGCTTCAGTCTCAGCCTAGGGCAACCTTCGTCCGTAAGTGTTATTTCTGGGGGTTACACTGCTCATTCTCTCCGCGTTCTGCTCCTCGGAGATAACTTTGCTCAAGTTTCTACGACACTGCCCAACGCCTTGCGACTACACGTAGAAATTACATCTTGCCGACTGCAACCCTCCCATGGACACAGGCCGCTCCGCCCCCCCCCCCCGCCCCACAGGTGCGCTGATCTCCCAAAAATTCTTCTGCTCCTGACGAAGTTGAGCCGCCCCCATGTGCTATTCAATTCTTCACGTCTACAGGAAAGACAAGGCCGGAGGCAACGGCAGCAGCTGGTCTTTGTGAGCGCGCAAGCCGCTGGATAGGTGGGAATGCCTAACGAACATGGCTTCTTGCCCACAAAGCCTCACAGCGTGCAAAGTTGTTGGCATTGGTGGCGAAAGCTCTCACGCTCATCTCCCTGTGCTTTGTTAGAGAAGTCTTCTGGCGGACATCCCCACAGAATAGCTTTTCTTCTCACGTGTCATTTCATTCTCTTAGTTCTCCGCACCTCACGTGTCCTTCTCACCTGGATCTCTTCGATGGACTATTGCAGCGGGGACCCCAAGAGGCGAGAGGCAATTCTGCCTTCATTACCTAGTGGCCATTTTCTTTTTATGGTGCAATGGGTTTTCCTAGTTATTCTTAGGCACAGGTTTTAGAAATCAGTGTTTTCTTTCCATCGGCATCCATTGATTCCAGAAAATGATTGCTCCTTTTCGTCAATGCCGAAATCATCGTGGACGTTACTGCGCTATTCCCCGTGATCAGAATTTCATTGAGGGCCTCGAGATGTTCTGTAGAAGAAATACCAATATTGAAAGAAATCAGCGAGATTCTGAAATGCTTTCCCTGCGTTGCAGAACCGATGGAGAAACAACTGTTGCTTTGTTCCCACTATTCAAAACGCCTGGTTGCAACAAAGTGCGGCCTCAAGATAACCCTAAAATTTCGAGCAAGTATTCGTTTTAATGGCACAGACAGCGTTTTTAGATGTCTGTACACACGTCAATAAATTCAAAAGCTCAAACCGAAGCCCTAGCTTATCATTTACAAATGTCAGTATATCAATATCTTCGTGCATAATTTTTGTAGGCGATGGCCTGCCATTCGTAGAGGCGATGGCAGGGGCTCATGGTAAATTATAGCTTAGCACTACGCCTCGTCATGGCGTCGCTACTTTACGGGAAATGGATGCAGACTCGGCAATCTATGTTACCTTACTTCGCGGAATGATCGGCTTTCAGGAACAAAAGTTTGTTTGCAATGAATTGCTAGTGTCGTAGTCGCCGAGTGCTTGAGCACTATCTTAAGGTGGGGTTGTAAAGTGATGTCGTCAGTCAATAATGTGCTCTAGCTGCCGTCCACAGTAATAAATCAGCGCCCATCGTGTGACGCTACACAAGATCGACAAGCTGGTGCCCGAGAACATCGCCTCCGTTTTGCTGTCGGCAACGACGGTTGTAATCACCTACTAGAATTTATACAAAGCCATCAACTAGAGAGCAGCGCCGCTTTCCCGAAATGCATCTGCCTTCTCCTGCTCCTCCCTTCGACATTATCATAGAATAACTGAATTCTCGAATAATACACTTTAACAACTCTAATCGAGAATAGGCGCGGCCAGGAAGCACACACACACACACACAAAAATAGCGTAGCGATTCCACTTTTTGAAGGTGAATGACCGGCGAAACTGCAGCACTTCCAGCATGATTAGGTAAGGGCACATGTATTTATTTTCATCATTTGGTAATTGCAGTGACGATAGCTTTGTAATTGCTGTGATATACACTGATTGGTTCGATTACAAACTTAGACACAATCTGGGCCAGTGTTAAATCATTGCACGACCGTTGTTAAGCATTTGAGTGACTTGGAGTGGTGTGGCACTCCAAACAAACTCTTCTAGCACAAACTGAGTCAACCATTTCTCTTCTGCTTTGGAAATGCCCCATTGAAGCTTCCAACGATGATCACATGGCTAGTATCATCACGGCTAACGCATTCAAAGTGCGTGTTCGTGAGCTTCTCGATGTCACACTTGGGGCGCTATAACGTAAAGCTATTCCAAACTTGTCTATTTCAATTCTGCAATCAGCCCTCTGCGATTGGTCAAAAACCGTTTTGGACCACGTCCACTTCACCTGTCTGTCACGCGACGTCATTAATACCGCGATAGCTCCCCATCTGATATGACGTGTACACACTGATTATGCATGATTTGACCGAACAAAAGAAAAATAGGTATTTATGATTCGACACCCTTTCGCCAATACCCCTCGGCTATTGCTCAAAAGTTTTCCGGCTGCACCCACTTCGACTGCCTGTCACCCGACTTCAAAAATTTCAACCAGCCACCACGAGCCAAGTAAGGGAAAGTGGGCCAATCGCAGACGCCGGCACCACCCACTTCATACGTTTATCGATTTTCAGCGCAGTGGCTCGGCCCCATCGAATCCCTCTCCACTTGAGCGTGATCCTCGCCTCTTGTCAGCCAATCAGATAATTAAAGCCACTCAGTGTAGGCAATGTTATTCGTTTTTCAAGCAAACAAAAGTGACCTCCTATGAATGAGGAGAGCGTTTGATTGGTGGGTTCACACAACCCGGCGGGTCACTGCCCGATGCTTATGTCGGCGGTTACGCAAATTCGACGTCAGGAGATTGGAATAAACACATATTGGAATAGTTTTACGTTATTGTGCCCTTGGGTGTGCCTGCAGATATATTCGCAGTGAGTATATCGATGACGTCTTTGGAATGTACGGCGCAGACATCTCTACAGTCGGTGGCATTGCTCTCGTGTGAGTCAAGGGTGAATGGGCCTACGTAAATTTTATTCTTTGCGTACATGGCAACGCATCCTGCTAGTCAGTTCATGTGCTGTTCACAAACAATTGCAGTATACTCATCGACTTGAAACAATGCATCTTGATTTATTTATTTCATTTACCATTATTTATCGTTATTATCAGGGATGGAGTGCTCGAAGCTCATTTCCCCTCCGCTGCGGGTCGACCCGGTATTTCGTAATCTCCGGGATCGGCCGGCGTTCATATTTTTTTGTTGTTGACGTACGGATACAAAAAATACATGGTTCCCTAGTCATACAAAGCTTCGCTGTAAAAACGTGTTTTGATTGACCGAATCTCTGAAACACGTTGCAGAGACCACAACCTACTGATTGCGCTGACCGTATGTGTGCCTTTGCAAACTTTGGTTGCTGGATTTCCTGCATTATTTGTTTGTCATATGAACAACTACAAATGGATTGAAATAGAGAAGTACAAGAACTATGATCAGTGTTCCTTGGCCGACATGCTTAGATCAACGGAATAAGTAATAAAGAAATAAGGCATTTCTTACAATGAAAGCAGACACATAAAGCTAACAACAGATGGCAGAATGATGTATACTGTAAAATAATTTGTAAAGAAATACTGCAGTGTAGCGGAGTGGCGGTGATCACGAAGTCATTATCCGCCATCTAAATATAAAGCGGAATTACGACATCAAACAGATTTAGCCGGCATGCGTTCCGATGGATCAAGGACAGACCTAACGTCAGAGGGCGCTAACGCTTGAAGCCAAGTACGACGAGTGTACTTCTTGCAGTATGATTGCACAGAGCTATCCTTCTAAATCAGCCTACTGCAGCGAATTTTCCGTCTCTAGACTCATTATTTTGCAACAGCAGCAGGCTCACGCAATGGCCACTGATAATGACGATGATAATAATAAAAATGGGCTTTTGAACATGGTCCTCACCGAAAAAAAAGAATCCCAGGACACCTAAGCACTTGTTCTTAGTTGTCAATGCGAAAGCACTAATGTCTAATTTTACGCCGCTGAGCACTCCTTGGAGTAATGAACTCGCTGGCAAGCGAGTGCGTTATGACGCCTTGCGCATTTTCAGCTGGCGTTACCGAGGGGCAGCTGCAACTCGGCCGAGAGCTTGCGTTGACGAGCTACGCGCGGAAAACACAGGCTTCTGAGAGCGAAAGCGAGGGGTAAAACTTTTCATTGAAAAGGCTAAAACTTTTTTCAAATACTTCATTGAGTTACGCGCATATGATTCCTCTGCCGCTGCGGTTTTGGATAGTGTGGCTTGAGAAATGAATACAGACACACGACCACTCTCGCAGTCTGTGTGGTGCTCCACACCATGTTCACTTACAAAGCGCGAACTTTTACCTATTCCCCAATAGTGAACTCCACCAACTACGAACTGCACAATACCTCAGGGCCATGATTTAGTATCGCAGTGACAGTGGTTGGTAGTTCATCTGCGCGTAATCACCAAATGAGCAAGTTTTGTGAACATTCGCTGTACCGAACATTTTGCAACACCATTGATTTTACGTTTCTGAAATTGAAATTTTGAATATCATTCGCTATTCTATAATCAGGTCGGTGTTGCTTTGAGATTCCCATAAGACGACTGCGTAGATGCTGGGCTTTTCATTGTTACTTGTTAATTAACTACATTGGGTAGTATTGTGCTCACTGGCACTACTACCCTTAGGGTTGAAACTCTGTGCTACATATGTAAGACAGCTCACTGGGTTCCGCAGTGTCTTTTGCTTGAGAAATGTGGTGGGATTAGTGAGGGAAGTATCGTTTTTATTTTTCTTGTGATAGTGATGAGATGGCCTGATGATGACTCGATAACGAAGACGACGATATCAAAGTCGCACTGGTCCTCATCAGCGCCATTGCTGATTCCGTGAGCGAAAAGGACAGAACAGATGGAGTTAAAGCTAACTGGAAGTCCATTTAGATTTTCTTGAAAAAAATGCACATGGAGGCCTCTGTTTTTAAGTGTTTTATAGCGATGATATTAAGGGCTACTTTTCCACTGTGTTGTCCATGTGTAGAAACAAATTCCGAATATAGCGCAATATCGGGCCGACCCATGGCGGAGGTGAAGCAGGCATTAGGCACTCCCCACACGTGGGCCGATTCCGAGGATAGTGCAATACCGGGCCGACCTGCGGTGGAGGTGCAGTTCGCCATTAAGGGCCCCACATACGCAGCTTCGATGGTGACCACTCTTCACAAAGTGGAAGAGCACTAAGTGTTTTTTTTACCCGACAATTAATTAGATTCGTTATTGTTCGAAAATAGAAAAGTCCTGTTGAAAAGCTTTCTAGCAGTAAAGTTATTGCAACCATCTTTACTACGCCGAGATCTTCGCAAGGCACACATGACAAGCACACAAGAAGGCCACATTGTTAGGACGTTGCAAGAAAAAGAGATAAAGGAAATTTAATATTATACATAGACACATAAGGATAGTTAGGATAATATGGTACCACAGAAAAATCGCATGAATAGAAGAATAAGAACGTACATCACCCTGGGACAACTATGAGTTAATAATTATGCAAAGCAACGTTAGAATTCAAGAAGATTGTACGTAAAGAAAAGAACTTAAACATCGCTAACCACCAAAAAATAAACGAATAATATCAACCAAGATAACATGTTTCTAAAACGCATGCGCAACTTCGCTGAATGACGCCTTAGGCCTCCCAAAATAAGACCAATTCGCACGTTGTTTCACAACGGTTTTGCTTTATCACTCCCACGAAAATTCTTTTTTAATGAGATCGCGACTGCAGCTACTTTTAATTTTTGATATTGCCTAAGAAGTATGAGAGCCTGCGAAGACTTTCTCCGCCTTCCCAGATGGGAGCATAGCGGAAAACAGGGAATTACGCAATCCTTGCTTCAGTATGTGTGCTTCACAGTTGACCAGATGCGCATCGTTTCGGAAGACCCACATTTGCTTCTGAATCTATCCGTTCCCCGGTTACACTGTGTACTTTGCTCCCTCTCTTAGTTCTTGTCTCCGAAAGGTTTTCTCCCTCCATGTTTGTCTTTACCGCGTTTCTGCGCACCCTCGGATGAGTCTACCACGAATCTGCAACTCTCGACGCAGACAGAAGCTGATGCCGCATATTCTCGCGTGTAATCACCACACAAAGAAAGCGTCCATTTTGTACTGTGCACCACAACAGCGGTGCCCAAAACGCACTCTACTAGAACATTTCGTAATTCCGTGTATTAAATTATCGAGCGTTTCTTTATAGAAATTTAGTGATAACTTTTGCAGGTCTTCTGTACATACGGAGACGTTACTAAGGTTATTCTTACAAGTAAGAGCTATTTACCGACCAATTTGGTAAAGGGTTACGCTAGAGGGAACGGAGGCACTAAAAAATAAACTAATAAATAAAAACATTGAGGTCCTCGTTAAGAGAAAGTAAGGGGCGTTTCTGAGGCTCCGCCGGAAATGTAGCAGAATCAGACGCAACCAGCCAGGCACCGTATTGGGTAATATTAACACGCTGCTTGTCTTACTAATGTCATTCCATGTTAGTATATTCCGGTGGGGCGGTTTCGAATAAAAGGGTAATAATAAATGAGGCTGGAAGCCCCAGTGTAAGCATCAGCAAGAGCAGAAAAGCGTGCTTGGAGTTCCCATTTTCCCGGAGGCTATGAGACGAGCAGTAATTCCAAAGGAAATAGATAAGAGCCAGACAGGTGCCGTGAGACTTCTCTGTTTAGACGAGCCAACACGCCAAGGTAGGAGAGTCTGGTCGGCACCTTCAAAGAGGCCTTGTCACCGGAAGGCTCAGTTCTTCAGCTGGAGTGCACGGTGCCAGTGGCCTCGATGGCTAAAAACATTCTTGTACTTTTGCTTTCACGTGGCGTGTGTCCGGTTGTACATCCAACTGACACACCACACTGCCTCATGGACTTGGAACTTTGATACGCCTACGATGGTGAGCAGACGACTTGTTTAGGGGCACCAGATTTCCGTGCTTACAACTGACACAGTGCGGCGTTTGCTCACATTTACAAAAAGTGGGAGGCGGAAGAAAAAAGCCCAGCTTGACTCCTTGTGTATACGCCCTTTACAATAAAGGCACGAAGAAAGAGGAGAAACTTCGCAAAGCATGTGGCACAGAACTTGTAGTACCTATGATGCAATCCAGAACGTCAATACGAAAGTTTCTCATTTCTCACAGAATGTATAAATTACAAGAATTATGGGTTTGATGCAGCCCGCACACTTACAGAAAGTAAATATCTGTTTTTATGTCCACAAAGAGATTTCGCACTCAGAGCAAACGATTTACACCTTAAGAAAACGCTTCATATACCTGATCGCTGCAAAATGGTGCACTGGGCTTGTTTTATTTATTCACTTAGAATAATGTAAGTTTTTTAACAAAGCCAAGTATATGGGTAAATTATACACATGCTTCTGATTCCCAGTTCAATGCAACGTGAATACAAAACACACAGTAAGAGTTTGATAAATGATAACAGTTTGACCGGAATCGGTGCCTAAGCAGAACAACAAGCTCTAATTTGGTTGGCTTTGTATGGCGGTAATGCAAAAAAGTTCTCGTTGTACAAAACCGAATCTTTCGCAATCCTCTGCAAAGGAACCTCTCAATCAAGCTCCTAATAATTTTTACAGTGAAGGTGTTAGCCTCTCGGTATTCGGCATTTATTGTGTCGGTTCGTGAACAAAAATTATCATCAGCAGCAATGGCCCATACCCCTCTAAGCAAGCAAACATGCAATGGCTCATCCCCTTCGTAACACAGATGCTACGACCACTCATGGAAAATGAAGTGAACAGTGGATAAATTCATTGGAATCGTGCATACAGCGTACAAAACAGCACTCATTTCCATAAAAAAGAAGCTCAAAACAAGCATCTATCATCACAAGCGATGGCTCATACCTTCGTATGCAGTCTAAAATGCAATGGCTGGTAACTCCGTAAGGTAAAGGCTACAAGCGCTCAGCAAAGTCAAGCGAACGGTGCATACATTCAATTAAATCTCCCATAAAACACAAAGAACAGCATACGTCTGAATGAAAAACAAACCGAAAGCAAGCATCCAAACCATCAATAAAGCATTGTGTACCCCCTTCACCAGTTGAAGTGGGGGTTCTGCAACAGCTTCGATGGGCATCCAATTTCGCAGGGCCGGAATGGCGAGTCACTTTTTTCATAAAGAGGCGGGATCTCCAATGTATTTGTTTGCGAAACCGATCCTCTATCTCGAAGGTCATCCTTAAAAGGGATAGTAAAAACATAAGCCAGCTAAAATTTGTTAGATTTTATTGCAGAGCATGTACAGGCCTAGACAACATTGCAGCTCGCACTCGGCCCATGGACGACCAATCTGAGGACACCTGAAATATCAGACCTCTTTCAGTGAGCCGTTCCCCAATTTGGCCTCTTCATACACTACCGTGTGTTGTTTGGCCGCCTACTGGAACAATAAAATATATGTTCTTGTTTGAATACGCCACCAGTGCCTCCTAGAAACATAAACAAGCCAAGCCAAGCCTAGACTATTCAGAAGCCGTTGATAAAACTAAAGCTGCTATATTCGCTTCATTATGCTGAGCCTTTATAAGAGTGTAAGGAGGATCCATTATATGATTCAATACCTCTTCACATCATTCACTAAGTGGAACTCCTGGTAATCCCAACGTATTTCTCGAATCTCTTGAGGTTCCGTTCATTGACATTGTACTCTGTATACACTGCATGGGGACTCTCTAAAAACATTGGGCCAGAATGCAGGAAATATGCCTTCAAGGGGATTTAGTGCAATGTGTGCAAAATTTAGTACGTCAAAGACACCACCTCCATTTCATACATGTCAACACTAACTGAAGTTGCGATCCGGTTCGAGGGTTCGTAGGTTATACTCGTACGGTCGCACAGATGGAAGCTTGGGAAAGCCACGGTGGCACGTACGTCGTAGTTGCTGGCTTGCGCTATACCGCGATGTCGCACTAAGCTTACTAAACGGACCCATGCCGCCGTTCGTCGCTATCGCCAAGAGTTGCTTCTTCCTGAGGAGATGAGACTAGGGGTTGGAGGAAACAAGAAACAGGTATATTTTGCAAATTTACAACTCGCAACACATCGCAATTATGGAGTACACTCCATGTCGAATCCCATTCATGGCTGTTCACACAGTATGTAACAAGACTAAATGTCTGAGCTACAGATCCCCACGTCGGCCCACTCTGCACTGTACCTAAAGAATCCATTTTCATAAGCAGTCGCTTTCCTTAGGTCACTAGGGGAGGGAATTTGATTAGTCTATGCCGACCAATGAAAAGGGTTCAAGGATCGCAGCACTCCGCCCATTTGTCACACCAACTTGCTGGGCTTGTCTGTGACGTTCCGCAGTTAACTCCCCGTGCGACGCAACCACGACGCAACTAAGAATCTAAGGTCGACGCTGCCCCCACGGAAGTCATCCACGTTGGACCTTTGCATCAATTAGCGGGCTCTGTGTGACGGCCAACTTGTAGGGCGTTGAGAAGCCCGGCTCAGTAAAGTGGAAAGTTGGGCTAGTTGGTGAGTGATCATCATACCTGGCTGGTGAAGCAGCGCACTGACACGGACACAGTGAAGACAAACAGGAAAGTTCTTTTTTTTACACACGGACACGATAGTGGAAAAAGTATACTTTAAAAGTTTCGCTGTAACAGTTCGGAACAGCTTTACCTGAGGGCACCCGTGGGTTTTGAATTTCTGGCCGTGCATTTTCTTGTATGCACCACCAGTGGACGGAACTCCTATACACACTACGTGTTGTTAAACCCAAAGAATTATTCGTACTTGTAAAATATCTTAGTTTCGTGAGAAGGCGTACCATTAGCAGCGACAAAGAAGTTTAGTGTTGTGCGCTTGCCGGTCGCACGCTGTACGAAAAAAAAAACACCGGGTTGCGTGGCACTGCGCAGAAGGCGAGCCTACCACTGCTACGCCGCAAGAGCGGCGCCTTGGCAAGTGCCTGCCGTGTTGCTACGCTCTAGCGTGAGGAATGTTGCCAACGGCGTTACTGGTGTTGCACTTAGATGGTTCACAAAGTGAGACACGCAGTAAATTTGGGGAAAATGCTGGCGTGTGGCAGTGGCAGATTAGCTCGACGCTTACTGTTCTTTCAGCCTGCACCCGTGCAAGCACCGCGGTGTGGTAAGGAGACAACACCTCAGTAGGAAGGCTAGTGGCTGAGCGCACAAAGTGTACAACTTTGCCGATTAGACGGAGTGCGAGCCTGATTCAATTTGCTTCTCAGCGTGGAACGTGGTGGGGCACTAGCTAGCCCTCTTTCACATGGCGGGGTCCAGGTTACTTTGCACCCGCCGTGGTTGCTTAGTGCATATTGTGTTAGGCTGCTAATCACGATGTCGCGGGATCAAATCCCGGCCACGGCGGCCGCATTTCGATGGGGACGAAATGCGAAAACAGCCGTGTTTTCGCATTTCGTCCCCATCGGGAACGAAACCTGGGGTTATTTAACGTGCACGTTATGTAACCCCAGGTTGTCGAAATTTCTGGAGTCCCCCACTACGGCGGGCTTCATACTCAGGACTTTGGTTCTGTCACGTAAAACCACATAATTTAGTTTTAGGTGACTTGGCTTCGACGCTTTTGCAGCTGAACGCAAGCGTCCAGGCGCAGCTTGCGCAAGTGCGTCAATGCCGCGACAGCCCGATGGCGGTAGCACCATTGCCCCTTCGGCGTTACTTGCTATCACAATAAGAGGGCTGTCTGAGAAGTGTGGTAATTCGTCACAAGCAGTTGTTGCATCTTACTGCTTTATACCGCAATATACTCACTCAAAGGTTAGAGCGGAGATTATTGCACGACAAAACCCCAAGCGTTGCATCCAATTACCTGTAAAGGATACTTTGTTTCGTGCAGTCTTGTTTTGAGGGAAAAGTATCTCCATACTTGTTGGTAACCATGCGATATGGGTGGTTCTTGTGGCCACATTTTCAATAAGGCGTCGAAAGAGGCGCTTTAGTTTCCATTATCGTCTGCTCGTTGTGCTAAGCGCTTAACACGCAATAAATCCCTTTACACGCGAGAGTGTGTAAAGTACGAATTTAGCGCACTACTAAAAGTCAGAACTTGTATGGCTGCCTACGTTACGTGCAGGTCATTGGTAAACACGGTATCCACATCCGACGTGTTCGCATATTACAGATATGAGGTCGGGATAGGCTCATCAAAAAAAGAAACAAATAAATACGGGTGCAGGTGCGTGAAAGAGGCTTCACTTTTTATAGTACGCCAAACAAAGGGTATATCATAAAATTGTTATAATTTAAGGTCGCCCCTGCACCAGCCGCTTCGCATACAACGTGCTATAGTTATTACGACTACGTGACTAATCGCACATTTCTTTAGTTGTGTGGTAATGGGCAGTTCTCAATTATTTCTGGATAATTGGGTCATTGTATCTAGGCCAAACTAAAGTTACTATATGTGCTCTAGCAGGAAGTCAAGCTACGCATACGTTTTCCATTTGCCTGTTTCACTTCAATTCACCAATCGTAGTCGCGAAAATACAACCGTGCAATTTGGAGAAGCCGGCAGTGAGGCACAGCTAAACGCTGTTGGAGATGGCGGTGCCACGCACCGCATCACCAGTTTGGCGCCTTCTTCGACGACCAGCGTCCAGATGATTCTTATTGAACTTAGCGTCTCTTACATATATTTATGCCAGTTAGAAGCTACATGAAATACCCTTTTTTATGTTGTATTTAGGGATGATTGCTAATTGGTGACGTACGCTTGATAGCCAGACTGCGCTGTGCGCATCGAACAATCCGGCAGTAGGCGACGTCTTAGCAGACGCTGCAGAATATTTCTCTTCGTTTGGAAGTAATGGAGCAACTGGCGTAGCTTAGTGGTATTTGGTTCGTAATCGATTAATTCTGTAATAAAATGCGCCAAATACCATATTGGGCTGGCGTTCTTTTTTAGTATAAAATTTTTTGAGAACGTTCTATAGCACCCAGGAAAAAAAACAATTTCTGTAGGGGAATGTCCCACAAGATGAATTGCCCCTCTTTTTCTATGAAAATCAAGTATTTAGAACAGTTCTAAGAAGAAGACTTAAAATTCCATGAATTAGCAAACGTGAATATGCTTAGACGTCGCTAAGTTGGATATATTGCTTTCAATGCAGAAATGAATGTCCGAATGGATCCTATATCGAGAATTTATAAGTGTAAGCTATTACAAAGTGCACTGCAGTCGTTCTCAATGCCGCTGAGGAAACGCAATCAACTCGAGCACCCTAGTGACTCTAGCCGAATGTACAGTGTAACGTCAAGATAAGTATGTGAAAGAACCAAAAATTGTGTAATTCGCGTCGTATTGTTCTCCGTTACTTTAGCGGTGTCCGTCTCTAACAGCCTCGTTTGACGCAGATGTGAGGCCAGAAGCCGCTACGCAGAAGGCGCTACGCCTTATACCAACTAAGAGTCCCCCCTTTTTTTTCTGCAAACATTTAGGCTACTTAATATCTTGTCGCTTGTGCAATAAAAATGAGGTTAGCTTAGCGGATGTTTGTTGGCGGAAAGATGGATAAGAAAATGCAATTAGTTATAATAATACTTTTAATATCAATTGGAATTTTTTTCATCGTACAACGATGGGACGAGTGAAAGAACAAGCCCTGGATGACTTGACAGCTGATGCCTGCGGAAAAGTTTATTCATATTTAGTCTTTCAAATATTAAATATAGTGTGGACTGCCACTTAGGAGAAGATGCCGAAAATAAAACAATGCAAATGGTTGGTGTTTAGTACAGGTAGGCTTTAGCTACTAGTAATAATAGCGAAATGGCAAAAGAGGAAAGGCGCTGTCTCAATCATGGAAAAAGCGAATCACGTATCACCTATACGGAGTTTCAAGTGTTCAGGCATGCTTCCTCAAATGAATTTTGGGAAAAAGAAAACGTATTCCGCCCTTTAGTGCTATCCGAAAGAAAGGTGGAATAAACACGGGAATGACGGTGAAAAAAAAACAATCACAGCCCTCATATTTCTATAGCCTTGTATGGTGTACGCCTACCATTTCCTGATCTATCCCCATTCATCATTGAGCTCTCGAAAGTGGAAGGCAGCTAAACTTTCTACCCATACTCATTAGGCGGCTAACCCATGGTGTAACAAAATTTTCCTTACGGGCTAACGCATAGCGTCAAAACTGCAGTCACAATACTTTGGCAGGTTTCCTCCTTTCAAAAAGGAGGAAACAAATATTTAAACATTCTTTGGTGCCGTCAGTGCTAAGGCCGGCGTTGTCTGTTTTTCTGTTCGCGTTTAAAGCGTTCTCGCTTGCATTTTCAGCGAGTCTATTATGCGCCATTGGCCCCGGGCGTCAAGTGGTGTTGTCGTGGGGCTGGGCCACGAGCTTCTCCTCAACAAGCTTGTCGCTTCTCGAGAGAAAGGTTTTTTCCCACGCGCTGTAAACAAGCGCTATCTCCAGGAAGCCCCCGTGGCAACTTTCTCTGGTGGCCATTAGGGGTATTAGAAAGCCGCAGTACGCCGAGCTGTGGTCCCCTATCCGTTTAATTTTCCTCAAGGGCGTCCATTCAAAAAGGTGTTGACACGTCGTGAGCTCGAGGGCACGACAAAACATCGTGGTCCTTAGGCACGACAGCACTTCCACGAACGTCAAGGTGGCCGCTGATGCAAGCTTCTAACACCAAAGCCAGAGAGGTGTGGGCGAGCTACAAAGGCACGAGAACTGAGGAAGAATGTAGCTGACTCGGGCAAGTGTTTGCCGGGCTTCTTTTTTTTATGCATCATTGAGCACGTCGTGGGTGCCTTACAGACATTGCCGCCATCATTTTCTACTCCTTGCTTTTCTCTTCTGTATCGCATTTTCCGCCGCAGTTATCACGCCTTTCGTTACACGGTAGTAATTCTGACTCAGGGTTCTAACTAATATCTCTAGAATGGCAGAAGGTGGCCCGCATTATGCATGTACAATAATGGCATTCGCGTGTTTGTTGTGTGATGTAAATGGAAGGGCAGATTTAACCTAATAATAATCCTGGCTGGGTCTGTTCTCGCAGGCAAGTTGGTGATACGCTGAAGCTGTGAAATATCCTAATTGTAAGGGGGTTTATTTAGGAGAAGGGGTAAGCAAATACAACCTTGGCCCAAGAGTGTCGGTCGTTAACAGTAATGTCTCCCGCGAAACGTATCTGGGTGGCGTCACATGCTTCGCATTGTTATCAGAAGCATCTTATCATCAGTTATGTGGTTCGGATTCTAGACTTGTGCTTGGTATTTATTGAAACGAGTGCTGTGCTCTATATTGCTGCGCGATACAAAATAATATATGCGCTTTTCGCTTCAATTGTTGAAGGTTTCTTTTTTTTTCAATCGCTGAAGGGGTTTCTTTTTTCATGAGGACGCGCCATGAGAAATATCGACCTAACAGCTAAGAGCTTCGCTGCAAAATCAAGATTGCGCGTGTTTGCATATTGCGCAATGCTGGCAGTAAAAAATATCGTCGGGAACTATCGGTCTATCCCAATTTCACCTGTGTTCTTTAAGATAGCTGAGAAACACCATCATAAATACGAAAGTGACCCAGTTTTATTTTTCTTTTTCCAAAAAGCCAGGTCCTGCTTAATCAGCACAAAAGCCGACGCCGAAAAAATTGGTAGACAGTGTTTTCATTACACAATAAAAAAACAAAATATTTGGAAACGTTACAAATGAACTTTACATTGTTGGAATACTTTTACATTTTAAGAAAGGATTTGACTCCATAAACGATGACGTTCTTCTCGATAAGTTGGAAAGATGCGGCGTCCGTGGAAATGCGCGAGAAATATCGAGGCGCTAATTAAATAATGGTTTTCAGTTATGCAGCATAGAAAACACACATTGAAGCCTAGAAACAATAAAATGATGCGTGCCTCAAAGATTACTTTTAGTACTCATACCAAATGCAAATGATGTAGTTCTAATATGCGAGAAAGGTATGATTTTGTATGCCGACAACGGGAATAAGTTTTCGAATTCTGGTGACGTCAGTTGTCTGATGTTTCAAGCTAATGTCATTTTCGAACCATCTAAAGCCCAATATATATGAAACAAAGGGCGTTGTTATTTTATCAATAAATAACGCACTTAACACTGACCTCCAATTAGCTTTTCGCGAGGAAAGAATCAACCGCGTTGTTTCGAACATATTCTTGTCCATTTGCTTTCGTGAAAAATTGTGCTGAGCTTTGTGTTCAAAAGTTTCAGAAAGCACTTGGGTCTAAGGAAATTAAAATATGTTTTACCAACCTAGTTCAAGCGTCAATTATATTATGCAGTTATCTTCTCTAAGCTTCACTCTTACTTTGTACCTTGGGGTGCTATAAGCAACGTCAATGCAAACAGGCTCCATGTACTGAAGAAGAATGGGATACCCGGAAATCTCTCTGCTTACCTACAAACACTACCTACCTTCCAAAAACTTGGTATCCTATCGATTGTGAGCATATTTAACCAATGTCTTACAAATCCGTATACCATCGTGTTAATTCAAATGAAACAGCATTTCTTGCGTCCTTTAGCCCTCCAGACTATGTGTTGCAGAGATGTAGAGATGTTAGTTATATGGTCTTAGAATGATAGGGATGTCAGTCGGGTAATTAGAAGTCTAACTTTTTAAATGTTTACCCTGAATTAGTCAACATAGCAGTAATATGTAAGTCATTATCGTCATTCAAAATCGAAGGTAAAAGTCTTCTCTTGGAGAGTAAAGCGTTAAATAACTAACACGTGTTGCGAATTTTCGATAATATATGCCCTATTTTTACATTTAATGCATTTTGTATCCTTCGAACACGTCCATTAAGTTCAATTTTATTACAGTTTATTCGTATTCCTCGTAGACTGTTTTCGATTTACTGTGCCCTGTTTTCGCTCTGTGTTATGCTAGCTATGTATACATTAAAGGGAATGTTTCAGATTGAACTGTATCCGCCGTAGATGCGTATCGGCTTTAGTGTTGCGCTGCTAACGCGAGAGTGCGGGATCAAGCTCCGGTCATGGCGGCTACATTTCACCTGGGGCTGAATTCGAAAAGGGCCCATGAACCGCGCATTGAATACGCGTTAAAAAAAAGCCGCGTGGTCAAAACTAGCTTGGAATCTACCACTACGCCGTGACTCATAGTTATATCTTGCTTTTGGCAGTTAAAACACGAGAAACTATTTCAAATAAAATTGAACTGCAAACTGTCTCCATTGCTGCCTGTACTGTATGATTACCACGCCTACCTACTCAGGTGTCACAAACACACCTTTTGTCTCGTATTCACTGGTAGCGAAATTTCTTGTGTATTGTGTACTGCTGTCTACGAATGGTGATATTTAATCGGAAACAATCAGAAATCTGTGTTCTACCAACGAAAAGAACAAGAATGAAGTACTGACGGCAACGCATGAACAATACTTCGTCTACAAAAACAAAATTATCAAATGGTTAACCGTTTCAAACACAATTTAGGACGCAATGTCAATTATTGTCTCAAATGTTGCATAATTTTATTTACAGTATACTTCTGACTCTATCCTAATAATGTTAACGTTGTAGGGAAATTCGACACGTTTCACAAGTTCTTCTGGCTACAGAATAATTAAATTTTATTTTGTTGTGCAACCAGAAACATGAAAATTTCTTATACAGAGGCTGGAATCATGTCAAACCACACGCAATGGTCTATTGACTGTAAAAATTACTAAGGAGAAACAATTCTCTCTTCAGCAGTGATGTCTCCACCAGGTAAAGTGAACGTCTCGTCAAACGTGGCAGTTAGCTTAATAGAGTAGCCGTGTGTACCATATGATTCCTATTTCTTTGTATGAAACTTGAAGTCTTGGCAACTGCTGGTTCACCGGCATCTCCACATGCAAGAAGTATTTCAATAATGAAAGTGCGCTAACGTGACGGGATCAAAAAACGTCTCGGAAATAAAGCACATTTCGCGAACGCACTCAAATAGTGAATACAAAAGATAAGAAAACAGTAACAAAAGGCACATTCTACCCTTCCGGCAATTAAACACAAGTCAATCAATCAGCTCTTTAAAATATTACGAAACAAATAAATAAACATACAAGGGCATAATATGAGTATTACATAGATTTAGACGCAAGATCACTTTGCTTAGAGAAGGTTAGTAAAGCGTTGCAGTGTAAAGTGAACTAGTCACATTGATCAAAACCAACAAAAAAAAATTCTGGGGGCTTTTCGTAACAAACCTAAGATATTATTATGAGGTACGCCATAGCGGGCCGTTCTTGAATAGTCTTGACCACGTGGTGTGCTGTAACGTGTACCCATTGCACGGTATACGGGCGTTTTTGAATTTTGTTTCCATTTAAACGCCCCTGTGACTATACATGACTTCGCGACACTGTCATTGCTACGCTACATGCTTTACGTACAAGCTCGTATAGTTAAGAGCACTGCTGCTCAAACGAGTAAAGAATGGCCAAATAACCTTACTTCTTTGCTCAATTTCGCGAGAACACATTACTTTCTTATTAATAAAGCAGCTGTTTGCAGCATCAAATGCAACATCAAACACAGCTGTTGCCTTATTCTTGTGAGCACAACGGTCCCATCAGCGTAAAAGGTAAAGTTGTATCTTCTCGTCAGCCCCAGCCATTTCATTTGACACAAAAAACAGTGCCCTTTCACGGCGATGATAGCGATCTGAGTTTTATTTGTGTGCTGGTAACGTTGCCGTCCATTTTCCCAAAAATGGCGTTCAAGCTTTGAACGCACTTTTATCGCTTTTCTGAGGGTTTATGTTGATAGTGCCGAAGAACGTTTCTGACCATTCACTTCCCTTACAACACAAAAAAAGAAAGAAGACGGAGGAATGGTACGTGTCTCTCAGCAAGCGACCATCAAGGTTGTTCCTACAATCTGCCGTAATGTGTTCAAGGTCTGCCGTGCTTTTCAACTTTCCTTTTGGTGCAGATCCTACGAACGCTTTCTTCCAGATGCGTTCACCCTATAAGTGTCGTTTAGTGGAAGCACCGATCCATGTAGGAAAGTACAACTAAACAAGACCAACCCATAGATTGTCCGACTGACTTCCATGGACAGCGTTGGAAGGTGCTGTTTGTTGTAAGCGAAACAAATTTGCTCCCAGAATCCAATGCATTGTGTGCGGTAGGCTGGTTTTATTTACAGAAAGTAATATTCTTTAGGAAGGAGACAAGTAACAGGAATTTGCAGGGTGAATGAAAACTAAAAGAAACGATAAAATTTCGCAAAAAAGGAAGGAGTCCGGATTAACTGTGAGATCTAGAATATAAAATGGAAATTCGCCAATATACGAAACTAAATGTAAGCCAAAAGACACGTTGGTAATTTACGTTGGTTATCCTAATTAAGATATAGTATTGCTACTAGCTTGAATTCGCTGAAATTAGTATTAAATGCACTGGCTTCGAAGTGTATGCAGATATGTATGTGTGTACGGACGTATGGGCACGTGCATGTATGTATGTATGTATGTATGTATGTATGTATGTATGTATGTATGTATGTATGTATGTATGTATGTATGTATGTATGTATGTATGTATGTATGTATGTATGTATGTATGTATGTATGTATTGAAGCTTGTATACGCGTCTGCACTTGCATGTTATAATGTGAGGTATAGTACAGGTGCACGAATCTTTTGTTGTCTTTACACTACACTTATCTTTTATCAAGGGACAAGAAGCTTATAACATTATGTTCTTTGCAAATTTCATTTTGATTTTCTCTTCCTAGTGTCTTCCGTGAGGAAGTGAGCCTATTCCGCACTCGTTTTTCGTGAACATTTAGATGCCCACTTGTGCTTTAGGGCATCATAGATATTTTTGACGAATACTTTTCTATTCCTCATTATAAAGCTCTCGACATTTCATAGCGATTGTGATTGAAAAGAGGCCCATTTTTTGCTAGCTAGAAATATCGACTTCCTTTTTTTTCGCTGCATATTGTTTTGCTGATTCAAAGATTTATTTGGGGGATTTCAGTTGTCAACCCGAATGCTTCTACTTTATTCCATCGAACAGGGAAAAGAAACCGAGTAAAGGATGCTGTTTTGAATTATTACAGAGACGTCGGCGATAACTCGGTTGCGTCTCATCAGTATCCGCACTGTCAGGACTTCTCGCGTCTCGTGCAAATGCGCCCGCCAACTCACAATTCACCTTCGCTAGCCACGTGCGCATGTGGTATAAGTTCGGGAACTCATCCCCGCCTATTTGAATTGCTAATGCACACCGGGTTAGCACCTCCTCCCCCTTTGGAACGTCACCTTGCGACGAGTGTGGCACCTCCTTCCTGGACTCTCATTTCTCCCTTAAAGTTTTCGTCAGGCATTACATGCGAGCAAGTGAAAGGGGGAACAAGAAAGGTGCAGTTTTCTGCAATCAACGCACCGGGCCGCGAATCCAGTCAGTCATGACAGCCAGTTTCCTTTTTGACGTGACATACGGCCGGCAGAAGCCTGGTCTCGCCTTTTGTACCGATGTTTTTGTACCTCTATCGCACCCACCCATTTTACGGGGTTTGCAGGCCTCTGCGAACAGCGGGTGCCTTCAGATGTCTAGATATCGCAGAAAACAAAGAAGCACACATCGCGCCAAGAGATGGCCGGCAGACTCTATACTTATAGACCGTGCGTGCAGGCGTAAATAATGGGGAGAACTTCTCAACAGCTCTATGAAAAGAATGGGAAACTTCAAAGAAAAAGGAGGTGAAGCGGCTAGCCAGGCCACAGGGGGTGCCGAGATTTGCGGGTGCACCATTCGGCACTCTCGCTTCCGTTGTGGCCGAAACCTGGTTCGACGTTTGGAGCAACAAAAACTGAAAGAAGGTGCAAAATCGATGTGGCGTTTGCCGAATGCAGGGATAGTTGTACGCACATTGTGCCTGCGCCGGTACTATACGCGCCCAAGAAGAGTTCAAATTTCAGAGAACGAAAAAGAGAGGATTAGATTACGTGTTCGAGCAAAGGCTTCTTCAAGCGCGCTTGTTTGAGGAAGCAATTTTTAGAACAATGCTACAGAGATACGATGATCAACGGTTTGCAAAGTGTGAGTTGTGCCAGGATAAGAATTTGGGCATTGTTTGCACGATTTTTGACGTAGTCAAACACTGTAGTGCCAAAAAACAATTGTGTCTCTCTGCAACTACTCTCCACTATTATATTCATAATTTGCTATGGCGACCCGTTTGCTAAAATCGCGTCATAAACTAAGCAGCTCACACGTTGTTCTATAAATGCTACGTTCTCGTGTTATTATATACAGTGTGTGGAGTCACTGAGAAAGAGGAATTTAACAAACCCCTCCAGTTATTTAATACACACGCGAATGGCCGTCCGATGAGTTTCTAGGTTTTATGGAAAAACTGCAAATTCTGGGGTCTTACGTGACAAAAATCACAACCTGATTGTGAGACACGTCATACTGAGGAGCTGCAGATTCATTTTCTTTCCGGCTTGGATTGTTTTAACGCTCACACAATGCACAGCAAACTTATACGGGTGTTTCCGTATTTCACCCCCGTAGAAATGTGGCCGCCCTGGTAAGGATCTCGTGCTTAGCAGCGCAGTGCCATAGCTGCTTGGCCACGACGGTGGGTATTATATATATAAAAAAATAATTCTATATTCTGCTTCAACATTTGATGCTGTTAAAGGCAGTATTTCGCCCGAAGTGCTACTTACAGAATGTATAGCCGGATTACCAGACATACGCATACTTCACAATATTGAGCTCTACACGGCGCATTGGGGACATTATGGAACATAAAAATTGTATATCGTCAAATAATGAGTGCAGTGGGCCTAAGTAATTGAGCATAATTACGCGTGAAATCTTTATTAAACTAAGAATTTCCAAGTAGCATGTTCTCATCGTCCATGGGGCGATCATTGAGATGTCGAAACATCTTCGCCAAGGCACCTAAAAGCTGGCTAGTAAATTAAGTAATGCAGGTGTAAATCATTGGTATTGCGCAGTTTCAGACGCGCGCCACTTGAAATGATCTCTCGAGAAATGACTTTCTCACCACGCTGTTTTCAAGAAATGCCTAAATATTTAGACAGGTGCGAAAATCTACCTTGAAGCGCCCGGTATAATTTTGAGGTAACTAAGATTATCTGGTTATGCAAGGACAACTCTCCTCCCCTTTGCGTAACCTTCTTTAGGGCGGCGTTCCAAAATATCGCTATATATCAGGCGTACCCACTGGATTCCATCCAATGCGAGAGCCCAAAGTTTCACGGACAAAGCGGATATCTCTAGGAATAGCTCAAATAAGTGATATCATACGCTTAGTCGGTTACATTGAGTAGCCTCACCAAATACCTAACACAAATGTATTCTTACTGAGTTTCGCGTTCTTTCTAATTGCAAAGCAGCGACTTGTGGGAGTACCTGCGTAATCTTGCTTGCAGCCCTATATCTGTCCACCTTGTTGTTGTTGTTGTTGTTGTTGTTTTTACGGAAGCGTAGCAAGAGTTATGTACCCGAGTGCTCTGAAGCCATTCACAACCAGCGTCTTCACAATATGAGTTGCCTACGCCATATTTCTAAGTAAAATCAGTCCTGTGTGCCCATATTCTAAAATACCAGAGCCCCGCATGAAGTGTCAATACGTTATTTGACTTCACTCTATGTGTCCTTTCTTCTTCCTTTCTTTCGAACATGCCTCTGTTTCTTTAGCTGTGCGCTCGATTTGATGCGCACCGAATTGTAGAGAAACAACTTAGTAGACAAGGCGCGACCACTAGGACAGCAGAAATTATTTCCTCAGTTCGTATATAGACATCTGGAAGTTGGGGTTCGTGAAGGCCGACTTCCGCAGAGAGACTACGGAGTGCCTGTGTCTATTTTCTTCTTTGTATTGTTCAGCGTATCGTTCAACATATATGCAAAAATCCGTATTTCCCACAACTAAAACACACACGTAGGGTTAGGGTGAAGCCACAAGAAAAAATAAACTGGTACAACCAAATAGGAGCAGACTCGGCAAAATGCATGCCCTTTCGCTCTGGTGAAAGCCGTTATTTTCCCTACGCAAGAATGCCATTTGCCGAAGGCGGCGCAAAACGACTACGGGTCACGCCATCGCCAGAAAGAACTCCCGGGAATGCTCGTCGCTGACTTTGTGCATACAAGTCACTATTTTGGAGTTCTTTCTCGTAGCGAAAGAAAAAAAAATTGTGGGAAGGAGACACGTGACAAGGAGCTGGTCCGTAATACGAATGGGAACAGCTGCATTGTTTTGTTTCAACAGAAACTATTCATACTTGTAGCTATCCTTAGCATCCTCCCCCCCCCCCCCCCGTATTCATTTGCAGTCTTTGTATGTGTGACACCTCGCTTGCTCGGCCCTCGCGACCTCCTTCTTGAGAAGCCCTGCGTACTTTCCTTTCCAGCTGACTTTCCGCTCGCGATGAGGTCGATTGAATGAATGCAGACGGTGACCGCTATTTGAGAGGAGATCTCCTGTTGCAATGATCTATTTTAAATTCGACGTAGTGCCTATGAAAGCGTTCCTAAGGTGCACATTGTGCTGATGTGAGTGGGTGCAAAGCGTTCGGCACTTTAGACCTCTACATTGATGTACAGAGGCGCGTCGTAACGGCAGACGTACTTACTAGGTCCCTCGCCTTAAGCACTTAGCGCTATATCACTCGGACGGCGGATCGAGAAGCTGAAATGTCGTGTGCGTCAGCGCTTGTCACTATCACGTAACATGTACTCGAATACGTTCGCAAGTTCTCATTGAAACAATGCATCTGAAGCTAGGCCCACGTCCTTGTTCCAGAAGAGCCAAATTAGCGTACCGTGACGGTGTGTCCAGTTGGGTTTGTCATTTGGCCTCGTCCCTGAAGGCCTAACCATCCGTGCTTTAGCTGCGCATTCGCAACGATATTTTCACGTTGAAGTGAGAGTGAAGAAAATAGTAGCGAATAGCGTGAATCAGGAAAGTATCCCTGATGGGCTAAGCTGTGCCCATTAATGATGATGATGATAATAATAATAATAATAATAATAATAATAATAATAATAATAATAATAATAATAATAATAATAATAATAATAATAATAATAATAATAATAATAATAATAAAAGAAGCAACAGTCAAGCACAACGATATCGGCGAGCAGAGTAGGCAATCGTCGAGACATCTATCTGCGACTCGAGCAGCTTTTATACCTCACTTGTCGAAGGCTACAGGGCAATCCCTATTGGGCGTGTGCCTTCCGATATGTACTAAACGATTCCAGTCGCGCATACAATCTGATTACACATTGTATTCGGGGGGAACATAAAAAAAGAGGTATAATCCACCGTAACAGTGGAGGAAGTTCCAAATCACACAGGCGTGCCTGGCGCTGAGCGATAATTTGCCCTTGCCCTGTACTTGACAGCGACAATAATGTGGTAGCAAGGGGAAGTCTAATTTTTCTTCCCTCACTTAGAAAAACGCGTGTGACAATGCCCCAGAATTTCCTTCTCTCCATCGGCATATAAATGTTCAGGCAGGCATTTCTTTTTTATTACCCGCGCTTTTTTATATTTCTGGGAAAGCAGGTCGCTGCCGTTAATACTGCACTTTTCACCAGGCGCCGGAGTCCAAATTACCTGCACAAAATCGCTCTGATGACTTCGAGAGTGAGCGTTTGCTGGAACACGGAAGGCACGTTGTACCATCATCTAGACACCTCTATTAGCTATGTAATATAGCAGTGCCTTTTGTATAGTTTTACATTTCCCTTAATTTGAGCACTGACGATTCGGGACCACATTGAGGCGCACTAGCCGCAGGTGGGATGGGTAGCACGTCTCAGTTGCACAGGCCAGTGCATTTCTCTGCTGTTGCCAAGCGCCTGGTTTTTGTGCCGTGTTGTTGACAGTGCTTGAAGAACACCGGTTTAAGAGACCGTTTATAGTGTCACTGTGCATCCTCCCACACGCACTCAGTGCTCAGGCCAACAAGACACCGATTTCGGTCTGCCGACTGTCGGCGTCAGCGTTTTTTAGCTTCGTGTCGGCACCTCTGTCACACTGTACCGACGCCGAGCTCACCGCCGACTGTCGGCCGATTGTGGGCGTCGGTAGTGTCACAGAGGTGCCGACACCACGAAAAAAAAAGCGCTGTCGCCGACAGTCGCCAGACCAAATTCGGTGTCGTGTCCGCCTAGTGTGAATGAGCCTTAAGGAGAGCACTCCTGAGGATGCTCGACCAAAGAAAGAACACCCTTCTTTCTCCCAGGGTATTCTCGGTCACTGAAAAGAGTCTGTATGGTATGTGCAGCTAATGCTTTGGTAAAATATCCCTAGTTTTTGCATGCTGAGGGCACATTGACATGCTGGGAGTCCTAAAAGGTTGATGTTTAGTTTCGCCCCGTTTGTGTTTCCACAAAACTTCCCGGACGATGGTTGTTTCGTGGAACTAGAGCGATGTGAGAGGCATAAAATGCAACCAGTGATGTAGCCAGAAGGTTTTTTCGAGAGCGGGCCACCAACCAGACAAGGAATAAAAAGGGGGAGGCAATGGGGATCGGTGCACGTGCCCGGAGGGTCACCCTCTGACTACACTACTGCCACATACACCTACGTCTTTACGATCACTGCGCAGGCTTCCAGACATAGCTTGTAGGCTGATGCTTGCGTAATTAGACCTGTAACTTTTTAAAGACAGTCTTTCTTTTTCTTAGTGACTTACGGCGACTTTTTCCTATCTAGTATGCCTCTCAGCTCTTGCCGTTCACCGTTCCTGAAGGTTGCGCTGCCTTAAAATGTTGGCCGCTATCTGCTACCCGATATGTCCTTCTGGGACCACTGGTCGCCGCGATATTCAGCATATAATTATACATCTCTACATTTATTACATTGCATTTATAGTTACCCGTACATAAGACTGCCCTATGGTGGGATTCGAACAAATGACCGCCGGCGTAGCAAACCGATGCTCTAAACCTTAAACTATGGGCACAGGCCCTGCTGGTCGAATAGAAGATCCTTAAGCCACGACCGCTAGATTAAAAAAAAATATCTCCTAGCGACTGTGGTTAAGCGTTCCTGCATACATGCTAGCGCGTTGAGATATTTGCCACGTTTTATTGCTATACCAATTTTATGAACACTCCGTGTGACTTTTCGCCACCGTCGATAATGACGCAAAAGAATACAATTTATTTTTTTATTGTTATGATGTTTTCCTAAAAACATTGCTCACATTAGAGATCATAATTTGAACGCGAGGTGGCGAAATGTGTCTAGGTGTGTTCTTATCGAACAGACAGGAAAGCCCTCTGTACGATTTAGTGAATTTAGACAGCTTCAAGTTAATCAAGTTAGGCAGCTTTTCTTGCTGGAACAAATTGCACCACAGCTATGCAGATGCTGCCAGCCTCTGCCATTGTTTTCTCGCACATAGTATTGCCATGGTATAGCACCTGTCAGTGCGGGGTTTCAGCATCGAAGCATCGCGTCCCTCGCTGCGCGCAAACACGCCTCCGCATGTTAATTTTCAGGACGCCAGCGAAGAAACTCTCGTGAAACGGGAAGCGCGCTGAAACAAGGAGGGCCCGCACACACGCCACGACCACTCCGGTACCTAGACGCAGGAAAAACGCACGGCTGCGTGTGTGGCGTACGCTGAAGCTCAACTACGGGGGCACCAAGACAGACGCACGCTATAATGATAAGCTGGAGATGATAGTCTGGCTGTTTACCTGAGATGCTACTCCACGTTCCGGATGATGATTCTTATATATACAGCGACATACACTTAACCGAACACACGAGGACACGCAGACACTATAGAGATATTTACGAAGTTTCGTTAACACTCATGGCCCGCAAGAACGTCAGCCACGCCGTTGTGGTGCCCAACGCGCAGGTGTTGCTTTGCGATGGGCCGAGAATGTGTAGAAGTTCCAAGCTCAAGTCCTGTTGGAGGTGTAGTGCTGCCTTCAATGGCTCTCTCTCTGGCGCGTGGCGGCAGCAGTCACACAAAGATTTCGCAGGTTTTTAGGGGCGTTGCACTCAAAGCACCTTGGCGATTTCGTCAGTTTGTATCTTGCTCTTGGAGTAGTTCACGTAGGCCACGCTGAGTCTGATGCGGTGTGGGCTTGTTTGGTCTCAATGTCTTTTGAGGCCTCGTGGCATGTCGAAGTGACAGGATGGGTAAGTTATGTATAGGGGGTCCGCTTACTGTATATTGTATTGTAATTTAGTACAGGTATCGCTGGAGACGCCAACCATGTGCACACACTGGTATCGCCTCGTCTTTTTGTCGAGAACGGTATCTGGACCATTTCTCTTCAAATGTCGTGTCCAGTTTTTGGCACGTTTGAACGGCGCCTTGTATTGCGCAGTGTAGGCTGATAAGTACTTGTAGCGCAGCGCAGTGAAGCACTCCGTCGGCTTCATAGCATATGGCGTCTGATGGCCACGACGAGTTGTTCCGGCGTGCGTCTAGACGCGGCGCAACGGGAACCGGGCTGAGCGAAGACACCTTCACAGCACTGCAGTTCAAAAGCGCGAAGTGAACACACTGGTCATGCGCGCCGTGCCGCAGCTTGCCGCAGTACAGGAACGCGAGGCCTACGCAAGGCGACAACGCCGTCAAGATGCTTACGTTCCAGCCGATGCTGCTTGTGGTCATCGAGTTCTTTCTGTCCATGCCTGCCTGCTAATGTCACACCATTCGTGATCACGTAGCTAGCTTGTGTTTAGTACAGTTCGTACTGCCACTAAAGTCACGAACTGCGTGTAATATACAAACGTATTTCTATTGTATTCAATGTTTGAACCTTATGCCAAAATTGTCATGGTTTTAAATGTGTAAACAAGATTGTCTAACCGCGGGGCTCGAACACAGGACAGGTAGCACTAACGCCTGATGCTGTAATCATTGGGCCACGGATGCTTCGCCTCTCACCCCCCACCGCCCTCTATAACGACGGGTCTCATAATCGGATCGTATTTTGACATGTTAAATCGCGGAAATATTTAGAAAAACAATTCACACGTAATCAACGTCAAACTGTGGACCGATCCCGAAGATATTGAAGTCTCTAAGTGTGTGCTGATACCGAAAATTGTGTAGTAAAAAAACTGTTTACGAGTCTGGCACACATCCTACTCTCCTAGCGCGAGCACTGATGTGATGAAGTACGGAGCGTAATGGCTCCGCACCTCTCTAACATACAACTCGCCCTGGAAGACTGGAGGTTGAATCGCCTTCCAACTTTTCAGATGCTTCATCCCACATTTTTGGGGGCATCACCTACTTCGAAAACGATGGCAAGTACTCGTACTGCTTCGATTTCTGTGCATGCCACTTGGCAGCTGAACTTTTAGTTGCCCAACGATTGGCGCCATACTTTTTGTCGCGTTCAAAACTGCTCTAGATAGGACAGCGTATTTGTCAGATTTGAAGTAAAACTCAAAAACCTTGATGTGTTGCCCACGAACATTGATATGTCGTCAGCATACGCTGTTATATTTTGTAGTTTCTAGACTTGGCATGGGAGAAAGAGAGAAAGAACATTTATTTCTAATGAGGCGGGGAGACTTCCTCGTAGGGTGGATCCCATAGTTCAGGGCCCCATTGCTGTCGCTACACGGCGTGCCCGCCGGATCAGCCATCGCTGCTCTTGCGGGTCTAAGTGGGTCAGCGGAGTTTCGCAGGAGGAAGGTGAAGGAGAACGAAGAGGGCAGCAACCCGGAGGGTGTGGGTACACCCAGGTGCAATTATATACTTTGGGCGTTGCTCCGCAGTAGGGACAGTACGAGGGATATTGAGTAGGGTCGAAGAGGTGAAGATAAAAGCATTACTTCGAAGATAATGAATTAGTTCGAAGCTGTCGCCACGTGACGGCATCTTCTCGGGTACGGGAATTATGGGCTGCCGGGGAGTGTCTCCTGCTGTCTCTGTAATGTTGTAGAGTTTCAGCGTAGTTCAGTGGTTCTGTCGGTGCGTCGTCTGGGTTGGACAGCTCTTCCAATGGCGCCCGGTTAGCGACCTCTCGGGCTACCGCGTTAGCGCGTTCATTAGCATGGAGAGACGTGTGTCCAGGTGTCGAGTTGATAGGCACTCCGTGTAACGTTGGGGGGTGTAATGATGTAACGATATGGTGTGCGTAGGATGTCACCATCCCTTATGCCGAAGTCGTGCAGGCGGCCTGTGAATCACCGAAACCCAGTATGTTCAGGCAGATTGCCATTCTCCTGATAAGAGGGTCGAGAAGCAGGACAAACACAAGTATGTTCAAACACTGCTGCCTAATCAACTCTCAAAGTGAAGCTTCCTTTTGCCTCACTGATAAAGGATAAACGTCTGGTTACGTTTCCGTGAAGTGGTTTTATGCTTTTAACATATTGTTCCGGGGACCAGAAGTTGCGCAAACTATCTTACGTTAGGGAGCCTCGATGCAAGTGGTCCTTTAGAGTGCGCACAGCCTTTGTAAGGAAACTTGCTGTCTCCAGTTAAATTGGGAGCGGAAACTATCCGACAAATCACCAAATGGCGAAAGACAAGCTGGCAGACCACGTTTCCCTCAACGCTTGGTGATGTGAAACTAACCAACTTTTAAAAGTAAGCTTTCGCATCCGCAGCCAGAGACCTATAGCGTGTCTGAGCGCAGTGCATGGCACGTCTACGTTTGAGTTAAACAGGCTAGTATGCAGTCGTTACTACAGCACCGTTCAAAAAATACCCTTTATGTATTACGTACAAGTGGAAGGCAATGACAATGCTTAGTGCAGTTCACATGCTTGGCGTGTGACAATACTCTCACGAGCACGCCAGTATGCCAAATAACTT
The DNA here is from genome assembly GCF_038994185.2 of Dermacentor albipictus. Lineage (NCBI taxonomy): Eukaryota > Metazoa > Arthropoda > Arachnida > Ixodida > Ixodidae > Dermacentor > Dermacentor albipictus. The sequence continues at coordinate 78,258,692 of NC_091829.1, read as the reverse complement.
GTAGCTGTGTACGGGTCACAGGATACACAATAAAAAAAACTGAGTTGGATGAGTTAAAATGAAAGGAATAGGTAACAGGCATATTAAAGGTGCGTGCAGGTTTCATGTGCGCATTGGTGTAAACAAAATTAAATAAATTTAATAGATCATGTGCTAGCATAGGTACACCAGAGCACGACAAGGTAAAAAGTAAACAACAAGCAGGAATGTGTTGTGACTTCTAGCCAGATGGAGGACCAAAATGGCTACTCACAAAATTTGGCGGCGAATGCCGGTCACAATTTTGGTGTTTTCACCACCCTAAAACAGTGCTTCCATCTGAGTTCCCTGGCTTAAAGATACCGGCACTTCACCATGTGAAATCTCATTTTCCTGATTCATGGACATAAACATTCCGGACACTACTTTCTCTTGGGCGTGTAAAAAGAGGCCCCTTAATCAGGGCGAGCTCTGCGAAAAAACTCACCGACAATACAGCGGTAAATGCGAGAGAAATGCGGGGGCATCACGTCGTACCTCTTTGAGGTCCCGGAGGCAAGATTTAAACCACGTTCATAATATTGCAAAGTGTTCTTCACCAGCTGAGCTAATAAAATGACGTTAGATAAATACTAGTTGACAGTGTGAAACTTGCGCTGCACTTGAGTCCAGTCCATCAAAACCTCCACGTTCGCTCCGGATGGTTATGTTGTACCGACGTAGCTACTTGGTTCAAAACACAGCCTACATTGAAATTGAGTGATCGTTCTTTACAATGCTGGCTCCCATTTATTCCCTTTTAATTGAACTCAAGATCATAGATATTAAGTAGTGCAAAGTGATACTTACTTGGGAAGAAAAATGCGCGCATTCCAGGCGCAAGTAGGAAATTTCGTGCAGCGCAGTTTAGTGAGGCGGCAGGGTAACTAATTCATAGTCGGGCGCATAAAAACGTGTTCACTTTTATGGTCTGCATGGTGTTTATTGATAAGTCTAAAGATAGAGATTAATGAAAATGTACTTGCTATTTACAAGCTACCTTGGTTACAGTCAGTATGACGGATAGGTGATCGCGATGATGATTATGATGGACCCTTTTATGGATCGTAACCCACTAAGGGGGATAGGGCAAGATTTGGGTGACAGGAGGTACTTGGTTGGCAACAACTTTATTTGTAGTCCAGCAGAGCCTTCGCTCACGGGGCCTCAGGTCTCCCACGTGGGGACGTCGAGTTGTAGCCTCGCCGCCGCCTCGCAGGCCTGCTGGACGGCCCCAAGTTGGCCGCCGACGCTGGGGCTGCGCAACCCACCGGCCCTCTGCGGTGGAAGAGTTCCGGATTTAGCACCGTGCGGGTTTTTGTTACGGTCTCAGAGCATGTGAGTTAAAATGTCTATATCAGTGCGGCAGACCTTGCATATATTTGTCGGGTACGCACGGGGGTAGAGCCCGTGGTATTTTGCAGGGTTGGGGTACGTGAGCCTCTACAGTTATATGAGGGCCGGGGCCTGCGCCCTGTCCAGCTTGTCGCTGTGCGGAGGGAAGGTTGGGTGGGCCAGGCAGAGGGCCTTGGAAATTTTGGTGTAGCTCGCCAAGCAGTCTTTGGAGCAGTCCCATGGACGATGGTGGCCGGCGCGGTTCATGTGCCAGCTCAAGAAAATTTCTATTTCAAAGGTAGAAATGCAAAATAAAGGGAAAAATAAAAGCAGATAGAAAATACCTGCAGACTAGCACGCGAACGAGCAGTCAGACTGACTGAGAAACAATTCTTAAAAGAGGTTGTAACCAACGAGGGAAGACATACAATAGCAATAAAGAATCTGGAGTGACCAATTTCATATAAATGAATGCTGATCAGGTAGGTAGAATAGGTAGGTAGGTAGGTAGGTAGGTAGACTAATTATTTGTTTCAGTTAAAAAAGAAGACTGTGGAACAGACGTCTCTGTGATTGTAGCCGAGTGTCGAAACCCCAAATGATAATATTACCGGTTTACTAAAACCCAACTCAATTTTGCAGTGTGGAGCTTCGAGCAATATCTTTCTCACGTCTAAATATCGCCGGCATGATAAAAAGTAGTAGTCTATTGAATCTGTTTCTTTGCAATTAAGGCATAAAGGCCACATCGCCAGACCAGCCCTCTGTCAATAAAAATGCAATTGATGGATGCGACAGCGTAATCAGGCGTTTATACTTGCAATTTCCGAAAAACAAAAACACTTTTATTCCACCAAAAATCTTAATGCTGGAAGTCTGAAAGTGTTATCAGCAATAATTTGTATAAATCATTGTGCAGGCAAATGTTCTGAATTTCGATGCAGTGACGTAAGTTGTATCCAGTCAGATAGGAATTAGAAGTTTGATTAGAGATGTTCTGGCAAATAAATCTGCCATTTCGCTTAAGTATAAACTGCGGTCGCCAGGAACTAACCACAGTTATTTTTTGTAACGTGGTAGCTACTAAATTATAAAAAAAACTTAATATAGCTGTATTTGATGCCGTGGAAATCGATGAGCATATCGACAGAGAATCTGTAGTCACGACAGCTGATGAATGGTTCGCAAGGTCTGCGCAGCGCTAGTGTAACTCTAATATTTCTCCTATACAAATGGGCGTGTAATCCGGAATGCGAATAGAAAAGGACCACCTACGTGTAGGAGAAAAAATGCCTAAGGCAGCCTTCTCGTCTAAAAGTAAAGCTTCCTTCGCTATTACTTGTTTCCAGGTGAGAACGCCAATCCTGTAATTGGTCATTTAAATATTCGAACGACATTAGCTGTGCATCTGAGGGGAAACTAACGTCAAATTCAATCTAGAGGTTCGTCTTCGATTGACTACTTGAATGAATGCGCTGAAATTGCGCAATCAGCGGAGTAAAAAATGGAGTAAAAAATCGCCGTTTTTGTGAGTTTATTAGTGTACTCCGACAGAAATTTGTGCTACAAATTTTGCTCTTGAGAAGGCACTACTCGAAAGCTATCGTAAACTTGAATATTTATTTGGTCATCTTGTCGTCTTTCCACGATATGTTGAACGCCAGTAGTGTTTAGCCCGTTTGGCGAAGGAATCGTGCTTCTGAAGGGGCGAAACTGAATAATGGCATCACAAGACCAGTCGGCCGGTCCGATTTGAAGTGTACGTTTGAAGTGTCCTTTTTGGAATCAGATGGGGTGGCCGTGCTATAATTTGGTACGTTGCCTCGGTTTACGCCCTCTGCAACGCACGCTGGTCTTCTGATAAGAACTATCGTCTTTTTTCCATCTGAGCTCGGTATAATTCTTTGTCTACTTCTTTAATTTCATGAAGAGCACCCTGTGCGGAATTCCCCAGCCCGCTTCCCCTTCTGGCTCGAAATGGACGCGGCATCCTCGTCTTCAAAGCAGCAAGATGCCACGATACTTTATGTGGCGGCGCCCACAATGTCCGCGACCCTGATAGTCAGGTGTCAACGATGCGAAGTGCGACCGGCAGGCATTTCTGCAATGGCGACCCCATGGAAAACTATCCTGATAAGACGATGTGCTCTGAGCCGTCACGTCGGCGAGATCAGGCCCACGGACCCAATTGTCAGGCAAGCGCTCGCTGCGGGCGACAGTCTGTGCATCGCAATCATTGAACCTCCGTAAATTTTCCACGAGTTTTCGTGCTTGTAATGCTTTAACGTTACCACTGTAGTCGAGCTGCGTTTTATGTGCTTGCTGTGTGACAGCCTGTCAGCGGAACGTCTCTCTGTCCGCGTCGTGTGCTAGCGTGTTCAGGCTGTTTGCAAGAAGGCATGGCAACGAGGTACCGCTGTGTACTTTGACGCCGTGGACTTTAGGTGGTGCTGCCTGGACGAGCGTCAGGGTATACCAATGCATATTTCCTCCTCGTGCTCGTTATTGTGGCTTCCTGTACAACCAAGGCTGAAGTTCGTCATGCCTGTTAGCCCGTGCGAGCCGGGTTCGGCGGAAATATCGCTCGCGGAACGCAAGTGACGATTTTTTTGTTGCCCATCTAAGAAGCCGATGAAGAAACTGAACTAGTCCTACTACCCCGTTGGGCTTACGCAGTAAACAGGAATTCGAGGGTGAGTACAGTGTTTCAACGATAATACGTATCTTTCTACATCACGCATTGTGTTAGCTTCACATCAAAAATACGGTTGGCTAGACAGTTTTACACAGTATTGCTCATAGTATTTATGCGCCTAATTACACAAAGCAAATAAGAAAAGCAACAAGGAAACATTTGTCGCAAGGGTGCCCTGTTGTTTACCCTGCACAGGGAGGGGGTATCAACTGAGTAGAAACGCTAGAAGGATAGTTAGAGAAGATGTCGATATGCATGCGCCCGCTTCCTAAAAGAATTATAAACATAAGTGCGCTCGCCACAGGCAAGCGCTTTTGAACATGTACCATAGTGTTTTCGTACTTCTCAGTGAGCCGACGAATGGCAGGGACATCGTTCATGTATCGTCTACATGGTAATAGGTTGGTCATCTCGGTGCACTCTAGGCCACTTGTGTTCGTGGAAGACAAATCAGTAGCGGTTTAATGGACAGTATCTTCTTTTCGATGTAATAGAGCAAGGAATACTGTCGAGCTTTCATGCACTAGCCTTTGGTAAAAGCTAGCCTTATCCATAGCCACAATCAACACAGATGGGCGGCTCAGAGAGGAGCAGTACATGCGTCAGACTAACTTTCGGCATGGGAAATTAGTTTACGCCAAGCTCGGGGAGTGCGTTACCCCAATTTCATTAATGTAGTGGGGAAACAAAATCGCACAAAAGTATTTCCCTTTTTGTCCCATTTGCGTCCTCAGTTATAGCTATGGTTAAGGGTTCTGTACGTCTGCGACTGCTTATTCGCTGAATTTTCAACATCATTTTTCGCTTACTCGGTTCCTTTCTAATAATCAGAGCCCCATCGCAAACGAAACAAAAAAAAACACCGCAAGTTGTCACGCCTACGGCCCAGGCAGCCGCTGGGCCATGCGGCGCCGTTTCTGTCTCGATTGTACATGCAATAGAGAGCGAGGTGGACAGAAGCTATTATTTTTCTTCCCCGTAGGATGCCAGTGTCATGGTGGACGCGCGCTATCGGACGCGACGCCATTGTTATGTGCTTCTCTCGTGCTGCACTGAGCGGCCGCAACGGTTTGTCCGAAGCGGGGAAGCATGAGGCACCATCACTTTTTCCAGGCGTGCTATACGATTTGAGTTTTATTTTGTGAAATCAGCATGCGATCATCGATCTAATGGACGTACAGTCGCGATCAATTTGAAGATGATCACACGAGCATCGACTGGCGGACCTTCCAAGGAGCATAGCGGCCGATTTCGGAACTCCGAAGGTGAAAAATTCGCTGCCTTCTTCCCCTTTTATGCTCTTCCAGGCTGCGACCGTCACCCCGAAGACCAACTCGCCACATTTCTGTGTTTGTTTCCCTTTCATGGCAATGATATGAGTGCGTCGATGTCTCACGCATATCTTGGCTAACAATCAGGCCTCTGTGCGAAAGCTGATGAGGCAATCGAAATGAATTCGCAGGTTATCTCGTGGAGGGTGACGGGAGTGACAGCTGCTCAGGGAACAGCAAAAGAGAGAGAGGGGAGTTATCTGTTGTTTCCCTCTCGACTGACGGTGATGACGTAACGTGGTGCTGCTCCTAGTTTCGGTCGCCGCTCGAGCGATCACCTTCAATTTGATCGCGACTGTACTGAGACTGAGCAACACAGGTGAGGCGTACTATCGGTGTGAAACGAAACGCGAACGGCGGGCCGCGTGGCTCAAGCATAGCGGAATGTATAGCGCGAGCCGGCCAGGCATCACTAATGGCAGGCATGCATAACCGGGTTGACTGCAGTGCGCCGTTTTGATCCCCTTATACTGCGATATGTTTGTGTCGGTTTCTGGTTCTTTTTATTTTCAAGCGAGTTAAAATAAAATCAAGACAGCCGCTAGAACATCGCAGTATCTGGCGAGTATTATCGCACAGTGCGCTCACACCGTATACGTGGCTGTCAATAGAGCGTTATAGCTGAGCGGGTTTACTGGCCAGCGGGCGAGTGGAGACGCCACTGCGCATGCGCGGTACGCCGGGATCGGTCGGAGATTTACCGGAGTGGGCCGCTCGCTCGCTGGTGTCGTCTCTCCAGCGCAGCGGGCTACTGTTTTTGCGAAACATGGGGACCACCCGCTCAAGCAGAGGCATGTCACCGGTGTCGTCTTCAAACGCGGTGCTCGCACGCCTACAGGCGAAAAAGCCTCGGGGGTGTTTCACCACTCAAGAGGAATTCTGTATTATGCGGGAGGTTTCAGCAACGAGACCGTTTGGCGACGATTCGAAGACCCAGAAGCGAGCGTACTGATCTTTTCACAGTAACTCCAACCTCGTTGGGCAGAGAATCTCTAGACAATCACATACTTTATGCATTGCATCATTCTTTCTCACTGCATTTTAATGTTTATTGTTCACGTCAGTAGTCATCCCTATAATGTTATTACACGTAGATTTCATGCAATTTACCTCAACCCTTTTAGGCCCGTTTACAGCCACGTCACATTTAGCTTCACGGAACCCATCAGTCCACTGCGAACTCATTAACACTAGCACGGCACTCTTTGGTCATACCTGGCCCTTGCGCCACTAAACATCAAACATTCATTCATTCCACCATGTCGCACTTGTCCCGGCATGTGTACGGCAGAAAGTTAGGTGGGCGGATGAGATTAAGAAGTTTGCAGGGACGACATGGCCACAATTAGTACATGACCGGGGTTGTTGGAGAAGTATGGGAGAGGCCTTTGTCCTACAGCGGGCGTAACCAGGCTGATGATGATGATGATGGTGTATGGATGTGTGTATGGATTGGGTCACCAAAATACGCCACAAAGTTCCACGCCCATCCGGCCCTGTTTCTCCATTCGCCACATTGAATTAAAGCTCATATATATATATATATATATACATATATATATATATATATATATTCAATGAGAAGTTCTGTAGGTCCGGTGCATAAGTAGATTTAGAAACGAAGGTGCACACTTACGAAAATTGCATCTTTAATGTTTGTAACGTTTCGGCCGTGGCACGGCCTTCGTCTGACGAAGGCCGTGCCACGGCCGAAACGTTACAAACATTAAAGATGCAATTTTCGTAAGTGTGCACCTTCGTTTCTAAATCTATATATATATATATATATATATATATATATATATATATATATATATATATATATATATATATATATATATATATATATATATATATACAGTGAAGTAGACGCGCGTATGAAGCGGTTTATTGACGTTTCGGCCGGGGTCCGGCCTTCATCAGAATACATTGCATGGTGTCAGTACAGGTAATATACATGCGCTTATCAACCAAATGAAGATACGTTAACACAAAAAACGAATAAAATGGGCGAACAAAATACATCCGAATCGTTCAAAGGATAGTTGACACGTGTATAGACCGATGGCGATTGCAAACATATAATCTAAGATACAAAGTATAAAAACGTACCAAAATGAATTGTAAGAATTGCTACGAATGTGTATCACCCGAGAAACTCATCGACAGAGACACATTGGCAAGTTTGCTAGCCCTTATTTTGGAACTAAATAACTTCGAATTTGAAGGACAACACTATGTGCAAATTAGTGGGACGTCTATGGGTACGCGAATTGGCCCGAACTACGCCAATATATTTATGGGTCAGCTAGAAGATAAATTTTTGCTAACCAGGACCTTAAAACCTTTTTACTACAAACGTTACATTGACGATGTTTTTCTGATTTGGCCTCATGGGGAACATGAACTGCTTTCTTTCATATCTGACTTTAACAATGCCCATCCATCTATATCATTTTCTCACACGTATTCTACATCTACTATTAACTTCCTTGACGTCAGCGTTTCAGTGCTAAATGATAAACTATCTACTGCCTTATACAAAAAGCCGACAGATAGATGTCAATATTTACACTTCGATAGCAGTCACTTTAAACATTGCAAGACCAGCATTCCTTATAGCCAAGCCTTACGTTTTAAAAGAATTTGTTCTGAGCAATCAGAGTTTCAAAAGAATTGTGGTACCCTAAAAAACGCTTTAGCCAAACAAAATTACCCACCACAATTAATTGACGATGCAATAAAACGCGCCGACGTGCATGACCGAAGGACGCTTCTTTGCATTAAGAACAAACCGACTCCCTCACCCCAGGCAAATCTTGTCCTAACCCACACTGCGTCAGTCTCAAATGTTTCGCATGTATTAAAGAAACACCACAATATTCTAATGCAAAGTGAACGCCTCAAAAACATATTCTCTGATCCGCCTAAAGCAGTATACCGTAAAGCTAGAAATATTCGAGATATACTAGCATCATCATCTAAGACTGACTGCCCTGATGCCATCGGATGCCATCCTTGTCGAAAACCGCGATGTAAAGTATGTCCCTACATGGCCACATCGCAACAGGTTACTAGTACGTCTTCAAACTTTTGTTTAAAAATCAAAGGCGATTTCGATTGTGACACAAAAAACGTAATATATATGCTTGAATGTACGCTCTGCAAAAAACGGTACATCGGGCAAACAGAAGGGCCTTTCAGATTCCGCTTTAACAATCATAAATCCCACGCTAACACGTTGCCCAACCTGCCCATCTCAAAACACGTACATCTTCCTGACCACTCATTTGATAAACTGAAAGTCACGCTGCTTGAATCTGGATTTCGCTCAAATTATGATAGAGAAGCCCGCGAATCCTTCCTTATCTATAAGTTTGATACTGTCGCGTGTGGTATGAATGAATGTGTAGGAAAATTGAGTTGCCTGTCTTTGTAGCCCGTCACTTGTCCCTTCTTCTACTAGTACGTCGCTATTCCCCTTTTTCTGTGTCTGTGTTTGCTTGATAACATAGCACATATTGAGCGCATATCGACGTTTTGTTGTCACGTGGCGATTGGTTCTTACAATTCATTTTGGTACGTTTTTATACTTTGTATCTTAGATTATATGTTTGCAATCGCCATCAGTCTATACACGTGTCAACTATCCTTTAAACGATTCGGATGTATTTTGTTCGCCCATTTTATTCGTTTTTTATGTTAACGTATCTTCATTTGGTTGATAAGCGCATGTATATTACCTGTACTGACACCATGCAATGTATTCTGATGAAGGCCGGACCCCGGCCGAAACGTCAATAAACCGCTTCATACGCGCGTCTACTTCACTGTGAATATTTACCCGGACCCAGAACTGCTTTTTTTTTGTATATATATATATATATATACAGTGCAAGCTCGTTAATTTGAACTTCAATAATTCGAACTGTACGAGTTGGTCCGGCCAAGCTCCACAGAAGTCTATGTATAAAAAAAAAAGCCGGTAATTCAAACGCGAGAATGTTCCGTCACGGATAATTCGAACTACGCGCCACCATGCCGGCGGCTTGGCGCCTGGCAATCGGCCAGGGAAGCGCACCTACTGCCTACACCCAAGACTGCGTCGCCTCCGGAACGGAAAGAACGGCGAGGGAAAGCAAAATCGGGGAAAATCTAAGCGGCTCGGGACCGACGAGAAGGCAGCAGCGGCTGCCTCCTCTCGGTTCTACGTTGGCCTCCCAGATCCGGTCCCTCCCAGTGGACTACGCAGCCAACAGAAAAGCATGGATGACGGGGGAACGCTGCACTGATAACAAGCCGCATTCTCTATCAGCTCCCTCTGATATCACCGTCATCGAGTCAATTCGAGTGTTTGGAGGCAGTGCACAGAAAGGGGCTTCGCTTGGCGATGGGAGTTCCAACGGCGGCTTCAAACAAGAAAGTCGCTAATGAGGCAGAGTCTCTCCCACTCCGCCTCTTGGCATCTCAGGCCTTGCTGACGCAGCTATTACGGCTGGGGAGTCACGCGCAGGCACGGCGCTTCTCCGGCGGCTAAGAGCAAGAACTCGCTCACATTTTCATGCGGCGCTGAACACCTTCCGATTTTTAGGATTGGAATGGCCTAAACAACGCCGCCTTGACCCGCCATGGTCTATTCCGGACGTTACCTGCAGCCTTAATGTACCCCACCTACCGACGAAACGCACCATTTCAACTGCCGAAGCCAAGTTTCATGTGCTGAACCACTTGAGCACTGTTTCAAAGCCACCTACAAGTATACACAGATGGTTCGGTGTGCGCACAAACAGATAGCTGTGCAGCGGCATTCTGCATACCATCCCTTGATGTGTCATGGTCTGGCCGACTGGATCGCGTAGTTTCCTCTACAACAGTAGAAAGTGCCGCAATCACCGCGGCTTTGCGGAAACTACGGGCCTTTTCTGCACGTGATGTCGTGGTGCTGACGGATTCCAAGTCAGCATTACAGAGATTACATCGGGGCCTACCTCTAGAGAAATTTACAAGGCAGTCTCTGGCACTGATTGACGACCTAACGAGCAAAGGATTTAGCATAAGGTTTCAGTGGATTCCATCACACATAGGAATTGTTGGAAACGAGGAAGCTGACGCCCTTGCACGCCTAGCGCTGACATGTGTCCCAAAAGTGAAAGCTCCAAAACATTTTCAAAACTCTAAGGGTGCAATCCGCCTTCACTTTAGAGAGATGCACAAGAATCCACACGAACCCTGTGTGACTCATGGATTTACACGCGAACAAGCGACGCTTTTATACCGCATCAGGACCGACTCCGCGTACACCCCAGCTTGGTTATTCAAGACTGGGCTTCGCGCTTCCCCACTCTGTGCTTTCTGTGGTGACATTGGCGACATCGAACATTTCATTTGGCTTTGCCCCCAGTTTGATGCAGAAAGAAAAGCGATGGTCGACAAGCTACAAAAAAGCGGTCTCACGAACAGGACCTTTGAGGACGTTGTTTTCCCCGGAGGGCCCGCGGCATTCAGGAAGAGAGCGCAACGACTGCTGATAGCCTTCCTGCAAGACACGGGGCTCATCGACAGCTGGTTACACACCCCTGATCTCAACTCGACGGAGGATCAGGCGGAACAATTGCCGGCTATGTATGCCAGGCTAACCCCGCCTGCTTCAACATCACCACCACCACCACCACCACCACCACAACGGGGGAACTGTTCTACAGTGGCTAGCGAAGATGGACAAGAAGTTTAAGCGTTGTGGACGGAAAGTCCTCCCGCTCATTGACAATTGTTGGGCTCATAAGGCCGACGTTGAGATGAAGGCCATTGAGCTAGTCTTCCGTCCACCTAACACTACAGCGGCGCTACAGCCCATGGACCGAGGTATCATTAAAATTTCATAATCATTTTACCAGCGCCTTCTTTTGGAGCAAATTATTTTGTGTAATAATTATCAGGTGACGCTCCTAAGTGCGCTACATATGCTTGTACGTGCTTGGGAGCAAGTAACTTCAGTTACGATAGCAAGTTGCTATCGCCACTGTGCGGGCACGTACCCAGGGGGGGCACGGGGGGGCCCGGGCCCCCCCCCCCCCCCGATATCAAGTGGCATACCCCCCCCCCACCCACGCCACCACTCCTCACACATTCCTTAAGCGCCGCCAGATCAATGTTGAGACTTGGCATCTATTAATCGGTAAGCATTATGCTGCCTTTTTCACTCCTTTTAAATGGAGGTAGTTATCGGCATCTCTTGTAATGTGAAGGACAGTTTTCTCATAGATTCCGCACCCGGGCGATTTACTCGAGACGCGTTCAGTTGTCACCATCTATTCAACCGTCACGCGCATAGCTGTTGCTTTTGTTAGTTCAACCTTCTTTGTTTAGGCTTATCCTGGGACCAGGAGAGGGATGCGGCTGTTACTCAGCTGGTTTGTACTCTCGTGGAACGAGTTGCGGCCGAAGTCGGATGCCCGCAACCATATACACGTGATGTGGGTTAGATAAGGTGGGAAATAAAATAATGTGAAAGTGCGTCCATCATGATACCCTGCAATAACCCTTAAAACCATAAGCAGGATGACTGTCGCCCGTCACCTCGTCTGTTTTTCCATAATTGTATAACACTTTACGTGCAAAATTGGCAACTGGAAACAAAAATCGCAAGGAGATGAGAAACGAAGCGATCTACTAAGGGAGAGAGCCAAGGCAACAACCAAACTGCAAGGAAGAGCGAATAATAAAAAAAGTTAACCGTTGTTTATGAGAATATTCATGGATCAACATCTTTTTATTTAAAAAGGAAGTAGAGAACACGCTGCCGGAAGTGGAGAACAATTACTTGCTTTGAATGACGCTTCTACAGTTATCGGTCGAACCGCCTCACGTAGCCACTTCTCTGCTGCGCTTATGTGGGTGTTTTTCTAACTTTTCGCGGTGAGCGCAGTACGTCTAGAATCGCAGAGTCCTGCGCTCTACGCGGTTGTGTGCGAGTGGCGGCCGCACAGCGTTACGCAATTCGTGGGAACTGTCAAAACTGATCAACAAGGCGAAAATAACTGATATTCGAAACTGTAACACGTGAAAGACTGAAGAAGCCGTAAAAATGAACGCAGCCTGAAATCAGTAAAAAAGAAACCTGGCTTGGGACAAACCATGATGTATACACTAAAAGATAATATCATCAGCGATCTCGGAGATATAGTAAGCGCAGCGGAAAAATTCTAAGCTAACCTGTATACAGTACTGAGAGGAGTCACGATACCTCACTAAGAAGCAGTAATGAACAGGATACAGAAACTCTCCTATAACTAGCGATGAGGTCAGAACGGCCCTGCAAGAAATGAAACGATGAAGAGCGGGAGGAGACGGTGGAATAAGAGTCGATTTAATCAAAGATGGAGGAGACATAATGCTTGGAAAACTGGCGGCTCTTTATACGAAGTGTCTATCGACTGCAAGGGTCCCAGAAAACTGGAAGAATGCAGACATTATACTAATCCAAAAAAAGGAGACGTTAAGGAATTGAAAAATTATAGGACCATTAGCTTGCTCCCAGTATTATGTAAAATATTTACCAAAAAAAACTCCAATAGAATAAGGGCTGGATTTGTCAACCAAGGGAACATGCTGGCTTCAGGAAGAGATACATCACAATGGATCACATCCATATCATCACTCAGGTTATCACGAAATCCGCAGAGTATAATAAGCCTCTCTACGTGGCTTATATAGATTACGAAAAGGCATTCCATTCAGTAGAGATACCAGCAGTCATAGAGGCACTACGTAATCAAGGAGTACAGAACGCTCACATAAAAAGCTTCGAAAATATTGCTACATGCGTGTGGTATTTGGTTGCTTTAACGAGGCGCGTGGGCGCCATCACTCCAGAAAAGAGGAGGAAGAACGAACTGGTCTCGCGCTGTGAATCTAACCGGTCAGCGCGCTGCAATCGTTGTTGTAAATATAAACTGTAAGTAGTTTCTCGTCTTACTGACTTTTTCTTCGCGTAAGAATATCTACAGAGGTTTTACAGCTACCTTAATTCTACATAAGAAAAACAGGGAGATACCTATAGAGAAAGTGGTCATACAGGGAGACACAATTTCTCCAAAGCTGTTCACTGCGTGCTTAGAAGAATTCAAGCTATTAAACTGGAAAGGCTTAGGAGTAAAGATCGAGGGCAAATATCTCAGCAACTTTCGGTTTGCCGATGACATTGTTCTATTCAGCAACAGTGCAGACGAGTTACAACAAATGATTGGAGACCTTAACTGAGAGAGTGTCAAAGTGGGGTTGAATATTAATATGCAGAAGGTGAAGATAATGATAAATAGTCGGGTAAAGGAACAAGACATCAGGATTGTCAATCGGCCACTAGAGATTGTGAAGGAGTTCGTTTGCCTAGGTCAATTAATCACAGGGAACCCTGATCATGACAAGGAAATTCACAGAAGAATAAAAATAGGTTGGATCGCATACGGCGGACATTGCCAGCTCCTGACTGGAAGCTTACCATTATTATTGAAAAGTAAGGCGTGCACTCAGTGCATTTTGCCAGTGCTGACATATGGGGCAGAGACTTGAGATCAAGTTAAGAACCGCGCAAAGAGCGATCGAACGAAGATTGCTAGGCATAACGTTAAGAGAGAGAAAGCGAGCGGTTTGGATCAGAGAGCGAACGGGTATAGACAATATTCTAATTCACATCAAGAGGAAAAAATGTAGCTGGGCAGGTCATGTAATGCGCCGGTTAGATAACTGTTGGACCATTAGGGTTACAGAATGGGTACCAAGAGAAGGGAAGCGCAATAGAAGACGGCAGAAAACTATAGATGGTGCGATGAAATTAGGAAATTCGCAGGTGCTAGTTGAAATCGGTTGGCGGCAGGACAGGGGTAATTGGCGATCGCAGGGAGAGGCCTTCGTCCTGCAGTGGACATAAAACATGATGATGATGATGATGATGATGGAGGCGGTGGGCCCCCCCCCGAAAAAAAATCCTGGGTACGTGCCTCCCACTGTGGCTTCGGCGCGCAAGCTCTACAAGGAGGAAACTAGCCACCTGCGCTCGAAGATGGCGTCACCACTCCCATGGCGGACGTTTTGGACGACATCTCCTTTGCTGACTTTGTCGATGTGGACGAGAGTGCAGTGGTGTTTGGTGCACTGACAGTTGAGGACATACCTTGTCAGTTCAGAAGCGCTGAACCTGTCGCTGCTAGTGACGAAGAGGAGGAGGAAGACGAAGCTACAGTGCGGCCCTCCGCTGTGGAGGTCATGGCTGGATTAAATGCTGCCCGTCTCTTCAGTTTTGAAGAACACGAAGAGGAGGCCTTCCGCCACATTCGCTCATTAGAATAAAAAGGGATAGCTGTCGTCTTCAAGTAGAAAAGGCCGACTACGATGACGGACTTTTTCGAGCATTAAATTTTTGACGTGCCCTACTGCTTCCAAATCACAGTGTTCTGTTGTTCTCCTTCACTTTCGTTAGTCCGAACTGAAGCGGCTTCCTCTTGCGGTTCGAATTAGCGAGCATATACATATATATATATATATATATATATATATATATATATATATATATATATATATATATATATATATATATATATATATATATCCGCTAAGCCATAACCCACTCATCCTGCAATGGATTGTTTTCAAGCACGTTGAGAAATTTCGGACATTGCCGCTTCGGCCATCTGTCGAACCGGCGTAACTCTAATACCGAGTAACTAAACAGTTCAACAAAAAAGATGCTTAACAAGCGCGCCCAGTGCTTAACAGCTGTCAGCAAGGTCGAAATTGTGTGCCCTTCATACAACAGGCATATTTGTGACACTTTGTCGTGCGTTTAGTGCTGCGTTATAGTAGTTTTTTGCTCAGAACTTTAAACGCCCCTATTCCGCAGCCGGGAAGTTACGACTTACGGCCTTAAACACACATGTCATAAGAAGGGCATACCCTCTCTCAACATTCCTTTTCAATGTTGTTGAAACTGGTCCTATCTTTTGAAATCTCACTTACTAATGAATGCTCCCAGTGAGTACAGTTGGTGCACTGCGGTGAAGTTCGACTGTTGGCCGAGGGGGCAACGTTCAAAACTCTGGAGTATGGACTGTTTATTGCCTAGCCTAGAGCACTGCCAGTAAATAACTTTTATGCTTCAGCTTTTCTTCGACAATTTAAGCGGTCCGTATTGATTTCTGAGTCATGTCGAAAGTAACACACTGCGTACGCGCTGTCATGTTTCTCTGACCAATTACCATATGTAGGTACCCTAGGTTACCCTACATATGTATAATGTAGGTTACCCTAGGTGTCCTATTTTCCCAGAGCATAACCTAAACACGACGCGAAACTACTTGAAAACTTAAGATAGCAAGACGGGCTCTTACTTCGTGAGCACACACACTAAACCGAGATACGAAATAAAAATTAACCGCCGATTACGATATTCCTTGTTCCCCGCTGTACGTATTGATCATGCACCGCAAACTCGTACAAGCGTTCACCATAGGAGGACCTTAGTGCTGTTGTTTCCTAGGGCTCTCCAACTGAAGTTTAATGAAACACTCATCTAGCGCCATAATAAAAGCCGCTAGAAATGTGCAGTCAAAAAGTTCGTACCCCTACGGGTGCTGTTCTGTCGCTTGGTTGAACATACTTAGGCAGATGTCAAAAAATATTGGCCATGTCAGTTTCCCTAAACTACAGCAGTGAGAGAAGCCGTATTGGATAATTGAGCATTAACTAATTTCCACCGCCTTTTGCACAACGAACGAACTACGTGATACGGAACTGTCACAGCATTATTATTAAATATTAAACTTCACCTCATGTGGTTTTCGTGTTACCTGAGTGAGCTACAATAAGCTTTGCTGTCAAGACAAGACCGCCATAAAGAACAAAACTTTTTCACCCATCAGCCACCATCAGCTTAAGAGATTTATGCTTGGCACTCACCGGCACTCTTATTGTTGAACAAATTTACGCTGAGCTATAGAGCGCAGTCAGTCAGGTACCGACAAGAGCATGGCTGCATCATGATTATCAAAGTACTCCAGGCACTTCCTCTGAGAACCGTATGTGTCTCGGTGTCTCTAACCATTTTTCCCGCTGACATGGATCCCTGCGTAGTCCATTGTTTAGTAGTTAGAGACCGGGTTTCAAAACCCATCGTGTGACTAACTTGCATCACGGGTATATAACACTGCATATTGGAAGCTATGATCAGTTAACCCGTTTCACGCCAACTTGGTTTAGCAGTAGTACGCGCTGTTGAGCTGGTTGGTGCGTGTGGAAGAATAATGAATTTCGCGCCAAAAATATAATCACATGGAGGTGGACAGGACGCGTGCTTACTTTTATTTGCTTTCTTCTTTTTTTTTTGAAGGCATGAAATGTATAAAAGGTTACTCTTTTTTATAACGCACGGGGCACCGTTATTGTGACGGCACCTCGCTTACACTCTAAGAACAGTTTACACCCTTTGGAATGCCCCTTCTGCCACGCAGCAATAATCGTAATCTGCCTCGATGCGTTTCCTTTCTTTAACGCTGCGAGCCCGGTACTTTCCAGTAACGAACGGCACGCGCGTTATCAGCATGATAGCATTGCCGACAGAAATTCTATGGTGAAGCACGTGCAGCATGCGGGGGCGTGGAGTGACGCGGTCTGTATTTGCCTTAGGATTACGGCCTCCGCTTAGCGCTAACAGGGATAACAAACACTTTCCAGGTAACGCGTTTACGTATCGGACAAGCTTACTGATGAGTCACACCGTTTTTACCTTTCTTCTTGATGCAAAACGTTTCAAGGTATCACGAGCTACCTCGTCCTTGCTCCTTGTTAGGATCCATTCATCCTGCCTTAAGTCCTCCCTTCTCCGTGATCGCGTTTATTGGCGATGAATTATTGATTTACTGGGGCATGTACCACTACTTGTGTTCCGTTTATCGATGCACCTCTATCACCCACAAAATGAATCACTGGGTGTATGTGAATGGGAACGTCTCATGCTTCAGTGAACTTCTTTGGTGTTGCCTTGGATCACTGTGTATGTGCCACTGTATGCCGTTTTGCAATGATAAAACTTAATTTATATTTCTGCGGTGGTGGGCGGAGTCGAAACCGCGTTAGTATTATACTGACACTCTTGTTGAAAATATAGTACCGCACGCCCAATGCGGGAACTTCGCTGCGGCGACGCTACATGGCGAGGTGTGGTAAGAGGGAAACGCCGGCCTCATACAGGTCGTTTACATGGCGCGTTTTGTCTGTTGCAATATCCTCGGATGATATATCGCAGTAACGCCGATATTCGTGGTGAGACGCTTTCTGCGGTGTTTCTTTTTTAACCTGTCTCACCGTTTCTGCAGTTTATAATCAAACGGCTAGCTGATACGCCACAGGCATGTCCTTGAAAAGAACATAATGCTGAAACTTGCTTGAAAGTTATGCTGGCATTGAAAGGCTTGTGTGTGTCATTTTAAGTTGTTAGTGCTGGCTGGGGGGGGTGGGGGGGGCAGTTGATGTAATTCAAGGCTGCTGACTACTGTAAAAAAATGAGGACAGGTTGATTTCTACGTTGATTTGGCACGCACCGCACGCTGCACTCAAAGCTAAGACTGATTCGGTTTTTCTGTGATTGTAAGCTTTGTACTCGCGGCGACCAAAAGTGGTCACGCGATCAGTTTGATGATTGCCGTGTGAGTTGATGCGCAGTCTCAAGCACCCTGTTTGTCCAATATAGCGGCTAAACTGTATTTCCAAAAGGTGTGATCAACGAAATAGACAGTGCATATGCTTCCACTCTTGGGACACGACACAGCGGAATGCGATCTTACAAATCCCCGTTGCGCATTACGGCTCTTGGCAGAGCCACGAATCTTCTAGAATAGGGCGAAATTTCGAACCCTTCGAGCGATCATGCAACTCCTTCCAATGAACTGCAAATGAGCAACAATGGAATCGCAGCATAAACGTGACTGTTCTGTGTTTGTGCGACAAGCATGCCTATGTTGATCACTGGCATCTTTTTTTTTACTCCGTGGGGCTGGGTATGTAGATTTACAGATCCAAGGCTCTTCGCCGATCGTGTGACTGTCGTTCTGCCGCACTCACCGCTATAGGACGTAGAGTATATTTAATGAAAATGATCAGAAAAGGAAGATGGTGACACCGCATGGTTATGCACGAGGACAGCTTGTAGTACAATCAACCAGAAGATTAAAGGGATGTGAGGCGGTAGTCGTTCATTCTTCATCACCGTACAAAATGACAATCCACAGAGAGCAATTCAGAAATTATGTCTAACTGAATGTAGACACAATAACGTACAGTGAAATTAAAGTTCCTGAACGATGGCCTTTTGACTGGAGTAACGTTCTGCGTTGTAAACTGGGCTTCCCTTTCCGTACCCTCACGGCCAATAGCGACAACGTCGGTGGCGGCGTGCTTTCCTTTTGATTTGTGGCTTCACTGACAGGGATGTGCGGAGGGTTTTTCATGCCCGGCTCGTGAAAACTACGGCGAAACGCTTGAGCACTTGCTGCTGGAATGCCCAACATTCCACAGCTCCCGCTGTATGCTGCTCAATCAGTTCCAGCAACCTAGCCCTGTACGAATTCGGCGTAACAGTTTGTTCTTTCCGGAATGTCGTGCTTGATCGCGAAATAAGGCTCTCAAAGCGGTGTTAGAATTCTTGTCGCTTTAGATCTGTACTCTGTGCGTGATGTGATTGTGATGTGTTTGATGTGACTTCCTCACTTCTTTTTCTATCCTTCCCCTTCAGTTTCTTTTTTCTCACACATCTTCAAGAAGGTATGATTGGAGTTCAGAACTGCCAGCCCATATTTGTTTTCCCTCTGGCATTTGTAGCTGTCAGCGCAAATAATTATTGTGCGCCTCCAGGGGGCAGCTGCGGCTGCATTCTCGTCTGCTCATTTGAAATTTATTACAATAATTTATATAGAATGGCACAGCCCCGGTGGTATCTTTTTTGACCGTTTACAGTGCTACGTTTTGGCAAGCCTGAGGTGGACATGCGAGTATATTCACATCATTGAGGTAATCCTGGAGTCTACGGGCTAAAATATCTCCTGTGGACGATACACACTTCAAATATTATTGGATTTCGCATCCCTTAGAAATGCTTGAAGAAATGGAAATGGAAGTGGATTACGTTGCCCAGTTTTATTTGTTTTTCTGCAATCTACAAATTTTAAGTTAAAAGGCTGTTCATTTCATCTGTGTATTCCTTGGTTTCATTGTCTGTTTGTTTTCTGTTGTTGTTAGTAACAAAGTGTACATCAACTCTCTCTTTTTTTTTTCTAGCGGGCTGAAGCTTCGAATTTCACCAGTTGCAAGGTACCTCTAGTGTCATTTCATCAGAAGACCAGATACCTTTGGTGTGTACGATCAGATCGGTTCCGGCCATCTAAGTTAATCGAACTTCTGACTGAGGTGTAAGTGTGTGGAAAGAAAACTAGACAAAAACTAGCGGCACGGATTTGACATGATTGTTTCAGTGTTTTATGTTACTTCCTCATTTACTAGCAATGAGGGAAAGGTAAATTTCGTGGTACTTGGTTTTTACCGTTGTATGAAAAATATCGTTGTTACGGGCAAGTTTTGTTGCATTGAGTCTTTCATTAATATATTACATAGTGGGAATTGACGGCGAGAAATAAACGTCACTTGGTTATTGACATTTAGCTTACTAAAAAAATGAGCACTTCTTTGATCGTTCAGGCAGCGATGAGCGCTGTGTTACAAGGAACTCGGGCAAAGACGAAGTCTTCTTCACTCTCTGCGTGAGAGAAGGTGACGTGGTTTCATATGGTTACAGAAAACACTGTAAAACTGCAGCCGATCTATTCAAAACGGCTAAAGTTCAGTGTAGCTTCACAATATATTGAATATTTTGAACACATAAAATTGTAATCGCTGGGCACAGACATATACCTAAAATGAACAAAAATTCTCAATTTCTGACCTGCTTGATATTTCACCTTTGCGCGTCTCCTTCAGCATCACTGTGAAAATGCAGTGTGTTACCTAAGTTTAGCTTTAGGCTTGCAATGAAAACCATTATTCAGAACTTTGATAAAGCCGATGTCATGGAAGCGTAGCGTCGAGGAGCGGCCTCTACATATTTTCGTTTTCCAGTAGTGTATGTAATTGGTGTGCGCAATCAGCGAAGGATTCGTCGCGTTCACCTCAAATGACAAACATGCGGAAAAGAATACCGCCCGTTCACGTTCGCTCCAGACAACGTAAGAAATTCGAAACCTCAGAAATCTGAAACCTGATATATAGTTTCTGTATATCTTCTGCTGTCCAATGAAAGTAGAGCTGGACCATTCTCTGCAGCCGTAATTATCTCATTGCTTTTGCGGAAGCCCTGATGAGGAGTGTCGGATTAACAATAATTGAAGAGTGGGTAAAATATTAAAAAAGAAAAAAAGTTCTTTTGAAACACGGAACCGCTTTCGTTGAGCGAAAAGACACACCCGAGTATCAAGGTGGGCCAGGTTCGTGGAGTCCCTCGAGGGCTCGTTTCACAGACTGCTTGCTGAACCCTAATTAATTAGTGCACTAATTAATGGCTGTCTCGCTTCATTGCAGTCGGCGTTGATTGAGCAGCAGTGCTCAGCTGTTTCCAGCCCGCAGCTTGATGATCACATTGATTTGCATAATTCAAGTGCGCGGGATCCTCTTGCGTCCGTGGCTTCTTATTCTGTGCCTTTGATTTGGAAGCATCCCTAATTGCACATCATTATGAGCGCGTTTTAGTTGAAGACGAGAAAGGGGATAGGACAGACAAACGGTAAAACCCGGGCAGAACGGAAGAGCTAAAGAAAAAAAGAAAGCGGCATTGATGTCGCGTAAAATCCGAGATTGTGAGTGGGCTGCCTAAGAGCATATGGAAAGGTTGAGGGATGTTGAATACAGCGTTCAGTTTAACTCACTTTATTGTTTGAAGCTTAGCGTAAGAAAGACAGTCTCGTAATTAGCCGCCCTGTGGAACGAATCAAACACAACAATTTTGTTTCGGCGGCCCGTTCTTGGTCGATCTTGCTCCTTGTATATAGACACAAGAAAATGCTACTGTGCAACGGAAATTTCGTAACACAAGCTGCATAGCGACAGAATTTCCCTTCGGTGCCTGCGCAACATGAAGAGAGAACAGAGCTGTACGTCGAGCAGAAGTCTCAGCTCCGATGTGAGGACGTGCCATTGTTGTGATGTCATGTCGGAAGAGTTTCCTGGTGCTAATTAAGAGGCAATATTTGGACACATCGTCATGCAATTATTTTATTCCTCGCGGTCCTAATTCTGTCGCACTAAACGAAAGTTATGTCTGCATTGCCAGTGATCCCCAGACAGGACCATTCGCAGGACGCCGAAAGCAGGCGAAACTTTCTGAATACTAGAGCCACTCATTCTTGGTGTGAAAAAATGAAATCAGCTCCCAGGAAATGTCGTATGTGTTGTCAATGATTTTTTATTTTTATGTTTACCTTTTTGGCACCTGGTTCGCTATTGCAGGCAATAATGCAGAATAATGCAGAAGGCTGTGGTTCAAGAAAAAAAAAATACGGTAGATAAATTTTTCAAGGCATGGAAAGTCATCGTTAGACATTTTTTACCAATATTGTCCAACAGAATGCTCCAATTTATACCGGGAAAGTCAGACATCCACCCGTTTGTAGAAATTCCTACATAGGCAACCCATACGGGTTCATAAAAAAAGCCTCTCAGTTAAACAAAAAGTGTTACGTCACTACACCAATTAACCAATTACTGTACGCCAATTACCTGTACAAAAAAGATATAGCGATAGGCATCAGCCTTAAAAGTAATGTCGCTTATTTTCAACTCGTGATCCGGTGTTTGAGAGACATAAGGGGGTGGTTTAAAAACAGAGCTCTCTACCGATCCTTGTTTTAGAGCGTTATACAGCATGAAAAAAATTATTTCGGATTTCCATGGCGGTTTCCTAATTTAGTGTTCTTTGGCTATCTGTAAAACTAAGCATCATATTAGGATTACCAAGAAAAAACCGAAGTGTCTGTATTGCCCTTTGTAAAGTTGTTTTGTGAGGTCTGCATTGGGTGAACCCCCCCCCCCATTGTTGAGGACATTACGGGCATAGGTGTGATATAATGGTTATTTAGACTTTCTTATTAATCAGGTAATGTTTCGTCCTGAAACGCCCGATAATTTCAATTATTAGGTATCGAAGTGGTTTATCTCACATATCACTTTTGCCTCTCCTACTGAAACCATGATGTTGGCCCCCAGTATGCATAAAACAAATAAATAAGATAAATAAATAAATAAATGAAAAAATAATTAGATAACCAATCAACGTGCGAAAGATATCCGCACATTATATATGCTACCGGGCGTTATCAACAGAAACATTGTTTATATTGTAATAATTATAATGTGAGCGCTTCCTCATAAGTGTTACGTGCACATTCTTTTTGACATTGAGTGGCATTTTCCATTCGCCACACCATGAGGCGATCAAATCCTAATCATGGAGTAGTGGTTTTATATCAGCTTCATCTTTAATAACTCCATCACCATACATTCTAAACAAGGATGGGACGCCAGAAGTTAATGTAACTGATATACAGCAAAAATAAAGTGGACTAAAAGTGCAAGTAATTTCCCCAGTATTGTCCTTGGTGTCTTTGTGTGTTGGCTTACGATATGGCGGATACTCGGTCAATTTTGGAGTACTGTGCATCTATAACTCGTATGGATGGGAAAACTTAATCTCTTTGTTGCCTTCACTGCTTCACCACAAATAACTGCTGCATGGCGCACCAGATATAGTGCAGTAATACCGTCGATCAATGTTTTTTTTTTCAAAAATTGACTCACATACTCCACGTAGTGTCCCAGTATATATGGCGGGTTCTATACATCTGTCCCGAACGAACAGTGAAACGTGGGAGCTTTATTTACTGAAACTCAATGCTTTCCCCGTCCACTTCCGAGAGTTGTACGTCGGCGCCGTTGTATGCCCTGGCGGGGACGATGGGCCACGTATTGTTACCGTGGCGACTGCCGCTAGAAACTCGAAACTGGGTATATCGTATCTCCGTCTTTCTCATTTGACCAATAACGGCAACGGCGTCTATATCGGTCGGTTGGCATCGCCACTCAGTTCTGCTTGATGTGTGAGCTGTCACGCAATTTCATCCTTGGCTTGATAATTCATCATCATCAGCCTGGCTACGCACACTGCAGGGCAAAGGCCACTCCAATACTCCTCCAACTACCCCGGTCATGTGCTAATTGTGGCCATGTTGTCCCTGCAAACTTCTTAATGTCATCCGCCCACCTTGCTTTCTGCTGCCCCCAGCTACGCTTCCTTTCCCTTGGAATCCAGTCCGTAACCCTTAATGACCATAAGTTATCTTCCGTCCTCATTACATGTCCTGCCCATGCCCATTTCTTTTTCTTGATTTCAGCTAAGATGTCATTAACTCGCGTTTGTTCCCGCACCCAATCTGCTCTTTTCTTATTCCTTAACGTTACACCTATCATTATTCTTTCCATAGCTCGTTGCGTCGTCCTCAATTTAAGTAGAACCCTTTTTGTAAGCCTCCAGGTTTCTGCCCGGTGCGTGAGTGCTGGTGAGACACAGCTGTTATACACTTTTCTTTTGAGGGATAATGACAACCTGCTGTTCATGATATGAGAATGCCTGCCAAATGCACCCCAGCCCATTCTCATTCTTCTGATTATAACGGTCTAATGATCAGGATCCGCGGTCACTACCTGCCCTAAGTAGATGTATTCCTTTACCACTTCCAGTGCCTCGCTACCTACCGTAAACTGCTGTTCTATTCCGAGACTGTTAAACATTACTTTAGTTTTCTGCAGAATAATCTTTAGACCCACTTTCTGCTTTGCCTCTCCTGGTCAGTGAGCATGCATTGCAATTGGCCCCCCTGAGTTACTAAGACTTACTAAGGGTAAGGGTATACCAGTGCATTTTTGCGCAACTTTGACGACGCGTGTCTTGAAGCAGCTGTCATCCTCAGAATTAGTTCCAACTCAGTTTGCTTTCCAAACTCACCAACTACAGTTGAAGTTTTTATTTAAGTATGCGGCGTAAAGGAATAGGTATACGGATAAATACTGCAATTAGAGTATTTATTAAACTAAGCAATTTGATTACTCTTCGATGTAATGGCCGCCTCATGGAGTAATTTAGTTCAAGGTTTATAATTGTGCTATTTGCCACAGGCAATTCTTAAAATTTTCGTGCAGCTAAGAAAAAAAAAACTTTAAATAAAAGCAGACAAAATCTAACGTTGAACACGGTACCCAGTCAACTGTGCAGCTCCTGTCGTTGCTTACTAATAATTAGATTTTGCGACACTTTTGCTTAGTAATGAAAACTTGTTCTATAAAAGAAATTCTTTATTGGGCAGGACAAACTGTACGCAGTTTACGAGTTCCGACAAGCAGTGAGCCACCACTTTCAAAACTATACCGACGTAAGCTAAAAAATTGTTTTTGCCAAGTCGCGTCCCCGAATAAATGTATTTCTGAATGTATACAATTCCCTTCCTACAGTTTATGAGGATATATTTTAGAATTTGTCCAAGGAAGGCTAGAGTGGCATTGGGCACGGTAAGCAAGAGAGTGGATTCTGCCCTCAAACATGTTTACGTTTGTGAAGACCCAGAAAAAAACAGATTTCGCCAGCTTTAGCGTCAATACTGAGCAGAAAAGCTTACATCAAATGCTACTTACGAGAAAGCGCAGGCATCCGCTTTAGGAGTGCAATATCGTGTGCGCAATAGGGTAGGGCAACATAACAAATACATGAGGAGCATAAATAATATTCAATGAAGGCAAGTCTTGCAAATCTTGAGGCAACGAAGGCAGCAGTGCTCCCAAGAAAATGAGAGTCGAGACGTGGAAGCTTCGAGGGATTCAACGCATCTCATGGGTTTCCTATATGACTGAAGAGGAACCAGTCGCGGTAAGAACCGCTTGGTTCAACTCAATCGGCACAACGCACTGGTACGGGTTCCACTTTAGGCGAAAATAAACAGGCTGAAATCCTGCTCGTGACGATGCGACTTTTCCTCACTTCCAAACGTAGGACCCGCGCAGATGTCCTTTAAAGGAGAAGCACTTCTTTTTCTTTGCGGTGACTCTTCTACCTTAGCTTGCAAGGCAGAAGCAACCTGTGAAGCAAGCCTTCGATGAAGTTCACTGATTGTACAACGATAAGCTTTTCTGTCTTTTTGAATGGACAGCTTACGAATTTTCGCAGCGCATGTTGCTGCCGCAGTCATAAACAGAGATAATATCTGAGTTTGGATATCTACAGCTACTGACATTAAATTCCCGAATTATATCGCTCATCACGAACCTCACAGAAGCCATTGTAACATTAAAGATTTCGCTCTACAAGTTTTTTAGTGAGAAAAGTAATTGGCTATTTTTTTCCACACTAAACGCCAAAAATCTTTAAAAGCGCAGAGGAAGATGCCTATTGCACGAGAAACGCTATAGCATACTGGTCCTTTTCTCTTTTTTTTAATACTAATTGGTCATAGCAACCTAGTAAAACCGAAAACAAGCATAGTCGGGGAACAATAGAACTAGGATAATGGGCAAACTAATTGAAATTGATTTTTGGGGAAAATATGTGGGTAGCCTGTGGCTCGTGGGACATTGTCGTACAAAGAGTTGCCAAATACAAGAGTATTCAAGTCGATGCCGAAGCCTGGAGCTGAAGCATTCAAGTTTCTGTCGCGAGAGCTAGCTCCGAAAATTTTGCCGGGAAGAATTCCATTAGGAGTCATTGTATTGCACTTCTATGTGTGGTCAAGTAGGGCGTCGTTTTGTTGTTCAAGGCAATATGCCGCCATCGACAGGTACTCTAAAGGACTTCAACAAAAACCTTCCATGAGCGTTCATTTACACCCTTATATTTGCTGATTGCTTGCAGGCTCCATTAAAACATAGAAATAAGATCGCAAATAAGACACAAGTAGGCCATAAATAATCAAAGATCAGGATAAACAGTGAAGTTTTGTAAGTTGTCCGTTCCAAATACGCAAAGTGTGTGGAGAACGCTGCCCATATGAACAGAGGAACAATTACTTTGTGGCTTCAGATTATATTAGAGGGATTCCGTTTAACACAGCCAAAGTATCCCAAAGTCTGCTCGTGGGGAAACGCATCTTATACCATATTATGTATTAGTATATAACAAACTGAAATGTAGATACCCGAAGTAACGTGCCCCATTGATAAAGACCCAAGCTCCGATAATGACTGAGTGCTTGGTATGTTAAATTTTCTCCATGATTCATTTTCATCGTTCTCCTACAAATAATTATCATCGATTCATGCACGCTATCGGAATGTAACAGGCACAAGTTCAACCAGACGCAAGGACCAACCTTGCACCCTAACTTTGTCCTTCTGGTAGCTAAGGGCTTCTCCGAAGAGACAGGGCCATTTTATGCGAATTGTGGTATGGCACGGCAATCAACAATTGCCTTAGGCTTGGGGCATAGGAATGGCCGATGACACAGCTTGTGACCACGGCACTGAAGACGAAAACATCAGCCACAATTTGTGCCAACGTCAACAGTATTGTAAACTGTGAACACAGACGATCCCTTCTTGCTGTGCTCAGTCATTTTGACGAAATTCCGATGTCGGAATGGATAGTCCGACATTGCTGTGACTCGGGACACTGTCAGAAGACTGCCAAAGCATTGCACTTTTGGTTTTAGTGATCCACAAGCCTCAGTGAACGCCTAGAGTGGTAATTACTATTTTTTTTTGTCTCCCCTTCCCTTCTTTTTACCCCGCAGGGGCGTCTGCGCAAGCAGGCGTTTGGTGTGTGGCGACACCACGGACCCGAGCACACGAGGGTTGGACCCTCCTGCGTGTAGCCGTGCGCGGCTTAGCCGTGTCCGGGGAAAGGGGGATCCTGGGGTTTGAGCTGATGCTGGGTGATTGGACCTTTAAGGCCCCCCGGCGGAGGCAACACACCCCTTTGGCCTCTATATACGTAGACGGCACCCCCGGACTGACCCACCCGGGGGAAATCGGTAGTTGCCTTTTCCTGTCTCTCTCTCCCTACAACCTTCGTCTTTTCCTTACTTTCCACCTTTCCTGTCTCCTTCTGATTTCTTTATTACTTCCGACCTTCCTGGCAGCAAGGGTTAACCTTGTGTGAGTAGCCAACCTTGGTTATATTGTAGCACTCTTCAAGAGAGAGAGAGACAAAGAGGAGGAAAGACGGGGAGGTTAGCCAGTGTAAGTACTGGCTGGCTACCCTGTGCTGGGGAAAGGGGTAAAGGGAATAAAAGGAGAAAGAAGAAGAGGAGAAAAAAAAATTAAGGAAATTCACGCAGTACCGCGATACTACGCGATACAACACTCAAAGGCGATCGCACAATTCGCAAGTCCTTAGATACTTCAGCAAAGCCTTTAAGGCCTTGAGTGCCGAAGCCCGTCTGGACCAGTGTCCTAGAGCCTTCTCCTCTGTAAAGGAGCGATTGTCCAGTTTCTCGAGCGCGGTTACGAGCACTGTTCTTGGCAATTTGTAGCTGGGACAGTCACAAAGGAGGTGCTGAATCGTCTCCTCGCAGTCGCAGGTGCCGCAAGTAGGGCTGTCGGCCATTCCAATGGGAATGAATAGGAGTTCGTGAAAGCGACGCCGAGCCACAGGCGGCACAGAAGTGTTGCTTCCCCTCGTGGTAACCCTGGTGGTAGCCGGAGTTGCAGACATGGATCCAATCTGTGGAGACGTTCGTTCGTGAACTCACTGGTGTTCCACAGATTCTGCGTAAGCTCGCGGGCGAGGGAGCGAAGAATTGTGGCTGCGTCTGTTCGTGACAGTGGTAGCGGTACAACGCGGGCACCGTCGTGGGCCGATCGGGCGGCATCATCCGCATGATGATTGCCCGCAATTCCGCAATGACCCGGTATCCACTGGTAGATGACGTTGTGCCCTTTGTTGATTGCTTGATGGTGGAGTAGTCGGATGTCTGCCACTAGTTGCATATTTGGTCCGTGGTTGAAAGGGGACATCAGACACTGGAGAGCTGCCTTCGAGTCACATAAGAGGGACCATGACTGTGACGATTTGTGACAAATATACTCTAAAGCAGCACGGATAGCTGCGAGTTCTGCAGCCGTCGATGATGTTACGTGAGACTTCTTGAACTTGAGGGTGACAGACTCTGCGGGAATAACCACTGCTCCAGCTGAGCTATTAGAGCAGACAGAACCATCCGTGTAAACGTGGATGCATTCTTTCTGTTTGTCATGAAGGAATGAAAGCACGGTTTGTTTGAGGGCAAACGATGACATCTCCGTTTTCTTTTTGATAGCGGGAATATCAAGAAGAGCCTGGAGTGGATGAAGGCACCACAGCGGTAGAGATGGTCGTGCTGCAGGCGTGAAGTTTGATGGTAAAGTTCCGTGGTTGGCGGCAATAATCAGGCAACGATGCCGCGAACACGTTGCCAAGGCAACGTGTTCTAGCTCCTCCGACTCTCGCATGTCTATAGCCTGCTTCGTAGAAAATGATACGCTAGAATTCTGCAGGTTGATCATGGCACCATTTGTTAGGAGAAAGTCCATTCCGAGTATTACATCCTTCGAACATTCTGGCAGCACGACAAAATCAGCGACGTAAGAAAAACCCCGAATTCCGATTCTCGCTGTACATCTACCCAGGGGCGTAATGAGGTGCCCACCAGCCGTACGTATCTGGGGTCCACTCCATGGCATCAAAACTTTTTTCAATTCCTTGGTGAGTGCATATCTTACGACGGAATAATCGGCACCTGTGTCAACTAATGCACTCAATTCATGACCGTCTATTGTAATGCGCAAGTCTGAAGAAATTCTCTGTTCACTTATCTTATTCATCCGCTTCTGTTTGTCGCGGCTGCTCGGTAAACTTGACGGAGGATCTTGGCTTTTTCGAACGTCAGCGGCCTCGCCTCCACAGGTCGCTCGCTTCAGTTTTCCGGACGTGGGCTCAGTGAAACGCCTTGATGAAATCGAGGATGGCCGTGGACTTGGTGATCGGTAGCGTGCAGACGTTGATGATCGGGGCTGGTGTTGGTATCTAGCAGCCGGATCTTGTTGTCGGGTCAA
Organism: Dermacentor albipictus; assembly: GCF_038994185.2. Classification (NCBI taxonomy): domain Eukaryota; kingdom Metazoa; phylum Arthropoda; class Arachnida; order Ixodida; family Ixodidae; genus Dermacentor; species Dermacentor albipictus. The sequence continues at coordinate 78,229,151 of NC_091829.1, read as the reverse complement.
GTAGTCCTGAATTTCGGTGGGTCTTTCGCCATTACGGGGGCAAGGCGCATTTATCGTAAAGCGGCGCAGACCTCCTCTGCGATCGGGGCACATTCTGTATAGGTGTCCGGCTTCCCCGCAGTGGAAACCGAGTGGTGTCCGGTCGGGTGCACGCCACACGTCACTTTTTCGTGGCCTCAGCTCTGCTAGAAGGGGTCCACTGCGCAGAGTCCGCTGGCGGCTGCTGGGAGTCGCGAATGGAGAACAATGCCCGGTCGGTTGGCATAACACATCAGCGTACGTTGGCACGCGACGTACGGGTGGTGGTTGGTCATGATGAACAGGCGGTTCCTCACGTCCTGGCTGCAGAATGGCGTGGCGAACTTCATCTCGAATGACGGCGGCGAGAGTTGAGACTGTCGGCGTGGCTTCCGGTAGCTGCAGCTTTCGAAGCTCCTCCTTTACGATTGATCTCACCAGTTCTCTTAGTGCTTCGGTGTTACTGCCTGGGCCTGCTGACAGGATATCGGCCAGTGCGCTGGTGACATCACGATTGTAGTGATGGGAACGCTGCTGTAGCGCCTTCTCTGTGGTCGTCGCTTCGGTGCGAAACTCAGCAACACTGTGTGGTGGGTTGCGGACGAGTCCTGCAAACAGCTCCTGCTTAACGCCACCCATCAGATGGCGTAATTTCTTCTCTTCGGTCATGTTTGGATCCGCGCGCGTGAAGAGACGGGACATATCCTCGATATACATGCCGACACTTTCGTTAGTGCGCTGGTTTCTGGCTTGCAGAGCATGCTTTGCCTGTTCTCGCCGATCGGTGCTGGCATACGTGGCAAGCAGCTGTCGCCGAAATTCTTCCCACGAAGATAGTGTCGCTTCATGATTGACGTACCACGTTCTCGCTGACTCTTCTAACGCGAAGTACACGTTGCGAAGCTTCCGTGTCTCGTCCCAGCCGTTGAAATCTGCCACTCGCTCGAACTGCTCTAACCAGTCTTCCACATCTTCGAACGTATCGCCGTGGAAGGACTCGGGCGTGCGTGGTGGGTACACGATGAGCTGGGATGATGCCACCGGGCTGGTCATGGTTGCACCGTCGCTGGTAACTGTTGCCCGCACTGCTGCAGCAACAGGAAGCGGTCCGAACTCGGGTGGGTCTCCTCGGATGCGGCGGCTTGTGCGCTGGTGTACTGGAGTCAGTTCCCTGGGTTCCAATCGCTGAGGGTCGGGGCTGCGTTCTCTTACGAACTGGGGACTTCCAATCATACCCCGCACCTCCACCAGAAATGTAGCACTCTTCAATGAAGCACACTAAACACACTGGTTTATTGTGGGCGAACTTGTGCCCGGAAACTCAATATTAAGCATTCACACACTTTTTAAAAGAGCAGTTAACAGCAGTCTATTCCACAGTCAACCGCGTCTCTCCGCCGAACCCACTTCTCACGCGCCCCGAAGGCCAAGAGCCACGCCGTAGCTTCTCATTGGACGGCAGACTCGAGCGCTGCCGTGAGCGCGTGCACGGGAGACACGCGCTGTATCGCCACGCGCGAGGCGTTGCTGGCGCTCTTCTAATGGCGATGCGACGAGTAATGGGCTTTAGCGATGAGACGCTTGCAAAGGTGCCTCACGAGAGTGCTCGTACCTGGCATGTGGAGAGCTCTCTGCGGCAATATCATATTGGGTTATAGCGGCAACGTACAGCTGGCGTTTGCAGGCCCTGTTTTTCAGGCCCTGCAGCGTCCCCTTGTTGGACTCCATGGTGGGTGGATAGCGTTGCTGCCGAAAACTACACATCCACACATGGCTGCTTTCTTCCCTCCACTACCTGATCGCCCTCACAAAAGAGGGCGCACCGATGAAGTATTCCAGTTTTTTGGCCGCCAAAAAGAGTCCTTCTCGCGCTTCCATGTCATTCATTCTGCACAACCAGATAAACCAGTACGAACGATCTCACCCTTCCTTGTTTCCAAGTCAATGACTGAAGTCTTTGGTCCTGGTTATAAGGCGTCGCGGATGGCAAGCGGTGATCTCCTCTTGGAGCTCCGCGATCAAAAACAATACGAAAAAGTGTCAAAACTAGTGTCGATTGGGGAAACCCAAATAATTATAACCCCGCACCGCACGATGAACACCACCCGTGGTGTTGTCTCTGACGATGACTTGATGGAGCTCACTGAGGCTGAACTCTTGGAGGGCTTCCGTGACCAGAATGTTATCAATGTTAGACGAATTAAGATGAGGCGAGATGGAAAAGAGATCAAGACGAAACACCTGATACTCACGTTCGGCTCAAGTGTCCTTCCCGAGTCCATCGAGGCCGGTCATATCAAACTTCGTGTTCGACCATACGTTCCCAATCCTCTCAGATGCTTTAAGTGCCAACGTTTCGGCCACAGTTCACAGAACTGTCGAGGCCGGCTGACTTGTGCCAAGTGCAGTGACAAAGAACACTCCTCTGACCCCGCAGGGGCGTCTGCGCAAGCAGGCGTTTGGTGTGTGGCGACACCACGGACCCGAGCACACGAGGGTTGGACCCTCCCGCGTGTAGCCGTGCGCGGCTTAGCCGTGTCTGGGGAAAAGGGGATCCTGGGGGTTGAGCTGATGCTTTGTGATTGGACCTTTATGGCCCCCCGGCGGAGGCAACACACCCCTTTGGCCTCTGCTTCACATAGACGGCACCCCCGGACTGACCCACCCGGGGGAAATCGGTAGTTGCCTTTTCCTGTCTCTCTCTCCCTACAACCTTCGTCTTTTCCTTACTTTCCACCTTTCCTGTCTCCTTCTCATTTCTTTATTACTTCCGACCTTCCTGGCAGCAACGGTTAACCTTGTGTGAGTAGCCAACCTCGGTTATATCATATTGGGTTATAGCGGCAACGTACAGCTGGCGTTAGCAGGCCCTGTTTTTCAGACCCTGCAGCGTCCCCTTGTTGGACTCCATGGTGGGTGGCTGGCGTTGCTGCCGAAAACTACACGTCCACACTTGGCTACTTCCTTCCCTCCACTACTTGATCGCCCTCAGAAAAGAGGGCGCATCGATGAAGTCTTTCAATTTTTCGGCCGCCAAAAAGAATCGTTCCCGCGTTTCCATGTTATCCATTCCGCAAAACCAGATAAACCAGTAAGAACTATCTCACCCTTCCTTGTTTCTAAGTCATTGAATGAAGCCTTTGGTCCTGGATATAAGGCGTCGAGGATGGCAAGCGGTGATCTCCTCTTGGAGCTCCGCGATCAAAAACAATATGAAAAATTGTCAACATTAGTGTCATTTGGGGAAACCCAAATAATTATAACCCCGCACCGCACGATGAACACCACCCGTGGTGTTGTCTCTGATGATGACTTGATGGAGCTCACTGAGGCTGAACTCTTGGAGGGCTTCAGTGACCAGAATGTTGTAAATGTTAAACGAATTAAGATGAGGCGAGATGGAAAAGAGATCAACACGAAACACCTGATACTCACGTTCGGCTCAAGTGTCCTTCCCGAGTCCATCGAGGCCGGTTATATCAAACTTCGTGTTCGACCATACGTTCCCAACCCTCTCAGGTGCTTTAAGTGCCAACGTTTCGGCCACAGTTCACAGAACTGTCGAGGCCGGCTGACTTGTGCCAAGTGCAGTGACAAAGAACATTCATCTGAAACGTGCCAGAACACTCCACATTGTGTTAATTGTGATGGTGAGCACGCCGCGTACTCGCGGTCGTGCCCTTCTTGGAAAAAAGAAAAGGAAATCGTTACAATCAAGGTAAAGGAAAACATAACTTTCAAGGAGGCACGGAGGCGGGTATCATACCTGCCCAAGAAAACCTTTGCCGATGTGGCGCGTCAGGGGGCAGCGTCACAACGGCCTCCGGCGGCTGTCCGACTCACAAGCAGTGAGTCGGCAGTTACGCCTTCTGCCCCCGCGGCGGTAGCAGCTAGCGCTGCTCCGTCAACCGAGGAGAAGGGACCATCGACCCCGAAGGTGGGCGCAGCCGAGGCTGCCTGAACTTCCCAGGTCCCTTCCAGCGCTGGCAACGGCCGGCGCAGCCAAATTCCCCAGGGAGCCCCATCGGCCTCCGGGCTGGTGGGCGCAGGGGTCTTGCCCTCCAAGGCAGGACCATCGCTGGTAACTTCCCGCTCGCAAGAGCACGTGTCCGGCGCCTCACAAGAGGCAATGGACACTACACCTATCCTCCAGGGGCGCCAAGCGCCTAAGGAGCGGCGAGGTTCACTCGAACGCTCCAGAAAGGGCAAGACCCTGATTACAGGGCCTCGAAAGGGCTCTGTAAATAAATATCTGTAATTTACATAATCACTACTTCTTTTCTGTACACACAGCACCTATTTACTACCAACATGGATACACAGATAATTCAATGGAACGTCAGAGGTCTTCTTAGAAACCTTGATGATGTGCAGGAGCTCCTCCAAAAACACAATCCAAAAGTGCTGTGTTTACAGGAAACACACTTAAAATCTATACACACGCACTTTCTCCGAAAGTATGTTACATTTCGCAAAGACCGCGAGGATGCTGTCGCATCATCTGGCGGTGTAGCCATTATTGCTGACAGAAGTGCAGCGTGTCAGTATTTAAAGCTCCAAACGGCCCTTGAGGCCGTGGCCGTTCGAGCCATACTTTTAAATAAACTCATTACCATCTGCTCTTTGTACATACCACCAAATTATCAGCTTCACAGACGCGACTTAGAATCATTAATAGATGAGCTCCCAGAACCCTATATGATTCTCGGTGATTTTAATGCACACAGTAGTTTGTGGGGCGATCCACGCTGTGATGCGCGAGGTCGCGTCATTGAACAGATGCTTTTCTCTTCTGGAGCATGTCTCTTAAATACAAAGGAACCCACATATTTTAACCTAGCCAACAAGTCATACTCTACCACATTTTAAATGGATTGTGCTTAACAACCCATATGGGAGTGACCACTTCCCAATAATCCTAACTACGCCGAAACAAGATCAACTTCCCCCGCTGGTCCCTCGGTGGAAAATTGACACAGCCGATTGGGAACGGTACCGAACTCTTACACACATGACCTGGTCTGAGATTTCCGGTATAACCTTAGATGACGCTGTTGCATATTTTACAGCTTTTATACTTGATGCCGCATGTAAATGTATTACTCAAGCGAGCGGCATGGGTTCCAAACGGCGTGTTCCCTGGTGGAACGATGCGTGTAGGCAAGCACGGAAGAAGCAGAACAAAGCGTGGGCGCTGCTTCGCGATTCGCCAACAGCAGAAAACTTGGAAAACTTTAAGCATATCAAATCCCAGGCGAGGAGAACGCGCCGACAAGCAAGACGAGAGAGTTGGGCGAAGTACATATCAAGCATCAACTCGTACACAGATGAGAGCAAAGTATGGAATAGAGTGAAAAAAGTCAATGGGCAACAAACATATTCCCTGCCTTTAGTGAACAGCCACGGAGAAAGCCTTGAAGACCAAGGCAACTTTCTCGGTGCACATTTTGAATACATATCGAGCTCTTCACACTACTCCGAAACCTTCCTAAAGTACAAAACACAAATTGAACAGCAAAAATTTGAAAGAAAGTCTGCTAAAAGTGCGGCGTACAACAATCCATTCTGTATAGCAGAACTGCAGGCAGCACTAAGCTGTTGTAATACATCCGCCCCAGCTTCAGACCGCGTAATATATGAGATGTTAAAACAACTACCACCCGAAACACAGAAAACCCTCCTCTACCTATACAACGTTATATGGTCTTCCGGCGAGATCCCCTCTGTTTGGAAGGAGGCTATTGTAATTCCCATTCTGAAACACGGGAAGGATCCTTCCTCTGTATCATGTTACCGACCTATAGCGCTAACAAGTTGCCTCTGCAAAGTATTCGAAAAAATGATTAACTGTCGCCTACTACATATCCTCGAATCAAATAAATTCCTCGACCCATACCAGTGCGGGTTTCGCGAGGGTCGATCCACCAGTGACCATCTCATACGTATCGAGGCACGTATTCGTGAAGCTTTTGTTCATAAGCAGTTTTTCTTATCAGTATTCTTAGATATGGAGAAAGCTTATGATACTGCGTGGCAGTTTGGGATATTGAGAGACCTCTCACAGTTAGGTATACATGGCAATTTGTTTAGTGTTATTGAAAGCTATCTGTCTAATCGCACATTCCGTGTTCGAGTGGGCAATGTTTTGTCGCGGAAATTTGTACAGGAAACAGGAGTGCCGCAGGGCGGTGTGCTCAGCTGCACGCTCTTTATAGTAAAAATGAATTCTCTTCGTCTATACATACCACGTAACATCTTCTATTCCACATATGTTGACGATGTGCAGATAGGATTCCAATCAAGTTCTCTTGCAATCTGTGAGCGACAGGTCCAGCTTGGCCTTAACAAGGTCTCCAAATGGGCTGACGAGAACGGGTTCAGACTGAACCCACAGAAAAGCACATGTGTCGTTTTCTCGAGAAAAAGAGGCCTGCACGCTGATCCTGAAATTCTCTTGCATGGTGAGCGTCTGCCTGTAAACAAGGAACATAAATTTTTAGGCATAATTTTAGACGCGAAATTAACCTTTGTACCGCATATAAAGTATCTTAAAATCAAATGTATGAAAACAATGAATATCTTAAAGGTGCTCTCACGCACAACCTGGGGCAGTGATAGAAAATGTCTCATGAACTTGTATAAAAGCCTCATACGCACACGACTAGACTATGGAGCCATAGTTTACCAGTCGGCTACTCCAACTGCTCTGAAGATGCTAGACCCTGTCCACCACTTAGGAATTCGCCTGTCCACAGGTGCCTTTAGAACAAGCCCAGTGGAAAGTCTGTACGTTGAATCGGATGAATGGTCACTTCAACTGCAGAGAACATACTCGTCTTTCATGTATTTTCTTAGAGTAAACGGAAACAGTCAGCACCCCGCGTATAACACCATAAACGATTTGTCCAGTTGTCAACTTTTTCGCAACCGACCCACAGTGGCAAAGCCTTTCTCACTGCGTGTCAGAGACATAGCTGAAGAAACAAGTTTTCCCCTGCTTCAATACCACCTTATGTCCTCTGCTATACGGCCCCCACCGTGGCAGTGGCAACCAATAGAGTGTGATACATCCTTCATAACTATTACAAAGCGCGCTCCCCTCGCGCATATACGAATGTATTTCCTGGAATTGCAACACAAATACTCCTGTCCTGAATTCTTTACAGACGCATCAAAGTGTAATTCTGGCGTATCTTACGCAGCAGTCGGTCCATCCTTTTCGGATACCGGTGTTCTGCACACGAGCACAAGTATCTTTACAGCAGAGGCCTCCGCCATATTGGCTGCCGTTAAACACATTCAAGAATTAAATATGCCAAAGGCAGTTATATATACAGACTCCTTGAGCGTCGTAAACGCATTGAAAACTGTGAAGAAATATAAAAATCCTATAATTGTATCTCTCTATTCAGCATTATGCACCACCTATGCGTCCAGGCAGCATATCGTATTATGCTGGGTGCCGGGGCACCGCGAGATTGCAGGAAACGTGTTGGCTGACCAGCTAGCCATATCCGTCCACGCGAACGCTGCAGACATTTCCACGACTGTCCCTGTAATGGACCTTAGGCCCTCCATAAGGAAAACGCTCAGGGCATTCTGGCAGCGGCTGTGGGATAAAGAAACAGAAAATAAACTGCATGTTATCAAGCCATATCTTGGAAACTGGCCGCCGGTATCAAAGAACCGCCACACGGAAGTAATACTTTGCAGACTTAGAATAGGCCACACATACAGTACACACGCATACCTATTGTCAGGTGGTGATCCACCCATTTGTGATAAGTGTGGTGAGCCACTTACCGTGCTTCACATTCTGATGCAATGCAGAGAATTAGATGCAAATAGCAAAAAGCACTTTCCCTTATCTCACCGGCAACAAATTCCACTTCATCCCCAAATGATTATAGGTATGGAACCTCTCTTTAAACATGAATCACTGTTTCAATTTTTAAAAGCTGTACATAGTTTTCATACTATAGCCCCAGGAAATCCGTAGCACAGCCTCTTAACAGAGGGTTCTGCTGCGGTAGCTGCATTGAAAGAAAGCACCTGCCTCCCAGCCTTCGGGCTCAAAGGCTTTAAGGAGGCATATGTGCTATTTCCATATTCATGAATTTAGCCCCATGATCACTTGTCACTCGTGCTATACCCAGAGACCACTCCACGTATCACTGTCATAATTTTATACCTATATATCGTCTTATGCTTCTACGATAGGGACTAATTTTAGGCCACTTTACAGCCATGTTACACCCCATCATCGTAACTCACCAATCAGCGCTTAACACATCATTATCAGTCATGGCGCTCTTTGGCCACACCTGGCCCTTGCGCCACTAAACAACACACATCCATCCAACATTCCTCTGAAACGTGCCAGAACACTCCACATTGTGTTAATTGTGATGGTGAGCACGCCGCGTACTCGCGGTCGTGCCCTCCCTGGAAAAAAGAAAAGGAAATCGTTACAATCAAAGTCAAGGAAAACATAACTTTCAAGGAGGCACGGAGGCGGGTATCATACCTGCCCAAGAAAACCTTTGCCGATGTGGCGCGTCAGGGGGCAGCGTCACAACGGCCTCCGGCGACTGTCCGACCCACACGCAGTGAGTCGGCAGTTACGCCATCTGCCCCCACGGTGGTTGCAGCTAGCGCTGCTCCGCCAACCGAGGAAAAGGGGCCAGCGACCCCGAAGGTGGGCGCAGCCGAGGCTGCCTCAACCTCCCAGGTCCCTTCCAGTGCTGGCAATGGCCGGCGCAGCCAAATCCCCCAGGGAACCCCATCGACCTCCGGGCTAGTGGGCGCAGGGGTCTTGCCCTCCAAGGCGGGACCTTCCCTGGTAACTTCTCGCTCACAAGAGCATGTGTCCGGCGCCTCACAAGAGGCAATGGACACTACATCTATCCCCAAGGTGCCCCAGGCGCCTAAGGAGCGGCGAGGTTCCCTCGAACGCTTCAAAAAGAGCAAAACCCCGGTTACAGGGCCTCGAAAGGGCTCTGTAATCTAAGACATCCCTTCCGTTTCCGTAAACACAGCACCAATTAAATTTAAAATATGGATACACAAATCATTCACTGGAATGTAAGAGGTCTACTTAGGAATCTTGATGATGTTCAAGAGCTTATCCATAAACAAAATCCAAAAGTGCTGTGTTTACAGGAAACACACTTAAAATCTATACACACAAACTTTCTCCGAAAGTATGTTACGTTTCGCAAAGACCGCGACGATGATGTGGCATCATCTGGCGGTCTAGCCATTATTGCTGACAGAACTGTAGCGTGTCAGCATTTAAAGCTCCAAACGGCCCTTGAGGCAGTGGCCGTCTGGGCCGTACTTTCAAATAAACTCATAACCATCTGCTCCTTGTATATATCACCACATTATCACCTTCACAGACGAGACATACAATCATTAATAGATGAGCTCCCGGAGCCCTATCTGATTCTTGGGGATTTTAATGCACATAGCAGTTTGTGGGGCGATTCACGCTGTGATGCGCGAGGTCGCGTCATTGAACAGCTGCTTTTTTCTTCTAGAGCATGTCTCTTGAATACAAAGGAGCCTACGTATTTTAACCTGGCTAACAAGTCATATTCTGCCATAGATCTTATCATTTTATCGCCGACACTTTTACCTTATTTTAAATGGAGTGTGCTTAATAACCCGTATGGCAGTGACCACCTTCCCATAATCTTAAGTACGACGGAGCAAGATCAACTTATACCGCAGGTCCCCCGGTGGAAGGTTGAATCAGACGATTGGCAACGGTACCGAGATCTTACTCATATGACGTGGACTGAGATGTCCGGTATAGCCATAGATGATGCTGTCACATATTTTACAGCTTTTATACTAGATGCCGCCTTTAAGTGTATTACCCAAGCGAGCGGCACTGGTTCTAAGCGGCGTGTTCCCTGGTGGAACGATGCATGTAGGCAAGCGCGGAGGAACCAGAACAAAGCATGGGCGGTGCTTCGCGATTCGCCAACAGCAGAAAACCCGGAAAACTTTAAGCATGTTAAATCACAGGCGAGGAGAACGCGCCGACAAGCAAGACGAGAGAGTTGGGCAAAGTTTATCTCAAGTATTAACTCTTACACAGATGAGAGAAAAGTCTGGAATAGAGTGAAGAAAGTTAACGGGCAACAAACGTATTCCTTACCTTTAGTAAACAGCTACGGAGAAAGCCTGGAAGATCAAGCCAACTCTCTTGGTGCACATTTTGAATACATATCGAGCTCCTCGCACTACTCCGAAACCTTCGTAAAGAACAAAACGCGAATAGAACAGCAAAAGTTACAAAGGAAATGTGCTAAACGTGTGGCGTACAACGAACCATTCTCCATAGCAGAACTGCAGGCAGCACTGAACTGTTGTAATACATCCGCCCCAGGTTTAGACCGCATAATATATGAGATGTTGAAACAACTACCCCCCGAAACACAAAAAACCCTCCTTTACCTTTACAACATTATATGGTTTTCCGGCGAGATCCCCTCTGCTTGGTAGGAGGCTATTGTAATCCCAATTCTAAAGCAAGGCAAGGATCCTTCCTCTGTATCAAGCTACAGACCCATAGCACTAACAAGTTGCCTCTGCAAAGTTTTCGAAAAAATGATTAATTGTCGCCTACTACACTTCCTCGAATCAAATAATTCGCTCGATCCATACCAGTGCCGGTTTCGGGAGGGTCGATCTACCAGTGACCATCTCATACGCATAGAGGCACGTATCCGTGAAGCTTTTGTCCATAAGCAGTTTTTCTTATCTGTATTCCTTGATATGGAGAAAGCTTATGATACTACTTGGCGGTTCGGGATATTGAGAGACCTCTCACACGTAGGTATACACGGAAATATGTTCAATGTTATCGAAAGTTATCTGTCAAATCGGACATTCCGTGTTCGTGTGGGCAATGCTTTGTCACGGAAATTTGTACAGGAGACTGGAGTGCCGCAGGGCGGGGTGCTCAGCTGCACGCTCTTTATAGTAAAAATGAATTCTCTCCGTCTACACATCCCACATAACATCTTTTATTCAACATATGTTGACGATGTGCAGATAGGATTTCAATCAAGTTCTCTCGCAATCTGTGAGCGACAGGTCCAGCTTGGTCTTAACAAGGTCTCCAAATGGGCTGATGAGAACGGGTTCAAACTGAACCCACAAAAAATCACCTGTGTTGTTTTTTCTAGAAAAAGAGGCCTACACCTGATCCTGAAATGGTGTTGCATGATGAGCGTCTGCCTGTAAACAGGGAACATAAATTTCTAGGGATAATTTTAGACGCGAAATTAACTTTTATACAGCACATAAAGTATCTTAAAAACAAATGTGTGAAAACAATGAATATCTTAAAGGTTCTCTCACGCACAACCTTGGGCAGTGATAGAAAATGTCCCATGAACATATACAAAAGCCTCATCCGCACACGACTAGACTATGGAGCCATAGTTTACCAGTCGGCTACTCCAACTGCTCTAAAGATGCTAGACCCTGTCCACCACTTAGGAATTCGCCTGTCCACAGGCGCCTTTAGAACAAGCCCAGTGGAAAGCCTGCACGTTGAATCGGATGAGTGGTCACTGCATCTGCAGAGAACATATTCGTCTTTCATGTATTTTCTTAGAGTGAACGGAAATAGTCAGCATCCCGCATATTACACCATAAACGATCTGTCCAGTTGTCAACTTTTCCGCAACCGGCCCACAGTGGCACAGCCTTTCTCCATGCGTGTTAGAGACATGGCTGAAGAAACAAGGGTTCCACTGCTCGAATACCACCTTATGTCCCCTGCTATACGGCCCCCGCCGTGGCAATGGCAACCAATAGACTGTGATACATCTTTCGTAGCTGTTACAAAGCACGCGCCTGTCGCGCATATACGAATGTACTTCCTCGAGTTACAGCACAAATACTCCTCTCCTGAATTCTTTACAGACGCATCGAAGTGTGATTCTGGCGTATCCTACGCAGCGGTCGGTCCATCCTTTTCAGATGCCGGAGTTTTGCACCCTAACACAAGTATTTTCACAGCAGAGGCCTACGCGATATTGGCTGCCGTTAAACACATTAATGAATTTAATATCCCAAAGGCAGTTATATACACAGACTCTTTGAAAACTGTCAGGAAATATCTAAAGCCTCTAATTCAATCTCTTTACACAGCATTATGCACAACCCATGAGTCCAAGCAGCATATCGTCGTATGCTGGGTGCCGGGGCACCGAGAGATAGAGGGAAACGTGTTGGCTCACCAGCTAGCCACATCCATCCACGCAAACGCTCCCAACACTTGCACGACAGTCCCTGTAATGGACCTCAAGCCCTCAATAAGAAAAAAGCTAAAGGCTTTCTGGCAGCGCTTGTGGGATAAAGAGACAGAAAATAAATTACATGTTATCAAGCCGTATCTGGGCAACTGGCCGCCGGTATCAAAGAATCGCCACACAGAAGTAACACTTTGCAGACTCAGGATAGGACACACATAAAGCACACACGCATACCTCTTGTCCGGTGGCGATCCACCCACGTGTGATAAATGTGGTGAGCCACTAACCGTGCTTCACGTCCTGCTGCAATGTACTCAATTAGACGCTAATAGGAAAAAGCATTTTCCATTACCACATCAGCAGCTAATTCCATTCCATCCTCAAATGATTATAGGTATAGAACCTCTCTTTAAACATGAATGCCTGTTTCGATTTTTAAAAGATGTACATAGTTTTCATATTGTAGCCCCAGGAAATTCGTAGCACAGCCTCTAACAGAGGTTCCTGCTGCGGTAGGTGCAATAAAGAAAGCACCTGCCTCCCAGCCTTTGAGCTCAAAGGCCCCCGGAGGCATAAGTGCTAGTTACATATTCTTGCATTATAACTCCAAGTCCACTATCATAATTTTATGCGTTATACTATTTTACGCTTCCATGACACTGATTGATTTTAGGCCACTTTACAGCCATGTTACATCCCACCATCGCCACTCACAAATCAGCGCTTAACACAACATTATCAGTCATGGCGCTCTTTGGCCATACCTGGCCCTTGCGCCACTAAACAACACACATCCATCCATCCATCCATTCTTTTTAACCACATATACGCTTTCACCTAGTGCAGGATAAGCAAGCCATAGAGTTTTGCTTGGGTGACTTTCCTGCCTTCGCCATGCCTTGCTTTCTATCTATCATCAATTACTAATGTGTTTATTTAGAGTTGTACCTGTACTGATGCACCTCGTCTACACCCTCGTTTAACTTTCGTAATGCACAACCTCTACAATGGTTTATCAACTAGCGCAATGAGCCACCCTTCTAAGTTTAAATCTCTATGGTTAAGGCGCTCAATGAGTTCCTCTAAATCAAGTCTGTTGTCGATTTGTTTAAAAATTATCTCTCTCAATATTATGAGCTTTGTGAAGAGCTCTGCGTCTCCTCTGTATTCAAGTATTTTCAGGGATTTCATGAAAATTAGTGCTGCCTCGTGTTTGTGAAATGAATCTTCTACATTTAGGGTGTGGATATTCAAATAAACTGATAGTTCCAAGACGTCGAAAGCATCTAATTTGCAGAGAACAGGAAACAAGAACTTGAAGAGTGGAAAGGTACTCTTAAAGTAGTTTACACCTTTTGGGTGAATCTCTGTTTTACAAGAATGATGGTGGTAAATATTTTGCGTATTCACTTTCTTTATCGCTTTGCCCCCGGTACTTAGAGGTCACGAAAGGCATGTGGGTTATCAGCGTGGCCTAGCATTATAGACAGGAATGTAGCAAGTGCAGAGAGGAAACGTGAGCAAGACAAATGATGAATATCGTTGGGCGATGAAGGTAGCCTCAAACAGCATAAACGTTTTTGACAGTGCACATCCCCGTGAGCAAAATTAAACTGACCACAGGGTTGCCCGCAAAACGATGTCTTCGTAATTAACATGCGTAAGTGGAAACGAATGACTGCAATAGAAAATTCGTAATGCCACGTTCGAACTGCAGTCTTTATATTAAAGTCACCACCACTTTCTGTCGCCACCAGTTATCTTTCCAAGTTGTGACCATCCATGCAAAGCCAAACGCATCAACTGCCAGTCATTCCATTATGCATATTCGTTCTTACCGCGGACAATAACTGAATGGAACGCCTTACCATCAGACATTGCCACGGAACCAGACTTGACCAAGATTCAAGATTTATTTCGCTCACGACTTGTCAACTAATCTTATTATTATTTTGCGACTTTTACAGCGTTTTCGATGTTTGTTAGTGTTTTGCGTTGAAGTTGCCTTAGGCTCTTCTAATATGTACTAATATTTTCTCTGCAATAATTGTGACTTAATTATCTTGTACATTACGTATCTTTCACGCTATTATTAGATTTTTCTATATTCTCTTCTTTTCGTATGATGTATAGTCTATGAGCAGTGCCTGGGATCGCCTCCTCCCCCATGTAATACCCTCGTAATGACGAACTTTGGAGGTATTTTTGAATAAATTTGAACAAAAGCGTCATTCACAGACAGCGGAAAAAATGAGTTTTATCGCCCCATCGCTTGTTCGTGTACTTTTGGTAACGGGCGTACATCAGTGCCCGCTAAAACGGTCTAAAGTCTATCGCCTGTATACTACAAATCGTGATTGAGCATGATAACACCAAAAATACGTGTCTAACTTCATAAGCGACCTGACGTTTCACTGTTGCAAACCGTTTTGTAAACAGTGTCCTCTCGGTTCGTTTGTGTCCAACTGAAAGCCAGTCTCGTAATAAAATATTACCGACGATTACGTTACTTCCTAATGCGAAATTTGAGCGCAGCAAATAAGCTGTTTCACCTTTTCGATAGATTGAGGCAAAGAAATCGAGCAACACATGTATGCGCTATCACAGAATTTTTTTAAAATTTTTCACACGTATTCCTTTAACAAAGACTCTACTAACAGTTCTTGACAGTCATGAAGGAAGCTTTGTGGTCGGAGAAATAGACTGATATATGTTCGACTTGGTACACCAATGCTTGATTCTCAAAGACGAGATCTATACAAGTGCCTCGCGAGGTTGTCACAGCCGTGGGACGCGTTACGAGCGAGAGGAACGGGATGTTCTCCCGCATAAGTGTTAGGAAATTGCTGTTTGTCTTTATGTCAACATTAAACATCGCTTACTGCTGGTTGCTCTCGACGGCGGCGATGAGCCTCCGCTTCGGCGGCGCGAACTGCAGGGTCTTCTCGGCGGCGGCGATGAGCTTCTGCTTCAGCCTCGCTTACTGCTGGTTGCTCTCGACGGCGGCGATGAGCCTCCGCTTCGGCGGCGCGAACGGCAGGGTCTTCTCGGCGGCGGCGCTTAGCCTCTGCTTCGGCGACGCGTACTCCTGGATCATCTCGACGGCGGTGACGGTAAGCTTCTGCTTCGGCGGCACGCCTCTGGATTCTGACGGCGACGGCGCTGGGCCTCTGCTCTGGCAGCTCGTTTAGCAGCAGCAGCAGCAGCAGCAGCAGCAGACGGAGGACTTCCATCGGTCGTCTCGCTCATGGCTCAGAAAGAACTGGCAGATAATTTCGCAGTGGCGAACGGCAGCGGCAATTTCGACTCGGGCGGTGCACATATACAGATCCGCCGCCACCGATCTGGCTCTCTGATTGCCACCGCACAGGGGTTGCATTGGAGGAGGAGCGAAGAAAGGAATTAAGTTCGAGCCGGCGCTTTGACAACCGGAGACTCGCAGGAAGAGGGGGGAGGGGGCGGCGTGTACACCCAGCGGCAAACGATGGGGGCAGAAGCGCGCACAGCAAGCGGACAACACGATAAAGGGAGGAGGGAAGAGATAGCAGCGACTGACTGATGCCGCTGACGCCGATAGTGAGTCAACCCCAGCTGCGGAGTTGGTTTCAGGGACAACGCCGCCGATGCCGACACAAACAATATGATACCCACGCTTCCGCAGCGCTAAGAACCAGGTCTAGCCGTGGGAAGGTGGTCACGTATTCGTCGACGTGCCGGGGCCTACGTGAAATAACCGGCGCGTCGGCAACTGAAGAGCACCCTATCCGCCACACAAGAACAGGGGGGGGGGACCCTTTCCTCCTCTTTCTGCATGGCGGCGACGGTGTTCTATGCAGTCACGTTATCTTGACTCTCTAGCGGCGTCAGCGGCATCCAGTAGTATCAGTCGGTCGCTGCTAGCGCTGGGGGGATGAAAGGGGGGCGGGGCTGGTTACGAGGCCGACGACAACGCCGACGACGACGCGAAACCCAGGAGCGGACGCCAAAGAGCTGCGCTCTAAAAAGAATTACAGGGCTTGTACGTTTATTCGTGACAATTAATAGCGATAGCTGAATGGCCTAGTACTGTGCTGCCTGCCTAATACAAGGTGGGAGGTTCGATATCTGGGTGTGGCGGGTGCATTGTGATGTGACGCAAGTACAAAAACTGACATGTACCTGTGTTCTTGATGCATGAAGCCGACGGAATTCGCCGGTTACGAGTAGCGTGCGGATAGCGCGCTGGTGAAGGTTCTATACTACACGTGCTACAACAGCCGGTAAACTTTTCCCGCGTTTAAACCGTTTGTGTAGATTGCCGACAGCTTCGGGGCAGCGCACAAATGCTGAAGATCGCGTCACTGCTTACGTTCTACGAGGAGGCATGCAGGAACATAACACTACAGTTGTTTGCCCGGAAACGTACTCACTGGAACGCTGTATGCAGCTTAGCAAAAAACATACTCGCCAAAGAACATTTCCAACACAAGGAGATATAAACACTTCGCCTTCGTTCGCGTGGAAAGCAGTGCTTGCACCAGCATTTTTTGGTTCTTGGAGAGGCCGGCTCTTCGCAATCGGCTCGTACATGTAGTAGGTGCAAGTATGTACGTACGTGTAGTGTGTATAAGTATAAACCCCTTACAAGTGATCTTGCACGCGATAGCGACAGCGCTGCAGGCGCGGCGATGGCTGTCGCGTTCACTCGTCGTCTGCAAACCGAACCATTCTTGACGTCACGAGGCGCCCGACCAATCACACGCGGAAACGAGGCGCGCGAGCCGGGCGCGTCTGCTGCTGCACTTTTCGTCGAAATAAAATATGTTTGCACTTTCTTTCACTCAATCTCGATGCGATATTTGAATTCAGAGGGTTCAAAACCACGGCGTACTGCTCTTCACTCATTTTTTCTGAAAAACCTTTCAGCTTCCCCTTAACTTTCGAATTTTTGCTCATAAGTAAAGAAAGTTTTATTCCGCAGAAGTGTCTAAAAATATTCATATTCACAAAATTTCATTACTTATACAATCTGCAAAACGAACAGCTACAGCGTATGCACGTTTTCTGTTTATTACGAAGCAGTATACCCCATCGTGTGCTACTATGGTGGCGTGTTTTATATGGTTGCGGTCGAACCCGTACGAAGCACTCCTTTTTAAGCATAAAATACGCATAATGCGATGCAGATCCAGTGGAACAGTTTATTTGAAACTTATTTGAACCCCCGCGTTTGGTGTGTTGCGACACCACGTACCCGAGCACACGAGGGTTGGACCATCCCGCGTGTAGCCGTGCGCGGCTTAGCCGTGTCCGGGGAAAGGGGGATCCTGGAGGTTAAGCCGATGCCGGGTGTTCGGACCTTTAAGGCCCCCCGGCGGAGGCAACACACCTCTTTGGCCTCTGCTTCACGTACACGGCACCCCCGGACTGACCCACTCGGGGGAAATTGGCAGTGGCCCTTTCCTGTCTCTCTCACCTCAAATCTTCCTCTTTATCTCTCACTTTTTGACATTTCCTGTCTTCTTCTCTCTTCCATTTACTTCCTTTCTCCACGGCGGCAAAGGTTAACCTTGTGTGGCTATCCTACCTTGGGTACACCATATTTGGTTATAGCGACGGCGTACGGCTGGCGTCGTGCAGGCTTGTACACAAGCCCTGCCGCGTCCCCTCGTTGGGCTCCGTGGGGGGCGGTCGGCACTGTTGCCGAACATACTCATTTTCTATGGCAGCACAAACCTCTTTCGTCTATGATCGGCGTCTGAAAAGATGCCGCGCCGAAGTACCATTCCATTTCTCCTCTCGGTGCAACGCTCCATCCTTCCCCAAGTTCTATGTAGTACACAGCGAAAGCAACATGCCAGTAAGAAAACTCTCACCATTCCTTGTAGCGAAATGCCTGAAAGAAAAAATTGTACCGACGTACAAAGCCAACAAAATGTCTAGCGGAGACCTCCTCCTAGAACTGAATGATGAAGACAAAGCAGAGAAGCTCACTGACCTTACCAGTATTGGCGACGCCACAGTGACGATTTCACCACATAGAACACTGAACACAAGCCGGGGAGTGATTTCTGAAGACTTTATTGGATTGAGCGATGAGGAACTCCTTAAGGGTTTCCAAGACGAGAGGTTTCCAGTACCAGCTTGAAGCCGGTACTGACACAGCCTTTTTCTTCAAATAAGACATCTGTTGACACAAAACAAAAGCTGTGAGTACTAATCAACTAAACAAACCATCAACAACATTCCGCTGATTTTCTTAGCCTCTACAGAAAATGCACACAGTCCTTATATATGGCTCTCTGGAGCTTTTTTTGTGATTTCATATTGCAAGCTAATGCCAGTCTCCTAACAAATGATGATTTCTGCCCGTAATTGTGCCGTTTTGTTCTGTGTGTTTACAGCACACTGAATCCTCCATTTGATTTACTTTCCAAGGAGTGATGTTGTTGACGGTAATACATATAACGTCTCTTGGTCAACGTTTACTTAATTTTTGGTAACCGACCCCCTGATGCCGAAGTAGAAGCTTACGTTCGCGCACGTAACGCGGCGTGCGTTGCTGAAACCTTTACGCAAAACGATTGCCAATATAATGCTCAATAGTGGCTTCATAAATGCTACTAGAATGGGAGCATACCCTTTCACGTATATAGTAAGGCAGGAAAACCGCGTATAACGAAATTAGCCCATGCTCGTATCACGCTCGATAGAGTGCTTTTGCTTACCCATCTAAAAAGAGTCTGCAACGCTTTGTTCCGGGAAACATTAGGGCGGAAGTGAAGGAGAACAATGGCTTTCTGCACCCACCGGGAAAGAAAAAAACGTTGGCTCGCAATCCCGGCCCTCTGAAAGTGGGCGTCGAGCGAACCTGCTGAGAACCACCACTACAACTCCTGAGGGGCATATGCGATACTTCATTGCTTTAGAGTAATGGTAGTAATGGCAATTAAGAGTAATAGTAGTAATGGAAATAGTCCCCGCAGGGGCGTCTGCGTCAGCAGGCGTTTGGTGTGTGGCGACACCACCGACCCGAGCACACGAGGGTTGGACCCTCCCGCGTGTAGCCGTGCGCGGCTTAGCCGTGTCTGGGGAAAAGGGGATCCTGGGGGTTGAGCCAATGCTGGGTGTTTGGACCTCCAAGGCCCCCCCGGCGGAGGCAACACACCTCTTCGGCCTCGGCTTCACATAGAGGGAACCTCCAGGCTGACCCACCTGGAGGAAATCGGCAGTCGCCTTTTCCTGTCCTCCTCTCCAATCTTCGTCTTTCTCTCCCACTTTTCCATCTTTCCTGTCTTCTGATCATTTCCTGAACTTCCTATTTCCTGGCGGCAAGGGTTAACCTTGTGTAATATATCCAGTCTTGGGTATATATATATTAGGTTATAGTGGGAACGTACCGCTGGCGTACGCAGAATAGAATTTTTCTAATCCTGTGACGTCCCCAGGTTGGGCTCCGAGGTGGGCGGCGGGCATTCCTGCCGAACACATTTATCCTATATATGGCTTCAAATTTCCCCACACTCCCTGATCGCTCCCTGAAGAGGGGGCGCACTGATGAAACCTTCAACTTTCTGATGAAACCAAAAAAAATATTTCCCAAATACCACGTAATACAGAGTCAACATGAAACCAAGACAGTCCGTACAATATCCCCATTTGTGGTTGCAAAATGTCTGACAGAAGCAATCAGCTCTGGTTACAAGGTAACTAAGATGGGAAGCGGCGACCTACTTCTGGAGGTACGTGACAAGCTTCAATACAGCAAACTGACTAAACTTGTTGCATTTGGTGACATTCCTGTTTGTGTGGGCCCCCACCGGTCAATGAACACTGTGCGTGGTGTCATTTCCGATGACGACCTCCTTGAACTCAGTGAAAGCGAGCTGTTGGATGGATGGCAAGACCAAAACGTTGTAAAGGTGCAACGAATTAAGTTAAGACGCGATGACAAGGAAATCCCAACAAAACATGTAATAATAACGTTCGGAACAAGTGAACTGCCTGATTCGATAGAGACCGGATATTGTAAACTTCGGGTACGATCATACATCCCCAATCCGCGCCGATGCTTCAAGTGTCAGCGTTTTGGGCATGGATCTCAGAGCTGCCGAGACGGAAGGAAGACGACGAAGGGAGCGAGCGGACGCATCTCACCTGGGTTTCGTGTTTTTTCTTTGGACGACCGGATTTTTGAGTCGCACCTTAATGAAAGTGCATCGACCGGATGCATGAAGTTGTGTGGACCATCGGGAACCCAAATTCCGAGGTAGGGGACCGCTTTTTCCGAATTTAGAGGACTTTTGTGTGCCGACAGAAGCGTCCGCCGCTGGGCCTAACGTAGACTTCGGCCTTGGCCGGGGGAGCGGTAGGCCCAGCCCGAGCCTCGGTGAAGCCGCCAGCGGAACATCGAAGCATCGGTGGTTACCCAAGTGAGCATTGACCTAAGATGATTACCGCTATGCGTGTAGAGGTGGACGGCATCGAAATTTCGCCGGACCAGTGCACAAGATCGCAAGGCTGGAAAACTGCCGGTGAGAGAGTCAGGCACAAAGGCATCGGCAAGATAGGCCTAAATCCCGTACTTCAAACGAGCCAAGATGGCGCCAAGGCCACGGCTGATGTCAACAACCTCGGCGGTGGCGCCACTGGCAGCGATACACGTTACTCAAGGGCGAAACGCATAAACAAAGGCAAATTGTTGAAAGGCGCGCGCATGCCAAACTTGCCACGCGGCGACATAAAAATCGTGTTACGACCGCGAGGCGGGCTCCACGTGAGTGACGTGACTCGTGTTGAACTAAGTCGTGTAATTGCGGCGGCGGCACAGATACCCGCCAATGAAGCAAGTGAAGACGTCGTGTGCCCCAACCTACAGCAAAATATCGTAGTGGTGAGCACCTCCAAGAGAGAGCACGCCGACCGATACGCTGCAGTAGGAAGGATCGACATCCGCGGCACGGCGCACGAAATAAGTACCTACGAAACGGCCCCCCTCGGCACGGTGAAGGGCGTCATAAGGGGCATCCCGCTCGAGGATACGGCCCAGGAGATTCAGGACAATGTTGTGCACAAGCATAACCCAACGGCCCTACAGGCAAACCGAATCGGTAAGACCCGATCAGTGGTCATTGCTTTCGAAGGGCACAAAGTACCCAATTACGTGAGATACGGTAATCTTCTCACGGAGTGCACATTACACAGAAAACAAATCGACGTATGCTATGCGTGCGGAAGAGTGGGCCACAGAATGGACGTGTGCCCGGATCCTTCGAACACGATCTGCCGAGGGTGCGGAATTTCCAACCCCGCCGAAGACCACAGATGTGTCCCGAAGTGTGGCCTATGCGGAGGCAAACACCTGACCGCGGACAAGGCCTGCAAAGCCCGCTTCAAGACGCCCTACATCGTCCGCCGGCGACGCTGGGAACGGCGCCGAGCAGAGGAAGAAGACGCCGGGAGAAGAAACCGAGACAAGAGAGGTCCTGCAGGCGGACCCCACCGTAGCGCCTCCAAACAACGGGGCCGGTCACACACGCCAGACCGCAGCAGCAACAACAGTGGCGGCAGAAACGGCCGCCGGAGTCGCTCCCGCTCGAAGACACCATCCGGTGGCAGCAACGGCGGCGGCAACCGCCGCTCGCGCTCCCGGACCAGTTCGAGATCCAGGGCCAGTTCAAGGTCCCGGAGCGCGTCAACCGGACGCCGAGGGATCGCCGAGAAAAAGGTGGGCTGGACCAACAGGTCTCCCATCGCTCGAACCAGCGACACCGAGTTCCCACCGCTCAGTCCCTCTCAACCCCTTAACTCGCAAGCGAATCCGCAAAAGGACAGTAGCGAAGTGTTAGAACTTAAGAGGATCATAGAGCGCCAAAACGCTCAGATTCAGGAGCAGAACGCCCAAATACGGGCGCTTATGAATAGGATCGAAGCATTGGCGAATAACGGCAGTTCGGCAAATACTAGCCCCGAAAACAACATCACGGCGGCAAACAACGCCGCAGGCTTGCGCAGGTTGCCGCGGAGGGACCCCCCTGCTGGGGTTACGCAAAGTGCATCCAGTAATCAAGAGGCGATGGACGCCGAAATGAGCCCCGCGAGCGGAGAGGAAGCGACGACCGCCGAGACCGCGACCACGGCAACGGCACAGATCCCGCGAGAAGGAGAGATGACGGCCATTTTGGCCGCAATTTCCCAAATTAATGAAAGGCTAAGCAAAATGGACGCCCGACTCGAGGCTGTCGAGAGTCAGCCTCATATGCGATCGGTGAAGCACAAGCGCCTAGCGCCAAAAGTAGTCTCAACAGCGGTGAGGAACCGCTTCGTGTCCCTGAAAAAGGAGCGGTCCGAAAAAATCAAAGGCGCGATCGCGAAAAGGCGCAATCGACTCGAGACGTCCGGAAAGGATGATGCAGAAGCAAAGTAGGAAGCACAAGAAGAAAATCGGGGGGGATACCACCGTAATATACCAATGGAACTGCCGCGGGATTCGCAACAAAGAAGCGGAACTATTATTACACATTGACGGGCAAGAAAACAAGCCCGATGTAATTGCTTTGCAAGAAACAAACGGGAAACCAAGACTACCGGGGTACGTCACTTACACGGACCCCACGGAGAGAGGAACGGCGGTGCTCGTCCGCAGCAACGTGGCGGCAACTCAACATGTCACGGCGCAGGGTGGGTGCGAGCACACGCTGGTCGAAATTCATGCGAGAGAAATTGGCAGCTCGGGTAATTTATTTGTAATGAGCGCGTACTGCCGGCCGTCACAACGGCAGTACGAATTTGACCGCATCGTGAGCCAGGCGAAAGGGTTGGCGGGGACCAGACCACTCCTGATCCTCGGCGACTTTAACGCCCCTCACACAACGTGGGGCTATAAGTTTCAGTCCAAGAGAGGAAAAGCATTGGCCAAAGTAATGGAGGATCACGAGATGGCCCTCCTGAACGAGCCGGACGTAACCACCAGAAGAGGCAACAGTGCCGCGAGGGACACCACGCCAGACCTATCATGGTTATCAGGCACGCTAGACGTCTCCTGGAGAAGCGAAGAAGTTGACCTGGGGTCTGACCACAGCGTGATCGGCATTACAATCCCCAAGGCTCCCGATATCGGGCTGTGCTGGGGACGGCGCGGATCACAGATAGGGACAAGATGCGAAAGTTTACCCAAGAACAAGAGGCGTCCGAGGAAGAATCGGGACAAGCTGAAACACTAAGGACCGACACCGAATGGGCGAGGGACCAGAAGAAGGCCCTCGATAAATTTACCCAAGAAATCGCAACGACGTCGCAGACACCGTACGTGGACGCCAGACTGACCCACATGTGGGCGGCCCGGCACTCGTTAACGCGGCGGTGGAAACGTCAGAGACACAACAGAAAGCTGGCCAAGCGCATAGCAGTCTTGAACAAACAGATCGCCGAGCACGCGGCCAAACTCTGTAAGGAAAATTGGCTGAAGACCTTGCGACGGCCTGCAGGGCAAGCTCTCGACGTGGAAGACGTGGTGTCTCTTGAGGCATCTGATCGACCCGCTGAGTAGCAAAACTGCGACCAATCGCAACCTCACCAAAGCATTGAACACGTACAAGGGAGACGGCCACAGGCTCCTGGAGGACCTGAAGGCCAAGTACTTAAAGACAGAGAAGGGCCAGTACCCGGTGCCCGAGAGGTACGAAGGACCCGTCAACGAAGAACTGGACCGGCCGTTTACCATGACGGAACTGTGGACAGCGATAGATGACAGTAACAAGAGAAGTGCACCCGGCAGGGACGCCATAACTTACAAATTACTCGGCAACATGAGCGGTACAGCGGCCAGCGGCCTCCTAGAGCACATTAACGAAGCCTGGGAGAGCTCGCAGTTGCCGAAGGAATGGAAGGACGCCGAGGTCCGCTTCATTCCAAAGCCCGGAAAGGCCCTCACGATAGACAACATGCGGCCCATCTCCCTCACATCCTGCGTGGGGAAGGTGATGGAGCGCATGGTCCTTCGCCGGCTACAGAAGCACCTCGAAGAAACGGATCAGATGCCAGAGACGATGTACGGCTTCAGGCAACATCTCAGCACCCAAGACGTGATGATCCAACTCCACGAACTGGTCGTCAAGCCGGCAACGAGGCACGCGCCGCGCGGGATACTCGCTCTCGACCTGAAGGGAGCATTTGACAACGTGTCCCACGCGAGCGTGTTGCAGAATCTAAACAAAACCCGGTGTGGCCGAAAGACATTTGGCTACATAAAAGATTTTCTGTCGAACCGAACGGCGACCATCAGGATAGGGGAAGAGAAGTCGGACCCTGTCGAACTCGGCGATAGGGGCACCCCTCAGGGATCGGTCTTGTCGCCCCTGCTCTTCAATCTGGCCCTGCTGCCCCTGCCCGATCTACTCAAGCAAATTGAAGGCGTGGACCACGCGTTCTACGCCGACGATATTACGGTGTGGACGGCCCGAGCTGGATCCGATGCCTGGATGGAGGAAGTCTTGCAGCGGGCGGCAACGACCGTGCACGAGTACGCAAAGTCGTGCGGACTGAGCTGCGCTCCCCAGAAATCAGAGCTGCTCATGATCCAACCGGGAAAATCCAAGAAGGAGCTGCCGCCGAACGTGACTATCACCATCGCTGGAACTACGATCAAGCCAACACAGCAGATTAGGATTCTCGGCCTACTACTACAGAGCGACGGGAAGGCACAGGCCGCCATCACAAAAATCAAGACTTCAACCGAACAGATACTTGGTATGATTCGGAGGGTATCTAACAGAAACCGAGGACTTAAAGAGGACGATGCCATGCGCCTGGTACGCGCGTTCGTCGTGTCGCGGGGTTACCTACGCCGCGCCGTATCTCCAGCTGACGAAGGCGAATAGGGACACCCTAAACACGATGCTTCGTAAGGCAACGAAACAAGCACTAGGAATGCCTATTTACTCGTCCACTCAAAAACTGCTAGACATGGGCGCCCACAACACTGTGGAGGAGCTCATCGAAGCCCACCTCTGTAATCAGAGAATCCGGCTCAGTCACACGGTACACGGACGAGCCCTCCTACGCAAAAAATAGGATGGCAGATCGAGCCAGTACCCATCAAGATGGCCCTTCTGGAAGACTGGAAAACGATCATTCAGACAAAACCCCTTCCCCGGAACATGACGCCGGGCAAGGACGACGAGAGGCGCACCGCGCGAGCTAAAGCACTAGCCCGGAAACTGGAAGAGAACCCCAGGGTCCTCTACGCGGACGCCTCGCTCCGAAAACACAGTGACCGTGCCGCGGTGGTGGTTACATCAAAGGACAGGCTGATCGTCAGCGCGTCCCTGAAGACAACAGACCCCGCAGTTGCCGAAGAAGCGGCCGTGGCCCTCGCACTCACACAGCCGAGCGTGGACACCGTAGTCACCGACTCAAAGACAGCCTACAGAAGCTTCCGCAGGGGGGTAATCTCCTCCGCGGCCCGAGCCATTCTAGCCAAGCACAAGCCTCCGGGAAGAGCCATAGAGCTCGTGTGGGACCCGGCTCACTCGCAGGTAGCAGGCAACACCATCGCCGACTACCATGCCCGAGAAATGTCGATCCGGGCCGAGCACGAGGCGGAAGAGCTACCGCACCCGGTTACCAGCTTTCAGGACATTACCCGGATGTACCGAGAGGAAAGGTGCAGACTGCCAGAACCGCACCCCAAACTCACCAGGCAACAACAGACGATCCTGCGTCGAGCGCAGGCGGGATCGCTTGCGCACCCCGTACTCATGAACCGCATGTACCCTGCGGAATACGATATGCTCTGTCCTTTTTGCAGAAGAGAAAAGGGCACCCTGCCGCACGTCTTGGCAGAGTGCACAGAGCTCAAGACCCCCCCTCCTCCCCTTCCCACCAACACCCCCAAACCCCAACCCCTTGAGCGATGGGAGACCTTGTTATCCAGCCCCGCCCTACCGATTCAGCTCGCACTGACGGACAGGGGCCAGGAGCTGCTGGAAACATATGGGTCCCGTAACTAGGGAACCACCCCGTCTGGTGCCTGCGTGCACCACCGATTTATTTCGGGCCCAGCAAATGTTGCTTCATCATCATCAGAGCTGCCGAGGGCGTGCTACTTGTGCAAAATGTTCATCTAAAGACCACACATCAGATAACTGTTCTTCCGTAACCCACTGCGTTAACTGTGACGGAGACCACCCCGCCTATTCGCGATCGTGCCCGTCATGGAAGAAAGAAAAAGAAATAATCGAACTGAAGGTCAATCTAAACATTTCTTTTCCAGAAGCGCGCAAGCGTTTTTCTGTCCACCACCAATCGAATCCGTTCTACAGTGATGTGACGCGCCGGGGGGCAGCGCCACATCCTCTGGCGGCCGCGCAAGTCACACGGAGTGTGACGGCGGTTACGCCATCAGCCCCCCTGGCGGGAGCAGCTACTGCTCTTCCGCCCCCTACCATGAAGGGCCAGCAGACCTCCGAGCCTGCTGGTCCCAGGGCCACTGCTCGTGCAGACAGGCCCGAAAAACTCCCGAGAGTGCCCGCTGAGCGGGCGTCATCCAGCGCCTCTGAAGAGGCGATGGATGTAACGAAAACTTCTCCGGCGTCTCAGATGCCGAAAGAACGGCGTTGCTCCCTGGAGCGCGCCAACAAAAAGGAAATACCCCGCATCAAGGGGTCTGGAAAGGTCTCTTGAGCCAACCTAATATCTCTTGACACACACCATAAAACACATCCAATATGGCCACACAGGTAATGCATTGGAATGTGAGAGGTCTAATACACAATCTTGATGACATTAAGGAACTCCTTCGCAAGTTTATTCCAATGGTGCTGTGCGTGCAAGAGACACTCCTCAATCCTTCACATACTAAATTTCTGAAACAATATGCCATTTACCGCAAAGATCGCAGTGACGCTCTCGCCTCGTCAGGCGGTGTTGCTATTATAGTTGATAAGGGTATCGCCTGCCAACACTTACATCTGCAAATGCCCCTTGAGGCAGTGGCAATCAGAGTCGTGCTATTTTATAAGTTAGTAACCGTTAGCTCTTTGTATATCCCTCCATGCCATCAACTTTCTACAACAGAATTCCACAGTTTTATCGAAGAAATCCCCGAACCTTACATAGTAGTAGGTGATTTAAACGCACACAACACCCTCTGGGGAGATTCTCGTTGTGATGCTAGAGGGCGTTTATTAGAAAAGTTCCTTTTATCTTCCAATGCATGCATAGTGAACAAGAAAGAACCTACATTCTACAGCGTGGCAAATAAAGCATTCTCATCTATTGACCTAAGCATAACATCAAGTACACTAGTGCCATATCTGGAGTGGAACGTGATCAAAAATCCATATGGTAGTGACCACTTTCCAATTCTCCTAAAATTAACACAAGACGATAAGTGTTCCCCACATCTTCCACGTTGGAAGGTCGACTGTGCTGACTGGAAACGATACAGAGAGCTGACGCATTTGACCTGGGATGACATCTGTACCCTCTCAATCGATGATAGAGTATCATATTTGACGGCATTTATAACTGATGCTTCATCACTATGTATCCCTCAAACGAATGGATCACCCTCTAAACGGCGTATTCCTTGGTGGAATTAGCAGTGTAAGGAAGCCCGAAAACATCAAAATAAGGCTTGGGGTCGCCTTCGCGACTGCCCAACTACCGAGAACTTGATCAGCTTTAAGAAAAGAAAATCAGAAGGTAGAAGAACGCGCCGCCTTGCCCAAAGGGAAAGCTGGCAAAAATACATCTCTATTATTAATTCTTATACAGACGAGGGAAAAGCCTGGAACAGGGTAAACAAAATGAAAGGCCGCGAAACTCAACCTCTACCATTGGTAAATACACAAGGAGACACACTCATTGACCAAGCCGACTCTCTAGGGGTACATTTTGAAAATATTTTAGCTCATCCCACTATTCAGACACATTTCTGAGATACCGGCAACAAGAGGAACGACTGCCTTTGGGTCGGAAAGGAAATAGCAACCAACCTTACAACCGCCCATTTAGCATGGCGGAATTTCAGGCTGCGCTGAATGGCTGTAACAAGTCTGCTCCAGGAAGTGACAGAATATTGTATATAATGATCAAACACCTACACCCTGAAACCCACAAAACACTACTGTCACTCTTCAACTCTGTGTTCTCCGCTGGTTACATTCCATCCGCCTGGAAGGAAGCAATAATTATTCCAATACTAAAAGACGGCAAGGATCCAACTTCAGTCAACAGCTATAGACCTATAGCGTTCACTAGTTGCCTATGTAAACTCTTTGAAAAAATGGTTAACCGGCGTCTCCTTCATTTTCTTGAAAGTAACAAACTATTAGATCCCCTACAGTGTGGTTTCAGGGAAGGTAGATCCACAACTGATCACCTTGTCCGCATCGAGACGAATATTCGCGATGCTTTTGTGCACAAGCAGTTCTTTTTGTCAGTATTTATTGGCATGGAGAAGGCTTACGACACCACGTGGCGGTTCGGAATTCTCCGTGACCTGGCCGAAATGGGAGTCCGAGGTAATTTGCTGAATGTCATCCAGAGTTACCTGTCTAACCGCACGTTCCGCGTCAGAGTTGGTAATGTGCTATCTCGTCTATTTACACAGGAAACAAGTGTACAACAAGGTGGCGTGCTTAGCTGCACTCTATTCGTTATAAAAATTAACTCACTCTACACTATCATACCATGTACAATGTTTTATTCTGTGTATGTAGTTGACGTACAAATAGGTTTTAAACCATGCAGTCTTTCCATCTGTGAGCGACATGTACAGCTTGGGCTAAACAAATTGTCAATGTGGGCTGACGAGAATGGGTTTAAATTAAACCCGCAAAAAAGTACGTGTGTTCTCTTCTCGAACAAGAGAGGTATATTTCCTGAACCTGCTGTTTGCCTTAATCGACAACAGCTCCCAGTGAGCCATGAACATAAATGTTTGGGCCTCATATTAGACACTAAATTAACATTTATCCCCCACCTGAAATATCTGAAGGCTAAGTGCATGAAGACAATGAATCTTCTGAAGCTCTTGTCCCGTACATCCGGGGCAGTGACAGAAGATGCCTTTTGAGCGTATATAAAAGTTTGATAAGGTCACGCCTTGACTATGGTGCTATAGTGTACAACTCTGCTACGCCTAGTGCCTTGAAGATGTTAGATTCGATTCACCACTTGGGTATCCGTCTTGCTACAGGTGCCTTCAGGACTAGTCCTGTAGAGAGCCTGTACGTTGAATCCAACGAATGGTCTCTTCATCTACAAAGGGCATATTTATCTTTTTCTTATGCCTTGAAAGTTAAATCAGATATTCAGCATCCATTTCATTTTGCAATTAGCGACTTGTCCACTGCCAGGCTATTCCGCAACCGCCCAGCCATCAGGCCTCCTCTATCCCTCCGAGTGGAAGTACTGTCAGAAGAAACAGGCGTCCCTTTTCTAGAAAATATCCCAATGGCTCCTACTCGGTTCCCACCGCCTTGGGAGTGGCAAACCATCCAATGTGACATATCGTTCTTAGAAATATCGAAACGAGCACCTGAGGCTCACATACAATCACATTTCCTTGAACTAAAAGAGAAGTATTCCTGTGCTGAATTTTACACGGATGCTTCGAAATCTGCAGATGGTGTTGCTTACGCAGCTTCTGGACCATCATTTTCAATATCTGGGACACTAAACCCATCCACAAGCATCTTTACAGCGGAAGCATACGCTATACTCTCGGCGGTTGGTTGTTATTTGGTTTGTTATCAGTAAGTGTAACAATAAGGAACCGGCCGACTGTCTATGCGTCGCCAGGCTGTTAGAAACGGAAAGCTCGTCAACGAACGCAAGCGTCTTCATTAGAAAGAGAGGAAATGAATTAGTTTGGTTAAGCGTCACCTTATTCTAAGTGATACATGTTTAACTTCTGGATTTTTGCTCATAAGTAAAGAAAGTATTTTTTCGCAGAAGTTACTAAAGATATTCATATTCACAAAATTTCTTTACTTATAAAATCTGCAAAACGAACAGCCACAGCGTTTGCACGTTTTTTGTTTATTACGAAGCAATATACCCCATTGTGTGCTACTATGGTAGCGTGATTTATATGCTTGTGGTCGAACCCGAACGAAGCATTCTTTTTCAAGCATAAAATACGCCTAATGCGATCCAGTGGAACACTTTATTTGAAAGTTATTTGAAAGAAAAGAAACCGAATGGCTTTTATTATCCTAATAGTTCCTCAGAATTCATCTGAAGTTTAGGCTGGAATAATCATCTGTCACAATAGAGATGAAAAGGTGCTAAACCTGGCAGCGATTGTTAGTAAAGAGGTGGGATCCGCAGTTTTTATATTACTTCCGAGAAGGCATGCAGTGACAAATATAACTAGTAGCTGACACAACACTCCGAAAACACAGGGAACGTAGAAGCCTAGACAGTTGTTTCTTTAACCGTATAGTGGCTACAACTACTTCTTCTCGCTCCTAGATTCTTGCAGAGACCCTTGGGTAAGAAGTGACGACTTTTGTTCACTAGCAATCGATGTGACTTTTATCCTGCCTAATAAGTTTTTCAATAAATGTTCTGCGTACTAGAGGGACTCGTGCTAATCACAAAGAACAGAACCTTCGCTTTATTGGTGTATTGTTGATTTTTTGCATATTGGCATTTTAAGCAATATCACGAAAAGTGTTTCAATACCCGAGCGGTTCTTCAAAATTTCATTGTGTTATCCTCTGTGTTCGTTGAACCGTTGAACAATTTATTTTGTTGTATTGATGTCTGTAAATAAGTGTTGCCAGCATTTTTAGTTTAACCTAACTAAATCAAGATATAGGATTTCAGTGTGGTTGAAATGTTGCCTGTTTGTTAAACAAATATTGGTGTTGATATCAGTGTTTCTTCTTTTTTGTAATTTTACAAATCTGTCTGTCGAGCGGAATACCAGGACAGCCGGCGTGGATTGCATTGGGAAGGTGTGGTCAATTATGAAGTAGGTTATGGGACGGAGAGCTCAAGAGCAACTAATCAGATTGGCCATGTCGCTGCAAAGGTATGGCAAAATTAAATAATATCCAGTTGAAGACATTCTGTAGAGAGGAAGAGATTCATATTCATTCTTTTTGCTGATTGTCTGAATA
This sequence comes from Dermacentor albipictus, assembly GCF_038994185.2. Classification (NCBI taxonomy): domain Eukaryota; kingdom Metazoa; phylum Arthropoda; class Arachnida; order Ixodida; family Ixodidae; genus Dermacentor; species Dermacentor albipictus. Next base: position 78,197,740 of record NC_091829.1, on the reverse strand, counting down.
TCCTTGCCAAGAAAAAGAAAGCCGTACAGAGAAAGCATCTGATGACTAGGACAAACCATTAGGTGGAGCGATAGCTTTTCGCAGTGAGGCCTCTTCGGGAGTAAGATGGATCAATACCTGATGAAGGCGCCAGTGAAGGGCGGTGAGTAAGCTAAATGCAATTGAAAGCATGCGAACTGCTGCAGTTGCCAATTACGGCCTTTGTTAGTAACGACGTTGTCACAGTATATGTGAATGCTGGAGGTGCATTTTATAATTTTATTGCAGTTTGCTTTTTTTCAGCTACATTATCTTGTGTGACATGGTCTTGAAGCTATGAGATTTCTGACAAAACATAATACAGACGAATAGCTCTAGCTGGCGCGACCAATACCGCACTACATACGCGTGGCGTTCTACAACGTGCGATTTCGATGATGTCCCTGAGTGAAGTTCATTTCCGTATTTAGTCGAGGTCTGGTTCTCACCAGCCGAATAGCGGGGTCTTAGTGAAGAGAGCGACTTCGCGGAGGGAGAAAGTGCGGAATTTTTATTATGTTTGTTATCGGGCGGTTTTTTTATCAAGCAGCTGAACGCAAGTAATCCGTCTGGATAACTCCGAGCTTCAGTGGCAGCACTAACTCATAGTAGAATGCACCGTGGCGCACAGTCTGAGCTATTCTGTCTAATCTCGCTGGTTTTCCTGCTCGGGAAAGTAGAACGCACTGCATTAGTAAACGTGGGGAGGTGTAATCTACCATTGGTACAATGAATACGCTGCCCACGAATGCACCAACACAGGAGAAAAAGAATTCCGCTCCATTTCATCGGCTTTGTGCAGGAGACGTCCCCGCACGTATAGGCCTACATTAGCCGAACCGGCGCTTAAATATATCGATCAATTGCAACAGCTCAGAATGGCTCAGCATCTGCGATTCCGAATAGCTATTGTTAAAACAGGTTGCTCGCGCGGCTCGCAAGCCAAGCTCGCCCTATCGGAAGAACCGACCATGATGATCCCTCTGCTCATTTGTGATTTGGGTGAATAAGGGGATGAGTTCGCGTTGCTGGGGTATTGTTAGAACCTGCGTGCTTCCATCGCTAACGTGGCCGCATATTCAGCCATCAATTCGTATACCAGTATCGTTTCGTAGGACTATCGGGGATAAAGAAGCCTAATTTCCTTCGATGCTAAGTACTGCTTGCCATTAGGACGGTCGCCTGCACCTGTAGTAAGGCCTACACCACGACTGCCTGGAATATGCTTTTATAAATGCATTAAGGTTGAGATTATTATTGTGGCTACACGTACGATTTACGGTCATACTATTCGTCAACATCCTTAAACGTTATACCAACTCGTGTAAAAAAAAGATGGCATGCTTTGTTTATTCACCTCATCTAGAGGTGTCGCGAAGGTTCTCAATCAAATTCTACGTTTATTTGCCTATTTATTGCTGCTTTATTTAACACGTACTTTTTCAGAGAACGAAGGCATTGCACAAATTATTGCGATAATGTTACATGAAATATGCTTTTGCCATTAACTATGCAACAGTGAATGTGCTGGGGAACTTTGATTCTTCACTGCCGGTGATGACGGACATAAAGGTGATTAAGTTTTTCCGTTTGAAGGTGGCTAAGAAAAAGGGCAGTGTTTTGATGCGTTAGCACAGGAGTGTAAAACTGGGAAAAATTGTATGTGCATGGAGACGTGGCAAGTATGAAACACGCAGAATCACGCTTAGAAACCTTGAGCAGACCCGCCGTGGTTGCTCAGTGGCTATGGTGTTGGACCGCTGAGCACGAGGTCGCGGGATCGAATCCCGGCCACGGCGGCCGCATTTCGATGGGGGCGAAATGCGAAAACACCCGTGTGCTTAGATTTAGGTGCACGTTAAAGAACCCCAGGTGGTCAAAATTTCCGGAGTCCTCCACTACGGCGTGCCTCATAATCAGAAAGTGCTTTTGGCACGTAAAACCCCAAATATTATTAAACCTTGAGCAGGGCTCGTCGGTCAAACGCATCGTTGCCTTCGCAGATGAACACCCATGCAGCTCGGCAGGGGAGTCTCCCAGTTAACGTCACACGCGGAAGGGCGCCATTCAAAAGTCTCAGCGTCAACATTTTATTAACAGGATCTATCTGGAAAGGGAAACTCAAACAAATTGTAATAAATGCAATGGCATCATTACTCTTGACCACATGCTTTGGAGTCCCCCCGGTCTTCACAGGCTGTGAAAAGGAACAAGAATGGTGGCGGCAAATGCTGCTCAGTGAATGACTCTCTGACCAATTACGGGCAGTCCAGAAGGCCCGCGATGCGGCTGACGGGCCGGCCTGGCAGTCCCAGCGTGGGAGCGGCCCGCTCCAACCTAGGGTTGACCCTTCAGGACCCAATAAGCTTCTTCATATCATATCATACATTCCGGTAATTATAGGATTCAGCATTTGGCGGCTTTTCTAGGATTCGCGCCAGGTTTTCACCAATGGACAGCACTCAGATGCGTGACGTATATGACTCTCGTGGAGAGTGTAGTGCGAGAGTTTGAGTGGTTGAAAGCTGATAGGTTGTGTGGCAAGAAATCAAGCACATGTAAGCTTTGGTATGCGGGGTACAAAGCGACGTCCGATAAACCGCTTGCCCTATCACAAATATTGCTGCTTCAACTGTTGTCCCGAGTATTAGAGGAAACGGTAGCCTTGGAGAACATTGTTCACATCCTGTGGTTGTAGTGGCTACTATCCGTATTTGCTTTCCAATTTGCCACTGCTTCATTAGGTACAAAACTTACTATCGCTCTTAGCATTTTCGGCTCAGTGCATGGAGAATCACGGTACACCAGGCGAAACTTGGGAATGAAAACCACAGGAACGAAAACCAAGTAAAAACAACCATGCAACAAAAAAGCCATTTACATAGATATGCTGCCCAATAATTATGTTAGTGCTGATAAGCGAAAGCACAGCTGTAATACTGACGATATTAAAAAAAACAGGAATTTGTTAATATGTGTAGTGGTCATACCGTCATCTATTCTGTTAAAAGATATGAACGAGTTTACAGAGTTCTCAGGGTAGCTTGCTGCTGCGAAAGAGAATTATTGAGGTGAAGAATTTAGACCATGCAGAATAGCAAAATTTACGTTCTACCACCTAAGATTTGTGAAATATATTGCGCTGAGCCACTTCGCAGTTGAAAAAAGTCTATATTGCACTGGAACATGCAGGTATATGTAATTCAAGTTTTACCTAGCTTGCCGAGTAAGGTGTAGAATAAGAATGGCTACACTTTAATATACTTTCTCAACAATAAACTGTTTTCCAAAGAATAGTGTTGTGGTAGTATTAAAAAAAAAACGTATGTCACATGCGTCACTAAACCTAAATTGCGTAATCCGGCCATCATCGAAGTGTGCGTTTCTCCGCGTCATGTCGGCCTAATTTTGTGCCTTCAGCCAGTTAAACCACGCGTTCCACGTAAATAACGTGTGCTTCACGGTACAATTTTGGGGTTCGGATATTCGGGAACTGTGTTCAGAAATTGTTTCATCGACTGGCCATTATTGTTAATAAGTCATCAACGGGAATAGCAAAGCATGGTACGTGTAATTTCCCTTTACACAAGATGCGCTTTGTCATCACGAGACAGCCTTCATTTTCGAAACTATCACCACGTTATCACAACGCTTCCTTTTTTATGCGAAGCATATTACGAGGGCTCAACCCAGCTCCTCAGGCGCGGCGGTGTCGCCTTGAATACCACGTGACACCGTGACGTCACGACAGAGGAGAAGTGGCTTTGGCTCAACTCTTGCAAGATGGGCTGGGTGGGAATCGAACCAGGGTCTCCGGAGTGTGAGAAGGAGACGCTACCACTGAGCCACGAGTACGATGCTTCAAAGCGGTACAAAAGCGCCTCTAGTGAATGCGGTGTTGCCTTAGAAACAAGCTGTTTCTAAGGCTCAGGCGTGCGTCGCTTGCTCAGGCGCACATTTCGTTGCCGCGCCGAACGCTGCGTTGCTCGACGCTCACCGCGTCCAATGCGGGGCGTCCAAGGCGAAGCAGAGTAACGCATGAGTTGTTTCTTCGTCTAGCCGAACCAAATATAGCCAAGCAGCAGCAGTTCACCAAGCTAAACAGTGGTTCAACAACTAAAATAAAGGCTAGTATGCTTCGCATCCTGGGCTTAACCTTACCTAAGCCACAGCAATTTTTTTACCACTCAAGCAGATAATAATCAGCTTGGTTGGATCTATCGTGTAATAAAAAAAATAGTTAACAAGTACAACTGCATGATACACGTGAGCGAAATGAAATGAAGCCTCAACTAAACATTTTTTTTTACCTGCTGCATTGCTAAATAGACTAACAGCAACACGTTGTCGTATTCAAGGTTCAAAGAATAATCCGACTCTGACAGCTCTATTACTTTACCGAATTACGCACTCCGCCTGTTTCAGACGCCTCGTGATATTATAACTCTTCGGGGCTTCATTTCATTCCAAGCACCATTAATCGCAAACTCATGAGCACCGAATCTGGTTTCCATCTCTACCTGGTGCCGTTTTGAATAATTTAAATGGAGCAGGCTGGCTCGTGCAGAATGTAGTCTCGCAAGCGCCGAGCAGGCTTCATTATCACGCGTTCTCTTTATCATTTTCTTCATTCGCTTTTTACACTGCCGTCGCCGGTATTGAACCATTGCACTACATCAAAATGGAACTTACTTTTTTGTTGGTAGGATGCAGTAAGGATCTAGGCTTTCATCACATTTCATAGCCGAGCATATCCAGAAAGATTATTCCATTAGTAGAGCGAGAGTTTCGCGGAATACATCAAGCTGAAAAACACGGCTCTTCCTTTAATCCGGTGACTTCAGTGCCATTAGAAGGCATGCTGGCAAGCCAATCAATTTCAGTTATTCTGCAGATTGAAGTACGAAGCAAAACCAGTTAAATAGCCTGTGTGGCTCGAGAAAAACATCCATTGGGAAAGATGCGAACCTTCATATCTCAAGACAGCTGTGACCTGTTAAGCTGGCTGCATGATTCATATTGATCATGTTCGCACTGCCTTGTTGTTTAGCTGTTTAAGAGAAATTCTGTCACCGCTTGGGAACATTATGCGTCCAATCAAATGTATCCATCACTGCGCGCATGTTTCGTAGAGAGAGAGAGCGAAAGACAATATAGGTCAGGAACGATAATGAAGTGGCGCCTGCTTTGCTATTCTGCATACACTAGGGTTGGCAGAAGCGGCAGCCAAGAAAAAGAAAGGAAAGGAAGAAGAAAGGAATAACAAGTGATGTGGACTCACAGAACTCAGGCATCTTCAGAGACTGCTGCAGTGATTTTCTGGAAATCAGTCATCGGGATGGTTGAGTCTGTGGTCCCAGTATTTTCTTTCTGTGATGAAACCTAGTAGGTTTGAAGTGGCATGCAGTGTCCTGTGTTTCATCGTCAGT